>NC_137462.1:228957657-229592657 GCF_964235325.1 Thermobia domestica
AGAAATTAGAAGCAAAAAACATTAAATCGACAGAAATCTCGAGAATTACCAACTCTGCTAAAGTGGGAAATTTTGAAGAACACGAGGGAATTCTGCAGTTCAACACGAAGCAGCGACATCTATGACATTGAGAGAAATGTGGATTAAATCTACAAACTAAACTTTTAACGAATATTTCTAGTATGTCTTATTATATGCATTATCTGCAAACTCCAAATATATGAATATATGCTAAGTATTAACATAAAGATAGAGCAAATAGTGGAAATTATCTATGGAAAAGGACGAATTGGTATCACGATCGTAATGAAATATCATCTTTACCGGAACAGGCTCAGTTCACGTAAAAAAAAATAGCTCAGTTAGTTAAAGCAACGAGTCTGTATGCTGAAGGTAGCGGATTCGATCCCCTGGAAGTACCGTTATCATTTTTATCACTACACTACGGTTATTTTTTTATTTTTTTATTTGGGAAAAATCAAATTGTAACGTATGTGTAAAACTCATGACGATACCAAAAAAAGAAAAAATGCTGTTGTCGCACTTGCAGTAGCGTCCTTAATTTTGTTTGCAAAGTTTCGTAATTATTTTCCCTGTGCTCACTGCTCACCATATGCTCGCTGGCGCATAACGAATGTTTCCCAGTAAATGTTAATTCTAATTTGGAGAATTTTATAAAGTTTCACAATATTTCTCACTAGATAGTCTTCTATCTACGTGTTTGGATATTTTGATAACAGATTTCCCTATTAAATGTTTAATTTTCCCTAGATGTTTAATTACGGAAAAGTTTTACAATGTATTTGTATTGAATTGAAATTGTTTTGAATTTACTACATAAGGTAAGTAGACCGAAGGAGGAGAACTCAAGTAATTGATATTCTACGTAAAAGCAACCTATTGTAGAATGATGATGCTTCTTACCTTCAGCACATAATCTTTACGTTAGAGAGTCAGACAGAGAAAAATCCTGGTTTTTCCTCCTCTATGACCACCCATCTTAAACCTCTACATATCATTGTTCGTCTCACAAAATTTCGGTGCTCCAAAAACATTCAATTAATAATAATAATAATAATAATAATAATAATAATAATAATAATAATAATAATAATAATAATAATAATAATAATAATAATAATAATAATAATCCTGAATATGCCATCCTTACATAATGTAGGATATCTTAGTTTCCTAGTTTAAATCTTAAATATCTTAGTTTAAAATGCTTTCTTTAGTACTTATTTGAGCAACCATGTAGGAGGGGGTACGACTTTTTATTTTGCCCCTCTCATTTCAGTACCCTTCCAACAGAAAGTAATTTTTGATAAGCAGGACAGACAAAATGAATAAGAAATATATTTACAGCATCCTCTCCCCTTTCATGATTGGAATATCACGTAATATTTTTTATTCTACGAAAGATGGCCCTGTGCGGTTAGGGGTAGGTAACTAAAAAAATACCTAATATATAGCGGCCCTTGATTGTAATATTACCGCTTCTTTATTTGTACGAGGGAGCCCCTACACAATCAAGGGTGACAAAAAGAATAGGAAGAGTGTCTATTGATTCCAGTGGTGGATCCAGCACGAACTCCTGGGGGAGGGGAGGGGAAGTGAAACATTCTTTTGATGATGTGAAGCTGTCACAAATTACCACTTAACTAAACTAAACAATAGTGGGGGGAACCGGAACCCAGTCAATTTAAATTGATGTAAAAGTTTAATTTTTGGCTTCATATTAAAGTTTTGGTTTCAAATGAGAATTTCAGTCCAAGTAGTCAATGATCAAATCTCGTGGGGCTCTTCAGTGTAGGCTAATACGGCCCCCTTATGAGAAAAGGCAAAATTATTAACATGTTTATAACTTTCGAATTTTTCGTCTATTTTAAAGAAATATTTTGCTTCGTATTAAAGTGTTGGTTCCAAATGACAAATTCAGTCCGAGTGGACAATGATCAAATCTCCGGGGGGGTCTTCAGTATAGGGGGCTACGGCTCGCTTATGGGAAAAGGCAAAAATATGAAAATGCTTATAACTTCCGAATTTTCCGTCTATTTTAAAGAAATTATTGGCTTCATATTAAAGTCTTGGCTTCAAATGACAATTTCAGTCCGTGTGGACAATGATCAAATCTCGGAGGGCTCTTCGGTGTAGGGGTTTCGGCTTCTTTATGGGACAAGATTCACGTAGTTGATATTGCAAAATTGTTTTGTATAAATAAGTGGAAAATTGCACCATTTGGTTAATTTTACCTCTTATGTTTTGCAGATTCATATTCCAAGCAATAGTTACTTCGCAGAGCTAAAAGAAGGCACTTACTAGTTTCATTAAAATGAAATGTCTTTTATGAGAGGAGCAGACGAACGAACAGGCACCCAAACGTTGGTTGAGTCGTACGGTTGAAACTCGTTTAGCTCGCTTCAATTATTATTATTATTATTATTATTATTATTATTATTATTATTATTATTATTATTATTATTATTATTAATAATAATAATAATAATAATAATAATAATAATAATAAAGCATTACAGGAACCTTTGGTGCAGGGGGTTCGTGGCTCGATTCCACTTCGTGCCAAGTGAAATTTGAGGTGGACAAATACAGTGTGCATGGGTATTTGTTTTCTTGAGATTTTCCATTTTCCTCCCACTTTCTTTATTTCACCATTTCATTCATCATTCTCCCTTAGCGTTGGTGCATAATCGTCCAACGTTAAACTAGATATTGCAATTTCAATAATAATAATAATAATAATAATAATAATAATAATAATAATAATAATAATAATAATAATAATAATAATAATAATAATAATAATAAAAATTAATTCAACTGAAAGGACTGTAATTTATGTGGACAGCAATTATCATAAATATGCAACCATTATAACAACAATGCTTTGAGTAGAAAGATAATCCTTTCCAAGTGTTAACGAATGCGCACGAGATAAGACATGTCTCGAGAAAGAGACGAGACGCGCTTTGTGACATCCAAGATAATACGAGGCAAATGTTTTGGACACGAGATAGCTTGTAAAATGTCTCGTCTTGTCTGGAATGTCTCGAAAACAAAAGTCTAAGTTTTAAAATTATTTTTCAAGATCTATTCTCTCAGAAGTAGTTCTCTGCCTTAAAATTAATAACGACATTTGTGATTTAAAAAAAGATAAACAATGCCTAAAGTTAGTAGTTAACTTTTCGAAAAGAAGCTTCATTAAGGGTGAACCTGAAAGATGTCCACAAACTTCGGGAGGTGATTCGTGACATCAAAAGGAGACAAATGGTCCTCTTGCAGTTTTCGAATTCAGCTTCGTTGTCGAGATACAGGGTTGCCAACTGGTCGTGTTTGAGAAACTCACTGGGAATAAATTCAAGTAAAAGAATAAACTACTACTCATATATTTTTCAGGTCAATTGACTTATACCATGTTGTAAGGTCAAATATTTATTTATGAAGTGTGTACAAAATTCGCCAGGGTCTTTTCTGAGAAAATCGTCGAGAAAAAGTCACCTCCAAGAATAAACTACCCCTCGTAAATTTTTCTAAGAGAAATATCTGATACTGCAATATAGGGTTGTTAATTAAATATTGATTAATGAAAAATAAACAAAATTGTTAAAACCATTTTTGAGAAAATAGCGTTTTTCGATTTTCGGCTGTTTGTAAACCACATTTATTTTAGGTGGTAGGAAAAATGGAAAAGCTCCTGTAAGAATACTAAGTAAACCCTAAGCTTAAAATTTGGTGTAGATAAGTTGAACGGTATGGCCTCTAGGCGAGTGCATATAAAAGTGTGCCGAACGGACTGACCGGAAGGACGGGTGTCGAAAAGTCACATTTTCGATATGGAGACGCCATGAAACACGTAAATCCGTTGAAATCTGAATTTGATATTATTTTCACAATCACTATATTTTCTTCTCTCTTTTGTCGCTCGAAAAAGAAAAGCCTGAGTTTACCACAAAAAGCTAGGGAGTTTCTCAAAAAACATTCAATTACAGGGCCACCGCACTAAACTTTTTCAATTCAATTTCTTAACTGTGTTAGGCCGCAGTTGTTACTGAAGTGTGTATTTGGATAATACGAATAAAATTATCGTATTATTCAAATACATCGAATGTCAGATTATCGAATAAAAAACTTCAATTGAAGAAAATCCATACTACAAAACTAACTCACACTTTGAGCACATTTTCATTAGACATATAATAGACCAATTAATGCAATCATTGTTTATGAAATATGAAAAAAATCAAATGAGTCACTTTGGGAAAGTCATTCAAAAAGAACACGTCAGGAGTAACCTACCTCTTGTGAATTGTTTCGAACAATGAGTTAAGATATACTTTTGGTTATTAATGAAATATTTATTTGCGAAATTTGAACAAAATCGCCTGTCGTTCGAGAAAATTGTCGGGGAAAAAACTTTAACCCCAAAAATAAACTATCCGTTGTAATTGTTTTTCATAGAAATGACTTATACTAAAATATAGGGTTATTAATGAAATACTTATTTATGAATTATCAATAAAATTGCCCGAGTAATTTTTGAGAAAATCGTGAGGGAAAAATAACTCCCCGAATAAACTATCTCTTGAGGATTCTTTCAGGGTAAGCGAGTTATTCCATATTACTAGGTTTTTAATGAAATATTTATTTCTGAGTACGAACAAAATTGCTTGACTCATTTTTGAGAAAACGGTGGAGGAAAAACACCCCCAAGAGTAAACTACCCCTCGCATATTTTTTCAGGACAAACGAGTTTTGCCATATTGTTCGGTTATTAACGAAATATTTATTTTTGAAATATGAATAAACTCTTTTGAGTCGTTTTTGAGAAAATCGCCCAGACAACACTCCACCAAGAATAAACTACCCCTCGCATTTTTTTAGGACAAACGAGTTATGCCATATTGATAAGTTATTAATGAAATCTTTATTTATGAAATATGAACGAAAACATTTGAGTCCATTTTGAGAAAATCACTGAGAAAAACTCACCCCCTTAGTATAAACTACCCCTTGTAGATTTTTCTCAGATAAATGCCTTATACCACAAAATAGGGTTGCTAATTAAATATTGATTTATAAAAAAAGAAAGAAAACAAGATCGTTAGAGCCAGTTATGAGAAAATATCTTTTTTTTTATTTTCATCGTACAGGAAACTACCCTTGTTTTGGGAGTAGGAGAAATAAAAAAAAACTATAGGAAATACTATAAAAATCTTAAACTAAAATTTTGTGCAGATAAGTTGAACGGTATGGCTTCTAGGCAAGTGCATAGAAAAGTGTAGCGAACGGACGGACGAACAGATGAACATGTATCGAAAAAAACTTTTTCGGTGTTAGGGGCTATAATACGTGTAAATTCGTTGAAATGTCAAATTTGATTTTTTTTTCGAACACCATACTTTCTTCTCTCATTTGTCACTTCAAAGTAAAAGGAACTCAGAACTACAGATAAAAGACACCTACTTTTACACATAGACATTTATTGATTTAAAACTGTTTTAGTTTGTGTCATTTCACTTCCAATTGAAAGGTTTTACAATGATTAACGGCATACCAATGACGAGACGGAAGTTTTCAGGAAGTAAATGCATTCAGAAGTCTAGACTGCATTACAGCCTGTTTTTATTTCTGCAATTGTTAACAGCTGTAATTTCGTCCAAACGCTACATGAAATAATTTTTGGTTGACGTCAATGTATTACTATTTTAGTATTGTTCTCTTCAGACTTGGTTGAAGTTTTGTCTTAACGGTTATACATTTTTTCTTTCTTATTTCATCGTTACACATAAGAACAAAATGTTATGGTGAGTGGATAGATTCGAACCTACGAACATTGAGTTTTTATTCTTCAAACACTTTACCAATGGACCAAGCTTCGTCTTCACGTTAACGCCCGGTTACAGGGTCTACTACGATTTAAATAAAATGGCTGGCTGTTAGAATTCCCTGCTCACATATTTCGATAAATAATTTTCATTGCTTCGGAGATACGTAGAGCAATGTTTAGATACACATTTTAGGAGAGTGAATGTTGGTGTATATAATAATTTCATGCCAGGTAAAAGCTAGATAAGTTTCGATAAAATGTTTCATATGTAGTTCTCAATAATAAGCTTGCTGTTCGGAGTGAAGTTCCAAGGTTCAGCATTGCCTAGCAGTTTTTGCTATTAATATCCCTTCTAACAATATTGGCAGTGGACAAAAGTTAGCCCGTGTTGAAGCTTTTTGCTCCTAATTTAGTTATTTTACTTACTTAAGGAATATATTGAAAATTGTCAGCAGGCACGTATGCAGTAATTTATTTCGGGAGAAGTCCGACTTCAATATTAGGATAAATTATAATAAAATTTAAAAGATAATCCTTAAATTTAGGCTAAATTTACAGAGAAGTTGGGATTTCAGAGGGGGTCCGGACCACCTGGACCCACCCCTAAATGCGTCCTTGTTTGTCAGTAACGTTTCCTCATTTTGAAACCCTCAAAAACTTCGGATATATAAAGGAAAACGAGTTATTTTCGATAAAATATCACTTCAGAAGACGCGACAGTTTTATTGCACATGGTGGTATCCCAAGTTCACAAGGGCAAGAATTCATTAATTTTGATTCTCTGTCATTGTGCTCTATCGAAAGGTTAGGTTTGTAACATATTACTCCTACGAACAAGCATGACTGGCAGATAGGAGTACTGAACACAACTCCAGAGAAATGCATGCTGAACTCTACGCTTTGGTGATTTGCCCTCAAGGTCAATCGAGTGGTAATTCAGTTCCATCTCTGTTCTTAAGCCATGTTCGTATTACTTCGAACAGTTTTGATAATGAAAAGCATGCCTCTTAATATAACAGACTTCTTTCTCGTAAGAAATCGAAACTCAGTTGGTCAGAGCAACTAGTCTGTAAGAATTAGGTTGTTAGTTAGTTAGGAGCCCAGTACGAGTAAGGGTTTTTATTACTATTGTTTTTATCTTTTTTATGTGAGGAAAAATCAAATTGTGACATCGCGATATCAAATGTATTTGATTAGGTAGCTTTGTCTTAGCTAAACTTTAAACATCAGTAACCGTCGAAATTATTTCACCAACTGATCACTTACTGAACATTTCAAACACGTCAAACCAGTGGCATAACATGAAGGTTAACCTCTCCTCCGCAGTCCTTAGTTATGCGTCCGTACTTTCAAGGGCGGACTAAGGGCCGGGCGACTGCCCGGGGCGCCAGAGAAAGAGGGGCACCAAAACGAGCCTCAAAAAGTAAATTTTATAATGTGCTTTCTACTGACGTTTTTGGTTTATATTCTTGTAAAGTAGTGGCAATAGTAGTAAGGGCCTGACTATAGGACACTTTTTGGCCCCTGGGTCCCTGCCTCAGGACCAATGGTCCCTGGCCCGGGGTCAATGACCTAGGGGTACCATGGCCCACCCCTAAAATTTGGCAGGGGTACATAGGACCACCCCAGGACCCATGGTCCCTGGCCTGTGTCAATGACCTAGGGGGGTACTTAGGACCACCCCTCTAGATTTTGGCAGGGGTACATAGGACCACCCCCCTTAAATTTTGGAAATTGCCAAATCTAAAAATTTGGTATGGTAGCCTGGGACCATAGTATGTACCTCTATTAGTATTGGGGGTCTATGTCGTTCCCTTTCATAGGTAAAAAAATTGCCAAAAATTCAAATTTCGGAGGTTTTTGACCTAATTTATCCCTTTTGATGAGGTGTTATTACCCTATATAGTTATATGGTTGTATACAGGGGTTTATTACCTTTCATAAGACATGGCTATATTGGTGTACCCCTTTTAAAATTGGGAGGTGTACCTTGGCCCACCCCTTCAATTTTGGAAATTGCCCAATTTAAACATTTGGTACAATAGTATAGAACCCTAGTATGTATTATGATAAATTTGGGTGGTCCACTTCGTTCCCTTTTAGGGGTACAAAATTGCCAAATTTTAGTACAACCACATGTTTGGTTTTTGGCTCATTTTATTCCTTTGGATGAGGTCCTATTACCTTATATAGTTATATGGGTGTATACAGGTGTTTATTTCCTATTGTAAGACATAGGTACATTTGTGCACCCCTTTAAAAATTTGGCAGGGGTGCCTTGGCCCATCCCTTAAATTTTGGAAATTGCCCAATTTAAACATTTGGTATAATAGTATAGAACCCTAGTATGTATTACTATAAATTTGGGTGGTCCATCTCGTTCCCTTTTAGGGGTACAAAATTGCCAAATTTTAGTACAACCACATGTTTGGTTTTTTGGTTCATTTTATTCCCTTGGATGAGATTCTATTACCTTATATGGGTGTATACAGGTGTTTATTTCTTATTGTAAGACATAGGTACATTTGTGCACCCCGGCATGGGGTGCCTTGGCCCACCCCTTAAATTTTGGAAATTGCCCAATTTAAACATTTGGTATAATAGTATAGAACCCTAATATAGATCACTATAAATTTGGGTGGTCTATTTCGTTCCCTTTTAGGGGTACAAAATTGCCAAAATATAAACGTAAGCATTACGTTGTACCACGTGTTTGGTTTTTTTGACCTAATTCATTTCCTTGGATGAGATCCTATTACCTTATATGGTTATATGGCCATGTATAGGAGTCCATTCCCTATTATGAAACATAAGTACATATGTGCACCCCCGGGAATGGTACCTTGGCCCGCCCCCTTAAGTTTTAGAAATTGCCAAATTTAAACATTTGGTATCATAGTACTGGACCCTAATATATATTACTACAAAATTTGGGTGGTCCACCTCGTTCCCTTTTAGGGTGCATTTTGTTCCGCTTTAGGAGTGAACCTTGCAATCGTCCCGAGTTTGATTCTTGGAAATGTTGAATTTAACGTCCCCGCGAAAACGGTGAGAGATGATAGGACGAAACATGAACTTACTTGACTGAGGATTGAAGCAGTGACCTCATACAGTAGAGAGACAAGCACTGAGCCATCGTACACGTGTGTTGATTACTATGCAATAGTCCCGAGTTTGATTCTTGGTGCTAGTTTCAGGAAATGTTAACGTCCCACTTGAAACGATGATGAGAAATGAGAAAACATCATAAACTTACTTGCTTGCGGATTGAAGCAGAGATCTCACATATTTGAGCCACTATGGCCCATTGAGAAGTTCAGTTTTTTTATTACTATGTCATGGTCCCGAGTTCGATTTTTTTTTTGTGTGTTAGTTTAAGAAATGTTGAGTTTAACGTCCCCTTGAAACGCTGATGAAAAATGATAGGAGGAAACATGAACTTACTTCGTTGGGGATTGAAGCGCTGAGCCGTCGTACTCCATTCAGTGCGAACAGTTTCGCGTATGAAAAGAAGACGAGCAGATTATGTTACATTACACATTTCAGTGCGAGCAGTTTACACTAGGTTTATGTTTCATATAGAAAGATAGAAGATCTGCGTTGTCATCTTTTTTACTTCGTGTGCAACTTTGACCTTGAAGAAAACCTTGTTGACTCAGTGCAAAGCATTGACGTATACACATAATCTTATTGTTTAGTTGGCTGTATTTAGAGATGAATCAGACATGTAAGGTTGCTGGTTCGAATCTAGTTGTGTTCGCTGTAACTCAGGGTCTGAGCGATACTTACCGAAATTTTTCCAGTGTTGCCAACACTATCAGAATGAATCGATTCATTTAGTCGGAGCAGTTTCGTGACGAAAACAGAATTTTGTTTTGCACACAAAAATTTTTTCTGAAACAGAATTTTGTTTGTACATAAAAATTTTTCTGAAACAGTTTTTGTTTTGTACACACAAAAAATTTTCTGAAACAGAATTTTGTTTTCGTACACAAAAAATTTTTCTGAAAACATTTTTTTTTTCGTACACAAAAATTTTCTGAATCAGTTTTTTTTTTTCGTACACTAAAAATTTTCTGAAACAAAAATTTAGTTTGATTTTTTTTTCGCAAAACATTGATTTATTTTATCGGTAAACTGATTCAGAAGAAAGAAATTGAAATCGCAGTACAGGAAAAAGAATTTGATTTTAGGATGTGAAATAAAAACACAGAATCATGTTTTTGTACATTTATTTTTAGCATGTGAAATAGAATACAGAATTTCTTTTTTCTTCAAAGGAAGACGTGTCCGTGACGGGTACAAATTCTGTAAAGAGAAAATAAAACATATGAATATACATGGTAATATTTATTTTGTTTCCTGTGAAAGAAGAAAAACAGATTATTAACATCGAACTAACTGATCAAGGGAGAGTGAGGTGAGAAAAGAAACGCAAATGTGACGTACCTGAATTCCTTTTTTTTTTTCTCCACGGGTTTCTGCAAGGTGATGTCATCTGAGTTTTGTTTCCGCTCGTGCATCGTTGAAGCATGTCCCGTGTTGCGTTGATTCTTTGCCCCGTCTTTGGGAGGCGTTGATTCTTTGCCCCGTCTTTGGGATACGTTGATTCTTTGCCCCGTCTTTGGGAGGTGATGTTGGTGGGATTAGGGGAAAATATGGCTGTTATTCTGTTCTGGCTTTTTTATACCCATAGGGCAATGTCTCGTATGTGTCTGGTATTAATCGGCGTTTTTTATAGTTGAAACTGTACTTCTTTTCTTCAGGTTTTGTGACAAGATGATGATCGTGGGTTCTGTAAATTTTGTGCGGCGTGCTAATGGTGATTTTTTCACTCGATTGATTTATGATCATTTGCTCCAGACTATTAAAATTTAACTTTTGACTTGCAGTATAATTGAGTGTAAACCCACGAATTTTGCATACATAACTGGTTGATTTCGTGTCGGGGTTGTAGATTTCCAAGGCGTACTGTTTTGGGCCACCAGACACGAATTTTTTAATGTATGCTTTTGGTCCAATTGATTCAAGTTCATTTGACATTGAACCAAGAAATACTTCTGGTTCTATTGTGGGCTGTGATGGTCGCTGCGTGAATATCACTGAATCTGTATCGAAATATAATACTCTTTCTTGCAGCAGTTCTAAATATTTGTAGAGTTCCAGACGAGCTTGACACGTTGTAAATGCTCCAAGGACAACATTAGCATTGTGATTTTGTACTGGAACATCATCTTCATACTGCCAATAAAGGTATAACATCGAATCGTTAACAGGTAAAATTTGGTTGACTTTTATATCTGGAGCAGTTAATTTCTGATACAGTTCTTTGGGGTCGTTAATGATGGTCGTTTGGCTGAAATTGTCTCTTATAGCGAGTCGTCCCCAGAAGGCATTCAAACAGAGTTTTGCAAGACTACGACGTGCTGAATTTGTCATTATATTTGCTGCATCTAAAGTTATGCCTTCCCGTTGTTGTACCACTTGGATATACTGCTGCTTTTCTTCTTCGGTGACGCAATTGGCAGGCCATCCAGAAGCTTCCAGCTTAGATTTCAAAAATGTATTAATGTATTCGCTGAATAATCCGCCAGTCTTGGTTTCTGGATCATATACGGTGATGTCGTAATCCCAAATTTCATAAATTTCAATGACTTGATACCCAAGTTCAATGGCTTTTTGAATTTCATAGGACACCCATGTTCCTGTTAGACTTCGTTCACTGTCCGAATGTGTACATTCAGAATCTTGATTTAATGCTGTGGCACAGGCAGCACAAAGTGGAAACAACAACTTCTTATTTGAGCGAAATGGCAGCACTGGATGAAACACATTTCTGCTAGGCAAAATCTTCAACTTGACCAATCCGTTGACATCTTGAATGTCGGGCATTTCTGGATCTCCCTGTAGATATATTCGTGGATGCCCTATTGGATACCGTCCACATTTATTGACATAAGGATACAGGGAAACGATATCCAAGAATTTTATTTCTTCGCCTTCATTTTCATTTGCGACGTGATACAATTTAATGGCATTAACACGACCACCATAGAAGCTGTCTCTTGGATTTAATGGTGTCTTATTAGTATAAGGATGTGTGCTTAAAGAAGAGGCCAATGCTGGATTGGATTTTAACACTTGACGAAATTCACATTCCCACATTTCATGTACTTTATATCCCATGGATCGTAATAACTTCATTTTACGCTGTGTTCTCTCGTAGCGATAGTTCATTGTTTCTTCGGAGTTCTCATAAATGGGTTGATCACGGCCTGTAGGGACACATAGAGGACAGCCGTGGAATCTGCACCCTTCAAATTCATACACGTGTTTCTCTTTAGTGTCAGGATCTTTGTAGTAACCGTCCAGATGAAAACCAGCAACATAAACTTCTTTTCCTCTCGCAGCATGTTGAATTGAATGACCCTCTTTTTCCTCCATGTAGGCAAGCCACTGCAAAGCAATCCGTGACTGATTGTTTCTGTGACGGTATCCACGTGCAGGGAGAATGCTAATAGTATTAGGTTTTAAGAAATTTCGTCGAAATACTAAATTGCACGCACTCGCCAAAGTGATAGCCTCCAGGAAAGGATTGACGTGAGTTTCTTGTTCAAAAGTGGTCATGAAAGATATACAAGCCAATCGAAGTACGTTGACGTCCTGGATACAATAGTTCACCAATTCTTTTTGGAAAATAAACGTATCGTTCTGGTGTTCATTATACCATGTCATGAATTTTTCTCGTTCATCCACTTTCATTTCATCTGCACCATAATAATGGATGTCCGGTAATTTTCCCACATACGTTTGATTTGCAGCAGTATTAAAAAAGTGTGGAAAATATCCTTTGGTCGCTGGTAAATGAAATGCCTTGGATAATTTACTTAAAGCCATTGGCATGAAATTTAAGGAGTCAATAAACGATAAGTGATTCACTTTCATGCTTAAAATTTTTGCTCCGTTCAAGATCAAAGTAGGTTTCAATTCATGTTCTTCCACTAAAGATTTAAGAATAAAATGACCATCATATCCCTTACAGTTATGTGCCAAAGATACAATAAGTTTGATGTTGGGTCGTGGTTGACGTAAATACGCAAGAAAGGCATTGATCGGATCATCTTGAAAAATATGTTCTCGCTGTCCACAAACTTCACACGGATGATGTATATCCTCATCTTGAACACAGTTGTAACATACTTGTTGGGCCACCAGTAAATTGGGCTTATGAATGAACGTGTCTTCATCGAAGAAAGTATCCTGTGTGGCTTCGATATCATAGAAGACAATCATAGCCTTCTTGGCATGTAACACTGATGGAACTCCAGGTTTTAATTGAGTCGTATCAGGCTTCATGTAGCATTGGTGGGTAGACGTAACGTGTTTATGGCACACATTACAAAAATAATCAGTACAATCATGTTTTCTTTCCCCTGTACGGACAAACGAATAAATGCGTAGACATTTGGCACACTGTTTCACCATCTTGCATATTGGTTGGCCCTTATGGTATGGTACAGTCAGATGATTTGTATAGCATGTTTCACCATAAAATTCACGATTGCATTCTAGGCACTGCTTCTCCGTATTGGTCTTACTGCATGGCGGTTTCTGCAAACATTTCTCACACATGGCCGAACAGTTCTTAACGTGTCTATTAAGATGATCATATTTTTTGTGGCATGCAGCACAGTAATAGTTGGTAGAAAAAACGGCCGTTAATGACGTGATGATGTCATAATGAGAATTGATGCACATTAAATTGATTGGAATCTTGTCTTCGCCACCCGGTCCTTCATACAGAATATCTTCTCCTGAAAAACTGGTGTATACGGTAAGTTTATAATTTGTCAAGTAGCGTTGCAATTGTCGCAATTCTTCCACGGATCCCCCATGGTCTAAATTCACTGAGGATCGAGACAAAAGTTCATGTACGTCAGGGAGAACAACACACTTGCGCTGTTTGCGATATTGATCGTAAACTTTTTTATTTGTATCCTTATATTTCTTTAAACCAATAGCAATCACAATCGCATAAGCCAAGCATTTCTTGTCGGTGTTTTTCACTCGTAAAATGCCTTTCTTGCACTTTAATAATTCGTCGTTTGATAAAAGACCTCGACGCACCAATCCAAATCCACGGGGCACATCCACATGATGAAAATGTACAATGAACGGTTCGTTCATGAGAAAACTATCGTTACTTTGAAGGATGCGATCAAAGGATGCCCATAAAGTCTCCAGTGTCAAATTACTTGCACGCCGGAAAGATAGATAAAACGGTTTGTTCTTCTCATCGTGGGATAAAATCGATAATCCAACCATCGATAATTCGTCGACATTTTCCAATAAGTAATCCAACATCTGTTGAAAGGAGGCCTGAACCCATTCAACAATATCGGTGCCACTGGTCGGAGCATTAATTTGAATTTCCAGCATTCGTCCTTCGAGATTAAAACGCCGATAATGTCTATTGAATTCTCGCAAGACAGTAAAGCCAGAAGTAGCCATATTCAAATAGGAAAAAAGGTAAGGTAAAACAAAAAAGAAATAGGCAAAGAAAACAAATATCTAAAACGAGAAGAGAAAAAAAAAGCACGAATTAAAATTGAATTCAGAGATCACTACGTTATCAAAATGACTACACGATCAATCCTAAAAGAATTATCATATCTCAAATAGTTTTACTGTTAAAAATTTTTATTGTCGTCATACTGGAAATCAAACCCGGACCAACATCAACATGTAAATGACCTAAGTTTCTGTAGTGATAAAAAGAATGAATGAAATTGTTTTTCTAACTGTGCTGAAAGAATCATTGTAGTAAGCATTTTTTCCTCTGACACTGAACTTTAAAACGTATGACGAACATGAAACGAAAACAAAAATCTCATGCGCTTGCTTTTCTCGAGCTAAGGCAAGAAAGACTCGAATTCGTTTCTCGGCGGGAGATCAGATCCCACATTAAACTGTAGGTCCACGTCTCACGTTGTAGGGAACAAAATCGTGCGTAGTTTCTTTGTTTACTTTCAGAAACTGAGCTAAGTGGTTAGCGTTACGCACCTCTGGCCCGGGTTCAACACCCAGTATGCGCTCAGATTCAACATTAAG
This sequence comes from Thermobia domestica, assembly GCF_964235325.1. Classification (NCBI taxonomy): domain Eukaryota; kingdom Metazoa; phylum Arthropoda; class Insecta; order Zygentoma; family Lepismatidae; genus Thermobia; species Thermobia domestica. Next base: position 228,972,617 of record NC_137462.1, read on the forward strand.
CTGTATTCCTAGCCCCACTACTGAAGGGACGCTAAACCAAAATCCACAAATTTCTCGCGCCTACTTCTAATGTGCGGGATTCCTAATTCGATCCCCGGTCAAGTAAGTGAAGGTTATTCTTCCATTTGCTAAATATTTCATGCTAAAATAAAAAAACAATGATAACAATGTTATCCTCATGCAAAAGCACTCCATTGATGTTAAGAAACGCGGTTGATACTTACCTCAAATTCAAGGAACGGAGTAAAGTCACGCTGTCACTAGAGGTACACCTACGTTCATTCACGATCTTCGTGGAAGTAGGACTTCAAAAATGAAATTAAGAATTTTATTTAGGTCTGAAACGGGTTCAACTATAAAGTGACAACACTATCAGCCAATCAGAAACGAGGAAATGAATCAATGACATCACGGAGAACCAATGAAAACACAGCTTTCATCATGAGCCGAAACGTGATGTAAGAAGCAATCTGATTGGTTGTGACATTATTCACGTTTTTTCTCCTTACACATCAATCGTTACGACATCTAGTATCGCAATTTGATAATGACATCATACCGTTGACTCGTTAGTTTCTTACGACATTCAATTACCACATCTAAAATGTGATTCATTTTCCTTAAACTTGATTGAAAAAAATGTAACACTCATCGATATGTTACGAAACTGTCTTTGACATAAATGTAAAGTTGAGCTTTAAAAGTCCGTCAGCTGAGAAAAATGCTGATGTAGTAAAAGCACATGCTGCAATTTCACAATAACAAACTTCTATGCTTAACAACGAGCAGAAATGTGTAATGTAACATAATCTGATCATGTTCTTTTTCATACGCAAAACTGCTCGCACTGAAGTTGGCATGATGGCTCAGCGTTTTTTTTTTCTGATGTGTGAGGTCTCTGCTTCAATCAGCAAGCAAGTAAGTTTATGATGTTTTCTCATTTCTCATCATCGTTTCAAGGGGACATTAAATTCAACATTTCCAAGAATCGAACTCGGGACGATTGCAAGGTTCACTCCTAAAGCGGAACAAAATGCACCCTAAAAGGGAACGAGGTGGACCACCCAAATTTTGTAGTAATATATATTAGGGTCCAGTACTATGATACCAAATGTTTAAATTTGGCAATTTCTAAAAACTTAAGGGGCGGGCCAAGATACCATTCCCGGGGGTGCACATATGTACTCATGTTTCATAATAGGGAATGGACTCCTATACATGGTCATATAACCATATAAGGTAATAGGATCTCATCCAAGGAAATGAATTAGGTAAAAAAAAACCAAACACGTGGTACAACGTAATGCTTACGTTTATATTTTGGCAATTTTGTACCCCTAAAAGGGAACGAGATAGACCACCGAAATTTATAGTGATCTATATTAGGGTTCTATACTATTATACCAAATGTTTAAATTGGGCAATTTCCAAAATTTAAGGGGTGGGCCAAGGGCACTCCTGCCGGGGTGCACAAATGTACCTACGTCTTACAATAGGAAATAAACACCTGTATACACCCATATAAGGTAATAGGACCTCATCCAAGGGAATAAAATAACCAAAAACCAAACACGTGGTTGTACTAAAATTTGGCAATTTTGTACCCCTAAAAGGGAACGAAGTGGACCACCCAAATTTATTATAATACATATTAGGGTCCCGTACTATAATACCAAATATATAAAATGAGCAATTTCCAAAATTTAAGGGGTGGGCCAAAAGTACCCCTCCCGGAGTGCACAAATATACCCATATCTTATGAAAGGTAATGGACCCCTATACATGACCATATAACTATATAGAATAATAACACCTCATCAAAGGGGATAAATCGACCAAAAACCAAACACGTGGTACTACGTATTGCTTACGTTTATATTTTGGCAATTTTGTACCCCTAGAAGGAAACGAGGTGGACAACCCAAATTTATCATAATACATATTAGGGTCCTGTACTATAATACCCAATGTTTAAATTGGGCAATTTCCAAAATTGAAGGGGTGGGCCAAAGTACCCCTCCCAAAAATTTCAAGGGGTGCATTAATATACCCATGTCTTATAAAAGGGAATGAATCCCTGTATACGCCCATATAACTATATAGGGTAATAACACCTCATCAAAAGGGATAAATTAGGTCAAAAACCTCCGAAATTTGAATTTTTGGCAATTTTTTTACCTATGAAAGGGAACGACATAGACCCCCAATACTAATAGAGGTACATACTATGGTCCCAGGCTACCATACCAAATTTTTAGATTTGGCAATTTCCAAAATTTAAGGGGGGTGGTCCTATGTACCCCTGCCAAAATCTAGAGGGGTGGTCCTAAGTACCCCCCCTAGGTCATTGACACAGGCCAGGGACCATGGGTCCTGGGGTGGTCCTATGTACCCCTGCCAAATTTTAGGGGTGGGCCATGGTACCCCTAGGTCATTGACCCCGGGCCAGGGACCATTGGTCCTGAGGCAGGGACCCAGGGGCCAAAAAGTGTCCTATAGTCAGGCCCTTACTACTGCAATTATATGATATTTTTCCATTTCACTATGGAAGAAGAGAGTTTCATAGTACTAAGGGGGCTGTATCGAAAAATTCAGAGATGGCATGTAGAATAAAGAGTGTTAAATAATAATAATAATAATAATAATAATAATAATAATAATAATAATAATAATAATAATAATAATAATAATAATAATAATAAATATGAATGTCTTTGGAGAGCCGAAATTATGTGAGACGAACAATGATATGTAGAGGTTTAAGATGGGTGGTCATAGAGGAGGAAAAACCAGGATTTTTCTCTCTCTGACTCTCTAACGTTAAGATTATGTGCTGAAGGTAAGAAGCATCATCATTCTACAATAGGTTGCTTTTACGTAGAATATCTATTACTTGAGCTCCCCTCCTTCGGACAACTTTGCTTATGTAGTAAATTCAAAACAATTTCAATTTAAGACAAATATTTATAGAGAAAATTAAACATTTAATAGGGAAATCTGTTATCAAAATATCCAAACGTAATATGACGTAGATAGAAGACTATGTAGTGAGAAACACTGTGAAACTATAAAATTCTCCAAATTAGAATTAACATTTACTGGAAAACATTCGTTATGCATCAGTGAGCACAGGGGAAATAATTACGAAACTGTTTGCAAACAAAAATTAGAGACACTAATGCAAATGCGACGATATTTTCTCTCTTTTTTTTTTTTTTTTTTTTTTTGGTATCGTCATGAGTTTTACACATATGTTACAATTTGATTCTTTCCCAAATAAAAAATAAATAAAATAACCTTAGTGATAAAAATGAGAACAGTACTTCCACGGGATTCGAACCGTCTATCTTCGGTATACAAACTCGTTGCTTTACCTAACTGAGCTATTTGCTCTCTTACGTAAGCTGAACCTGTTCTACAGTAAAGACGACTTTTCATTACGATTGGGCTAACAATTCGTCTTTTTCCATAGGTAATTTCCACTATTTGCACTATCTATACGTTAATACTTAGCATAGATTCATATATTTGGAGTTCGCTGATAATGCATATAATAAGACATACTAGAAATATTTCGTTAAAATTTTCGTTTGTAGATCTAATCCACGCTTCTCTCAATGACATAGATGTCGCTGCTTCGTGTTGAACTGCAGAATTCCCTCGCGTTCTTGAAAATTTCCCACTTTAGCAGAGTTGGTAATTCTCGAGATTTCTGTCGATTTAATGTTTTTTGCTTCTAATTTCTTTATTTTAAGCTAATATCTAACACAAATATTAAAAACGGGTTTGTTATTAACCTGTCCTGCTGGGGAAACCTTCCGAAATTTCGAACATATAAAGAAAACGGAGATATTTTCAAAAAACTTCAAAATAAAGAGACGCGTCATTTATTTTGCTCATGGTAGTACATTCCTACGTATGAAATTTTTTTACTAGTCACTTGATCATCCTACCTGCCTGTAGAAATTGGCTGAGCTATTTTTCTTTAGCACAGACCCTGTGTATAATACACCAAAATAATTATTTTTATTTCAAACTTTTTATTACATGAAAGTAAATTTGCATTTTCAATATAATTTATTTCAACTTGTATACACTGAACTCAAGACAGCAATACTTTTCTTGGTCTTACAGTTGTGTACTGTGAGTGGATTTTCTGATTGCTATCCATAAACGTTTGTAGTGAACATATTCTTTTCTTTCTGACTCAAGAACATTTTGGGGAGTTCTCCTCTATTTGGACGCATACTACCAATAAAGGTAATCTGTTTCTTTTTCAAAGATTGGGGCCGCGGTGGCTCAGTGGTAGAGCGTTCACCTCTGGTGCTTGGGGTCCTGGGTTCGATCCCAGCCCTCGCCATGTGAACTATGGGGTGGGCAAACACCGTGTGCGTGGGTTTTCTCGTGGTTCTCCCGTTTCCTCCCACTTTCTTCATTCCACCATTTCATTCATTACTCATCATCACCGTCTCCTTTAGCCTAACCGGCATAACCCTGGGACGTAAAACTCACAGATGTCATTTTTTTCAAAGATTCGGCTTATTTTTAACTTGTAAGAAAAGTTATCGCAAGTAACATTCAGTCCTCTGTTGAGAAAAGGATTCATCGTCTTCAGAACAATATATTCGCCTAACTATATGTCCCGACGTTGTTCGTAGTCGTTTCTCAGGTAGGGAATGCCTTTGAGTTCATATCGTTGAATCCAAATTTATCAGGCTTGTTTGGTATATATTATATGCATTTGCATCTCATCTTAGTATAGAATAACTGTTCATCCACACAAACACTGTCGTGGGTTTTACAGTGCCCGATACAATATTCAATGAATAAGTTCTACACAGATGGTGCCAAAGCAAGCTTGTTTGCTTTCAGCATTGAAGAGCTAGGGCACTTTTTATCAAATCAAAGATACTTCATTATTTCAAGAAATAATCTTTCTTTTCATAATCTTTCTGTAAATACTGGTCCACAGCTTACGTTCTATTGTTCCTTTACCAGTACCGTATATCTGAAGCTACACGAAATTTCAATATTGCTAGAAATGAAACGGGTTCTGCGATTGACAGTGGCCAAAGAGAATCTTGACGCTGTCTGACCTTCAATAACGGTGCATTTCAGAATGTTTCTCAGCAATGTCTCGTCTATGAACAAGCGAAAAGAACTACCAAAATCATCATCTTCAATATGATGTAACGCATAATACAACAAACAGGTTTCTCGCGAAGGATGTCGTGTGGGGCAGTACGCCCAGCATTGTTCTGTCTGTCCACTTTACTCCAACGTGTCCTATGACCTGCTATAAAGATATTTGATCCAATACTTCTGGAAACTTCGGTATCTGTTTCCTTCCTTTTATACGAAGAAGTAGCTTCAGACACTTCATTCTCGCTACTACTGCTATTTTCATCGAAGTCATCTCTCTGTTGTTCTTCCAAGCAAAATTCATTTTCTCTCTAATCTCAGAAAGCACGTACATTTTATCAGGTCTCATGTTGCTTTTGTAATTATTCACATGTACTTTCAAGAAAACCTTTATTTATACAGAGAGCAATATTACCAACGAGATAGAACATAATTGAAGAAGAAAACCATTCAAAGAAGTACCATATTTTTTCCCTTAGAGCAATAAAAAGCAGGAATAAAACATATGAAATAGCAAACTCGTTGGAAAAAATAATGTAAAATATTTCAAATTTTATTATTTCCAACAGAGATACTATCATATAGCGTACAACCTGAAAAACTGTCCACATCAACAACAAAATATAGATTATTAAATGAGGCAGTCAAATTAACGGTCTGGTCCTTCTAGGGGTATACAACAAAAATAGGTATTTATTTAAAATAAACAGACAATGTTTATATGCTATATCAAACCGCTCTTTAAAATAATAAAAGTCCTAAAGTATGATTGCATAACTCAAAGAAATGTATTATATATAGAAAATTGTTTTACGTGATGCCGTCAAAATGACGGCTTGGTCCTTCTAGTGTTAATGTTTTTTGCTTCTAATTTCTTTATTTTAAGCTAATATCTAACACAAATATTGAAAACGGGTTTGTTATTAACCTGTCCTGCTGGGGAAACCTTCCGAAATTTCGAACATATAAAGAAAACGGAGATATTTTCAAAAAACTTCAAAATAAAGAGACGCGTCATTTATTTTGCTCATAGTAGTACATATACATACAATGTTGACAAAATCTTTGAGAGATCAAAGACCGTATAGTCATATTCAAAAGGGAAAGTATACCTATTACGAAGTGTGTGTGATTTCATGTTTATTTCTTTGTTGTATTCACGCGTTACTACTTTTTATCTTAAAAGGTATTATTTTGGTGGCACATAACGTTCATGATGGCTGATTCAACTGAAATCATAGAAATGTTGTCAAAGATAAATGCCAATCTTACTGAAAATAATGACAGAGTTGCGTCCATGGAAAGAAAAATGCTATCTGTGGAAGCTAAAGTTACAGAAGTTTCAGAAAATAGTGCCGAGGCAAAATCACTTACGGAACATTTAGAACGGGCTGTCACCGAAACTAGTATGCGATTACGTGAACAGGTAGAGGAATTAAGTAAGAACGTTACCGAAACTAATAACACAGTAACAAACATAAGGGTACAGATTAACAATCTGGATGTGAAGATAGAGCAGACTAGGGAAGAATGCAAACGTAATTTTGAGCTTACAAAAAGTGAGATAGGTAGTTGTAGAAACGAGTTAAAACACGACTGCCAAGCTAATCGTACCAGCATTCAGGGATTGCATGAAAAATATTTTTTATTGCAACATCAGCTCAGTTAATACCAAGAATCGAGCGGTGTTAGAATAGGCGAATTAGAAGCTATTATGTCAGTTAACGGCGGGTGTCTTAGAACAATTAAACAAGAGTGCGATATTTTGCAAAACGAAGTCAAGAACGTTCATGATGTTTCCCTCAAAAATAATGATAATATTGAATTACTGTCACAGAAGGTTGATGATATGGACGGCCGAAATGAACAAGTAGTTCACAGGCTAACGCAGTTCGTTAAGCAGATCCCGGTACAAGTCGGTATTAAGTCGGAAGCGGAACAAGATATTGGTGCCGAGGTAAGGAAAATAAAAAATGAGCAAATAGGTTTAAGTAAACAACTTTACGAATTAAAACAAAAAACTTATAGTTCCATAATGCCTAGCCCTCGGAGTGCAACGAAATCAAACCTGCCTAAGCAAGTTTATAATGAAGATCTCAAATCATCCGAAGGTTATGAATCGGATACCACCGACATTCATCCTTAATGAACTTAATATTTTGCCTAAGTACAATGGGATGTTAGATAAAGAAACCGCCAGATCATATTTACGCAAGCTCAGGCATAAAGCTGACCTTATAAATGTGCATGTCGACGCTCTGTTACCGGTGTTACCGTCTATATTGGAGGGTTGTGCCGCGAAAGAGCCACATTCAGTAGTTTCGAGCAATTCGAAAAGGCGTTAATAAAAGTATTTGAATCTGAGGTAGTGGTAGCTAGTCACATTACCGCCTGCAGGAATTGGCAATTCGATCCGCGAATTCATAAATCTGTGTTAGAGTTCGCTACTAAGCAGTATCAAATACTAAGTGACCTAAATCCAGAAAGTCCACCTGCAGCCATATTGGCCAATATCGTTTCTAATTTGCCGTATAAATACAAGGAAATGTTCACGATTCACTCATGTGTGAATTACCCTGAGTTTTTATCAAGTATCCGACGTCTAGAATCGTTGAATCGATTCGATGACAAAAATGATCGGCGTACCCTCAAAAAAGATGATATAATCGGGACAAGCTATTAGGGTGCAATACAGTAAGAAAGTTGGAAATCGCCCCAGGAATGTAGGTAGACATTTTCCAGAAAATGATCGTCGTGATTCAACGTCGACGCAGAATAATAATCCTGGAGCAGGACGTATAGCGGATATATGTAATAATGAGGTTATCGAACCGACATGGGAAGAACAGAATAATAACGATTCCGTAGATGAAACGAATCGGACACACAGTCATGGTCAACGTAATGTTTATCGTAGAAGACGAGGCTTCCGTAATAATGGACCTAATTCCCAAAACTGAAGGGACAGGAATGCGGACGTTAATTTAAGTGAAGGATCAGATCCGGGAAACGAGACATAGGCGACTTCGAAAGGGGTGTTGTCGCCAACAGTTTGGAAGAAATCCCCGTCAACGTCATACGTGTACGAAATTATATACTTGACTTGGATAATAATGCCAGGAGTGATTCGGAAGAAAGTCAGGAAGAAATGGATATTATTACCACATACGATAGACAGTATAGTGCATATATTCACGCTACTGTCAATGGCGTATCCATTAAAACGCTTTGCGATAGTGGCGCTGAAGCGTCTCTTATTTCATATAGTACATGGAAAGACATCAGTAAAGAAATCACCGCTCCGAAGCTTCAACCCGCTGATGATGTCTTGATCATGGACTATACTGGCAAATTTAAAACTAAGTGTCGAGGTAAAACTGCTATACCAGTAGAAATTGACACGTTGTCGTTCCTATTGGAAGTATACGTGTTACAGGTGTTAAATGAAGAATTTATCCTTGGTCTTAACGCATTAACTCATTTACAGAGTGTGATTGACTTTCATCGTATTACCGTTTCACTTGAATATGATAATATTCGTATTATGGTATCTTTACTGCCTATGAAAGCCGAATCGGAAGTAAATGACGGTGATAACAGTGCTGTAATGTGCGATTGTGATGCTGAAGAGAAGATAAACGTAAATAAAGTGAAGGTCGATGAACCACAACACTTTCAGAAACAATGCGCCACCAATGAACAAATTATTGCAGCCGTGCAAAGAGCAAATGGGATAGACGATTTCCAACGCAAGCAATAACTGGATGTTTTGCTTAAGTATCGTGACGTCTTCACTAATTATCCCGGTAAATGTAAAGATTTTGTATATACAGCAGAATTTAAATCTGACGGACCTTTGGTTAGAAAGCAGTATTTAATTCCATATAAAGCATTACCTTTTGTGCGGTCCGAAATTCAAAATTTGTTACAGCTTCAAATCATAGCACCTAGTCAATCGGTCCACAATAATCCTTTACTGGTGGTCGCAAAGAAAAATGGTAAATATCGTTTATGCATAGATCTACGTCTACCTAACGCTCACTCTGTGTTGCGCCAGGTTAGACCCGAAACGTATAGAAGATTTACTTGCTAAACTGCAAGGTAAACAATTTACCAGTATCATTGATCTCCAACAAAGTTATTTACAATGCCTTCTACATCCAGACTCGCAACCGTACTTCGCGTTCAATTTCGAAGGGCGAAGTTACCAATATTAACGAGTTGCTTTTGGGTACAGAAACGGACAAGCAGCTTTGAATGCCATGATGTATCATGTATTGGGAAATGAATTACAAAATCAAGTCTTGAGATATGTCGATGACAATCTTGTCTCATCGGATAATTTTGAAACACACTTAGAATTGTTGGAAAAGGTGTTCAACAAATTTTGTGCATTTGGCATTACGGTAAACATAGAAAAATGCCTATTTTGTGCCGAAGAAATTCCATTCTTGGGATATATCGTTAGTAAAAATGGTATTAAAAAAGGATGAACGTAGTATTAAAGCGATAAAGGAATTGCCCAAGCCGACCAATGTTAAAAGCTTACGGTCTGTACTTGGTTTATTTTCATGGTCCAGAGCGTTTGTACCAAACTTTGCGGCAAAAGCTGGACCTTTATATGCTTTGCTAAAACAATCGCGAAAATGGCAGTGGAGCGAAGACTGCGAAGCAGCCTTCAACCGAATCAAAGAGGACATATGCGCCAACATCATGCTCGCACACCCGGACTTCTCAAAGGACTTCTATATTCAGGTACATGCATCATCATCATCAGGATTAGGTTGTGTCCTATGGCAAAAGTATGGAGAGGAAAAACGCATCTTGCAATGCATTAGCCGAACGCAGCACCGGCAGAACGCAAATATTCTTCAACCGAAGCTGAATGTTTGAGTGTAATATTTGCCATACGTAAATGGAAACCTTTATTACTAGGTCATCACGAGATCATAGTCACGGATCATAATGCACTTTCTTTTCTCAACCGCGTTAAACCGTGGAATAACCGATTATTGAGATGGAGTGTAGAGTTGCAGGAGCTGGATTATACGGTAGAATATATCCGAAGATCAGAGAACACTATTAGTGATGCCCTTAGCAGATTATTTCCTTCTCACGAACATCGATTATTAAAAGTTCACGCATTGCAAGTTCTGCAAAAAGTTCTGAATATCCCAGCAGAGCAACTGGCAAAGTTACAGCGCGAATGCCCTGACTACATGAATGTTATCGCAGTATTGAAAGGAGAAGAAGAGGAAGCCAATTTTAAAAACGGAAGGTCGTGTAAAAAATTCTATCGACTGGAAAATGGCATACTGTTGGTTAGAGACTTTCACCAGCCCAGTCAGTGGAAGATCTGCGTACCACCACCACTCATTAAAAATATTCTCATAGCCTACCATACCGATATTCATCACCCAGGCGTGGACCGCACTCAATCCATAATTTCTAAGGCTTTTCACTGGAAAGGATTAAGAACCTCCATTAAGAATTATATCCGAGACTGTATCACGTGCCAACAGATGAAACCTGATAATCATCGACCTGCTAGACTAATGGATACTGTTCCTATTAATCGTACTCGTGATGCCATCAGCATAGACCTGATAGGCAACTACCCAGTAGGAAGAAATCAGAAGAGATTTGGTTTAGTCATTATGGATTTATATACGCGGTACTGTACAGCGTTTACTATTAAATCATCCACAGCGAAAACTATTATTAAATGTTTAGAGGAGTATTACTTCCCGATGTTGGGATTGGTTCGTGTCGTAATCACCGATAATGCCGCAGTATTTCGTTCGAAACAATTCGTTCAAGCGATGAAGAAGTATAATATCATTGTGAAACATACCACTCCCTACCATCCAATGGCGTCTCTTGTGGAAAATGTAAATAAAAACCTGGTACAAACGCTACGCATGTTGTGTTATCACACTCACACTGAATGGTCAGAATACCTGACGCAAGCTGTACTGCTATATAATTACTGAATTTCGCAAAGTTTAGGTGTGTCTCCTGCAAGTCTGCAGCTAAACATGGATTCGTCCAGGCCTATTTTTCTATATTTTGGTATCGATGTACAGGAAAGTGTTAACCCTGATGACGGTATAGATTGGAGTATTCGACTCATTTTAGCAGACATTAGAAGGAAGAAAAAAATTAAACGTAGAAACGAAAGGTGGAACCAGACACAAGCAGATAAGAGATTAGTGAAAAAAGGTGACTTTGTGTTTCTACGACAGCAAAATATAAGCAGTCTTGTGAAGAAGCAGATATCAAAATTTTTCCAATTGTTCCGTGGCCCTTTTGTTGTAACTGCTGTTACGAACAATAATAGAGCTGTGGAGCTCTGGGATCCATCAAATGGGACTAGTATTGGTTTTAATTCAGTAGATAGGATTAAATTATGGAATCCCACACCAAAAACATGTAAAACCTGGATCCTTATGGCCCGTAAGCATTTGCCAGTCACAGAATTAGCCAAGTTAAAGGATATTCCATATCATCCAGAAATTACGATAATCCTTTACCGAAGGTGGAGCCTATGATAAAGATCACGAATCAACCTGTCGAAGCAGACGAAGATGAATCTGAAACATTAGTAAAAGTAAACCTTTCTCAGGTTATTGAATCACCGTCAATGTTACATTTTATCGATATGCTGAACGATCCTTATGTTACTCAGTATTGTAGACTAGTCGGTGAGTGGACAGAAGATTGTTGGAAAGTAATATTACCTAATTTTTCGAGCGGCATACAATTGTAAAAAAAAAAAGAAAGAAGAAAAAAAGAAAATTTTGTTTAGGTTCATTGTAAATTTTTATGGTCATATATTAACTGTTTTTGTTTGTAATATTATATTGGTTCGGTGGTGTATCCGCTTACTAAAGTTCACCCTTATAATGTTTGTTTTGTATTATGACGTACACACGTTTTTGTCACGAAATAGCTTTTGTTTATTTCGACTTATGTATTTTTCTATTATCCAACTGTTTCGAAGATAAGTGTTGTCTTCATCGGTGTTACCTGACATTATTATTGATACACCAGCTTAGTTTTCTTTTGTCTTAATGTTTCTTTTGCTATTTATCTGAGGTTCCACCCTTTGTATTAAAGATGTCTGATAAAAAAAAATATGTGTGTAATAGAAAAAGTAGGAAAATATCTTTTGTAATGTATAATCGTCATTGTTGTAAAGTGTGACCTGAGTAAAAAAAATGAAATGATAGTAATAATAATGTGTACAATAATAATAACGTGAAGATGGTCCAGGATTCTTTGTACATTTATGTTACTCGAAAACAAAATGCACAAGTCTTGTGGGCGCCATACTGCTATCGACCCATTAGCAGTAGAGAATTTTTGCGACGTTAGCATTCTTTACTTTTATTTGATAGAGACTCTTGTCTGCGGTTTGCAACTATGATTTTCACTGCGCAGCAAGAGAGTGTGTATTTCTTCACCCAGCATGCCGATGACAATATCCGCTCCTCAGGATGCAAAAGACTAAGCGCTATTGTCATTCGCCAAGATTCTTTACTTCCGTCGTTCTTTAACCAATCACCAGACACGTATCACACCCGCACTGTTTTCCTTTGTCTGCAAGTCCACGCGGTGTGTGTACGAGAGAAAAAAGAAGAAGAAGAAAAAGTAGTATTTGCTGGTTGATCATCCGGAGAATGATACGATTTGTGCTACGCAGAAACAATAATCCTATAGTCAGTGGAATCCAAGGCTGTAAAATTAATGTTGCTTGAATCCTGGGACAAGAGTGAATTTAGTTGTTGTACTTGTGTTCATTATATTAATCACAAATCAATTACGTAGAATAGAAGTTCGTGCAGCGTTACAGTGTAATCATCACTAGTGTTTAAAAAAAAGCAATAATAATAAGAGAATAAATGTATAATTGATCGGTATTTCAGCTCTTCGGTGAAAGATTACAGTATTCAATTACTAAAGAAAAAAGGGGAAGAGTGATAATTAAAATATTCGTTCACGTTGTGTTATTATTTGCAGTTTATCCAAATGTATGGTGAAAATAGCAACTGAAAGTGTAAACCAGTAAGTCATTCTATCGATAAAGGTCACACAGTTATTGAGGTTGTATTGTGTTTTGACCTGAACTACCCGTTCGAGTTCAGGCGTCTATATGTAATAAACGTTATACTTTTGCTATTTTTAATTGACGTTCTATTCTTTGTTGTATTGTGTGGTTACATAATTCCCGTAAACTGCATTCAAGGGCACGGCTTGTGTCATTCAATGATAGTTGGACGATTGTGGTAAGTAATGAAAAATGAAAAACGCACTGTCCTAACGTGCCCCAACACGTCACGTCTGACAGTATCTTTGGACCAAGCTCAATAACTCAAGTTACTGCCAGTATTGTGAGTTTGCTTATCGTATAGTAAAGTGTGATTGGGCGGAGTTTTCTCATCTGTTGACGTGCACATAACGATTATGGTGGTAAGTCAACGCAGTTCTGATCACTGATGTGTCTATTACGTTTAAAGGTGAGTAACCCCCAATACTAACGGTAGCAAAATTAAATTTATATTTACAGCTACATCTTCTATAAAATATATAATACGTCATAGTCCATAACCCCCTAATTTTAATAAAACTCCTGCCAAGATTATTGAACCACTTACCGGCGCTTCAACATGTGCCTTAGGTAGCCAAAGATGAACTAAAAACATAGGTATGTTAATTAAAAAAGCAATAACTAAAGCAAAATACCATATATAATACGTAATCCCTAAATTTATTACACTTCTTATATTAACCATCAATAAACTGCCCTTAATATATTCTAAATAAAAATTACCAATCAAAAGAGGTAATGAAGCAAACAAAGTATAAAATAATAAGTATATGCCTGCTTGCACTCGTTCAGGTTGATAGCCTCACCCCAAGATTAAAAATAATATGGGAATTAATGAACCCTCAAAAAAAATATATAAACAATCTAGAAGAAGAAAATCTCAAGTAAAGTAGTACAAGCAATAATAAAACTAATAAAACTCGTTCTATAAAATGAACTACTCAACACACCTTCTCTAGCCATAATTATAAGAATTACAATTCAAATACTCAGCAAAATCAGTGAATATCTCAAACTATCTCTTCATAAATAATAACCCACTTCCCAAGGAATTAGTTCTATACTATTTCCTATTATAATTAAAAAACAAACTCTAATAAGACAAAACTGAACAACTCACCATAATTTAAAATTAAAAGCCAAAGGTATTAAAAATAACATTAATATTAGATACTTTAACATCGTAACACAACTAAAGAATTCAAGTAGTCCCCCCCATGGGTTCGAACAATAGATACTAAAATTGACAAGCCTAAGCTTCCCTCACGAACACTAAAAGTTAAAAATAACAAACAAAAAATAATTTTCAACATACAGACTACCCAAGGAATAATATAGAAGCAAAAAACTTATCAATACAATAAATTCAAGTCTTAATAAAACCATCAGTAAATGCCTACGCTGAATAACAAAACAACCTATTCCTAAGATAACTAGAAAACAAAACAAATATTTTCATAAGCTTTTATAGCTTAATTAAAACGTTGGTCTTGTAAACCATTAATGAATAATATTCTAAAAGCATCAAGAGAAATTATGAACCTATCTTCAGTCCCCAAAACAAACTAATATTTTAATAAACTACCTCTTGAAATTAAAATAACCTTAATATTGCTTATAATTTTAGTATTTTTAAGATTCATCCTAATTCAAATATCCCACCCCTTATCAATAGGACTAATACTTATTATCAACACCATTACTACCTGTTTAACTATTTCAACTATAAGAGAATCCCCTTGATTCTCTTACATTCTCTTTTTAGTTTTCCTAGGGGACATATTAGTTTTATTTATTTATGTTACAAGACTAGCATCAAATGAAATATTTAATTTAACCCCTAACCTTTTCCTACTAGCTCTTTTTGTTCCATTTCTCTTAATTCTCATAATAATTATTGACCCCTTTTTTCTTCCAAACATAATTTCACTACCGGATCCTCACCTATATATAACTACCTATCAAGAAATCCCAGGCATAAAATTTTACATAACATCAATCTTAATAAATACGGGTTACATGCACAGGACCGACACGGCGTAGGGCCGACAGCAGAACTTTCATACGATCGAAATAATAAAAAATACATTATTTTATAATTACGCAATATTAAGTAACAATTATTTTCTTAAGGATATATGGGAGAGAACCGTTGTACGATCAAAACGGCATAGGACCGAAACGGCGCAGGGCCGACACGGCACAGGACCGAAACGGCATAGGATCGACACGGCACAGGACCGAAATGGCATAGGATCGACATTCTGTAGGGTGGTCAACACTTTTTGAATATATCAATATCGCATATCTCGCCTTGAATTTGTGGATATAAAAATTGTAAGGATAAATAATTCTAAATGGTCTATTTAATATATATATATATATATATATATATATATATATATATATATATATATATATATATATATATATATATATATTTAATATATATATATATATATATATATATATATATATATATATATATATATATATATATATATATATCCCACACCTTTAATTTTGTGATATGAAAAAAATGACGCTAAATAACTCCAACAGTTGATTCGAGGTTTTCAATACCGAATAAATGATATTATTTGTCTGATATTTTTATAATGCTGTAATTTTTTATGTATACTAAGTTGAAGTATGTAGATGTAACTGCAATTTTAAAACTGTAGGCTTAGAATTTGCGTTTGGAAATTTGGATTTTTTTTAAGGGAATCAATGCACCTATGTGAAGTTGAATCCTTTCAAATTTCGAATTGAAATCGGAAGCCAATCGTTTGTTTTTCGTTTGTTATTGACTTTTTTGAAGAAAAAATAGTAAAAATCGTATCTTTCTTAAAACATAAATCTATCTTTCTTACAAAATAAAGTTGGTATATGGCCAAATTTACCCTTGTTCCTCCACTTAAAATTTTGATTGAAAATCAAAATCAATTGTTTGATATGCGTATGCTATTAATTATTTTGAAAAAGAATAGTCTGTTTCGAAAAACATAAAGAGTCTTTTCAAGAGAAATGGGTGATGGAATTTCATATTTGCTCCACTTTAAAGTCTCGAATCAAAACCGAAGCCAAGCGTTTCTTATTGGTTGTTTTTAAGAGCAAATCGCTTGTTTCGAAAAAATAGAGAAAGAGATTTACAAAATAAATTTAGAATGTGATCAAATTCAATCTGATTCCTTTACTTACAAATTTCGATTCAAGACCAAAATCAATCGTTTGATATGGATTTGTTGTTGCTTATTTGGAAGAAAAGTAATTTGATTCGAAAAACATAAGAATATAATTAAGAAATAATGTTGATGAAGGTGATTTGTTTCGGGGCGGGTTGCTTATTTTGAAGAAAAAATCACTTGTTTCAAAACAACCAGTAAAATATATCTATTTTCAGGATACATTTGGTGGTCAACTTCATACTGTTTTTTCTGCTCTTAAATATCGATTCAATACTCAAGCTAATAACGTGTTTTCCTTTCTTATTGATGGGTTTGAAGAGAAAATAGTTTGTTTTGAAAATTATTAAGAGGCATTTACAAAATAAGGTTGGGTGGGCCAACCTTTTGGTGGTATTTCAAATTTCGATTCAAAATCAAACTCAATCATTTATTTTTCATTCGTTATTGATTGTTTTGAAGAAAAACTGAGAACCATTAAAGAAATTTTGATAGTAAAGGTGGTCACCTTCACAGGGTCCCTGCACTTCAAATTTCGTTCAAAGCATAAAACGGTTAAAATAATAAGAGAAACACAATCAGTACTCTACGCAAATGTTTAGGGGGTTCAGGATCTTTAGGAACACAAGTTTATATAATATCAAGTGTTTATATATATAAACGTGCTAATATGATAAACGTGCTTAATTTTGCATAATACCTTGCTCAAGGGGGGTTTCAAAGTCCTTAATCCCTTTCCTTCAGTACGCCACTAAACATCAATTATAAATCATTCGTTATCCAAATTGTACTTCTTGTACTGATTCAATTCTTAATTTCAAAGTTTAAAATTATATGAGCACTCATTATGCTATTGGAAAAGAGCACATATTTTATGACAGTGCAAGGAAGTTTCTTGTTTTAACAATTGAAAGAAAGGAAAACACCAATAAAAGTAATAATAATTCCTGACACGAATTCCGATAGTAAATCATATTTTATTATCTTATTTGAAACTGAGAAAATTGAAGCTCTACACCGAATACAAATTGGATAATAAGCAATTTCATTTCATTTCATTTCATTTATTTGCCTGTTTCATTAGCTTACAAAGCATGAGAAATTCTCATGTAAGCATTACAGTTGTCAGAAAGAAAGAAAAAAAAAACATACAATATTGTCAAGTACCAGAAGTATACATCATGCAATCTTTCTAAAAATACAAAACCACATAATTAGGTAACTGTTTCTACCACACCAGGCATGTACTCACGGGTAAGTATCTGTTTCCAACTCTTCAGTTAATGAGTCATTTAAATATTCTTTAATTGTATAATAGCACTTTTCAGTGAGTAGATTATATAAAGTCTTACCAAGAATGGAAACATTGGTCATATTTTTCAAGTACAGAGGAAGTTTATTATACAGTCTGACACAATTCATGTACACGGTTTTGCTTATATTAGCATATTTTTGATGCATCACAAATATGTCACTACCTTGTCTTGTATTATGGCTATGAACATTTTTATTAAAGATAAAAAGATGCTTGTTTTTCACAGTAAAAAGAATAGATTTATAGATGTATAAACTGGGGAGTGTTAAAATTTTTGCTTCTATGAAAACCTTTTTACATGACGATTTTGTGGGTAACCCAAAAATTATTCTAATCGCTTTCTTTTGCAATCGGAAAGTGCTTAAACTATTTTCAGCAGATCCCCAGTGTATTATGCCGAAGTTAATTAATGAATTAAACTTGGCGTAGTAAAAGCTAAGAAGTGCTTCTCTCGATACAGTACCTCGAAGTTTGTATAAGGCAAAACACAGTATCGCAATGTTTTATAATTGCTTGATACATTTCAAATTGAGACCAAAGAGAGTGATACTGTTTAAAAGAAAGATTGGATAAAAACAAGAATTTTAGGAATGATCTAAAAAATGGATCAAAATATTATGATCTTGGCTAATATTAATTTTTGGATCAGTTACCATAAAATATTCGAACGGTCTCTAAATCGAGTTTTCTCCAGATATGTAGTTCTCCAGGTATAAGGAGTGCAAGAAAAATTTCGATTAATAAAATATTTTGGATTTTTTTTTTTATAACGGGCCACAAAATTTTTGGACGTCCCTAAATCGACTTTTCATATTTTTTACGCAATAAGAATATGACACTAAGTGATATGTTGGGTTGGGTTACAGTATATGTAGTTCTCCATATATAAGACATACAATAAAATTATTGATTGAATGAAATATATTGGACTTTTTGGATCAGGGGCTACAAACGTTTGGACGGTCCCTAAATCAAGGTTTTGTATTTCTTTCGGAATAAGCACATCATGCTGAGTTAAGTGATAGTATAGGTTTGGGTACACTATATGTTGTTCTCCAGATATAAAGCCTACAAGAAATTTTTTGTCTGAAATATATTGGATCTTTTGATCCAATAATAGTCCTTCATCCTTCATTTATACTTTAAGCAAGTAACAGTATAACATGTACATTACGTGATACACTTTGTATTTTATGGTGTGATGTTTAATAATAAATTATTAACAGAATACCCGTTCTTCGCACGGGGTGAATAGTTTCATTTTGAGCATAAAGGGCAATTGTATCTGAGTATGGATTTAAATTGCATCGGAAGTGTTACTGTTCGTCTGAGTGACTCCTAATACTATTTCATCGACATTAATATCGGTATTATTTTTTATCATTATATATATAGGGTGTAACTTAATTAATGTAATGAACGTCTGGAAGTGATTCCTGGACTCGGAAGAAGAATTTAAATGAAACGAAGTCTTTAGCTTATCATAATTATAACTTCTATGCTAATGGTAACGGATGATCAATGAACGGCTTCCTGTTCAACTTAAGTGTGTGTAAAAATGGAAAAAATAACTTTGATCCAGAGTAGGTTTATAACGACTGTGCATAAGACAGTCAGGGGCAAAAGATCATGTATGATGAACTAGAGTATAAGGGATTCTTCACATAACAACAGTGATTCCCACAAATTATGTGAATATAATTTGAGCCAAAGTAAGCTGCATTAAAAGGTTTCCTCCCCGTAATGCGTAAATCCGTGGAAGATAATAACTACGAGTACAGAAGGAATGAAATTCGACGATACTCAAGGTGTTGCGCGTGTTGCACAAGGAAAGAAAGAAATACAATTTCAAATTATCGATTTATTCTGTTTCGTACAAGGTAGGATAACTGTGAAATACTCAGAGGTACCTTGTACAGTATTTGTGCAATGCAGTATGTGTACACGAGACAGCTATGAAGAATAACAGTTCCCAGTCTGATATTGTCGACCGTTGACCGCATTGCAAAGATGACATCGGCGAAGCAAATTTTTCCGCGTGTGGTCAAGCACATCTGAAATTTCGTAGATGATTGCCGCAGCTATATTAAATCGAGCTACAAGTCCTTCGACTATCGTGGCCGGAGTTTCATACGTATCCCCGAAATAAAAAATCAAGCAGCGTGAGGTAGAATGAACGAGGTTGTCATAACACAGGCTTTTCTCCCCCAATCAAACGATCTGGGAATGTTTCATTTAGGTAAGTCTGCATATTCCTGTCAAAATGTCCAGGTGCACTGTCACACTGAAATCACATCTGCTGTCTTATGTTCAAGGGCACATGTTCTATCAATTTTGGGAGAAAATTACGTAAAAATAAAAGATACGTACTCCCACACAGGCAGGCCGGTAATAAATAAGATCCTACCACAAAATTATCCACCATACCACAACAAATTTCTGCTGCTGATCGTTTACTAGAGTTGCATGTGGATTTTTACGCCATACACATGATAGTTTCAAGACGGTCTCTGATCATTCGACGTACGCTGTCTTCAAGTTCAGCTGTCCATATGGGGCTATTTCCTCCGATTTCACGTACGAGAAACTGAAGGGACCCCTCTCTCGAAGTCGAATATGGAGGCGTGGAAAAATACAAGGAAAGTTACTCTCTTTTGAGGGTGACGGTCACGATATAAACTCCTCGCCTCTGGGCTATTGTCCCTTGCTACTCCATAAATGAGTTGCATATCTGCCAGCTCGTGGACAGGGTAATCTTCCATTGCGCAGGCGTGTACAGGTTAACACAATCAATTTTACTTAAACACCAACGTCTACACTTTTACACGACCTTAAATACCTGGACACAACCCTCTACCGTTGAACGCAACACTTCCCATTCTGTTATACAGCAATTACACGTGTAACAGTAGAGCATCTGACTATGTATATCACTCACAAGTTGCGTAGATGCTTATTACAACTCAGCCATGCTAATTGATGCCATTCCACAATAAAACTGCAAGACAGCCTTCTGCAAGCCACTCGCAATTGACACACAAGGGACGATAGTTCCGTAGGTATTCCTCCGTGTAGGTATTCCATACAGCTCTAAGGTACAAATGGTGATCAGAAAAATGGAAACACCTGAACAAAATTGCAACTTACCAGATTAATATGGTGTCGGGCCACCTTTCGCCTTCAGAACAGCCTTGATGCGACGTGGGATGGAGGCATAGAGGTCGTGAATGGTAGCAAGTGGAATTTTACACCATTCCTCGTGCAGGGCATCAGTCAGTTCTGTGAGAGAGGTTGGAGGGGAAATCATCGCTGGAGTCGTGTTTCCAAGACGGACCACAGATGTTCAATTATGTTGAGATCTGGGGATTGGGCGGGCCAGGGGAGGTGTTGAACTTCATCCCGATGTTCGTCAAACCACGCTGCAACAACGCCAGCTGAGTGAATGGGTGCATTATCATCCTGGAAGATGGCGTCATTGTTCGGGAACAACATCCGGACCATAGGATGCAAGTGGTCTCCTAAAATTGCGACATAATTGTTGTCAGTGATTCGTCCGCTAAGTGTGACCACAGGAAACACCCAATGAAAACCATGATATGGCAGCCCACAGCATCACTGAGCCTCCGCCATGTTTCACAGTTGGGCGGAGACACTGCAGATCATAAGCTTCTTTGGGCGTTCTCCACACATAAACACGGCCCGTGGTTGGGAATAGGGTGAAGGATGACTCATCCGACCATATCACACGTTTCCAGTCCTCAACGGTCAAAGTTGCATGGTCGCGGCACCATTTGCGGCGTGCGAAAACGTTATAGTCCCTGATGAGTGGTTTGGCCCGTGCAACACGATCTTGTCGAAACAGGATAGGGGAGATGCTGATTAAGTTCCTCCGTCACTTGCTCCGCAGTGGCACGACGGTTCTGCGTGACAATGCGCTTTAATACTCGGCGTGGCCTGTCCCTCATGATTTTCTTCCGCCCTCTGTACCGCTTCCCCGATGTCAGGGATGGTACCGAGACCGAGACTAGTCTCGGTATCGTCTCGATAATTCGAGACGAGACCGAGACCAAGACGGACTTTTATATACCGAGACGAGACAGAGATCGAGACAGACCTCTATAAATCGAGACGAGACATTGGTCAGTCTCGAAAGTCTCGGTCTCGTCTCGAATATTGATAGTTATTTTGCCTTTACTCAAAATTTGTTTCGTTGCTGTGTGAGCTAATATGGGAACGGTTGACTGATGTACAGTGGCGTATTTAGGGGGTAGGTATGGGGCTCAAGCCCCTCCCGAAATATATTTATGATCATTTTTTCGCATTACACGTACAACACAAAAGTTTCTTACCCGTTCCTCAAGCCTCTCCCGAAACAAAATCCACTGCTGTTGTACATAATCTCCCTTCTCTCTCTCTCTCTCTCTCTATATATATATATATATATATATATATATATATATATATATATATATATATATATAGGCGCAGATCTAGGATATGATAAAGGTAGGGGCTTGAGGGCCGGGAGGGGAGAGGAGGGACCATACTTTGCCTCTTTATCCAGTGTAAAGCAGGAATGAAGCTCATTTTATTCAGTGTATACCTGAGCGTTAAGGGGGAATATAGCCCCTTGGATCCACGTATATATATATATATATATATATATATATATATATATATATATATATATATATATATATATATATATATATATATATATATATATATATATTCAAAATGCTGAAATTTTGTACCATGTTGTGTGAAATATTGAAGGAAAAATTCTTCTAGATACCCTACAATACCACTAGATAAAGAAGCAGTGTTGCTAACGCAAAATAAAGTTTTATTTCCTCAAATTGCATTATGTAAAGTATTACCTATTTCTAATTTAGATATTAAATAAAACCACAATACCACATACATTATTCCGTGTAACAAAGGACAATACAGTATCACTAAAATCAACATCTTGGAGATGACTAATAACTCAAATGGAATGGTGCAATGCTCATTATTTGTATCTTAGCGTCAAATACTATGATCATGGCATAATGCATTTCGAATGAATGATGGAACAAAGTTATAAGAAATGAAAAAAATAACTTTTTCTGAAGACTTTACTTCGAAAACGTACTGACATATCACGTCTCATCATGTAGATTCTTCCAAAAGACTTAAGTGATCATAATGTCATTTACAACAATTGTTATTTCAAACCGTTTCAGAGATACCAAACACTTGGATAGTGATTGTTATACTGCACTGCTTAAAATATCGTATTTATGTTAAATTTTTATAATGATTGGTGCTTTAGTTTGCTTCTATAACATTACAACAATAGTTTCTGATGGTTTTAATTAAAAGTCGCAGTTCCATTATTTTAAGCAGTGTTGCCATCTTAAATAAATGCTAGATATTATTCTAAATACAGTGAAAATAACGTAGCTAAACTGCAAAATATTTTTAAATTACACGTAATTTGTTGTATGGTACAAGAATGTTTTCAAAAGACGATGTTTTTCACAGTCTTTATAATGTTAATGTTAATGTCAAAGTTTTGGTTCCAGCAATACATGTAAATGCAAATTGTAACTGAAATTAAATGTAACTGATAACTTTTTAGTAACACTAGTTGTTCCCCTTAGCCTTAGGCCTGATATACACAAAACCATACTTAATTAGAAGTTCTAATTACACCCTACTTAAATTTCACTTGTTTTTTTGTTTGACTACCGATCACCTCAAACTCGATCCATACCATATAGCTATATGCAAATTATTTAAGGACTTACAGTTAGTAATACACACTGTGTTGATTTTTGGTTTGGTTTGTTCTAGTTTAACGTCCCACGATTATGCTAGAGCGTCTAAAGCAGACGTGGAGCTAATGATTATAATGGAATCCGAACCACTTCGGTCGTTCAACTGTACCCCCACCGGAAATCGAATTCGGGACCACGCGAAACGAAGTCAAGCGTGCTAGCCACTAGACCAAATGGAGGTCCTCATATTGTGTTGATTTAAATCATTGAGTCAGTGTTGTCAGATTCAACACAAAGATCAAAAACTAGCGTTTCAGTGCTCCAAGAGTAGCGGATTTGAACTATTTGTAGGCCAAATGTATAAAATAGAAAGAATTAGTTGGCAATTAATGACTGGTACTAGTAAAATTATTTTTAGCATGGGCTGGAAAATGTGCTGGACATATTGCAAGAAATTATATATATATATATATATATATATATATATATATATATATATATATATATATATATATATATATATATATATATATATATATATATATATATATATATATATATATATATAACTTTTACTAGGTAAGGTAGGGTAAAAACGGATCCAAAATTTAACGAAATTCGCACAGCGAAAAAAAAAATATTGTCGATCCTTCATATTGCAGCAAAACTACGAAAATTAATAGAAAAGAAAACTAGAAAGTTAAGAATCACTTCTTTTGCCAAGACAGAGAAAATAGATACAGATAGCTCGAATTACCTATATACTCATATAATATGTGTGTCCATGTTTCGCAAGTAATTTTCAATCAATATAAAATTTCAGCGTAATGAACGCATGATTAGTTTTCTCTAATAAAGATAATATGCAGCGCTGAGAGCTCAGGAATAAGCTTAATCTATGTTACGACACTGAATATATGCTTATGTAATACATTACGACATTAAGAACTTGTATAAGAAACAGAATGTACTTAAAGTGAGACGCATACTATACGAAGCATCGGACTTTGAATCTAACTTGTTTGGTGATCCAACCAGAGACCACAGACAGCAAAGATGAGTGTCGTAGCTTCCACCACGAGGTTAAGGAAGTGCCTGTTTTAAAGTGTCAATTAAACACTGAGATGTGAAACGGTAATAAAGCATTTGATCAATTTGAAACAAAATATATTGTAGTAATAATTTACTCTATTTGTTAAGATAATGACCGTTATATTCTGATTTTAAAATGACAGTCAAAGCAGAATGTATTGGGTAGTAACTGAGAAATTGTAAAATTTCAATTTTGTTATATTATAGTATTTTGTTATATTCACAATAGCAATGAAGTTTTTCATAGCTCAGGAAAAAGTTGAGGTTTGCCAACTCGAAGGAAGGGGAAAACGCCATCAAAAGTATTCCTGGGAGAAGATTCACCTTACGGATAAATCAAGTATACTGTTCCAGCGCACTTCTTGGTATCCTTATGCAACGTGTACAACATCCCTTGTTTCTCCACTTTTGTTGCACAGAAGTACCATATTCCACGGAATTACATATTACGAGGAGGAAACCGTTTAATGCAGCTTACTTTTGCCCCATATGTATTCACACAATATTTGGAATCCCTGGGTCATGTGGAGAATTCTTTATAATCAAGTGTGCAGGCGGGACATAGAGCCCGGTTCCTCTATTTACACCTAGAATTCTTTTCCTTTGCTTCAAGAGAGCTTGGTTTCTCCTTAATACCAGCGTTAGGGTCGAGTCGAGCCAAATCTGGTGTGTAGTTTCGAGTATTCTCTTCAAGATCTTGCATAGACAATATACGTTATCAATGATACTAGTACTACTACTAGTACAACTTTTATTATTATTATTATTAATAATAAATAATAATTATAATTATAATTATAACAACACTGTGATTAAACATGAAAGATACGCGGTCTGTATTTGAATACTAAAAAACTAGTTGATTGCTAACCTCGGTAGTCGTGAATTCTAGGAGTCAAGGATATTGTTCACGAGCTTGTGAATTTGGGTTGAGGGTTTAGGTTGAATATTCGGGCTCAAGCCAAACATTGTTAAAAGTTATAGGGCACTGGCCAAATATCTTCAAAACTGTTCGCCCCGAGTTTACAATTGTCAACAACTTGAGCAGCTCGGCTCACTGCGCACTCACTATCGACCCGAACCGAGAAGTGAGCCGAGCCAACAGCTCACCGAACCGAGTCAGCTAGAGCCTTCGGCCCAGATGAGCCGAACCGAGCAGATGGCTCATCCCAACCAAGACAGCTCGAGCCGATGGTTCACCCCAAGCGAGCCGGCTCGAGGCATCGGCTCAGTTATTACTTCCCAACTGAGCTTCTTATTAAAAAATCTCTTGTGGTCTCGATATCGAGACGAGAAGACATGCGAGCAGTGTTTCCTCTAGTGAGCAACATTAAAAGTATTCCATATTACTACTTAGCTTACATTTCTCATGGCTTTCGCTTTCTAGTGTAATCAGGCCATGATTTCAAAACGAGTTAAAACGTAATAATAATAATAATAATAATAAATATAAGTATTCCATACATATAGAAATGCTTTTGACCAAGCATACAAGAAATTATATTTTGTCCATTTAGCACTATCATTCTTTTGTCACTCACAATTATTAATATTCATATAGTAAATATCTTATAATTCTTATATTTTAAAATCAATTGACAGGGCTCTGATTGCTTTTATGAGAAATAAATCTTTGGTTTTATAGATCCTACGCAGTGGCGATGATCGCGCGTCGTTTCGGTCCTATGCCGTTTCGGTCCTGCGCCGTGTCGATCCTGTGCCGTTTCGATCCTGTGCCGTTTCGTTCCTATGCCGTGTCGATCCTGTGCCGTTTCGGTCCTATGCCGTGTCGATCCTGTGCCGTTTTGGTCCTATGCCGTGTAGGCTCTATGCCGTTTCAATCGTACGTATTCTATGCATATAACTTGCACAGGCATAGAATCGACAGGAGTTTATAATTTGTACGAGCAAAGATTAAACAGATAATAAAAATATTATTTTTTTAGGCACATGATTAAAAGTTAAATTATTTCAGAGCAGCGGCGTGTGAGCAAAACGGCACAGGACCGAAACTGCATAGGATCGACACGGCATAGGACCGAAACTGCATAGGATCGACACGGCATAGGACCGAAACGGCACAGGACCGAATCAGGTTTCTGAGCTGAATTGTCGGTCGTATGCCGTGTCGATCCTGTGCCGCATCCCCAATAAATACTATTATATTAGCAACATACTTGTTTATTACATTAATTGCAGTAGTAAAAATTACCTCACTATACCAAGGCCCTCTTCGGCCCTCTAAGACATATGACAACACCAATTCGCCTACACCATCCCCTCTTTAAAATTGCTAATAATGCCTTAGTAGATCTGCCAGCACCTATTAACATCTCACATTGATGAAATTTTGGCTCTCTACTTGGCCTATGTTTAATTATTCAAATTGCCACCGGGTTATTCCTGGCAATACACTATGTATCAAGTATTGAATTAGCTTTCAATAGAGTAATTCACATCTGCCGAGATGTAAATTTTGGATGACTCTTACGTACCTTACATGCTAATGGAGCATCCTTCTTCTTCATTTGCTTTACTTACACGTTGGCCGAGGAATATACTATGGCTCTTATCTTTACCTCCACACTTGAAGAGTAGGGGTCGCTATTCTACTTCTAGTAATAGCAACTGCCTTCGTAGGCTATGTCCTACCCTGAGGTCAAATGTCTTTTTGAGGAGCAACAGTCATTACAAATCTTTTATCGGCTATTCCCTACTTAGGTACAATACTAGTACAATGAATTTGAGGGGGTTCGCTGTAGATAATGCTACTTTAAACCGGTTCTTTGCTTTTCATTTCCTCTTACCTTTTATTGTAGCCGCTATATCAATAGTACATCTCCTATTTATCTACCAAACAGGATCTAACAACCCCCTTGGTCTTAATAGAAATCAAGATAAAATTCCTTTCCACCCTTATTTCTCAACTAAGGACACTATTGGATTCCTAACAATAATAATAGGCTTAATATTACTCACCCTCTGAAATCCTTATATGTTAGGTGATCCTGAAAACTTTACTCCAGCCAATCCTTTAGTTACACCTGTACACATTCAACCAGAATGATACTTCTTATTTGCCTATGCTATTCTTCGTTCTATTCCTAACAAGCTTGGAGCAGATACTGCCCTAGTAATATCAATCCTCATTTTAATAATTATACCATTTTTCCACACTAGAAAAATACGGGGCCTGCAGTTCTACCCAATTAATCAAATTATATTCTGAATTATAGTTAGCACAGTGATCCTCTTAACTTGAATCTGGGCTCGGCCAGTTGAAGACCCTTATATCTTAACAGGTCAAATTCTCACAGTTATCTACTTCGCTTATTTCTTGTTTGTACCTTATATTTCCTCCTTATGAGACTTTTTACTAAATAGCACCTAGTTCTTTGGCTGAGAATAAGCATATGTTTTGAAAACACACAACAGAGCAAAGCTCTAAGAACTTATTCTCAATTTAATACACTTAAATTAAAAGAGAAATAAAAAGAAGCTTCATGCCCCCTAAAAGTAAAAGATAATTAAGAGATAAAGGTAAAAAACACTTTCAAGCAAGGTATATCAGTTTATCATAACGGAATCGCGGTAACGTTCCTCGCATCCAAATAAAACCAAAAGAAATAAATACTACCTTACAAAAAAAAAAAAAAAAAAAAATAGAAAAATATCATGCCCTAAAAACAAAACTCTAAACAAAGCTCTTATAAACAAAATGCTAGCATACTCAGCCATAAAAAAAAAAGAGCAAAACCTCCTGCTCTATACTCAATATTAAACCCAGAAACAAGTTCTGATTCCCCCTCTGCAAAATCAAAGGGAGTACGATTAGTTTCTGCTAAACAAGAAGCAAACCAAACTAATGCTAAAGGAAACGTAATTCATAAAAATCACAATTCTTCCTGACAATAACCAAAATTCAACAATACATATCGATCGGCTAAAAATACAAAAGACAACAAAATTAAAGCCAAACTAACCTCATAAGAAATAGTTTGTGCAACTGTTCGAAGGCCTCCTAATAAAGAATACGAAGAATTAGAAGATCAACCAGCAAGCATTACAGTATACACACCCATTCTAGTACAACACAGAAAAAATAATAAACCTAAAGAAAAAGTTAATATAATACTTAAATAAGGAATTCTTAATCATACTAGCAAAGATAAAAATAAACTAAAAACAGGGGCTAGATAATAAGGATAATAATTAGATATAGTGGGAAAAACTTGCTCCTTAGTAAACAACTTAATCGCATCTGCAAAAGGCTGAGGTAAACCACAAATACCCACCTTATTAGGCCCTCGACGAATTTGAATATACTCTAAAACCTTTCGTTCTAACAAAGTTAAAAATGCAACTCCAATTAAAACACAAATAATCAAAATTAAATAAGAAACCACACCTATAAAATAATCATAATACACTATTACCTGGATTCACTCCATCCATTATTAGATCCTAAATCTAATGCACTTATCTGCCAAAGTAATTATTAATTATTTTTATTCCTCAACAATAAATATTACTAGTACTTGGTCCTTTCGTACTAAAGCACTATTTCTTAATAAAGGATAGAAACCGATCTGGCTCACGCCGATCTGAACTCAGATCATGTAAGATTTTAAAGGTCGAACAGACCTCCAAGGTCGAACTCCAAGCTTCTGCACCTAGATAAAATCTTAATCCAACATCGAGGTCGCAATCTCTCTTGTCCATATGAACTCTCAAAAAAAATTATGCTGTTATCCCTGAGGTAACTTGGTCTATTAATCATTAATAAAGGATCATAAAAATACTTAAAAGTAATTATCTCAAAAAGAGTTTGTTTTATCTTCTCGTCGCCCCAACGCAACAATTAAATAGCAAATTTTTTTTCATTACCAACCACAAAAATTACTACTTAAATATAAAGATCTACAGGGTCTTATCGTCCTCTTAAACCATTTAAGCCTTTTCACTCAAAAGTAAAATTCAACTTTACAAATAAAGACAGTCTTCCACTCGTCCGACCTTTCATACAAGCCCACAATTAAAGGACTAATGATTATGCTACCTTCGCACGGTCAAGATACCGCGGCCGTTTAAACCCTCACTGGGCAGGTCAGACCTTCTATTTTAACAAAAGGACATGTTTTTGATAAACAGGCGGAGGAAAATTTTGCCGAATTCCTTTAATCATTCTCTCCAATATACTAATAACACCATTATAAATTATCCTAATTAATTATCCTAATACAGACACATTTAAATTATCTTAAGTAATCTTATAAAGTTACCGTTTTAGGGCAGGGAAGTGTTAAAATAACAGGGCCAGAATCATTTCAGTTAATACCAGTATGTTAAAATCAAATATCTATTTTATGGAGACACGTATCTTCCTTGTGTTGTGTAAATTTTTGTAAAATTCGAACCATTAGAAAAAAATCATTTGTTCGGAAATATTGGCAAAAACCGGATAATTTAATTTAGAAACTATTTATTCGCCTGATGCTAATCTTATTTGCTGTAACGTGTCTGCAGCATCTATACATACAACGTATTTCGCTAGCAGGAAAAATAGTTAAAGCAACATCTTTTAATTTTACTTTTTAGTTTTCTAATAAAAATACCTCTTTATTATTTGTATATTTTTCGAAGAATTCAAAAAAGAGAGGATTTTCTTTACATATACACACATACACCGCATAAGTGCGTAAATTTAAGCAGCGACAAACATATTAAAGAATTTAACATGATAAACTTCCGTTCGTTATTCTTAAAGACTAGCAGAATACTCGTTCTTCACACGGGGAGAATAGTTCCATTTTCGGTATAAGGAGCATCAAAACTGTCACCAGTGAACTTAGGGACCCCAAAACTATGAGTTTGACACTAGTATCAGTCATTTTCACTTACTATTACATGCCATTCTCTCCCTTTAGGAGTAATAATGGGGGCTGAATTTGGATTTAAACGGCATCGAAAGTGTCACTGTTCATCTCAGCCACACAGAAAAGTATGGATACGCACTGATATCAACCATTTTCGACCATTTTTATAGACCCATATCTTCTCCCCCCACAAATTGCGGTGCTGAATTTGGATTTAAACGGTATCGAAAGTATCACTGCTCACCTCAGCGACCTCGAAAACTATGGATTCACACTAATATCGATTATTTTTCATCATTTTTATATACCTCCCTCAATATGCGGGAGTATATTTGAATTGAAACGGCATCGAAAGTGTCACTGTTCACCTCAGCGACCCCAAAAACTATGGATTCACACTAATATCAATTATTTTGCATCATTTTTATGTACCTCTTTCAATTTGCGGGAGTAAATTTGAGTTTAAACGGCATCGAAAGTGTAACTGTTCACCTCAGCGACCGTAAAAAGTATGGATTCGACACTTATAGCAGTCATTTTCGATCATTTTATACATCTTCCTCTCCTTCCCCCAAGTTGCAGTGCTGAATTAGAATTTAAGCGTCATCGCAAATGTCAGTGTTCATCTCAGCAACCCCGAAAACTATGGGTTTGACACTAAAATCGATATTTTTTAATATATATCCGCACTTCCTTCCTCCAAGTTGCACCTTCAAAGTGAAATGATAAAACCATCTCAGGCCCGAACCTCATCTATGTTGAAGGTTTTTGTCGAGATCAGTCAGGTGGTTCAAGTGTTGTTAAGTTACAAATATAGTTACTTTCATAACTTTCATATATATAACTCATATATATAACTTTCATATATATAACTCAGCTATTGCTTCTGCACTATTTCAATTGTTCGTACTTTAATACATCCCTTCCTCAACCATGGTTGCGGAATTGATTAAACGTAATGTTATTGTATTAAATAAATTTATTTTAAATATATCTTTCTTATTAATTTCAATTAAGTTGCTTTTCAAAGATCCTCTACAATTTCAGTGACGCACTATGGGCTATAAGCCATTAACTTCTATGGTCACCCTGCTACAAACTACAGACTTAAATATTCGATAAAGCATTTCAGTAGTAAGTAGTCGCCACAATACCAATATGAACGTATTTAATTCCAACGGTAACAACTATGTTAATAACACTAAAATTATTATTAATAATAATGATAACGAGTAAGGAGTAGTTAATTACGAGTATGACAATCATTAGCTACAGAAAGACTTCTGTACAAGAAATATATGTGTAAAAATAATTTACCTCAAAACAACACAAGGAAAGCAAAATTTATGACGTACATAACTAAAACACAATATTATGTTACTAATATGCGGTCAATGGTGTGGAAATAGAGAAAAAACAGACATTATGAAAGATCTCGGAATACATTTGGTAGGAAGTTAAAATTTTGTCAACATAGAAATATACCATGGAAAGAGCAAGAAAGGACAATAGGCTTTATTTATTTTTTTATTTATTATTTCAGAACGATAGAATATGTATTTATACAAATAGCTTGTAAGAACTAAGGTTCTTTAATATGAAACAGTATATCTAAAACTTTGATTAACAGATTAACAGTATTCTTCTTACGGACGCGATGGTAGCGCCACAAGCGATTTTTAGGACTTCTGCAGTTTAGGACTTTTGCACTTTAGGACTTCTGCCGTTTAGGACTTCTGCCTTTTAGGACTTGAGCCGCAAAATGACTTTTAGGACTTGTGCCGCGATATGATTTTTAGGACTTGTGCCTTTTAGGACTTCTGCCATTTAGGACTTGTGCCGCGAAATAATTTTTAGGACTTGTGCATTTTAGGTCTAATGCCGTTTAGGTCTTGTGCCTTTTAGGACTTCTGCCGTTTAGGACTTCTGCCGCGTCCCCCTGTATGTTTGTGTGTGTGTGTGTGTGTGTGTCTGTCCGTCTGTCTGTTATTTGCGATTTTTTCAATTTTGAACACTGCATTCGATAGAGCATCAAAAACTATCAGAGGAAGTGATTAAATTTTTCGCGTCACTCTTATCGTTCCCAAGATATTGTTAAAAAATGGTCTATTTCCAGAAATTTAAGGACCCATATCTCGGAAACCGTACGTCATAGAAAGATCATATTGGTGTTGATCAATATCTAAAAGGATGGTAACCATTTGGTACCAAATAGTAACCGGTGACCACTGTCCAACTGGCCAGTAGCCACCAATTAATATCGGTACGAAAATGTTTAACATTCTATTAGGTTCTATTAGAATTAACTATTCAGGTTGTAATTAAAACCTTGAATACTGAGCAGATGAGCACGTAGATTTTTTTGTTGTTGTTGTTGTTGGGGTGTATTTCTAATACGCAATGAATTCTTCGTAAACAATATCTGAAGCGGCTTTAGTTGGATTGAATGAAAACGTGAACATGTATTCGAACTGCGCAATGTACTGTTAATTATCATGAACTGGAATAATTTTTAAAAAAATGGAAGCGCGACTGATGAGCATCAAACATCAAAATTGCACAAGGCATGGTCAAAGCTCACACCTAAAAAAAAAAAAAAAAAAAAAAAAATGTCACATCAACTAACCGTTGTCTTGTCCAAGTCAGTTCCTTCTTGTCATAACTTGTGAAATTTCCTGCAAGTTAATCAGAATGTTGAAAATTTCCTACATTTTAAATTTATTTATTATGTACTGATCAGTCAGAACATTGTGACTACCTACCTACTATCGATATAAACCCGTCCAGGCGATATCTGCGTCACCTGCCGACGAATGCCTGCTAGTCAGTCACACGTACGGTGCATGTAGTATCAGTGAGAGTGCTGGCCGTGTGTAGAATTGGGAAGGCGAGCGATCTATCTGAGTTTGACCGAGGGTAGGTTATAATGGCCCGGAGACTCGACAGGAGAATTTCGGAAACTGCCGTACTGGTCGGGTGTTCGAGGAGTGCTGTGGTGATTGTCTTCAACAAGTGGCGAAACCAAGGGAAAACGACGTCCAAACTGCGAAGGGTTGGGCGCCCCCACTTCATTACAGATATCGGACGTCATAGGCTGGGCAGACTGGTATAACAGGACAGGCAGCGAACTGTGGCAGAACTAACATCAGACTTTATTACTGGGCAAAGTACAAGTGTGTCTGAATACACAGCGCACCGAACATCCCTAACGATGGGCCTCCGAAGCCCATGTCCCATCCATATGCGAATGTTAACACCACGACATCGGCAACTACAACTGAAATGAACACATGATCATCGTCACTAAACCTTGGCACAGCGGCAGAGCGTTGTATTGTCTGATGAATCCCGATACCTTCTTCATCATGATGATGGGAGGGTAGGAATCCGTCGTGTTCAAAGGGAACAGCTCATTGACACCTGTATGCGGGACGGAGACAAGCTGGCGGAGGCTTAATTATGCTCCGGGGAACATTCACGTGAGCACCCATGTGTCTAATGGAGCTCGAGCAAGGCACCATGACGGCCGAGGCGTATCGCACACTGCTTGCAGACTACGTACACTCCTTCATAACAACCATGTTTCCCAACGGTAGTGGCATTTTTCGAAAAGATCATCCACCATATCACAAGGCCAGGATTGTGATAGAGTGGTTCGAGGAACATAGGGGCAAGTTCCAAGTGATGTGCTGGCCGCCCAACTCGCTGGATCTGAACCCAATAGAACACAGATGGGATGTGATTGAACGTGACGTCAGAGCGCATCGCCCCCTCCCCAGAATTTACGGGAATTAGGTGACCTGTGTGTACGCATGTGGTGCCAACTCTCTCCAGTGATCTTTCAAGGGTCATTGCGTCCATGCCAAGACGCGTTCGCCATTGTTATCCGTGCTAAAGGTGGACACACTGACAATTAGGTAGGTAGTCATAATATTCTTGCTTATGTATGCGTATATTTTAACTCG
This sequence comes from Thermobia domestica, assembly GCF_964235325.1. Classification (NCBI taxonomy): domain Eukaryota; kingdom Metazoa; phylum Arthropoda; class Insecta; order Zygentoma; family Lepismatidae; genus Thermobia; species Thermobia domestica. The sequence goes on from NC_137462.1 coordinate 229,007,067, forward strand.
TATATTTTGTCTCGATTCGAATTTCGAGATGTCTCGTCTCGAATTCGAGTCGAGTCGAGACAGAAACTGTCGAGTCGAGACAGATACATATTTTCGAGTCGAGACACGAGTTGAGACAACATTTTCTCGAGACGAGTCGAGACAGGCTTAAATCTCGAGTCGACTTAACTCGTGCGCATCCCTACATATGGGTGTGTACAAAGGTAAATACAATGATTTTTCATATAGATTTGCACAAAGGTAATTAAAACATCTTGTCATATGGGTGAAGCATTCACACGTGCTTGTTTTATTGGGTTTTAAGTGTATTAGAAATAAAAGGATATGCTATTTAAGCGAATTGACAAATTACAGAAAACACATTCGAATCTATGACAATTGAAGAAAACATATTCATACCGTTCAAGGAGGCAATTTAAACTTTTACACCAGATATGTATCTTTTCGTATAACTCAATGTACTCCTTGACAAGGGTTAGGTGGTAGAGCAGCCATATGCTGAACCTCGCCCGCTTGAATAAAGCTTTTTTTCAATTCAATATGCGTGATGAGGCCTCGTCTGAAATTGATTATCGCCTGAACTTGGGTCGTGGTATGACTGGGTCACATGCAGGAACATACTGACATGAAACACTTTATTTATTTGTTTATTGTCACAGTATGGGTTCTGGAAGCACTATATTTGAGCAACATATTTTCAAAAGAAAACATTTCCAGTTCCCAAAATACGCTTTTCAACGGTTTCTGATCCTTTGGGATGAGCTATGTCCGTATATGTAACAATGATATGTCTACGTTGTTTGATAGAAGTAAAGAACACCTTATCAGACTTGAAACTATTATGAAAAGAAAGAAGAGCACTGTTGAAGTTTGAATTCGTTAGCGTCGAAAAAAAAGAAAGAAAGAAAATGTTCCCTTTTGAAAGTAAACTCATTTATGTTTGCTCTGAATAAATTATTTGAATTACCAAATAAACCGGCGAAACATTCAACCACAGAAGTGCTCAGTCCTGCACGATAACCTCACGAAACCCCACTGTTTTAAGAAGATTCCTGTACGCTTGAGTTGTCGAATTATTCAGATGGATTTTAGTTTCGGTCACAGATTTCATAGCTTAGGTGAGCGGAATAAAAAAACACTAATATTAATGTTGTTTGAGAACATATTTATGCTTTTCATGTAAGCCTATAATCAATATTACATTAAATTTTCTTATAACAAGAAATAATTTCTCCAAGTAACGCACTTTACTATATAATTTAGAATCTAATTGAGAGATGGTGGAGTCCTATAGTTTTGTGAGTGCCCTCTACTTTACAGACACGTATGTTTCAAGGATTCGATGCAGGCTACGTAACAAAGAAGTAGTATATCAAATACAAAATGCAGAATACAACTTTCCAAAACTGGAGACCGCAGTAGGTCAGTGGTAGAGAGCTCACCTCTGAGATCCTCCGTTCGATTTCAGCTCCCGCTAAGTATAATTTTTTCGTGAACAAAAACCGTGTGCATAGATTTTCTTGGGAATTTCCCGTTTTCTCCCACTTCCTTCATTCTACCATTATGATCTATCTCATTATCATTACAACGATACTTGAATTTTTGACCTCTTTATTTGTATTTATGGGCAGAATGTACCTTAAAATTATGCACAAACTGTTCTGAAAAGGAAGATGAAGAATATGTAATTACTTTTCTGTTGTTATGTGATGATATTTTGTTATAATAGTGATTCGACGATATGAGTTTATTTGTCATAGCAACGAAAAATAATTATAACTTAATAGAGGATCCATTTTGTGAAAACTGTATATACAATATTTAAAGAGTGTAAACAATTAATTTGTTGCGCATTACAATAAAAAAGGTAATATCATAACGCAGTGTGTAGAATGGATTTTGATAAATCAGTAGCCTTAGTTATATATATATATATATATAAATAATACATATATAAAAATAATATAATATATAAAGTTAATAGTTTTTTTAGTATAACGAGATCCAGGGAGACTATGATATAACGTCGTAAAAGGTCCTCAGTTTGTATTATATATATATATAATACAAACTGAGGACCTTTTACGACGTTATATCATAGTCTCCCTGGATCTCGTTATACTAAAAAAATGAGGACTAATAACTATAGCATAAAAGGAAACATATTAACCATCCTTTCCACAGATCATCAATTGAGACGGATAATCATTAAGAAAGAAGAATGGCCTAAAATTAATCCACTCTTCTTAAAATAAAGGTAGTTAGATTATGTGCCTAAATTGTAAGTTGACAATATTTAACTTGATTAGATTCTATCTTATGATTGATTTTTCTTTTTCCTATTATTATTATTATTATTATTATTATTACTGACTATGCTCCCTCTTCGGTCCGGGGAAAGCACTTTTTCATTTCTTGTACCACAGTATTATTTCATGTTTCTTCAGTGACTGGAAAAATTGCCAAAACATTTCATACTGTGACAGCAAATATTCAAACTAATCGGTGAATTGCAAAGGAGTTGAGAACGAAAGTACAATCAGGAAAGAAAAGCTTCACTAAAATACCATGACTTTGTCTTTGTTGAAAAAAACACAGAGCAGAAATTTATAAATATATACCTAGGTACATCCAAAACTAGTACTAGTTTTTAGTACTTTCGTTCATAACTATATTAAGTTGTGTTTCCAGTATCTCAGTTTTGAGAAAATCTTCAAAATATTTTAATTGTCTGTTATTCATTTCTTATTGAGAGAACAAAAGAAATTTAAAGTAAATTTTGAAACCCCTTTACTCGTGGCCCCTTCCAGTAGTTTAAGATTGCAGAGAGAGTGGTTGTAAGTTACCGATTACATTTGAGTTATTAGAATCACACAAAAGACAATAGCGTTTTAGTGGGTCTAGGATAGTAATGCGCACGAGTCGTGAGGTCTCGAGACAGAGAAGTCAAGACGGATTCGAGCCGAGATATGCTTTGTAGAATTCGAGACGATACGAGACAAATAATTGTCTCCTCTTGAATTTTCGAACAGAGACGAGTTTATAGTGATAAAATTCGTCTCATCTCGAATGTCTCGAAAAAACTATCTTTATTTTTTCAAAATTATTTTGAAAGAGGCATTCATCCAGAAAGACACGTCTGGCTTGGAATCAATATCAGCATTTATTGGGATCACGTAGTGGGACTTCGTAGTGTTATTTCGCCCTCCGTTATTTCTCACGATAACTTTTCAACGAATGCAAATTTTAAAATTTTGTTTTCTTGCAATAGATAGAAATATTATTATTTCGGACGAGTTCGTTAATGGAGATGATACGTTCACCGGTGAAATGAACCATTTCCACTTTTAATGTTGATCACAATATAGCAAAAACGATAATTGATACAGAGAAGCAGTCTTCTGCAATAGATTACGTGTTTAAAGAAATACTTTCATATTCATTCTTAACACTCTATAAAACTGAAAGTAGCAGAAATTCACTATAACTTCCGGTTTCAATTTAATCTAGTAGATCTAATTTGTTCTAGTTTCCTACTACTTTCTTCATCCAATTTTTTCGTTCGTAATCATCGTTGAAACCGAAAATGGCCCATTTCTGCCGGCTTCAATAGAAGGCTATCGGAGTAGATGGAACCAAATGTTGGGACAGTGAATCGATTTAAAAAATACTGAAATACTGTAGTTGATATCTCTACCGCTTTTGCTTCATGAAAATCCATATTGATTCCGAAAGTAGTCGTAACTTTATATTTTAAGTATCAGAACTGAGATGCTGATAAAGATGGTACATTTTCTTGATATTGAACCGATTTCAAGGAACATTTCGTCGATATATGTTACCGTTCTTGTTCTATGGTGACAAAAGTTGCAGTCGAAAATTGTTAAATTGTACATAGGTATCTTCCAAGTTTTAACATAGGATCTATTTGATAAGATGTAACATATTGTTGGGACACAATCAATTCTAGAAAAATCGCCTGAAGATATATAAATATAACTGACCATTTTTGCTCTGATACTTTTCAGAGATATCTTACATCTAAATTTTATGAATACGTATCTTTAAATATATTTCCTTGAAATAATTTATGGAAACGGCATCTGCGAAACTAGGCACTGGCTTGGAGGCATTTAGCCCCTTTCAGCAGCAAGGCTATACGAGACGGGGACCTAGAGCTTAACGTAGGATTACAACAACATGCGTTTCCTCCGAGTCTTCCTCTCCAAAGGCGCATATGCTAACCGGGTTACATGCGTAGGATCCACACTGCGTAGCATCCACACTGCGTAGAATCCAAACTGCGTACGATCGAAACTGCGTACGATACAAACTCGCGTGACACACTCTCGGGGCACACCTTTAGAGAGAGCAGATTTGTTTTTAACTAATTTCGAACGCACAGCGAAAATATATGGTTGGTCAGAAGATAGAATGAAAAATATTTTTTCGTTGTGTCTAGCAGATGTACCCTTGTATTGGTACCAAACCACTGCCGGGTTCGACGCTTTGTCATGGACAGATCTCAAAGACAAATTTTTGAAACAATTTGGTCCTAACAACTTGCCTATATCAGCAACAGAAACATATAGGTCTAGGGTTCAGGACCCTTCCGAATCTCTTTTGCATTACTTATACGCCAAAAGATATTTGTCTACCCAACTAGCGAACCCGCCTAGTTTTGATGAATTTTTATTAGATGCTATTACAGGAATGCTGCCACATCACATAGTTGAATTTTCTCAAAAAAAAACATTCGCAACTTTGAAGAATTAATTACTCTAGCCTCTACTAGGGAACAAGCCGATAGATTAGCACAAAGACTGTTGGCAAGCCTGCCTGCTGTTTCTAATATACATGATTCACTTCAAAATATCATTACTCTTCTAGATGCCCTCCAACTCCAAGTTAATACACATATGAATGCCCAGCCAGTACAGCACACTGTGGCATTTACAGAGGATGCACACGCTAGCTCATTTAACCGCTCTTCATATCCGAATAATAGCTATTGTTCGGACAACTTTCGTAGATCGAAACGGGCGTCCTTTCATCAATCCCCCAGTAGACACAGCGACTTCCAACAGTCTAAAAATACTGCCACAGATCATCATTGCTGTTCTAATAAGCACAGGCAGTGCGCCTACGATCAAAAGTCAGACGATGTAATTATGAAGTCTGAGGACAAAATTTGTGCATGTCAGAGCAACCCACATAATTCTAAATCGCAGCCGACGAACCAATCAAAACAGCAAAAAAATTTTAAGAAAAAACAACGGCCTTCCTTTCGAAATTCCAATAACCAACAATCAAGGGGTTTTTCCGCATCAACGAATTTTGCATCAATGTACCCTCCAGTCTACCTACATTCTTCCCCTGGGTACTACCCCTCACCCAATTTTTATCCCAATTACTCCCCCCATCTCCAGTCCCTAGTCAACATTATACTACCACCCTCTGCCTTCCTTACCTTCCACGAACACTAGTTCTAAACAACTGTGAAAACTAAGGGGGGACATAGAAGTTCCACCTCCTGTCAATCTAGATACTCATATTGTATCACATGATACAACTAATACCACTTCACAAAGTGTTACTACACACACATTGCAACGGCTAGAGTTCGAAATGAACCCCAAACCGCATTTACACAAAAAATGTACATTACAGGTACCTATAATCTTTCAGCGTCTGTTAACGTACATACAAGGGAAAACACACTCTCTAATATTAGATACAGGCGCAGAATTAAGTTTACTCCCCAACCATTTAGTTCCCCCTCAGGTAAAGCTTTGCCCACTAACTACAGTACTAAACGGCATATCTGGGTTACCTCTTACCCTCACCCATGCGGTGACATTAACGGTAAATATACAGGGTTATAATTTTTCAATACTTTTTCGCATAACGCCCTTACGTTCCTTTCCCATCATTTTGGGTAATCAATTCTTAAAAGAACATCTGGCACACTTAGATTATAACGCTAGAACTTTAACATTAAAACATTTCGGTAAGAAACCCCCCACCCCTCCTCCCAACAGTAACGCACAGGTACATCTACTAACAAATGTTACAAGCAAGTTCTCCCGAAAAGAAACATTTGTTTTCCACACTGCCAAAACGCAAACAATCCCGGCACAAGGGGTAGGCATGCTCAAACTGCATATACCGTTACATTCAGACATTAAGCATTTTTATATTCATTCGCCAATTCATGAAAATTTTAAGGGGGTGCTACACGGTACACTCAGCAATATCAACTGATAACCTTGCAATCCCTATTGTAAATTTATCTAATTATGACCAGACCTTCAAACAGGGAACGCCCATTGCATTGGGCACAGTACTTCCAAAGGACATACAGGAATCGAATGTGTTTTCAGTAACTCAGGTGTATGAACCAACCGAGAAACATGCAGAAGAGAACCGAATAGAACGCATGGCCAAAATAAAAGACAATATTGATTTCACGAAATCCAATATAAATCCGGATCTTTCTCCTACTCAAAAACAACAAATGTTGGATGTTTTGAAAAAGAGAGCAACGACATTTAAATGGTTTCCTACGAACTTCACAAAAATTAAGACTTTTAGTGTCTCGTTAGACTTAATTGATCATCAACCATTTGTCAATCGTCAATACACAATTCCGCATAGACTGCGCCCCAAACTGAAAGAAAAGATTTTGCAAATTTTAGAACAAGGAATCACACAGCCCTCCTCGTCCCAGTACAGGAATAACATCTTAGCAATAGTTAAACCGAACTCAAAAGGAGACCTTCGTGTTGTACTTGATTTACGCACGTTATCTGGTAAATGCCACACCATAGCTGATGCTATTCAACCAATACAGGAAGTATTGGATTGAATGGCAGAAGCCAAGTGGATCGTACATCTCGACTTATCTGAGTCGTTTTACCAGTGTCCCCTTGCAGAAGAAGACTATGCGTACAGCCACAAGGCCACAGAAACTCTACTATCAATTTACAACGTATTTTACGTACTATTTACCGTGACATTCCCGCCAAAAACTTTTCTTTGTATGTGGATGACTTCTACATTTATTCCTCTTCATACTCACATTTGTTAGAAAATTTTGACAAAGTCTTGGAGCTAGCAGAAAAACACTCGTTGCTATTTAATATAGATAAATCAGAATTTGGGGTGACATCGGTAAAATGTCTTGAACACATTGTTTCTCACAGTTCTTTGAAACCTGATCCGGCCAAAATAGACGCTACCACTAAACTACCCAAGCCCACAACAATCAAAAAATTACGCGGATGGCTTGCTAGTGTTAATTTTTACAGGAACCATATCCCTTTCATCTCGCAAAAACTTGAGCCCCTATACAAGGGCCTCCGAGTGAACCCAAAAAGGTACAATGGACTCCTGAGATGGAAAAGGCATTTGAAAGCATGAGGCAACTTTTAGTTAACCCACCGGTACTACAGCTTTACAGCGTAGACAACACAGAACACATGGTAATGTGCGATTCGTCAACAGATGGCGTTGGCGCATGTTTGTTTCAGAGAAAGATAGGAGAAATGGACTAGCACGCGGTATGTTAAATATCGGCAAGACACCCACAACGCATAAGACCACTTCCTATTCATAATTTGGAATTGTTTGCCATTTTTTTTGCACTAACAAAATTTAAGAAATATTTATCAGGTCACCATTTCACTTTAGTAACAGACAATAAATCGTTACTTGCTCTAAAATCCGCCACACAATTGACGCCAAAAATCTTGCGGTGGTTGGAACAGATTAAACAGTATGATTTTACATTGCTCCACGTGCGATGCCCAGAATCCGGTCAGTGACTTATTAAGTAGAACCCATTACCTTTCGATGAAACAGATTTACAGCTATTAGACGCGGACGTGCATCCTTATCATTTGTTAGCCTTAAGACACAAAAACAGACATAGCTCAACTTCAACGTAATGACCCATATTTTTCAAAAATTATTACCGCACTCATTACTGAAGACCGCACGTACAAACATTACAAGACTTGGAACAAACAATACTTTTTTCAGAACAACATATTGTACCGCAAAATGTATTCCATGACCCAGCTGCGCACTTTACTTTGTGTACCTAAAATCTAGCGTGATACTATTTTTGATGAATTTCACAACAACTCGTTGATTCATCCTGGGTATCTGAAGCTATTTTATCTCATTCGCAACAAATATTACATACCTAACTTAAAAAACTGGATTCACAATAAATTACAGTCCTGTTTATATTGTGGATACTTCAAACGCAACTACCACAAAGATGTTGATCACGTGCAAAGATTGCCCCCCACTAATCTCTTCTCCACGTGGCAAATAGATATTTGTGGTAAATTATTGCCATCAGAAGGAGATGAATTTACCCATTTCTATGTGGCTACTGACTTACATTCGTTATACACAGTAACCAAACCAATAAAGACACCTACCTCAGGGGCACTACCGGGTGCCCATAAAACAATTGGCCGAGTCGAGTCTCGCATCGCGAACTTACAAACAGTTTTCAAATTCTTAACAAGAGACAATCAGCGACAGTGGCCAAACTTCTTAAAAAGGGCCACAGCGACTATCAACCACAGCCCCCTCACTGCCTATGGTTGATGCTGTGGCCCATAGGCACAGTTCACTTTTTATATCTTATTCGGATGTGAACCGCGCTTTCCTTTGCAAAATATTCTCCCTACCATTGACCCACCCACGGATGTTGCGGACAGATTAGCTATGCTGAATGAGTTTCGTGATCTATTGGAATATAGAAAGGAACAAGCCTTTCAACGTTTGAAAGAAAAAAATGAAAAAAATCAGGCTCCCACGGAGTTTCTTCCTGGGTCTCAAGTCTTGGCAAAAGATTAGCAATGCGTAGAGAAGAATGTGGTCTCCTTCGGTCACTTTACAACGGGCCATATAGATTATTAAACAAGATTTATTCAAACACGTATCAACTTGACATGGATGATAAGATTGTGAGTATGGCGAAAAAGAGATTAAAATTATTCATTCCGGATGCAGAGAGCAATCCTACATTTGTTACCAAATACAAACAATTCCTTAATTCCCGTCAGTGATCAAATAAACTAACATCACGGAAATTTAAAATACTAGCACTTCATTTAAGTTACCGCCTTTGTCTCACACTTCAATAATAAAAACATCGATATACAACAAATAATATTTTTTCTTTGAATATACTAGTTCCTATACTGCGCAAGTAAGACAGATCCACATCATGAAAATTTACAACTTTCTTTTTGTATATTTATCTACCAGGTTATCCATCGGAAAAAAAAAATTGAAGATCACTATTCACTTTAAAACAGTACGGTATTACATCCAAAAAAATTATAATCCCACTTCCCCCGATACCCAAATACACTATTCAGATCACTTCACATCGCGGACCACATTTCAGCCACATCGCATAACATACAGCGATCACTCACATAGCACCAACAAAGTCATAACCCTTCCACCACCAAACAAAAACTAATTTCACCAGTCTGTTAATAGCATAAACAAATTCCTTCGACTCTAAAACAGCCAATCACAGCGCGAGAAAAAGTTTCACTTTTGAACTCAGTACCCTCAAGGTCGATTAGTAACGGCACACGTGTTCAACACTCACACACACACATTCCTTTAATGAGGAGAAAGTTTGCATTTTTCCACAAAAATACCCTAACAGGAAATAAAGGATTTATTTTTGGTTCAACATACTGTTAGCTTTCTACGTCTGATCTTTTCACAAGCACAAGTAGCAATAAATTTTATACATTTCTTTTAGTTAATCATACCTTATTTTTATAAATAAATGCTCACTACGGATTTTTTTTCTTTTTACAGATTTATAGTAATTTCTGGCCTTATATACCCATCCCACACACAATCCCTCAAACCAGAAGGGGTAGAAATTACGGCTGATACCGAATTGATTCCGAAACGGACGAGTTGATTCCCATTAGCTGACAGTGGATTTACCCCTAGCGTACGAGTTGATTCCCATCTGGTGAGTGCGTTTTTACCCTTAGCGTACGAGTTGATTCCCATAGCGTGCGATTCCGATTTCGCATACCGTACCGATTCACGTCTGCCAACCACATCTTGTCTGCTTGTGAAGTTGTAGTTAAGGAAACTATTCTAAATAATTCCAACTTTCAACTTTGAATAACTCACTTGACAGATGCATGTTGCAATATAAATTTGAGAAACTTTATACAGTGAACAAACTATAGAAAAAGAAGAAAATTACTTTTAATTCACCATTTCCGATACTTGGGAGATGCTGGAGTAAATATGTCAACTTCATTTGCATCACTAAGCACACCACTAAAACATTTTCAATCACTGAACTCATTCACTAAACACAGTCAGGAAAATATATCGCAGACCACCTATTAAGCAACATTAGTTCACATGCATTACACATTTTTATTTTTTTATTGTTATCCTCATAATTTACGTGCTAAGTTGCAACTGTCAAGCATAAGTAATGGAATTATGTACATAGGAGAAACTTGTAGCAGATTTTCCGAAGATATTCATAACGAGTAATGGTAGACTCTGTTACTTTAATCATTTGTTCTTCTATATAGTTCTGTTTGTCCCGCATTTTTTGGGAGTGGTCTTCTTCTCGCTTCTCATTTTAACATTAGTTTCGGTCTGAACACCATTCACTGTTTCTGTCAGGTGGTAAATGCTTGGATGGGGAGAGTAAAATTGAGTGTTCAGTTTAAAGTGGAATGCTTCGCAACAGTTAGTAGTACGTTCAGAACTACTATTAAAGGCGGCCCACATTATGGGTAGGAAGTCGCTGTTTGCGAGAATATAGGTCTCAAGTAAATAATCAAAAAATTCAGACAGTTTTTCATATGTAGGTTTGCGGGACATTAGATCTTCTACGAAGCAGTCTTCAATTTGATCTGGTGGGAGAAGAGGCAGTCCAAACAAGGTTTTGAGAAGTGCTCCTAGTTCAGAGTCTTTTGATTTAAAATCATTTAACAGTCCCAAGGGTTGAATTTTTCTCCACCATGACTGTCCGAGATGGAATCTGCAGCCCTTTATAGTCGATTGGGGCCAAACGTAAGCAATTTCTTGGTGGAGTGCGGTCTCAAAGTCAACGTATATAATGTCTGGATTGGTGATATTTTTAATTAAGCACAAAGCTTCCTTAAAGCTTCCTTGTATGTCTCAGAGGTTTTGTTTGGGATCAATAAAAGTACCAACGGGAAATATAGTTTTTTTTATTTACACGTGAATTATAAATATTTAGTGGAACAGCTTAGGGCAGCTCTTGAAAGTCCCGTCTACATATAAAGTTTTCGAATTCTTAAAAATCCAAATTACTTTCACACGAGAAACCAACAATATTCTTTTCTGAGTCGTTCACAAACAAAAAGTTTTTGCCCCTATTTGTGTTGAAAACACTTTTCTCTAGAGCTTCGTGGAGTTCTTTTAAGTTATTAGGCAACTTAGGAAGCTTGCGTGAGCGAGCAGCATTAATATTTTTCCTAATTCGAACTAAATCACGTGTTGTGAGGTGTCGCTATCACTATTAGCTAACTCGATGCGTATAAGTTTCGACGGGCGCTCACACAAATTTTATACAAAACAATTACATGTTCTTCTCGTATATTTATATCTTTTAACCCCACCGACGAGACACTGATGGAAACAAAATTTGTAACCATCTATCACCAACAGTTGCTTGTCCTTTTCACTTGGCATTACTTCAAACTCCATCGCTGGCACACAATGAACTGGTTTCTCTAGAATGAGTAGCGATACCTGCAGGAACTGTGTGAAAGCAGTCCGGGAATCAACACGGACAGTGAGGGTTCGTAGTGTTGGGAATCAACTCGGATGTTATCGTTAGACAAACTTGTCGAATGCGGGAATCAATTCGCACACTACCAAAACCCCAAGGGACGCAAAACGGCAGCAGCGGAAATTACAATTGGGGGAAATTACGTGAAATTCCACAGGCCATTATGTATAGTACAATGGTACCTTTAATTTATTCATTCCAACTTCCTATCCTGGAGAGTAACTCTATAACGTTAAAGTGTACCCCGGCAAATGAGTCCCGATACTGTTTGCCATTGCTAACACTGATCCAATCAGCAAATAACTTTTCTCACGACCTAATGCAGACAACTTGCATCATGAGTATTCCCCTTTTACCATTTTCCTTCTAATTAATATTTTCAGAGGAGGACCCGTCTTAGACTGACCTTTTTCCTATTCAAAAACAAAAACAAATAATAAAACGATAAAATAATCAAGTGACAAACTACATATTCCATCTTTCGCACTTAAATACTCACTATATCACTACTGAACCTCAAAAATGATAATTATTTAAAATATATACAAAGTGGATACTTTCAAATATTTAGGATCAATATTAACAGACGAAAATCATATTCACGAAGAAATTAAATGTCGACTAAAAGCAGGGAATTCGTGTTACTATTCGGTTCAAAATCTCTTGTCGTCGCGAATTCTGTCGAAGAGTTTGAAGCTTAAAATATATAAAACGATAATCATGCCTGTTGTTCTGTATGGTTGCGAAACATGGTCACTTACTCTGAGGGAAGAACATAGACTGAAAGTATTTGAGAACAGGTTCCTGAGAAGAATATTCGGACCCAAGAGGAATGAGAATGGGGAATGGCGGAAACTTCATAACGAGGAACTACATAGTTTATACGGTTTACCCAACATTGTTAGGGTCGTCAAGTCTAGGAGGGTTAGGTGGGCAGGTCATGTAGCTAGAATGGAAGAAAGTAGAAACGCTTTCAAAGTCTTGACTGGAAGACCCATAGGAAAACGACCATTAGGAAGACCTAGGCGCAGATGGGAGGATAATATTAAGATGGATCTCGCAGAGATATGAATACAAAGTAGAAACTGGATGCAATTAGCTAAGGATAGAAGTCAGTGGAGAGCTTTTGTGAACGCGGCACTGAACCTGCGGGTTCCATAGGCCATAGAGTTAGTTAGTTAGTTAGTTATATATACAATCTGGTATAAAGAATGTATATATAACATATGAAAAGTACAACAATCCCTTTTCACCTCTGCCGTATCCCGAATCCTTTTGCCACCTTTAAACAAGCAAGGCACAGCAAGGAACCAGGAACCTCCACCACCGAAGTTCCAGTCACCCAATTGAAGCCAGCTGGAGCCACCAGGAAATCTCCCTTGCCTGGGTTCGTCAGCCCAATTGAAGCCAGCAGCCGGAAACCATGCCTGTGTTCATCAGTCCAATTGGAGCCACCAAGAAATCTCCCTTGCCTGGGTTCATCAGCCCAATTGAAGCCAGCAGCCGGAAACCATGCCTGTGTTCGTCAGCCCAATTGAAGTCAGCAGCCGGAAACCATGCCTGTGTTCGTCAGCCCAATTGAAGCTACCAGCTGAGAAACCATGCCTGTGTGTGAGAAACCACGGAAACTCTCCCATGCCTGGATTCGAGTTTGCGACATAACCCCCCCACAGTATGGACTCGACGTCGCAACATTATTTCACCACAGGCTCAATGTGTTCAAGCTCCATGAACATTAACAGATGTGAACTGTTTTTCTTTATGTATATGTAGACTATTAGTTCTGAAGTGTCAGTGTCTATAAACATAGTGTGGACAGAATTGAGTGATGACATGAGTGAAAAAAAAGAAAGAAAGAAAAGGAGTGACACACACTACGGTGATGTTCAGGAACAGTTCCTCATCAGTGGGGGACTGTAATGGAACTGTGACATGAATAAAAAGAAAGAAGTTAGTTCAACAGTTTTAAAAAAGAAATATATCGAAAAAGAATTTTTGTTTTCTAGTGATTAAAAAATGCATGTGTTCTTAAGTTAAATAACAAAAGAATTTTGGGATAAACAGTCACACTTATCGTGGACTAATGACGTTCTCCGGCAGTCACGTAGCGTAAGAAGTAATTAAGTGAACAAACAAGGCTGTTACGGAGAACCTCAAGGTCTGGCTGACGAAATTTATACAATATAAAAAGGTAAAGGAGAGGGCCAAGGATCATCTCTCAGCAACCAACCACAATCTGCATAACATGGGTGGAATACCAGCATTCTTAACGTAAGCTGTATTTTTCATTTGTACTAACTCGCTGTCATTTATATAAGGCTCCAAGCTGGACGAATGGTCTCCTGCGAGAGAACATAATCTAAATTTGTAATTTTAATCTATAATTCATGTAAAATAAAGTCTTGTTTGTTGAAAAAGAAAATTATTAATTTGTTAATTGATATCTGACGCGCAAGAAATCCCTAACTATCTCATTATTTAAACAATGATAATATGCGATTTGAGGTTCTCCCCTTGGTCATAGGATCCAAGGGAGCTAAAACACATGTTGCAAGAAACATGTTTACAAAACTTGGGGTGCCTAAATTCACCCAAAAGAAAATTGCTTTTACTGCTTTGAAGTTTACGATTGAAATGTTAAATTGCCATCTTCATTATGTTAGTGAATGTATATTTTATGTGGATTTTTAAAAATTTTAAGGGACATTTTAATTTATTTTACCTTAATACGTATTTGAATTATGAGTAGGGATGCGCACGAGACAAGATTTGTGGCTGTCTCGTCTCGAAAATGTGCTGTAAAAGTGATGTCTCGACTCGAAAAATGTATATTTCTCTATTAGAAGAGCCGTGTCTCGACTCGAATATTGGCACGAAAATCCTGTCTCGACTAGTCTCGTGCACATCCCTAATTATGAGCAACAATGCCGAATGTAATTGGCAATGGTAAATATTGTAAATATGTTTGTTACACTGCAAATATGGTTAATTATATTGTAAATTTTGTTATTTTTTTAATTGACTGGTTTCGTGAACAATATTTTATTAATATGGTAAATGTAATGCTTTTTTAAATTGTGAAAAGGAAATATGAATTGCACAACTTTTATGTGGAATTTGTGTGTGTGAGGAATATTTTGTACATTTTCAAAATTATTGACAGAGTTTTGAACATTACATTTTGATCGGGAAGAAAAACGTCATTTTCAAAATTTCTCCCAACTAGGACTACGTTATTTTAGGAAATATTGGTAACTTTAACAATAGTTATTATACCTGCAGAACGGTTTGAAATATCAAATTGCCGTAAACAGTATTATGATCTTCACAACCTTTAAAAAGAATCTACGTAATTACACATGATACGTATCTAAGCACTATTTTTTTTTTCGAAATAGACCATGGAAATGCAATTTTCAATTCCTTGCAAAGTCTTGTAGAAAGGCTAAGTTTGTCTGTCAACAAGTATCAGAATAAAAGCGGTGAGATATATCAATAAGCGATTTTCTTTCTTTAAAAAAAAAAAAAAAAAAAATCTCAAAAGTATGTTACATCTCATGAGGTAAACTTATGCTAAAACCGGAAATAGCATAGTAAGAAATAGCAACTGATGGGCTTTTGGAATCAATTTACTGTCCAAACATTAGGCTTGATTTACTTCGTTGGCCCGTATTTAAACCGGATGTGGTAGAAATTAACTATTTCTGGGTTCAAAATTGATCGCCATAATAAGGACACTGTAATAGATAGCGAGAAGCAGTTTTTTTTATGTGGATTGAGTACCGCAAGACGAAGTTTCATCTCTGACCGTATCCCTTTATTACAGCCGAAAATGAACTTTCACAATGGGAAGCAAGAAAAACTTTTCTTTCTCTTTTCTTTTCTTTCTTTCTTTCTTTTCTTTTTCTTTTCTTTTTCTTTTTTTTTTTGCAACAAACGAGATACTGTTTAGTATAACAAATATATCATTCCAATTTTCTCAAAAACTTGATATGAGAATAATTGTCTCTCAAGCATCTTATTTGCTCAGTTAGAAGACATCCATATACGTATGTCTACTATTTGATAGCTAAATAAATCTTAAAGCTTAAGCATTATTCATAATTTTTGAGTATATTTCATTAACGATATGGTATACTGTCTTCATACTACTGTCATGATGAAAAGCTTGATAAGGTACATTTGATATCAATTTAATTTTATTACATGGTGTGGTCATCCTACAGGATTAATTTTTAGGTCTATAAAATAATAGTTTTTACGACTTTGTCGAGTTTGTAATTTTAATTTAATTCATAAAGAAATATTAAAAAGTACATTTCGTTTCACTGTGTGAACCTATAATATATTTCCCCAACCTCAAATAGATTAATAAAATCAGAAACAGTAGGTATACAACTTCCCATTGCAATAGAAGGATACAGTAAATTCAAAGATGGAATCTATTCTTCGGATGCTGATTTTTTTTTTTTTTTTTTTTTTTTTTTTTTTAGTTTCTTACTATTATTACCTTATTACTATGGGAACCAATATTGAAATAGCATTCAGTGCTACTGTTTACTTCAGGTTTCAGTATAAAGTTGAAAACTGAGATGAAACTTAATCTTGAGACGCTGAATCCATACCAGAAAACTCTTTCTTGCCATCGCTTGCCGCTTTTGGTCTACGAAGATAAATATTGAAAACCGAAGTTGTAGTAGATTATCCTACTTACTGTTGCAATAGGTAAACAACGCTTAAAAAAAGAAAAGAAAAGAAAAAAAAAGAATCAATATCAAAAACTGCTTCTCGCTATCTGTTTCCATTTTCGTTATATGGAAAGCAGTAGTTGAAATCGGAAGTGGTACGTTTTCTTCACTTTGCCTGTGAATAGAGGGATAACGGTTGGCATGAAACTTATTTTTCGGGCGACAATCAATAACAAAGAGATTTGTCTCTATCAGTAGGATGTAGGACAAAATCCAAGCGGACAAAACCCAAAAGAACAAAATTCAAGCCAACAAAATTTAAGGGACATAACCATAGGCGCAGGCTAATAAAATAATGATTATTTTTCTTCAAATGTCCAGAGTCTACAATGTTTTCTGAAATTCTTCACTATATTGAAACAACAATTGTTTTGTTTTGTTTTTTTAAAATACTGAAAACCCAATATAAACGTAAGATTATTGTGATAAGAAGGCAGGTAAGTTTTACTTTTACGCATAGCTATATATTTTAATTGTCTTTCTGCAGACATATATCTAAACTTCATAACATTTCTATTTATTATACATGTAACACATTATTATACTCTCAGCATATTGTTGTAATTATATTTGTTATATTGTGAAAATAACTATGATGTTTTGTATCGTATTTTCATACTTATGAGGTAGCATATAGGGGATTTTTTTTTTTTTTTTTTGCTTCTTGTTTTATATAAATATTTACTTTAGTAATTCTGAAATGCTGATCAAGATTTGATACATATCATGTGAAAAATGTGAAAATCCAATTATGTCATACTTAGGATAACCGCAAATATTTTGACTAAAAAGAATATATTAATGTAAACCAAGAGGAAAATTAAAGCACGTCTTCGAAACTTCATCAGAGGGACACCTAATAGCAACCGTTCACTTTTAAAATAGTACATTCGTCCACTCAAATCTTATTCTTAGAAAAATCAAGTAGATTTTTTAAAAAATATGTAATTTAGATAAAACATTTATTTCTCTACTTTCAAAGCATTTACATAAGTTATACTTGTAAAAATAGTCGATAAGAACAGTTACATTTTTATTTTCAGGCATACTTCAACAGCATTTACTCATAATAAATGGTGAGTGATAACGGGTGTAAGACAATCGAGTATAAAAATGAGACCACTAAATTGCATATTTATGTGTAAAAGAATTCCAGGAAATTCCTATCCTTAATTCAACGCTTACTACTGTCGGTATAGATAAATTTATCAGAAGGCAATAAAGTTAACAAAACAAACTACGAGGAAAATTTCATTAAAAATTTAGACTGTAAAACGTCAGCACTATGAAATGTAATCAAGAATGAAAATAATTTTAAAAATAACACAAAACAAATAGAGAACTATTTTAAAATAGAAAGAAAATAAATTATTCCGGTCAAATGTCTAGCTGTCATATAAACTAAATGCGAAACTACACAAATATGAAACACTGCAAGTCTGAGACCAGTATCAGATCTGTTTCACAAGTAAGTTTTCTCAAACGTCACAGAATCAACTTACACACTATCTAGAAACTATAACATTATATCTGATTCACAAATGATTTTCAGAAAGGAAAAACGATAGACATATCTATTTTGGACTCCTCGATTATAATAGAGCACATTTATCGAATATTGTTTACTGTTTTTGTTCTGTGGAGGTGAATATGGAAATCTCAAGTACTAGTAAAGTGCTACCATTTTCGATTTTATTAGAGAGATACAGGTGAGATGATATTATATATCCTCAGACGCTGATTCGATTCCAGTAAAAATCTTATTTTTTTAAGGCCTTTGCCCTATGGCGAATAGACCACGAGATGAACTAAATAAGAAATAAGTGTTTCTTGTCTCGTGTCATAAGTTTGGTAGAATTATCGTCTAGCCTCGATTCTCGAAGTCTTCTTTCTAGTCTCGTCTCGATTCTTTAAGACCTTTTTCCCGTCGTCGCGAAATTTTCTCGTCATTTTGTAAATTTATATAGAAAATTTGCGCCCTGATTATTTTCTTAATTTCATCTAGAACTTGCCAGAAGAATTCTTTTGCGTGGAAAGAGATCCACGAAATGTGAGTTATAACAACTTTTAAACCATATTATTATTGTGTTAAGTATTTGCGTACCTATTAACACTGATAATTGTCTTGATTTTTTGTATAATCACTTTCACAATTTAGGGATTTTATGTTTTCCATTAGAATTATGCAACATTGAAACTCTGTACTATCACGATATGGGTATGAGCCCATTGAGATTTCGATATTGCTCGTTGTGTAGTCTTGATTCTCTGACAGCTTTTTCTCCTCTCGTCTCATTTTCTAAATTTATGTTTAAATTTATTTCTTGATGTTTTTCTTAATTTCATCTAGAACTTGTAAGAAGAAACCTTCCATGTCCCTTACCGTTTTTCCTATTTAGAAATTAATCTTGGAACCGATAACATTAGTAGGTTCTAACAAAGGAGATGGATCGTGTTCCTAGAATACTAAATCGATTAAAAAACTACTTGTCGATGTCGCTTACCATTTATGCTCAGACAGTTGTCGACAGACAGACAGACGGACATAACACTTCTATAAGACTTCCAATATTATGCACAGTATAGTATGAAAATGTAACAAAGAAAAGTAGAAATAGAAGTCATCCATTAGAAATCTGACAGGATAAGTCACTCCAGAAATTTACTTGCAAGATTCAGAATGTAAATAAAAATAGTGAAATTGAAAGAGTATCTTATGAGAGCGAAAGGAACTTAATAAACTCTTCAGAAAGGAGTTCTGATTCCAGAACTTTTTTCCTTCTTATTATTTTTTTATTAATTTGTCATTTTTACAATTATAATCATTTTCATAAGAAACGCAAATCGAAACATATATTTATTTTCCAAATTGGATATTTAAAATTTACGGAATATCTTAAGAACTGCGGCAAAAAAAAATGTGTTTTGTAACTTTAGAGTAAAAAATAATAATAATTTTAATATATATATATATATATATATATATATATATATATATATATATATATATATATATATATATATATATATATATATATATATATATATATATATGTATATATATATATCTTGAATTTCGCCAAGACCATACACAGTATTGTAATTTCCGCAGGTTAAAAATAACTTCTTTCTAATTTCAAAACTGGTGGGAATGAACATTAAAAGATAACGAAAAATTAAATATAGGCTAATTTCTTTGACAAAAAAAGAAAAAAAACTTACACTGAAAAGTGTAAGCACTGTACTAATCATCCACCAGTGCTTTCACAGGTAGAATTGACTTTTGAGAAAGCAGCGTTTGATGGAAAACATTGCATCCCCAAATGAGCAGAAAAGATGGCATGACAATATTCCCCCTTTTGTTAATAGCGTGCAGTATTTGCTCTTATCCTCACATTGTTCGAGAGATTCTCTCCCTCCTCTCCGTTCATACCCGGAACTAGAATATCATCCCGCGTAGATTCGATGTAAATGCTCTCCCACTACTGTGACGTCATTGAAAAGATACCTTGGAAAGTTGGCACTCCTTGTAGTAGATACTAGTTTTAGAACAACTTTCAATGTTCCATATATAAAATAGAAAATTATAAAGCGCACTTAGATCACGTGAGGTGGGAGAATTTTCTGATTGGCTGAAAGCATATATGGCAATCTTAGTCAGTTTGAAACATTCGCTCTGGTACTGAATGACCGGTTTGAGAATTTTGAATTCACCTTTTTAATCAAAGTATTTTTGTTGGTTATGAGCAGGGCCCGGATCTTGTTGACAAGTCAACTTTCTTCTGTTCCGCATAGGAGAAGGCAAGTTCAAGTAAAAACGTTATCCATCAACTCTAGGTTCTAAAAATATAGTTTTTTTAGGATCAACTTTTGGTCTCTTTTTGCTGTTTTGAAATTTCAGGTCATTTTTTAAAATATTTTAAGGTAACTTTTAGGTCACTTATGGTCTTTTTTATTCCTTTTTTCTGCATAAGGAAATCTTTAAATGAACACGGTTTACGGATGTGGAAAAGACGAAGTTGAATAATCTCTTTTCTTACTTCCTGACTATTGGAGTGGAAAAACTGCATTCTTAACAAGCTAATTAAAACAAAACTGTAGCTGGTTAACGAAAGGCGGGGGTTGGTAGGTGGCCAAACAGATAGTTTTGGGTTATTGACCACAATGAATGTTATCACGTGAATAACTAAAAATGCATTAGAAGGCGTACAAGGGCTTTAAACGTGTTTTTATCTATTATTTTCCTGTAGTCTAAACTTGCTAAGTTTTATTGTTTAAGAGTGCTTCCTAGTTTCAACTCGGGAGTGAACTGACGCTTTCAATACTTACAATGCCGTACAATGGACTGATCAAAGGACATAAGTGATAAATGGTCTGCAACTAACTGAAACAAAACTTTTTGAATATGAGTGAGAAATGTTAATTAAAAATCCAATGGATATTAAAAAATGTCAATGTTTAATGAAATAAAAGTTTGAGAAAACGTAAGTTTTAAGGTCAATTTTTTGTGATTTTAGGGTCATTTTACAGGAATTTTAGTGTCATTTTATAGGTCACTTTTTAAAATTTTTTAGGTCAACAAGATCCGGGCCCTGGTTATGAGTGTCACATTATGGAAAACATTTTAATACGATTTGATAGAAAATATATTAAAATATCATTGCTTCAACTCAAAAACTAATTTAAAAAAATATATATTCTAAAAAATACGTGGGATTATATGACCTTGATTTTTTAAGCGTAAATAAGTTTGTATAAAATAACTTACACATCTCGTTATGAAACTCAAATTCATTTATTCCAAGAATCTTTACCGTAAGAGTAAGGATATTCTGGAAATCAGATCAGAAAATGTTGAATAGCTTGCCTTCAGGATTTTTTCAAAGTGGCTTTTTAGCTTTTCTGACTTCCAAGTCAATGCCTGTTTGAGATATAACAACCAACATAGACTTTGCCACGGAAAGATTAAAAACTTTTTTATTAGTGAGTTTATACTGTAGTAGATAACTAGAAAAAGCAGTCTCAAAAAGAAAAGAATATTTTAAAACAGAAAAGCGTTGAAAATGAGGTATTATTGCATTTTTTAAACAATATGTCAGAGCTAAAGATAACGAATTTGATAGAAAAAGGGTTCTTATTTTAATGTATGTATATAAAATACAGTTAAGGAGCAGTTAGAGTATTAAGGCACACACACACACACACACACACACACACACACACACACACATATATATATATATATATATATATATATATATATATATATATATATATATATATATATATATATATATATATTTGATGGCCTGTATTTAAACAATTTTCATACCCAAAAGGTAATCACGTGTTCACCCTTTGCGGCGCCAATCTTCTTTTCTATTGCTAGTCGACATCACGTCATATTTCAACATGTACCAGTAAGGTCATTTCCCTACACCAGCAACTTTCACATTCAATCAACCGGTTTCCAAGAAGCGTGCGTCAGTTCCTGGAGTTCACCAGAGACAGACGCAGGGGTGTAGCCAAGGGGGGGCCCATCGGGGCCCGCCCCCCCCCCCCAAATGGTTTCCTGGCCCCCCCAAATGACCAGCTTTTAAAACATCATAGTAAAATTATCTCGCTTCATTCATTTAGAAGTAACAAAGTTTATTGACAATTAATAATTTATGGTAAAATAGTAAGGAGAAATATTGTTTTTTTCCATACCGATCGAAAAATGGTATAGCATCTCTTCCTTATACCGATCGAAAAATATGATACATTTTTGTGACAGCAGATTACACAATTTACTGCGATTTATATTTGACAGTTTGAAGACACACGTTTTAACAAGGTGCTACAAATACAGCCATAAAACAAAGGTAGTAAACTGATTTGTAAGTACAGTATATTTTTATATGCTTTAACAAGTGTTTTAAAATACATAGAGGATGGAAAATTTGGTGAGAAACAATGATTTTATTCAATTTGGATTTCATTCACTCTTTCTTTTATTTCTACTCAGTGTAATAAAATATATATTTTTTTAAATCACGAATAATAAATATTTTTGTCAGGAAACCGTAAAGAAATTAAGTGAAATTTCAAAGAAAATCAATCTTGTGTAGATGGGTTCTGTATACAAGGTCTTAAATTTAAATGTAAAGGTAACCAAGGAAAGTTTTATTGCTTTTTCACCCACCACCTTCGAACATTTATATGTCACCTAACCTGGAAGATCAGAAATAGTCCCCATCAGCATCGACGACCTTCTGAAAACGTTCTGGAAGGCCATGGAATCCATCGCGGTAGAACTTGGTGGGCCGTGAAACGAAGAAAGTATCAGGTGCATTTTGGAATTTTAATAGGGATTTGAATTGTCGTCCTCTAAGGTGATTGTTCAAAGAATGGAACAGGTGATAATCGGACGGTGCAATACCCGGGGAAAATAGTGGTTGCAATATTGTTTCCCATCCAAGGCGGAAAATGGTGTCCTGAGTCATCTTAGCGTTGTCCCGTAAATGAGGACCCATTTGCAATTCAGAAGCGATGACGCCAGAGTTTTGAGTTTTTGTTGAGCACAGTTCAACTGCTGACACTAAACAGTTGCATTGATACTCTGACCAGCTGGTAGCAGTTCCCGATGCACGATGCACCAAACACAGAGAAGGACCCTATTCTGGTACAGTGCGGGTTTCGGCTGTTTTGAAATCGGTTCATGGGATGCTAACTAATGATGACGGCGCCGTGGAGCTTCGTATAGGACACACTTTTTTATCACATGTCAACGCCGTGTCCAGAAATGGCTCCGAAACAGTAAATAAACACAGGCGACTGCCGCGTTGTCTTCTGGCCCGGAGTCAAAATATGTGAGACCCATTGACCCAACTTGTAGTGCTTCAGAAGTTGATAGATGTGCTGCCGAATGGTTTTTCCACACACTGAATTGTAGTCCCAGTTCCTCTTTGTACATGTGTTGGTCTTCTGGCACGTGGTGTTTTCGGGTGTTTCGTCATCGTCCTTAAACTTGTTAAACCATCGCTGCAATGCCGATGCGTCACGACACCCTCACCAAAGGCCTGGTATATCTTCTGTCCCGCTACAGCGGCGTTTGACCTCCATTTGAACTCGTTCAGCATACATGCTCTTATGACGCTCTGTGGATGTCCCATGTTCCCTCTGTCTTTACGCAAGTTCACGGTGTGTCTGAATTGTCACAACCAGGTAGTATGTTGGATATACCCACACCAACAACTGACGTTCGCCTTATCTCCACTCGCATCCAACTCACTGTGTGAGGTCCAATTGAACACAGGCTTCCACGAAAAGGGACAGAACTTTCTTGGTTACCTTTATAGTTATGCACAAAAGTATAGCGTTTGGTCCCGCGCAGTAGTTCTTGATTAAGCATAATAAAAACTATCTTGAATATAATTTATGGATAATAATAATAATAATAATAATAATAATAATAATAATAATAATAATAATAATAATAATAATAATAATAATAATAATAATAATAATAATAATAAGCTAAAATAGTGTTTTGAGTTTTCCAGAAGGAAACCCAAATTTTCCTTTCTTTCAGGGCTCAAGAACACTAGCAGCAACATTTTTTTGGCTTTGCACATTGTAGCTGGCCCCCCCTCAAAAACTACGGGCCCCCCTTACACAAACTTGCTGGCTACACCCCTGGACAGACGTGTCACTATAGTGCTCCGTGTTCCACTATAAATGTTCTACGAATAATATTTTACATATTACAAATGATTAAAGAAATGCCAGCATCGAGATCTTCCACAAGATGCAAACGAGTACAAAAAAATGTCGCATGAACAAAGTTTATTCCATCCCAATTTAATTTTATTTTCTATGTTCACACTCTAAGTATTCAGCAAGTAAATTATTACGAGAGATTAAAAGAACCAATCCAATACATAAGCTTAGTTTTCTTTAATGAAATTATTTAACAATGAGCTTCATATGGAATTATTTAGACGTTCGCAACAATATTGCTCTATTTGAGTAATTTATTACGAAACAATCTATATATATAAAAGAGAACGTACAAATCCTTTGTCCGCTCATCACGCTAATACGGCTGAACCAATTTCTTTCATTTTTGGGGGGTTATTAGGATTTGGACCCTAGATGGTTTTTATCATATCACTTTAATTTTCAATTACCAGTGTCTTGAGATAATTGACCATTCAGGTGTCCACAAATCCTTTGTTAGTTCATCATAGGTAAAAATAAACGTATTTATATGCAACCCACATGACCGTGTCACTCGGCGGGTTAACATAAATGACAGGCGATATAATGTTAACATTTACTGCAATAGCGAAAAAGTAAAAATTATCTAAGTAACAAAGTTTATTGCGTTCCGGGGTGACCGCAGCGAAGCGGGGCGGGTTAACATAAATGACAGGCGATATAATGTTAACATTTACTGCAATCTTCTATGGTTTTTATCATATCACTTGAAAGCGAAAAAGTAAAAATTATCTAAGTAACAAAGTTTATTGCGTTCCGGGGTGACCGCAGCGAAGCGGGGTGAACGCTGCTAGTACAAGATACGATTCAATTAAAAGAATTATGTCATTCCGGTTTTAACAACGCTAGCATATCAGCCAAGAAATAAAAATTCCCCTTCCCGCCAATTTTTACCAAGGCGGTCATATTGGCCAAGAAATAAATTCTTTTTCCCGCCGTATTTTTCATTTGTAAAGGTGATTATTCACAGGATTTTTCTTCATTGTTATATCGTGTCAAACACGTTAGAAATATAGTAGTTGTGCACGGCGTTTATGACTTTCTCTTCCTTAAATGTTAACAACCTCGACATACAGTATACGTTTTCCGCGAATGCTCCGACATACAATGTCTTTAACCCCTAAAACATACTAACTGAAGTTTTAATTTGTGCATAATTTATAACTTTCATCCATAATTATTACATTTTCAGAACTGTTATTAACATTTTTTCCTGAAACAGTGTTTGTCGCTGATTATATCTCCAATAGCTTTATATACAATCCAGTGAATATGGAAAATCGTCCAATTTGTTCCTTTTATTTCCTATCGAATGGTCAATTTGATAGAAAGCCGTTGAGAAATGCCCTTGCATCCATCCTTCAAAACATTTAACAAACAACTTCAACTAAAGTTGTAGTTCCAGTAACTTGAAGATTTATTTCTACTCTCCAAAAATTAAATAATTAAGAACGAGGATATACAGGGTGTTTAATAAGTAATGGTCATAAATTAAACCGTAGATAGTACACGCCAAAACTAACAAAAAAGTCTCAGTAAACATGTGTCCGCAAACGCTTCGTAACGGAGATAGGGGCTGTTGAAAGTGTGGGAAAATGAAATTTAGAGACGAAAAAATGAAATGAAATCTTTGAGTTTTACGTCCCACGATTATGCCGGTTAGGCTAAAGGAGACGGTGATGATGAGGGATGAGTGAAATGGTGGAATGAAGAAAGTGGGAGGAAACGGGAGAACCCCGAGAAAACTCACGAGCACTGTGTTTGTCCACCACAAAGTTAACTTGGCGGGGCTGAGATCGAACCCGGGACCCAAAGCACCAGAGGTGAACGCTCTACCACTGAGCCACCGCGCCCCCCTAAATTTAGAGACGAATATCTCAAAAAGTATGAATCGGACAGAGGGCGGTCCAATGAATGACTATCGAAGTCAGACCTGCGCTATGCAGAAATGCATGGTTGATAACTATGCAATGCGCGCGCAAGGGATTCCCCAAAGAAACGGAGGGATTCCCGGAACGCGTGCTATAGGCAGTGGACGAAAACCCAGGAACGAGCACAAGACGTGTGGGACTTGCCGAAGGCGTATCCAATGCTTTCGTATGGCACATTCTTCATGAACAGCAGTTGTACCCATACCATCTGCAACGTGTCCAACCTCTGACCCCCACAGACTTTCCGGTGAGAATGCAGTTTTGTCAGTGGGTCCGAAGACAAATTACTGGCAATCATCATTTCACTGATGACGTCCTATTTACTGATGAAGCACAATTCACCCAGGATGGCATTGTAAATTTTCACAAATCTCATATCTGGGCCACTGAGAATCCAGTTGCAATAGTGAAATTAGGACATCAACGTAGGTTTTCCTTAAACGTGTGGGTAGCACTTAGGCGATGAGCTCGTAGTGCCATTCTTTCTTCCTAATGCATTAACTGGGATCTCATATTTGAGATTTCTCCAACACGATTTGCCGCTTCTACTCGAAGAATTACCTCTCGATAGGCGTCAGCGACTGTGTTTTATGCATGATGGAGCGCCAGCATGTTTTTTTTAACCGTGTCAGAGAACATTTACGTGCACGATTCGGACGAAAGTGGATAGGACGTGGAATTCCTATTGCTTGGCCACCGGACTTAAATCCTTTAGATTTCTTTCTCTGGTGCCATGTGAAATCGCAAGTTTATTCTACCCATGTTGCAACATTAGAAGACGTTCGAGAAAGGGTTGAACAATGTTGCGGACATATTCAACAGGATGCCAACATGTTATCACGAGTACGTGGATCTTTGCGAAGACAGGTACGAGCATACATTCGCATGAATGGACGACACTTCCAACATTTACTTTAATGATTAAGTAAGTTAATTTCATATGCAACTCTTCTGTAGTTACACATCTGGGTATTTACTGTTTACCTTATGATTAATACTGTACACATTACCAACATGACGATTTCTGGTTGTTGATATGAACAAACACGACATGTCCATCATTTTTCGCTTGTTGTAATACACTTACGCGTTCAACATGCGGAATGTTCTATATTCGCCTCCCACATACTCGAATGTTGTAATGCTTTTCCCATTGCAACCCAGTTTGCGGATATTCTTTACGTTAACTGCTTAGCACATAATGCTTCATCAGTGCCTTGCATACCGTTTGATTTACCTAAGTGCTGCCACACTTGTACGTATGCATTAGTTGTCGGAATTCTTCCTGGAGCCATTTACAACGTACATCACCACACTTCGATTGCCTTCCTCATTTCCTGCTGGTTATGCAACCACACACGGCACGTAAACATTGCCCGCCATTTTGTATCTTTTCGAACTTTCGACCTGGTACGACTTATGAATTACTGGTGAATAGACTCGCTCTCGATGTTCATCTCGAGCCCCATTTCCTTGGACAATTTTCCGGGAATCCCTCCTTTTCTTTAGGGAATCCTTTGCGCGCGCATTGCAGAGTTATCAACCATGCATTTCTGGATAGCGCAGGTCTGACTTCGATACTCATTCATTGGACCGCCTTCTGTCCGATTCACACTTTTTGAGATATTCGTCTCTAAATTTCATTTTCCCGCACTTTCGACGCCCCTATCTCCGTTACGAAGCGTTTGCGGACACATGTTTACTAAGACTTTTTTGTTAGTTTTGGCGTGTACTATCTACGGTTTAATTTATGACCATTACTTATTAAACACCCTATATAATGTTTTCAATTTTGCTTATATTAGCTAATTTTATGTCCTTTTTATACTGGAACAGGTCAGTTTGTTAATGAGAAGGACGTATGGAGACATCAAACTTGAGGAAGCACTGATATTTTTTTTATCATTCCATTATTATGCACTGAAGCTGAGGAAAATGATAATGATGAATAACATTGGTTCAACTTGTATACCATCTTTATATCAAATTTATATCAACCTAACTAAGCCAAATGTCTCGTACTTATAGTGATTTTATGCACTCAGACACTTTATTTCCATTATATTTTGTTGATTTTCCTTTAGTTGATGTTGATATCATTTTAACTGACCTCGATATAATTTGAATCAATTAAATTGGAGTTTGATTATTATTTTATATCACAAGTGTAATCGATTATGAAAAGAAAAATTTTATCAGTTCCCACTGAGATTAGAATCTAGGCACTCTAGCGTTATAGTTGGCTGCAGTATCCACTAGCCCAGGAAATGTTTCATGGGGATAGGATTGCATGTGCTTTCTCTTGCACTGCACCACGGACTACTAGTGATACATATTCGAAGACCATATAACTAGCCAACAAGTATAAGTCAAAGTGGCACCTTAGTGAAAATCGGTCCTATGTAATGAAGACGTTTAGAAATGAAATAGCATAATGTTAACCTTACGTGATAATGTTTGATATTTGCAGAAGTTGTGTTATAAATAATGGAAAATTATATTTGCAGTAGGGACCAGCACGTATGGAGATTATCTTTATCGGCGCCCCGTCAAAGGGGTTAGGGTTCATGGATTTCAATGCATGGCAATGGTAATTTAGATGGAACAAGATATCACCATTCACAATGTCATTATAACAATTAGATAAGGTTGAACTGTCATTCTGTTCCATTATTACACAGATGATTCAGGACTGGCACTCACAATACACTGATACGTCAAGTGTTCTTTGAAGTACTGTATACTTCAATACACATGCGAATATTGAAGTATACAATACTGTATACTTCACAATATACTGATACACATTTGAAGTACTGTATGTTGCCCTTATACAGGGAACTAGCTCGCATCTTGGAGATTACTACCGAAAGGCAATAACTCTACAAACATTTGACACAAAACTGGGGAAGTAATACACATCTCGTATAAAACTACAGCTGTGCAACGTTTTCAACTTTTTATGATACTTAAAACACTTCTGAGAACCCTGAAGTTGTGTCCTACTTAGATACAGAATAATACATACCCCTGTCCTTAGTTTGTCACAAAACTTTCACTTACTAATACCAATGAGAAGCAGAAGGTCTGGTTACACTTGAGGCTCCGTATAATTTATTGTAATTGCTAGCGTAATTTATTTTCACAAATGCCCATAAGTTGTTCGAATGCATTGAACTTGAAAAAATTTAACTTCAGTGTGATATATGAATAATGTGTCTTAGGTCAGCTTGAATCTTGTAACGTTATGTTAATCCAAAGGTTAGGTTGTACTTGCTGCCAGTCGTATGTCAAGTTTCAGTGCCACTACGTCTTATGTTCCGCTCGAATCCATTTATCTAAAGACAGTAGCGTCTTCTCTGGGTGTGCAAGTCGTGTGTTAACGCCCAACGAAAAATTAACAGAAGAGTATTTTAATTTAATTAAACGATCGTGAGAAATAGGGACTTTTTTCACTTGTCAACGGGACAAAATCAACTGTTGAAGTGCGAAAGAACCGAGAAAAGCTACACGATCTCCGTTATGTTTTGAGGAGGCACCTTTGCGAGTAAGTCGTTGGCCACGCTTTGGCTATATTTTCGCCGCTTTAGAAGACTCATACTGCGCATGCGCTTCGTGTTTCCCACCTCATGCTTCTATGATCCAAGGCGTTGAAAAAGAACTCAACGCCTTGGGTTTTCTGCTTCTCTCAAAGCGTTGCCAAATCTGTAGATTTATCGGTGGATGTACAGATTTTTTTTATATAACAATGCAGAATGCAATTTTGTGTGTGTGTGATCTACGGATTTTTTTTTATTGTTAAACATCATCAATTCATAAGTTAAAGGACAATCGACTTCTTACTAAAATACGTGTAAGGAACACGGTGAAAAGAAACATCATTATTTTCTCGATCCAATAAAATTGTGTTCGAAGGGTCAATTGATGAAAAAAAAAAAAAACGACGCTGAGCTACAGAACGGTTTTCCATTCTGCCTTTTCCTTCCCCTAATTTTCATTCACTTAGGTTAGTGACTCATCCGCAGGGGGGGTTTCGGGCCCCCTATTACTGTCTTCGAGGGCTTGGTAAAAGTTTTTTTTTTCCTTTCTTTAAAACATAGTTTTTTTCTGTTGTCTCTGAATGTTGCAAAAAGGATTTGTTTCACTTGCTACATTTTGAGATTATTTATTAAATAGGCCTATTATATTGAAATTGGTAGGTAGCCGAGAAAAGTTCGATTCAGGAGAATTACTTTTTTTTTTTTTTTTTACTACAAAGCTATGCATATATTGTAGGGTAGATTGTAGATATTTTGGCTTTCTGATTTGGCAATGCTGGGTGTCCCCTTGTCTTTCGCGTTTACGAGTGTGGTGGTTTCAGCTTTTTAAGATGACTACTGAAAGTGTAATTCAAAAACTATTAAAAAGTCCTTTTTCATTAGTTTCTTATAATGAGAAAAAACAAATAATTGACCGTGGTCGACCGTGTCCTAATCTCACGATGTCAACTCTTGTGAAGGGCAAAAGTGGTGCTGGTTTTGAGAGACATTTTCGAATGGAGTTGTGCGACATGTCAGACATGGCCGACATGCGACATGGCAGGAGCTTTGTGGGTGTAGTGTAGTGAATAGATTTTACTGTTGGACATGTTTGCTATTTTCAACTAAGGAATCATCAAGGATACGAGGATTTGAACCATCTTAATACTGCAGTGAAGAAGCATGGTGAGTCTGAAATGCATCTTTCCAGCTTTTTTAAATGTAATACCTTCATTGCAACTCCAACAAGAATAGACGTTCTTTTGGATTCCCAACGAAGGGCTGACATTGAGTTGCACAACGAAAAAGTAAAGAAAAATAGGGAAATATTAAAGAGGTTGATTAATGCCGTCTGCTATTTAGCAAAGCAGGAGCTACCATTCAGATCTCATAATGAGCAAGCAGCGTCTCTAAACAAGGGAAATTATGTGGAATTTCTTATTGCAAGTGCAGAGTTTGATTCCACATTAAAAGAACACTTACAGACTTCTTCAGTTTTCCGTGGAACTTCAGCAAGCATTCAGAATGATTTGATAAATTCTGTTGCCGATGTACTGAGAGACGAAATTTACCGCGAAATTCAGAACACAGAGTTCGTAGCTATTATGCTTGACGAAACTTCAGATGTAAGCAATAAATCGCAATTGTCAACTGTTTTACGATATTTTTCGGCGACGGAGAAAAAACTCGTAGAACGATTTCTTGGATTTCATGACATGAGTGCTGATAAAACTGCAGCGGCGCTTTTCAATCATGTTAATGAAATAATGAATACCTATAAATGCGCGGACAAATTAATTGCCCAGACATACGATGGGTCTTCGGTGATGAGCGGCCATCTCAATGGCCTTCAAAGCAGTGTTGGAAAAGTATCCTAAAGCTCTCTTTACGCATTGCTATGCTCATGTAATGAATTTAGTTTTGCAACAGTCATTGGAATGCAACAAAGAGCTTAAAACATTTTTTTGCGGTCTTAAATCACTGCCTGGCTTTTTTCTCATTCCCCAAAGAGGTTGCACGAACTTTCTGCTTTCATGTCAAAAAAGCTACCATCATTATCTTGTACTCGATGGAATTTTACCTCTAGACATATTCATACGGTCAGTGAAAACAGAAAATCATTGATTATGTTTTTTGATCATGTTAGTGAAAGTGGAGACTTTAACTGCAATGACAGGCAGACGATTTGCTAGCTTCCTAAGGAATTTTGAAAATATATTTTTAATAAAGGTTTTGTCCAATTTACTTGCTTTCTCAGATATATTGTTCAATATACTCCAGTCTAGGGATGTTGATATTTTATACTGCAGTAATAAAATTACTGAATTTCAAAACCAACTGCAAAAGGAAAGAGAGAATTTTGAAATAGTGTGGTCTTCTGTTGATAGAGATGTAGGGGACGAAGAAGTGATTCAGATAAAAAGAAGGAGATTAAATGATGAATCACAGAAGGATCATTGTCGGAGACTGTACTTTGAAATCATTGACAACATCAGTAATCAGATTACAATTAGATTTGCGTCTTTCGAAAAATTGCAGTATTTTGATCTCCTAAACCCATCTAAACTGAAGTTCTTCAACAAACGAGAAAACTTTCCTCACGATTTGTTAAAAAAGCTGCAGGTAGTTTATGGTGATGTTTTTAATTTGTCCAAACTACAAAATGAACTACATGTGTGGTACGCTTCCAATGAGGAATCAAATAAAACCCCCATTGAAATCATTCAATATTTGATGGATATGAATCTGGTGAGTGGATTCACGGAGATTGATAAGTTAGCTATGCTGATTGCAACAGTACCTTCCACAACATCATCTGTCGAGAGATCGTTTTCGTCACTGAAAAGGATCCACACGTTCTGCCGCGCTACTCAGACCGAGCCCCGAATGACGAATTTAAGCCTCATTTCCATTGAAAGAGAACTGTTATCCAAGTTACGAGAGGGAGATAAATCCAAATTCTATGATGCAGTGATCCAGAGGTTTCTACGTAAAGAAAGACGACTCGAGCTGGAATTCAAGTAATTGTAAGTAAATTGATTTTGATTTTCAGTTTCATATTTTGTTTGTTTTTTATCTTTAGCTTCATATTTTGAAGGCATATTTCCCCTATATAATTATTCTCATTAAATGTATTGCTTACGTAATAACATCCTCCTTGATTCATCTTTATAATTTCCAGACTAAATTGTTAGAAGAAAATTGCTATTTATAGGTTGTAGGCATTGGTGTAACTAGGACATTTTGCTGGGGATGGCCATTTTCCCTTACTTTCGAAAATTGCGAGAACTTACAGGTACAGACTATAGTCAAGAAATCGATGGGTGGGCAAAGTATAGTCACCGTATGTCGAATGCAAACGCTAATAAAATAGTTATGCGTAAATTGAGGATAACTTATCACATTATTTTCGATCAGTAAAAAAAATGTGGGTCGGCCCAACTTTGCTCCTGGGGAGAGGGGGTCCCCTCTAGTTTCGCCTATGGTTGTGAGGATTAATATATTTTTTCTTTCTTGCCAACGCCCTAACATCCATCTCACGAGACGCCACTGTCTAAAGAGCTTCATCTTTGAAATATGATCCCGAAAGAACACATTCAATAGAATCCCATATAAAGCAAGCTTTTATGCTTTAGTTTGTTTTCTAGAAGTAAAATAAGATTTCTTCGAAAGTTATTGCTTGATTTCGGTTAAAAGTGACTATTGTTAGTAACCCCGACAAGAGAAAAACAAAATATTTAATCCATCTACTTGTACTTCTTGACCACATTCTATATAGTTAAGGATTGTTTGTTATATTAACTTTTTAACTAAAATGTAAATGTTTCTTTCTTTCGAAGAATTTGACGAAAAGCAAAGGACCTCCGCAAAGATATCACAACGAACAAGTCTGGTTATAGTACCTTTGACATTAGCTTCATGGATTGTTGGTATGTTGTCGGAATATGAACAGAACCTACCTCTATATGGTACTTTCTCCCTCCTGAATAGTATTTTGGGCATCACAATATTCTTTTTTCATACAACTGGTAATGAACAGGTAAGTATTTAAACTATTTATTTCCTCTTCTGCAACAACAAAGTTAATAAGTTAACTTTATTAAAATATTTGGTCAAGAGAAATATGTGTCTTATTTCTTTTGAGACTGACCCTAATATACAAAAAATGCATTATTCTTGTTTTGTTTCTTCCAATTTCCTTCAACAAATATTGCCATTCAGTTCTTTCTAAAGAGGAATTTAAAAAAGAATTTAATAGCTCATTCAGCTCAAGGAACCACTACTTTCATGCAGCTTATGGATAAGCAGCACGAAAGTACAGGGTTTTCATAAAGTCTGGACGGATTTAATTTGCTTATAATTTTCAAAGATGGCGTCGGTGAAAGAGAAAGCGCAATGTGTTCTGTGGTACGCAGAGCTAAAATCACCAATTCTGGTGTGTCGAAAGTTCACTAAAGAGTTCAGAAAGCCGGCACCGACTGAGAGTGCAATCCGAAAGTTCTTGGAGACAGAAAGCGTCCTGGACCGTCCTCGAAGTGGGTGGCCGCCAACATCGCCTGCAACAGTGAGTAGGGCAAGGGAAAGCATCATCAACAGCCCACAGAAGTGGACGTAAATGGCGCCCAGTTGGAGGTGTGGCGGTGAATGAACTGAGCTAGTGCAGATTACAGGTAAAAATTTAATCCTTCCGCTACCGTTTGCACTTTATTTGATTTCATTATGAGCATTTTTATGAAAATTATAAGCAAATTAAATCCTCCAAGTATTCCAGACTTTATGAAAACCCTGTATTTACTAAAGTTTTTCAGTCAGTTGAGTTAATATTCCTGAAATTTATTTTTAATCTTTAACTAACGGTTACAACTACGTATTTCTACTAGTGATAACAATCATACAAAAATTAAATAACTGTAATTGTAACACTTCTAATAAACAAAATATCTATTTCTCAGATTCTCTCTTTCTGAGGAGGAGTATTGGGTTTATTACACGATAAATAGATTTACAATCTATCACCTAACACTTCGGTCATCCTATTTACTTGCAGCGATGCTTATTTTCTACAAATCATAAAGACATTGGTACAATATATCTATTCTTTGGTGCTTGAGCAGGAATAGTGGGTACCTCCCTCAACTTGCTTATTCGAGCAGAACTTGGCCGTCCCGGAAGTCTAATTGGAGATTACCAAATTTATAATGTGATTGTAACTGCCCATGCCTTCATTATAATTTTCTTCATAGTTATACCTATTATGATTGGTGGATTGGGTGTTTGATTAGTTCCTCTCATACTAGGAGCGCGTGATATGACCTTTCCTCGCTTAAATAACATAAGATTCTAATTGCTTCCTCCTTCACTAATCCTACTCTTAACTGGAAGAATTGCAGAAAGTGGGGCAAGAACAGGGTGAACAGTATATCCTCCTCTCTCTAGAACCATTGCTCATGCTGAGGCCTCTGTCGACCTTTCTATTTTCTCCCTTCATCTAGCGGGAGTTTCCTCAATTTTAGGGGCAGTAAACTTCATTACAACCGTAATTAATATACGAACCCCTTGAATAACCTTAGAACGAATACCATTATTCGTTTGATTAGTAGTAATCACTACCGTCCTACTTTTATTATCCCTTCCTCTCATAGCAGGAGCGATTACAATACTTTTAAATGACCGAAACCTTAACACTTCCTTCTTCGATCCCTCTGGAGGTGGAGATCCTATTCTCTATCAACATCTATTCTGATTTTTCGGACACCCAGAAGTATATATTTTAATTCTACCGGTTTTGGTATAATTTCACATTGTAATTCAAGAAAGTGGTAAAAAGGAAACGTTCGGAGTATTTGGTATAATTTATGCAATACTAGCAATTGGATTTTAAGGATTTATTGTATGAGCCCACTATATGTTCACTGTAGTTATAGACGTTGATATTCGAGCTTACTTTACTGCGGCCACTATAATAATTGCTGTCCCAACTAGAATTAAGGTATTTAGAAGAATTGCTACTCTTCACGGAGCACAAATAACCTATTCTCCTATTTACTGTAGATCTTACTGGAGTTATTCTAGCAAATTCATCACTAGATATTGTCCTTAAGATACTTACTACGTTGTAGCACACTTCCATTATGTACTATCCATAGGAGCTGTATTTGCTATTATAGCAGGTATTATTCATGATTCCCTTTATTTAAAGGAACAGCAATGAACCCAACTTGACTGAAAATCCAATTCCTCGCAACATTTATAGGAGTAAACATAACATTTTTCCCTCAACGTTTCCTAGGTCTAAGAGGTATGCCCCATCGATACTCAGATTATCCCGACGCTTATACTACATGAAACATAGTATCAAGTATCGGCTCATTCCTTTCCTTCGTTGCTGTTCTAGGACTAGTAATAATTGTATGAGAAACGTTCGCTACTGCACGCCCTGTAATCTTCTCGGATCAACAAACAACATCCTTAGAATGATTCCAAAACTTACCGTCTGCAGAACATAGCTATGCAGAGCTTCCTCCACTAACAAACTTCTAAGATGGCTGATAAGTGCATTGGGCCTAAGTCCCAAATATAAGATTTAAACACGAATCTTTCTTAGAAATGGCCATCTGAAATCAATTAGGTCTTCAAGACGCTGCATCACCGGTCATAGAACAGATAGTATTCTTTCATGACCACAT
Source organism: Thermobia domestica (assembly GCF_964235325.1). NCBI lineage: Eukaryota > Metazoa > Arthropoda > Insecta > Zygentoma > Lepismatidae > Thermobia > Thermobia domestica. The sequence goes on from NC_137462.1 coordinate 229,043,556, forward strand.
AATACTATGTACTTATCATGACCATAATTACTGTATTTGTCGGATATTTACTAGCCTACCTTCCACCAAATCATACATCAATCGTAACCTTCTAGAAGATCAAACCAAGAAACTATTTGAACAATCTTACCCGCTATCACATTAATTTTTATTCCCTGCTCTCAGTCCGACTCCTCTATCTTCTAGATGAAATTTACCAACCGGCTATTACTATCAAAACAATTGCACACCAATCATACTGGAGTTATGAATACTTCGACTTTTCCCTTACATAATTTGACTTCCCTTAAATATAAGCCCTGTCAATGAAATGAATCCTAATTCATTCCGTTTATTAGACGTTGATAATCATATTGTACTACCTATTAATATTAATATTCGCATTCTGGTTACTGCTGCAGATGTACTAAACTCATGAGCTATGGCACTAAGCTCATTTGGTATTAAAGCTGATGCTACCCCTGGACGAATCCGCTAATATTACCCGCACAGGCCTATTCTTTGATCAAAGCTCAGAAATTTGTGGTGCAAATCACAGATTTATACCAATTGTTGTTGGCGCTTGCCCTCATTCAGTATTTATTAACTGAATAACAAAAATAATACAAAAACTTTAATTGCATGGCTGAAACTAAGCATTAAACCAAAAGATAATAAAATAACAATTACTTCCAATGGGAAAAATTAGTTAAACTTATAAGCATGTCAAGTTTAAATCACTATTCAATAGTTTTTTTCCATTCTTCAAATATCACCTTTACGAATAAAATGATTCATTTTATTCCTTGTATTTTCCTTATATTACCTACTATTTGCATCCATCATATACTTCAACTCAGATGCACCTCAACCCTCTACAGATAGCACTAATATTTAAAAAAAAAGTATAAACTGAAAATGATAATAAACCTCTTTTCAACTTTTAACCCTACTTTTAACTCTACTTGAATTATATACATATCGTTTAACTGGCTCAAAACAGTAATTGGTCTACTAAGTATTCCCATACTATTTTGGTTCCTACCCGGCCGACCAAACATTCTTAAAAAATAAAATTACCTTAACTCTCCATAAGAAATTCAAAGCCATTCTTGGACCTACTAGCCATCAAGGAAAAACCTTATTCAATTCCTTATTCTCTTTCATTATATTCAATAATATCATGAGTCTATTCCCCTACCCAACATATATTTGCTCACCTCGTCCCTTATGGAACTCCAGCTCCTCTCATGCCCTTTATGGTATGTATTGAAATAATAAGTAATATCCTTCGTCCAGGAATCCTAGCTGTCCGATTAATAGCAAACATGATTGCTGGACCTCCTTCTAACACTATTAGGTAATACAAGACCTTCTGTATCATTATCCATACTTTCACTACTTTGGTCTTTACCCAAAATTTGAACACTATACCAATTTTATTGATAATTTTAAATTCAGGACGTTAGAACAAAGAAAAACACAAACTGACTTAATTTTTCTCTTTCGACTTCTGCATAATAAACTTGACTGTCCAGCGCTGTTACAAAATCTATTTATTCAAGCCCCGTACCTCAAAACACATGCAAAAAATAATAACATATTCTTTTGCCGGAAAGCAAGAACAAATATACTGTATATGTCACCTACTTGGAGAATTAGTGCTGCTTACAATGCAATAAGTAGAGAGAATGTATTTTTGGATATATTCAGTAACAAAGAGCGTCACTTCAGGAACCAAGTTTTGGAAATCCTATGATTCATGGCTATTTGTACACTTATGCCCGGTTGCACCAACCGAAGATTAAGATCGGATAAGATAATCCATTGATTATTTTTACCTTTGGATAAGAATCTTACATCGTTGCACCAACAGTTTGTGAGAAAGGATTAACTTATCCACGAGTAATCGGAAGCTGTATAAAACTATGACGTTTATGACATGACGTCATGCGACATCATGCATTAGATTGGCTAAAACAGTGCAGTAACAACTGAAAACTGATTCGCGTAGCATGTGGTAACTTTTGTACTAGATATGGGAAGAAAGCGGGTGAAGTTGACTGCTCGGGAAGGCAAATATGTTTTAATGCTTATATATATATATATATATATATATATATATATATATATATATATATATATATATATATATATATATATATATATATATATATATATATATATATATATATATATGTACGAGCGCTTTTTTTTTGGATAAGCGGAATGGTGGGATGATCAGCCGGCGAGAGCTCATGTAGTTCGGATCTTACATTAAGCTGTAGGACCGCATCTTATATAGCCTCGCTGCTGAAAGGGATGCTAAACTCCAAACCAAATCGAATATAGACATCTAGGGTCCAAATATTAAATTTAAAAAAAAATAGCTTTGTTCTAGCATATCAAATTCCTTTATCCGGCTGTTAAGAGACATTTTCAAGTAAGGTTGGGTAGTCCATTTTTCTTAAATAATTTTTGACTACAAACTACGCTAAGCTTCACACAAATATCGTCTTGTCTAAAATCCAACGTTCGGTTTTGCACTGAAGTATAGGGTAGGATAGGGAGAAGTAGAGAATATTAGGGTACAATACGGTAGCGTAGGGTAGAGTAGTGTAGGGTAAGTTAGTTTACGTTAGCTCAATGCTTTGCCAATTTTTTCAAATGTAGGGTAGGGTAGAGTAGGTTAGGTTACGTTAGCTCAATGTTTAACCACTATTTTAAAATGTAGGGCAGAAAAATGAAATGAAATCTTTAAGTTTAACGTCCCACGTTTATGCCATTTAGGCTAAGGAAGACAAGTGAATGATAGAAGAATTGGTGGAATGAGAATTGAAGGAAACAGGAGTACCCTGAGAAAACCCACGGACACGATCTTTTCCAAAACAAATTTACTTGGCCTGCAATCGAACAAGGGACCCCACGCACCAGAGATAAGCGCTCCAAATGTAGGGTAGAGTAAGTTAGGTTACGTTACGTTAGGTTACTTTACAATCAATATTTAGGCCATTATTTTGAAGTGTAGGGAAGAGTAGGAAAGGTTAGGTTAGGTTAATTCATCATATTGTCGTGTCTCACCATCACACTGTATTTGACAGTTATATGAGTATGAGTGGGGGAATAATGGGGACATCAACAATGAGGTTATATGTCCCCGTCTCGCCCCCCACGACTCTGTTCGGACCACCTTTTTAAAATCCAAATTTTGATATAGATTTACATCTACATCGCCTCGCCAGTTCCGCTGAAAAAAAAAAGGTTTAAGTTTACATTTGCGTCGCCAGTTGGTTATACTTCATTCCAGAAAGTAGCACTGGTGTACGTAAATATGGTCTTTCTAAAGTAAAGTTTATTTTAGTAGTTGACTATCGTGTTTGCATAGTTACCAATTGGCGATGCGATGCAGATTTACGTATGGATCCAGGACAAATTTCTTGCATATATATACTTCTTTTTCAGTAAATCGACTTTTTGTATCTTAAATAATCATTCTTGGGTGAGGCATTCCCTTGTACAGATTCATTTTAGGGGAACTTCAGTGTATGTATACGATAAGAACTATTCCGCAAAAGACACTAACCAACTCTTGCTAGACGGTCACTAAAAACACGAACGCTATCTAAGCAAGTTACGGTAGGAGCGCAGAGGAGTGACCCGACCGGTAGCGAGGGTCTGCGTTAGCGAAGGTGGGTATAGATATAAACGAGGATAGTGCAAACACTATATATGGCATCAAATTACCTTACAGGTTGAATAATGTATTTGTTCGTTACTAAAAACGTTATAGGTAATATCCCGATTTATTTATTGCTTATATATTTGTGTTCCAAATTAAGGTTTAAGTGCTGTATCGACGGACCAGTTTTAGGAAATTTACCGGGTAATTGGTTAATTTATTATGATTTCTGATGAAGAATTATTGAAAGTCACGTGATGGGAAAAGTTGAAGTTAAGGAAGTGTCTGTTATTGGTTGTTTTCGATGTAAGCTGCATTACATATGTAGGCGGAAGGGACTATTTGGCGGATAGGTACACTTGCTATGATTTAGTGGCTGATAAGGCAGTGTGGAAATGGCGCGTATGTGTCAAAGTTCAGACACTCATATTTGAGTTTTATCGAATTATATCCTAACTAAATGTAAGTTAACCAACCTAACCTGCTAGGTGGCCACTACGACAATGTGTTTCTGTAAACAGTGCAGATAGTTATTAGTATGAACCCATGACAAGTGCTATTGAAACTCATATCATTACCAAAATTAACATGTTTTCACTACCCTCGCTTGCGCGCGTACACGCCGCTCCGCGCCCACTTCTTTCGGATACACTTCTGCGTTATCGTGTGGGTCCACTAGCATCGCCCTGCCCCGACTGGGTAGGTAGCATTTGTGCTTTATAGTGGCCACCTAGCACAATTGTTTTGTTTTTTACACTGTAGTTTTTATGCCATACCTATATCCGGACTCTATATTTATACGAATATATTGATTTTTTATTCCAAGCTGTAAAAGTTTATACGTATCTGTTTTCAAGATAATTGACTTGCAACTCAACCTAGTCTAACTTAAGGCTTAAGTTTAGAGTTGCTCTCCAGTTTCATACCTACAAAAAAGCAGTAAAAACATCAAAACGTGCAGTTTTACTATCCGGATCCATAGTATAAGCAGTAGTAGCAGTAAGAGTAGGAGTAGGAACGGGTTAGAAGGGTTCTGTTCTTGACATAAAATGCGCACGCTGCTGAATCATCGAACCTTCCGCGTCTTGCAAATAGTACCCACTTCCACATATCTTTTCTCGTATTAAACATAACTTTACTGCCAAAGTTACATACCTAAACAACGCATAAAAACTCCAAATCATCAATTCTTACCGCATTTCTCCTGTAAATTTTCCTAATTTTTATATAAAAAAAACGGAGGGGTAACTCTAAACTTAACACTAACCTAATATAATGTTATCTAATCTAATCTAACGAAATGTATTTTCTTGTTTCGATTTTCGTGTAGTCCGGCGATACAGTACAAATGCTAAAATTAACATAACACATTTCTAACGTAAATTTCACAATTATGTGAACCTCTTAAGCTCAGACATTTGTCGTTGCGCAGCATGAATTAGCACATTGTATTAAGATACTTTACTTCATATACTATGATTAATACAGTAGCTACCTTATAGAAAAGTCCACGGGGAAGGTTCTAGATTACTGGTCCCCCATGTAGGTTAGTAGCTGGGTTGATTTCTTTCTGTACTAAAGTTTATACATTTAATTTACACAGTACTGCCGAGCGAGCGTTAGCGAGTGAAGGTGGGTTAGAGCCCTGCACGGCACCTTGATTTCTGTTTTTATTACTCATCAATAGGAAGGGGAACCAGTAATCTAGAACCTTGCCAAGTCCGCGAATAACAAGTTCGACTTTCATTAATATATTTTTACGTAGCTATGTATTTGGGATGTCTTCAGGTAAGAAAAAAACATATTTCGATTAGTAACACATTAGTGTGTTAAAATATTATTACAAATTTGTTCTGTAAATTTTACAAATCTATGGATTCTATGGATCCGTACTGTAAATATGCACCGGAAATTCTAATGAAAATTTGCTTACATTTTTAAAAAAATTATACACATCAAGTATAAGGGCATGATTATTGGTAGAACCACGATGGCAGCAATCAATAGTTTTTATTGTAAAATTTGCAGAACATGCTAGCAGATTTAATGTAAGGATGGGAGCAATTCTAGTTTATGACATACAAAGTTAATGTTCCAATTTTCTGCTTCGGTTTATTACTTTTCTTTTCACACTTATTTCTGCAGTATTTAATATACAAGGGCATATTCAACCCAAATAAACCAAAATTGTAAAGATTTAAAATGCCAATAGACCTGTTAAATGAACGAATGTTGCAGTGAATACCGTAAAATATAATTGACCCCAAGAGAGTGTCTTGCAGCAAGGTCGAATCTTATAAATATAATTACCTTAAATGTGAGGTAAATTTAACCTACTATGTCCAACTCTACTAGGAAGCCACTAAAAACTACACTTCTTCAATTCACAAACTATAATAAATAAGTCAATGAATATAATGAATTAGTGCAAGTATGCTACTTTAATCGGTCCATTGTAGTAATGACAGATATTTATTGATACAAATATCACTTTCTTGCTTTAGGAACAATTGAAATAAGCACATTAACACCATTTATATCCACATAAACAGCCAAATTATTGATATAATCTTCTGCAAGCAATCCTCCAACAAAACAGAGCACTTCGACAGGAGAAAACGATTACAAAATGCATCATCGTTGAAGCACTGAAAAGGATTTATCCTGTCTCATTATTCTTTTAGGTCGGATAAGATATTCTATCTGTTCGAGCACTTCAGATTCATCTAAAATATCCAAATCTTTTGCAAGCATATTCACTCTGCTCACAGCTGATCACGACGTTATCAAGGATTAAACTTCCGTTTTCGATGGCTAATCTTAATTCGACGATTTGGTGATATAATCTTCAGATCAGTGTTGGTGCAACACATTATCCTCACTTCGATGATTAACTTTAGTTTAATCCCTATCCACGAATTAATCCTCGGTTGGTGCAACCGGGCATTAATGTATTTTATTTGTCTTGTCGTGTTATTATGTATTTATTTTTGTATGTATTTAAACTTATTTATCATCATTACTCTTACTGGTTAACTGGACATAAACACTAATGTTAACCTTCTGTAACTGGAGTTTTATACTCTGTTGAGGGTACAAATACAAATAAATAATTTGCCAAATTACTCTACTAACACTAGAATCTACTCTTGCAATAATTCACTCCTAGGTATTTGCAGTCTTAGTTGCATTATATTCAACAGAAGTTACATATGTGAGCTCCACAAAATCATCCTTATCATCTAGTTGATAAAAGTCCTTGACCCGTTACTGGAGCTTTAGGAGCTTTAATTACAACTACAGGTCTCGCCAAATTATTTCATCATTATGAATCCTCTCTATTTTTCTGGGTATACTAATCATATTATTAACTATAATTCAATGATGACGAGATGCCCCCCAAGAAGACACTTATCAAGGACTTCATACTATTCAGGTAGCATTAGGTCTTCGATTAGGTATAATCTTATTTATTGTTTCCAAAGTATTCTTTTTTGTTTCCTTTTTCTGAACTTTCTTCCATAGTAGTCTCGCCGCAACTGCAGAAATTTTATCATTCAGACCTCCCACAGGAATTGTGTCATTTAATCCTATAAATGTTTCTCTCCTCAATCTGCTAAACTCCTAGCCTCCTGAGTTACTGTGACATGGGTAGTGTTGCCAACAACCTCTGAAGAAAATAAGCTAAATAACCTTCAGAAATAAGCTTTTTTTTAACGCAAAAATGGCTAATTTTGAACTGCCAACCTACCTAGTATAATCTACATTGTAAACCTTAAACCCCTTTTTTTGTGTAGGATTATAAATGAGTTACAGTAAAATTTGAAATGCTGAATTTTATTCGCTGAAGACTAACAAGCAACATACATGACTTTAAATTACAATAAAATTCATCAACAACTCATCTGATTTGTGAAAGTCAACAGCCATCTTATCAGTTGTATTGAAATAAGTCATCATCGATGATGTCGCAACTAGCTGATGCGCTGGAACTGGATGCACCATCGTTGGATTATGGATTGGTTGTGTTTGTGTAAACTGTCATTGTCCCAATTTTCAGTAGTACTTCTTTCGGCAGGTCATAAGCCCTTACAAGCACTTACACCCACATGAATCATCATGATTGCATTGAGTTTTCAAGCTAGTTAGATATCCTATTTGTTTCCTTACAAAAACAATCTCTGTGGTTTGTAAAACCGAACAATTTACTAAATGTGTATTAAAAACTCATTCTTGCAATGAAATGCGAAAATTAAAATAAGTAAAAAGTAGCAAACGGGGCTTTTACGGGAGGGACATTAAAATTCTGAATCGATAAGTATTATTAAAAATGAAATGAAATCTTTGAGTTTTACGTCCCACAGTTATGCCGGTTAGGCTAAAGGAGACGGTGATTATGAGAAATGAATGAAATGGTGGAATGAAGAAAGTGGGAGGAAACGGGAGAACCTCGAGAAAACCCACGCACACGTGTTTGTCCACCACAAAGTTCACTTGGCGGGAGCAGGGTTTGAACCCGGGACCCCATGCACCAGAGGTGAACGCTCTACCACTGAGCCACCGCGGCCCCTCTAAGTGTTATTAAGTAGTTGCAAATCTGAGGATGGGGAAAAAGATGAAGAAGAATGAAAAGCAAGTGTTTGCTGCGTAATAAAGCATCTTCTCTAGAGAAATCATATATAATAACAAATAGGTTAATTTTCAAAAATTATGCTTTATTTTCCAATAAAAAAGTATTTTTAGAATTAATTTAACGGCTAATATAAAAGCCAAAAATGGTAAAAGGATTTCATAATATTTAAGGCTATAAGTATTTCGTAGATTTGTATGGCTAATTGTCTCTCCAAATAGGCTAAATTGGCATCACTGGACATGAGCCCACTATAGAGTAATAGAAGCTAATCATACTCAAGCGACGCAAGGTTTCCTCCTTACAATTCTCTTAGGACTATACTTTAAGGCGTTACAAGCATGTGAGTATTACAAGGCTCCATTCACTATTGTACACGCTGTATACGGCTAAACATTTTTTATAGCAACAGACTCCCACGGATTTCACGTCATCATTGGTTCTGCATTTTTAGCTACCTGCCTATTACGTCACAATTTATCACATTTCCCCCCTACATACTACATTGTCTTTGAAGCCGCCGCTTGATATTGACACTTCGTAGACGTAGTATGACTATTCCTTTATATCTCTATTTGTTGATGAGGAAGTTAGCCTACTTGATATATAAAATATATTTGACTTCCAATCAAAAAGATCATCTAAATGAAGTAGGTAATTAATACGATTTTAACAATTGCTTTACTAACCATTATTATTTGTTTCATCGTTATAGCTATCTCAACCCTGATCTCAAAGAAAACTATAAATGATCGAGAAAAAAGTTCACCCTTCGAATGCGGTTTTGACCCTAAATCTTCCGCTCGCATTCCTTTCACTCTATGATTCTTCCTCATTGCAATTATCTTCCTTATCTTCGACATAGAAATTGCCCTTCTCTTATCTATAACAATCACTATTAACAACACTACTCAGACTATCATGATCACTCGTCAGACTAACCTTTCTATTAATTCTACTCTTTGGTCTTTACCATGAATGAAACTAAAAATCCCTAACATGAGCAGACTAATCATGATCGGGATAATAGTTAAATATAATACTTGGGTTGCATCCAAGAGGTGTTATTATCAACTTATTTCAAATAGGAAGCAAATGATTGCACTGTTTCGACCTGAACTTCTGGTCGCCTACTTAACACAATTATATATTTATTTAACACAATTAGTTGAAGCCAAAAAGAGGTATCTTACTGTTAATGGTATCACTGGGGCTTGGTCTTCAACTAAGGAGATGTGGGAATTCCAAGAAGAAACTGCTAACTTCTATCTTTAGCGGATAGATCGTTAACATCTCTCCACCCCTGATAGCCCCTTTGTATACAGCAATTACATTACCTTTTCGAGGTAAAAAGAAGAGTACTTCTTAGGGAGTAACAGAATATTTTCAGAGAAATTGTTTCTTCTTACAATGTTAGTATCTTCAATACTATGCTTTCATCACATGCTATCTGAATAAACAAATATAAAAAAACAAAGGGATATAGTAAAAATTAAAAAAAAATAATAGGTACATCTTAAATAAATTATTCTGTGATTGTTGAGCTAACATTGAACCACCCTTAAAACTGTCATATATCCCTTGAGCTCCTATATATTCACTCGAACCTTGATCAACATTATTATAATACATTCCCCCACCTTGCAAGGGCAGCTTAATAATATAATTGGTTGAAAGATAAGGCAAAAACCACATGCTTCCTATTATTATAGAATTAAAATAAAACTTCATGCATACTAAAAACTGACCAATAGATTAACTAGCTAATAATACACCAATTGATAAACCTACGGCACTAACCATTAAAGCGCCTATTTTTTTATATAATGGTAATACAATACAATTAGCGATAGGAAAAAATAATCAACTTAATCTTGCCCCTCCACCCAAATTGTTATAACTACTAGTCCCAGCATACCGTGCATATAGTTCATCCCTCACTATCAGTAATAAAATGAATAATAACTCCTCCAAATCCCCTGCCGGTCAAATAAACTCTTAAACGAACAGAATAACAAAAAGTTAATCCCGTAGAAAAAAGTAAGAGGAAAATGCTTCCTACATTAATTAAAGCTAGAGAAGAAACTTCTAAAATTAAATCCTTAGAACAAGATCCTGCTAAAAATGATATATCACACAATTCTAAACTAGGAATGCAATGGATATACCTGATTGCAATGAAATGAGCTGAGCGAGCTTAAACTACGTAATCATGACTTTTTCCCCATGTTAAGTCTATGGAAGCGTTTTTCGGTGATTATTCCTCGATGGTACATCGGATTTTTGATTTCGACCTATGTTCTCACTCAGCACGACATACTCTATCAGCGTGCTAAGTTTGGTTGAGATCGGCCAAACGGTCTAGGAGGAAGCGTTTTTCGGTGATTATTCCTCGATGGTACATCGGATTTTTGATTTCGACCTATGTTGTCACTCAGCACGACATACTCTATCAGCGTGCTAAGTTTGGTTGAGATCGCCCAAACGGTCTAGGAGGAGTTCGCGGACAACCAAACGGCTAACCCGAGTATAAGAGCTTCGCTTCGCTCAGCTCAATTAGCTGCATTCAAACACGATAAAGTAAGGGGTATCTGTTCTACAAGTGCTCCTATTCTACGGATCTCTTACACCATGATACCCCAGCACACAAAAAAGTAATGCCTTAAATAAAGCATGAGTCAGTGGAAAAAGGCTAACACTGGGAGTCCTATTGATAAAATTATTATCATAAGACCAAGTTGACTCAAAGTAGGTAGGGCAATAATTTTCTTTAAATCATATTCATAATTAGCACCTATACTAGCTATAAATATAGTTAATCCTGAGAATAGTAATAGTACATCCCCCCATATACATTTAATAAAACATCTCCTAAACGAATCAACAAATAAACACCAGCAGTTACAAGGGTGGAAGAATGAACTAATGCAGATACTGGAGTTGGTGCTTCTATAGCTGGAGGTAATCAAGCAGAAAAAAAGAATTTGAGTTCTTTTTGTTATAGCAGGTAAAATGTTTAAACAAGAAATAATGACCATTACGTTATTATTTACAACTATCTGCAAATGAAAAACATAATTTCAGCTACCGTAATTCAACAGCCAATAGAACTGCCACATCCCCCAATTCGATTAGAAAGTGCAGTTAATATACTAGCATTATAAGTTCGAAAAGTATCATAACAAATAACTAAACAATAAGAAATTAGTCCTAGGTCATCTCACAAAAGAAGAATACTAATTAAATTACGAAAAATAATTAATAATACTATTGAAAGAACAAATATTAAGACCAGCATAATAAAACGGTTAGGATAAGGCTCAGAGCCTATGTATTGCTTACTATAATAAGTTACTATGGTAGAAATATAAAGAACAAATCTCATAAACATAAATGATAATCAATCAAAAGAGTTATAACAATTCTATTTTCATTAAAATAAATAACTTCTCATTCAATAAATACACTACATCTATTAATTAAAAAAATTAAACTTACTACGAATAAGAAAAAATACTTATACTATTTAAAAATACAAATCTAGTTACACAAATTGAGAAAGGTCAAATCAAGGCCTGGAGGCGCCTGAAAGCCTTCCTTAATTCCACAAACTAAAATTTTTACTAAACTACCCAAGCAATTATATTCACAAAAATCTTGGACCAGCAAAAAGGATTAACAAATTTAAAGGTAATCAATGTAATATTAATAATAAGTACTACCACACACTCCTCCTCAACAAGAGTACAAATTAGAATAAGGTATACCATGTTGAGTATATGAATATAAATACAATCTATAAGCAGCACGAAAAAGGAAAGTAATGCTAAACCTAATATACTTGTTTATGATGAGCCAACAATTCTATTTAATAAACTAAAAATCTTTGAGTTTTACGTCCCACATTTATGCCGGTTAGGCTAAAGGAGACGGTGATGATGAAGGATGAATGAAATGATGGAATGAAGAAAGTGGGAGGAAACGGGAGAGCCCCGAGAAAACCCACGAGCACAGTGTTTGTCCACCACAAAGTTCACATGGCGCAAGCTGGGATCGAACCAGGAACCCCAAGCACCGGAGGTGAACGCTCTACAACTGAGCCACCGCGCCCCCTATTTAATAAACTAATCTCACCTAATAAATTCAACTAGGAGGAGCAGCCATATTAGCAATTCTTAAGAAAAATCACCAAAGGCTTACACTCGGTATGAAAGATAATATACCAAGATTAATTAGTAATGTTCGACTTCCTAGACGTTCATAAAAAATGTTTGCAAGACAGAATAATCCTGAAGAACATAAACTATGTGCAATCATCAATATTAATGTCCCTCTAAATCCTCACAGCCCTATAGTCATCAGACCCATCAACACTAGCCCTATATGAGCTACAGAAGAATAAGCAATAAAAGATTTCACATCAGCCTGCCATAAACAAACCAATATAACAGGTCAAATTTTCACAACACTAATTCCAAATCAAATCAAATTTATATCCACAGCTACACTTTCAATAAGGTATAAAACAGTAAATACATCCTTGCTTGTACTGTAGTCAGAAACTTTAGAAACTGGAGGTAGGATACATGAGAAATGATAGCTTTTCCAGTAGCAGAATAGTTTTACTGTATACCCGATAGTTGGACAACCAACATGACAAATACATGCCCGAAAACATAACGTGCCAGGATATTCCTCCACTTGGAGCAAAAGTATTACTATCTGAGAGCATCACGTAGGGAAAGAACAACGAGATAAATCTGCAGAAATTCCATTCACGTTAAGTTTTAAGAGATAGGAATTAAAGTAAAAAAAACGAAAATGAAATACACATCATGCAAAGACCGAAAAAGTATGGACAGCGAAAGAAAATGAGAAAAGAAGGAAACACGGAAAGGAAAAACCAAAAGACACGAGAATAAATTAAATTTTAACGCTTAATAATAAACGGTCTGTGTCTTTCCCCGTGCCCCCTGTGTCTGTCTTGAGTTCTTTTCCCTTTATGGGATAAATCTTTTTCAGTAATGAAAGCTTTGAGTTTTACGTCCCACGGTTATGCCGGTTAGGCTAAAGGAGACGGTGATGATGAGTAATGAATGAAAGGGTGGAAGAAGAAAGTGGGAGGAAACGGGAGAACCCCGAGAAAACCCACGCACACGGTGTTTGTCCACCACAAAGTTCACTTGGCGGGGGCTGGGATTGAACCCGGGACCCCAAGCACCAGAGGTGAACGCTCTACCACTGAGCCACCGCGGCCCCCAAATCTTTTTCAGTGTCACTCGCGAACCTAATTTACAATGTTTCATTCCTGTAAAAAAAGGACTCTTAACTCAGGATGGGATTCGAATACAGGACCCTTAGAACGACAGCCGCAAATACTGTCTATTTAGTTACGCAGGTCATATCAAATATGTTCTTAAATCAGCCATTACACCCACTATTACCAAACGTGTTGTTAAATCAGCCATTGTCTGCGAGTTAGTCCAGTTCCATTTGAAGTTTGAATTTTATTTACGATCTTTAACCAGCTATGATTACCAACTCCCTTCATTTTATAAAAAAAACATTGGCTAAACTGTCACAGATGGCAGTTCGAGATAATGCCAACATGAGTCTGTTTTTGGCGTTGTATTACAACTTACCTGTTCTTACTTTCATACATCTTACCTACAATTACCTCTGCTTCAATTCTGGCCTTCACTATTCACTATTAATCACAAAAATTTATTATTTTCATGCTTCGCTTGTACTTTCGTACATCCGTATACATCAGGGCTGGATTTACCCATCTGGAGACCCGGGGCTAGAAAAAATATGTGGCTCTTGCTGATTTCACCTAATACATTTCTATAAAAATACAGTAAGAAAGCTAAGGGAATATGTTTCATATTTTTGGTCTTATTTTATTTTATGGCGATGATTTTATCTTCATGATTCTGTTCAAATATCCAGTTCAGATTTTGAACAGAGTGGAGGCCCCTGTCCACCTCGAGGCAGGGGCTATAGCCTTCCTAACCCCTCCCTTAATCCGGCCCTGTTATAGAACAGAATACTATTACTGCGCAAAATTAGTACCTCGATATATATATATATATATATATATATATATATATATATATATCGATCGATCTGTCCGATATATTTCGGATTAATTGGGGATTAAAGGAGTGATTTCCTAACTCTACGAAATGGGTCTTCAAGGAGGTGGCCGCACCAGTAATGACATATGCTAGGATTATTACGTAACACACACAGTACAAATAAAGCTTCGAAACCACAAATTGTAAGTTATGCCGTGGATAAGTCGGTAAGGTGTCTGTGTGCTGAGTGGAGCAACTAGGGATGCGCCCGAGTCGAGACATGTCTCGAATCTCGACTCGACTCGACTCGAATTCGAGTCGAGACACACTTTGTAAAATTCGAGACGAATCGAGACAAACGTATTTCTCGACTCTAGTCCAGTCGAGACAGCTGGTAAAAATCTCGACTCGACTCCAATGTCTCGAAAATTTTTCTATAATTTTTAATATTATTTTGAAGAAAGTACTCACTCAGAAACACTCGGCGGGAGAATTTCGTAAACTGCAGGACTTGTCAGGTGTTGGAGGAGTGCTGTGGTGATTGTCTTCAACAAGTGGCGAAACCAAGGAGAAAAGGCGTCCAAATGTCGAGGGGTTGGGCGCCCCCACCTCATTACAGATGTCGGACGTCGTAAGCTGGGCAGACTGGTAAAACAGGACATGCAGCGAACTGCGTCGGAACTAAGATCAGAGTTTAATGCTGGGCAAAGTACAAGTGTGTCTGAACTAGTGTTGTCAAAGTTCCAGAAATTTTGAACCTGTTTTTAAAAAACCGTTTTTTCGATTTCTTTCCAGAAAAATTGGAAAAATTGAAAAAAATAAAACTTTTTGTATTAGGTTAATTTTACTAGTAATGATATCTCTTTTTTATTTTCAAACACGTGAAAAATGTAAGTTCAGAAATTTCAATATTGCGAATATTAAAAAATAGCACTTGAAAATGAAACTATTCCAATTATTATCTATATATTAAATACTAGATTTACGTGTATATGTTTCTTCTCACAGAAAAGTTTATGTTTGTCTCCAATCCTTTCAACAATGAAATCTCTAACCCACAAGTGCTAGGAAGTTGCCGTTTTCATTTGTCGATTCCAAATTTTGTGTAAATTGTCCAGTTCTAATTGAATATTAAGAAAAACATGGCCATTAGTTCTTTATTACATTTTTAGGGGTACACTAGAAGTACTGAAATTTTTGAAAAAGTAAAACATCATACCTTACGAGTTATATATTCCAACGTCACATAGTTGTATATAGGGGTTTATATCTGTCTGGCGTTTGTTTCTTGGCCAAATGATAATGAGAACGAAGGATTATCTTTTCTCCCGTCTAAGATTAATCTTCATTGTTTGGAGAGAGTTTTTTTTACCAATAAACACTGTATATCACTGACAATTAATTGTGTGTGTAATTTATTTACTTATTAAATAATGCATGCAAATGCATGCATACACGATATGGCCATTCAGTAAATGGATACTTGAACATTTGAATTCAATTATCTATACAAGCCGGCTACGAGTCTTTTGTTTTGGCCACGAACCCTTTCCTTCTACCAATTTTACAATTAGGATTGAGCTTCTTACCGGATGTGTAGCCTACCGAAGGACCACACAGATGTTATCGAAACTATTGTGCTATAGTTTCTTTGTATGCTTTGGCAGAAACTTCTGTAGATATCGAAGCCCGGCAGTGAAGCCATATCTAGCATCTTGGTGCTAGATCTAAAATAATTCACTCCCATTTAGCATCTAGCATCTTGACTTTAGCACCTTAGCATAATCTAGTTTGATTTCATTCTTCCCTCTGGAGAACAGAAAAAAAAACGAATATTTAGATGGTTCGCTGACCGTAGTTGAAGCGATGGTTGGAGTGATAAAACCAGTTAGTATTTCCGTTGTTGTATTGTTGAATTCACAGAAATGTTCAAAAATAAGCTAAACGTGACTCTGCACAAGATGTTTACTTACCCATAGTTTTATTATTGTCAACTGAACCCTGAGTGTTAGGTTATCTGGGATGTTTCTGTCCCTTCTCACTTTACAACTTGAGATGGGAGGGGGTATGATCGCCAGGGGACCACTAGTAATACACCGCTAAAAGAAATGCTTCAGTGCTGCGTCGGAAGCGGCATGTTTTGTATATGTTTCTTAAAATGTTATCCATTCATAAAATATAAATTCCCCTTTCCTCCCCTGATTCTCTTTCCAATACAGAGAACCGACTCTTTAAATGAAGACAGATCCCTGAACCCTCCCGAAAATGCTAAGATGAATGATGCGTACACATAACAAATCTGTGGATGAGTCAAATAATGCAGATACATGAGAAGATGATGCTGAAGGTAACAGTGCTTGATGCAGCGCAGTCCACCACATGTAAATAGATTTGAAGTGTTCATATTTGTGTATGTGTACGTATGTATGTACTTGTTTCCGAGTATTTATATGTGCGTGTGTCTTGCAATTGTTATATTAATATCCACTGGATTAAGTGAAAGTATAAAATGGATTTGATGACTGCCAAATTGACGTCATCTTGGTAAATCATTATTTTTTAATATTTAGTAATATTAAATTAGATTATAGTTTAGCGCCTACGAGACGTGAACCTACAGTTTAACGTCTGATTTGAAACACATGAGCTCCTACCATGAATCAAACCGTGTTCGAGAAAGTCGCATACGCTAACCACATAGCAACGGGGAGCTCAACATTTAGTAATATGTATATTAAGTTGTAAAATTATATTCGTTTAATTTTCACTAATATAAGCTTCACAATGTAAAGCCGTCGCTAGGCACGTTATCTTGTTTAAAAACAAAAAGCCTATCTCTTATGTTTCCGTCTCGATGTTGGGCTGCGGGATGATAGAAATCAGAAAGAGATGTTTTTATTATATTTTGTACAGTACATCTGCTCTTTCATAATCTCCGTGTTTGATAAGAATGAACCTCCCTGGTTCACGAAAATGTATACGTAATATAGCAAACCATGCACATTAAATGCCAGACGAATATAGCAAACATTGAAGATGCCCCCCTAAAAAATTTTCTTTGGCCGCCCATGTCTGGAGGTACACAATTTCGAAACTCAGTGGATACGATGTGGATGTATTCAAAGTCTACTGATTTACCCATCAAATTTAAATTTTATAAAAATAATCTCAGTGAATACTAACCTGAGGATAACTATTTTTTAAATTCAATCGCTAAAGGATTTCTTTTTGGTTCACCAGGTCTCTGTAATCGTCCGTCACGAAAACTGAAGTTTCTACAAGTGTTTCCTCAGGCTGTTAACAAAGCAAATTTTTTGAGAAAGGGGTCCTCCAGGAGCGTTATTTAGGGGGTAATTCCTGCCTTTGTTATATACATATATATATATATATATATATATATATATATATATATATATATATATATGTATAGATATAGATATATAGATATAGATATAGATATACTGTATATATATAAACATAAGTAGGAGCGGGTCTTTAAAATTAGTTCGGAAAGATAGAATGAAAATCTGGCATAATTTGCAAGAATCTATCTAATCTAATATAAATAAAATAAAGAGTTTGTGTGTTTGTTTGTCTGTCTTTGTGCGGTCTGGGGACCAGACGAGTGGACCGAGAGTTACCAAATTTTGGTCAGGGGTACCTTGTCCCAGGCCCCAGATCAAAACGTACCGTATCTTTCAAAAATTTGAGCCAGGGGGTCTCAGGGGGTCGTTTACAGGGACATGTAAAAGTGGTAGAAAATGGCCGATATTACTGTCGAATTCATAGTTTTCGCAGTCGCTGAGAGCAATGGTGACACTTCCACTAGCGATGATATGCAATTTCAGCTACCATTGTATGCAGGCCGAGAGTCAGCCGAGGAGGGGAATACCGAGAGGTGTAAAAATAATCCAAAAAGACCGATATTTGTATCAAATCCACAGTTTTCGCGGTCACTGAGATCAATAGTGACACTACCATTAGTGATCACTTGCAAATTCAGCTACCATTGCATGCGGGCCGGGAGTGAGCTGGGGGAGATACCGAAACATGTAAAAGTAATACAAAATGAGCGATATTTGTATCAAATCCATAGTTTTCGCGGTCGCTGAGATCAATGGTGACACTTCCATTAGCGATGATTTGCAAATTCAGCTACCATTGTATGCGAGCCGAGAATCAGCAGGGGGAGGGGATACCGAGACATGTAAAACTAATCCAAAATGACCGATATTAGTCAAATCCACAGTTTTCGCGGTCTCTGAGATCAATGGTGACACTTCCGTTAGCGATGACTTGCAAACTCAGCTACAATTGGGGGACGCGGTGGCTCAGTGGTAGAGCGTTCACCTCCGGTGCTTGGGGTCTCTGGTTCAATCCCAGCTTGCGCCGTGTGGACTTTGTGGTAGACAAACACCGTGCTCGTGGGTTTTCTCGGTGTTTTCCCGTTTCCTTCCACTTTTCATTCCACCATTTCACTCATTTCTTATAAACACCGTCTCCTTTAGCCTAACCGGCATAACTGTGGGACGTAAAACTTAAAGATTTCATTTTTCAGCTACAATTGGATGTGAACCGGGAGTTAGCGCGGGGGGATACCAAAACATATAAAAGTAGTACAAAATGACCAATATTAGTGTCAAATCCATAGTTTTCGCGGTCACTGAGATGAATGGTGACACTTTCATTAATGATCACTTGCAAATTCAGCTAACATTGCATGCGGGCGGGGAGTCAGCGGGGGGGGACACCGATACATGTAAAAGTAATCCAAAATAATCGATATTAGTGTCAGATCCATAGTTTTCGCGGTCGCCGAAATGACGGTAATACTTCCATAGGCGTTGACTTCCAAATACTGCCCACATGCGAAGAATGCGTATATTCAGCTAATATATATATACTGGTCAAAAATTAGGGGATCAGATGAAAACTCATGTAAAACTTCTTACGAATAATGTGACAACACTGTATCTTGTCCAGTTCAGATTAAAATCGATTAACATGAAGGCACAACGTGAAAACGAACCGTTTGAAACATTTGTGCACGTGATCGGTGATGTGGTGCTACCAGAGATCATTTTGTAGTGTGGCGCTGCCAACACATTCCAGCTTCAGGATACCTTTGTTCTCATTGTGTTTAGTGCGTCACAAATCCACGTAGTGAAATTGCGTAACAACGTGATTTCCCAGAATCGCTGGCATGGCGAGCTGTCGGCAGGTTGGAAGCTGGTCGGTCACAACGGGAGGTGGCACATGCCATAGGAGTGGCACAAAGTGTGATTTCCCGATTGTGGAATCGATTTCAAACAACTGGAAGTGTTTGAAGAAGACAAGGACAGACCCGTCCACTAGCAACCAAAGCCAGAGACGATCGTTATCTTTTGTTACCAGCCCATCGAAACCGGCGTCAGAATGCAACTCTGCTCCCGCGAGCCTTCCGAACAGCAACAGGACGCACAAAATCCACTCAAACGGTCCGCAATCGTCTTCGAGGAGGTTGCCTCTACGCACGTAGGCTTATGGTATGTGTCCCATTAACTGCATGACACCGTGTTGATCAAAAAGCGTAAGCAGAGGAACATCATTGGTGGGGACTTAATTGTTATGTTTAATTAATTATTGAAATGTTAAAAACGAAACTTTTGTATATGAGTGTACAATTAAGAACATTTCATCAGTGTTATACGAAAAAAAAATAACGTTAGACGTCATAAGACAAACAACTTCTAAAGAAAAAACCCACAACGAAAATAAGTTACAAGGACTGCTTACGTACAAGTTGTTTGTCACATACTCACTCTCTCAGACTAGTATAAAAGCTTAAAATTTTAGAACCATTTTATCTTTTATCTTTTATTCTTAATCTTCGTTATACTTTTGTTTTCGCTACTCCGTCATCTTGCGACTTACAATAGGACTTTGAAGCTTCGACGATGATGGTCAACATCGAGCTGAGAGAGAGACCTCCTAACGTTAAGAGTAAGTTCTTTACCTTTTGAATAACTCAAGTCTCTTTGAAGAAGTAATTTCTTCAGGCAGTCTCCTGCTATGGCCTCAAGTATAACAGCTCTTAAAGCTAAGAATTTATCATTTATTAATGAATACTATTGTAATGTTTTGCAGACCTTTTGAGCTCATTTTAATACTTAATGTTTGATAATATTACGTCTGCACATTTGTAATAATGATTTAGATATCCTTGTAATAAAACATATACATTGAATTCCTTTCTTTAATATACTACCAGATTATTGTTTAGCTGTTAACTTGAGTAATAAGATACTAACCACTATACGCATCTAAATCTTATAATCTAATATATAGACAAACATTTTAAATTAAACATGGCTTTCCCTAGCGAACAATAGAGACTAAACATTCAAAAGGCGTATTAGCATTTGCTATGCCGATAATAAGAGGCCTACATTATGAAAATACTTCTTCCTGAGCATTGAAATACTACATGTATACATATCTCTGCATGTCTTAATGGTTTCTGGCTTACATTTCTACTTTGGGCTTTAAAACAATTAGTGCAAGAAATATTTACAAAATGGCTCGTAGACAGAACAACAATAATACATCGTCCAGTGCTCCTTCTGTTACTTTCCCTACGTTTATTGATACCTTTTCAAATTCTGACGGTCAAGACGCGGAAACATTCATACAGAATTTTGAAAGATTTTCCTTATTACATAAATTGAATGAAGACACCCAGAAACAGGTCTTCAAACTTTCGTTGACACAGTTTCCAGCGCTTTGGCTTACTAGAAATGAACAGTATTTAAGTTTGTCGTGGTCCGCATTGAAGGACAAATTCTTGGAACAGTTTTCTCCCTCCTCCTCTTCCCTCGAGGCTACACTCTTATTTCAAAAACGACAACAAAACAAAGATGAGAAGCTCCTTCCGTTTTTATATGAGAAGTATGATCTGTCTCAGCGCATTTCTCCCCCCATGCCTTTCAAATCGTTTTTGCTGCAAACGATCATATCCCTTCAACCACGTTTTGTACCGCTATTTGCTCAACATCAATTTGATAACTTTTCGCAATTAATAGCAAAAGCGCAAATAATAGAAAATTCTGATGCATTGTTAAGATATAGAACTGAGCAGGAAAACAAACATGTAAAATTCCATGATTCTGCTACCTCCACTCCCTCCCCTTCTCTTTCGTCCGAAGAACAGTTAAACAAGATTTCAAAACAGCTCGAGGCGTTACAAGTAAGTTTAGCTATGCGAGATGAAGCAACACAGGTTATTGCCACTGTTTCAAAACAACAACCTGAAGAAAATAAGCAAAGTCAGTATCAAAAGAAATCTAGAAGTGCTTCCCCTCACAGGTATAATAATAAACAAAACGGTGAAGCTAGACAAGCTTCTTCTCAAGGTAATAATAAGAAGAAAAATAGGTTTTCAAATGGCAAGCAAAATTCTAAACGATTTTATCAACAATATTATGCTGTTCCCCCCTTTCCGTATCACATGCCACCATTTGGGCAGCCTAATGGCTCTCTCTATCCCCACAACGCTTTTCCAGCTTAGAATATGCACCAATGCCAAAAAACGGGGATCAATAGGGGCTGGGCACCCTGCATCCTTTTGGTTTCCAACCCCGCAATTGAATCAAACTATACCAATATATTCACCTCAGAATTTTAGGCCGAATAATTTCTTGCATGGAAATTCAAAATTAAATCCGGAAGCTCCATCCTTTATACCATCTGCAAAGAATGCAAACACTCTTCAAGTTAAGCATTCGTTTGACTTGCCGTTCAAGTCGAATTCCAGTCAAGGGTTTCCTAATAACATTTCTCCGTTACAGATTCATTCTATTACAAATAGTACTAACTATGAAAATGTTAAGCGTACAATTAGTACTCAATATGAATCGCATGCCGTTCCTCACCATACCGTTCCGCCTACTCAGACATACTAAAGTAACAGTACCTTTGATATTCAAGAATCAACTTCCTTATGTAACTGGTTCCATTTCAGACCAGCCATATAACTTCTTATTAGATACAGGTGCTATGACATCACTAATCCATTACTCTTTGGTACCGCGAAATTGCAAGATATTTCAATTAGCTACTAAAGTTTATGGCACAAGTTCGACACCTTTACACTTGACAAAAGCAGCCTATATTCCCATAGTTTTATCTGGTAAAACTTTTCAGGTTTTATTCCGTATTTCACCTATCGCCAACATTCCCATTCTACTTTCCAACAAATTCCTAACTAATCATGAGGCAAACATTTCGTATCAAGCTAACACGATCACTCTTACCCATTATGGGGACACACACAGATTTCCCCGGGAAAGTGATAAAGAAACCTCTTTATCCGCTAAAGTCAGTAGAAATTGTAGATTTAACTTCTATGTTAGACAAGGCACGGCGATACCCCCTAATTCAATAAGATATGTACCCCTCACTCTTGACACTCCAGTTTCCAACACGGAATTTGTCATTCAAAATCCAATAATAAAAAATATGCAAGGATGTGTTTTTATGCAAACTGCAGTAAACTCAAATAATATGTATTTACCAATAGTGAATCCCGGAAACTCTAAACGTTATTTGCAGAAAGGTACATACATTGCTCAGGGCGCTTTGTTACCAAAAGATACACAATCTGCTCACATGTATCTTATCCGTAAAATTTATGAGCCAACAAAAAAGCAAACACGAGATAGGGTTGCCAAACGCCTAGAAAAAATTAAACCTTATATTGATTACAGTAAATTCAATATAAACCCAGATTTAACACAGGAACAAAAAGACAAATTACTTGCAGTATTGAAACGACACCCTACATGTTTTTCTTGGCATAACAAAGATTTTCAGATAATAGATTGTTATTCAGCTACACTCAATGTGGTTGATAGAGAACCATGGACGGTTCCCACCTACACGATACCGTTTCGACTGCAAGCTAGAGTCAAAGAAAAAATACAAGAGATGATTGATAATGGTATCATCTCAAAATCCGATAGCTTTTATAGAAACAATCTGATTGCTATTCCCAAACGGGACTCGAACCAAGTCCGATTAGTTCTAGATCTTAGAGAACTTTCTTCTCGTTCAAAACCTGTAAGTGAACTATCTCCAGGTGTCCAAGATATATTAGACCAATTAGCACAGGCTAAGTATAGTATTAAATCTGACATGGAGCAAAGCTTTCATCAGATAAAATTAGATGAAGCAGATCAAGAATTAACTAGCTTCAGTGTTCATCAATTAGGATTTCCACATAGTCTTTTTAAAATGAATACGCTACCCCAAGGTTTTCGTACATCCACATTAATTCTACATAGAATTGTCAAAGATATGTTTCGAGACTTTTCCCCCAAAGAATTTCTTTCGTATGTAGATGATTTAATATTTTTCAATAGTACATTTGATGGTATGCTTAGAGTTCTCGAAAAAGCATTACAAACAGCAGAGAAATTTGGTCTTTTATTTAGTCTAAATAAAACACAATTTGGTGTTCAGAAA
The DNA here is from genome assembly GCF_964235325.1 of Thermobia domestica. Taxonomy (NCBI): domain Eukaryota; kingdom Metazoa; phylum Arthropoda; class Insecta; order Zygentoma; family Lepismatidae; genus Thermobia; species Thermobia domestica. Next base: position 229,067,425 of record NC_137462.1, read on the forward strand.
TTTAAATTCTTAGGCTATATAGTAGATCAGGGCCATATCTCACAGGACCCTGACAAAGTCAAAGCCTTAACTTCCCTAGAACGACCACGCACCCCAAAACAGTTAAAAGCATTCTTAGCAGCTTTACAATACAATAGAATGTTTTATAATAAACTATCGATAGTTGCTGCTCCTTTACATAAATTTGCTGCATCGAAAGACAAGAATTTACAGTGGACTCTTGAACTAACTGAAACTTTTGAGAAATTAAAAGAAATGGTAACATCTGCTCCAATATTACAAATTTATAATCCCTCAGCTGAACACATGTTAGTCACAGATGCTAGTTCTGTCGGCTGTGCGGCTGCGCTCCTACAAAAATTACCGAATGAAAAACACTGGTCTATAGTTCAATTTGCTAGTGCCACTCTCCCACCTAGAGTCAAAGCATATCCTATATATTATGCAGAATTATTTGCTGTTTTCTTTGCGCTCCGCAAATTCTACAGATACTTAATAGGAGGACATTTTACCATCTTAACTGACAATTTAGCATTAGTAGCTGTTAAGAAAACCACAAATCTTACTGCACAAATGGTCCGATGGTTAAGCTATATTCAAATCTTTGATTTTACTATTAGGCACATCAAATCAAAACAAAATTCTCTTTGTGATTATCTCTCCAGACATCCTTTGGAATTATCTCCGGAAGAATATGAAGAGATAGAACCGGAAGAACACCCGTATGCTTTTTTGGTTTTAGATAGCAACACCGACATAGCGGAATTACAACGTTTAGATCCCAAATTTTCTAAGATATACAGGGTGTTACAAAATCAAGACACTAATCATCCCAAGTATGCATTTTGGTCCAAACAATATGTCATACAAAATCATAAGTTATATAGGATAATTTATACACCAGCAGGAAACAAATTACGCTTATGCATTCCCAATTCATTGAAGGACACAGTCTTTCAAGAGTTTCTCTCAGACACCCATCCTGGATTTCATAAAATCAAATTTCTCATTAAAGATAGATACTATATTCCTAACCTTCAAAATTGGCTAAGGACAAAGATAAATGGATGCATAGAATGCAATAAGTTTAAACGTAATTATCGCTCAAATGAAATTCATATACAAACCCATCCCCCGTCGGCACTTTTTGATACTTGGTTTGTAGACGCCATAGGCAAGCTACCAACTTCTAATGGTTATAATTATATTTACGTTGCAACAGAAGCAGTAACCTCCTTTGTGGTAGCACAACCTGTCAAAGATATGACCACGGATACATTCCTACAATTTATTTATGAGAATATCATTTTGTGTTATGGCACACCAAAAGTTATACATATGGATAAGGCTCCAAACCACACTGCTATCAAAGTACAAGAATTTTTCAAATCCCTTAATATTCAAGCCAAATATGCATTACCAGCGTCACATCGCTCAATAGGATCTGTTGAAGCAACAATTTCAAAAATTCAATCGGCTATTCGTTTTCTTTCGCAACTAAATCATTCATCCTGGTCCCAATACGTAACACAAGCAGTAAGCGTCTGTAATAATACGCCACTGACACAATCAGGTACAGCTCCATTTACGTTACTTTATGGACAACAATTTAGGTTTCCAATAGACAATATCTTACAAATTCCTTCACAGAAAATGGATCAAGATAATAGATTGTTGCAAATAGATGAACTTAGATCCTTGGTCCAATTTCATAGGAATAGAGTATTTCAACAGTTGAAATAGAAAGCGCAAACTAAGCCCAGAGATTATCCGTTAGGTAGTCAGGTGATGGTAAGGAAACTATACACGAAAAAGGGTGAATCGCCATCAATGTCTGAGCTATATACTGGCCCACATACAGTTAAAGCCAAATCATATCACAATAATGAATATATCATTGACATCAATGGCACATTACAGCCCATAGCAATAGATCGTTTAAAGATCTACATCCCAGACACATCACCAGATCCTGCCTTTCAGGCCAAATATCGTAAATATATGGCTAACAATGCTCCAAAATAATATCATATCTATATATTAGAGATATTTCTCATTTACTACGAATAGTTCTTATCTATTATATAAAAGAGAACGCACAAATCCTTTGTTAGCTCATCACGCTAATACGGCTGAACCAATTTCTTTCATTTTTGGGGGGTTATTAGGATTTGGACCCTAGATGGTTTTTATCATATCACTTTAATTTTTAATTACCAGTGTCTTGAGATAATTGACCATTCAAGTGTCCATAACGTACAAATCCTTTGTTAGTTCATCATAGGTATAAAAATAAACGTATTTATATGCAACCCGCATGACCGTGTCACTCGGCGGGTTAACATAAATGACAGGCGCTATAATGTTAACATTTACTGCAATTTGAAAGCGAAAAAGTAAAAATTATCTAAGTAACAAAGTTTATTGCGTTCCGGGGTGACCGCAGCGAAGCGGGGCGGGTTAACATAAATGACAGGCGATATAATGTTAACATTTACTGCAATCTTCTATGGTTTTTATCATATCACTTGAAAGCGAAAAAGTAAAAATTATCTAAGTAACAAAGTTTATTGCGTTCCGGGGTGACCGCAGCGAAGCGGGGTGAACGCTGCTAGTATATATATATACAAAGTAATTGCTTTCTTTATCATAGAAATGTTTTACATTTCCTTCAGGTAGAGATGAGAAAATTAAAATAAATAAATAAATGAATATAGTATTTGCTTTCATATTTAGCATAAGTTCTTTATATTCAATGTACACTTATTAGAATACGTATTATATTTGTATATAGATAATATATATCTGTAAATAGATAGCTATAAATGACTAAATTTTAATATTAGTTACTTTGGATTAAGTTAATATATGTCACCCACCCACCAATATTTTCCCGTCCCCTATACATTTTGTCAATAAATACCACCCGAATATAGAGATAGTACTACTCATTCCCTCTGCGTCTGATTCTCACTAGCTAAGACTCAGGCAACAGAGTTTGACTGACAAGTTTATGGGTGTTAATTTGAAAACGGATTTCGCTCAAGGATTTATACAATATTCTTGACACAAAGAATTTTGAAAGGTATTATATATACATTGAAAAAAAATTCCCGTTCTCTACATACTTATATCAAAATCTCTTTAAGAAGTGTACATAGCTTATTATTTTCAAGCCAGCAACTATGGGATATGTTGAATATATGTATATGTGTAATAAAACACAAACCCATTTCCCATTATCCCATTAAATTCGCGTTTCCTCCCACACTATATACCTTTTCCTTCCCGTTTATGTATATAATTTGATATCAGATATTAATCTCTCTCTCATCTCTCCTCATCCTACACGGCACCATGCCATCATGTCGTCACCAGCGGCATTCAGCTGACTTCAGCCTCCTGGATGATCTCGTCTCCAGAGATCACAGATGTCTTCATCACATGGACATTCAGTCAAGTTTAACCGCAGACAGCAGTCACCACAGCATTCCTGATTCTTCCATTGTCATCAGCAGCATCCCATGCAGTCAACGTTCCAGTTTCCAGCAGGTGTTTCCAGTGGTTCTCCAGCAGATGCCTCATCGAAGTGGACTCAGCATGGACACGAACCAGTCACCTCCAGTGATCCAGTCCCACCTGATGGAACCCCAGTTCAATTCCCACCCCACCCCATGTGTTTTAGTCATTACATTCACTACAAGAAGCCACAAACTATCGTCTTCGACTATCGTTTGTGTTACATCTTGTATTCATCTTCGCTCTCCAGCATCACTGTTTTGGTTACTAGTGCCCAACACAGACTTCCAGATGACCAGCGGCAGTATTGACATCTTCAGACATCAGTTTGCAGCCAGGGTTACCGTCATCCGACATGATGTTCAGTGTAGTCATCCCCCGAAGAGCTGGCCTCTCAACAAGGATGCTCCCTGTTACGTCGCCCCTGCCTGATACGCAGTCAGCGTGATTCTATGGAGTCGCGACCATGAGAATCAGCACGCTCCTGTCCAATGGTTTCGTCTCATAAGATGCTCCATCTTCTCAAGTCATCGCTCATCGCAGTTCATCATCCAAGGAAGACGTTCCTTCTCCTTTGACCCACTTGCTGTATCTACATTGTCAAGGTTAACTTTCTCTCTGACAATGAACTTGGTTTCCTGACACAGTAAACCACCACGCTACTATGTTTACAAACACTTGTGTAGTGATTTACAAAAGTGAAAGTGATACAAACACCACCCAATATCAGTGTCTCTGTTTCAAGTTACAATAACTATATACAGTGAACACTCACTACTTCGCACTATTTATTGAAATGTTAAAAAGTTTTTTCATTGCTCTCTTTTAAAATTTGATGACTCTGCATACAAATAAGAGAACAATTTTAGCAGAAGAGGCTATGTTATGTTTAATTAATTATTGAAATGTTAAAAACGAAACTTTTGTATATGAGTGTACAATTAAGAACATTTCATCAGTGTTATACGAAAAAAAAATAACGTTAGATGTCATAAGACAAACAACTTCTAAAGAAAAAACCCACAACGAAAATAAGTTACAAGGACTGCTTACGTACAAGTTGTTTGTCACATACTCACTCTCTCAGACTAGTATAAAAGCTTAAAATTTTAGAACCATTTTATCTTTTATCTTTTATTCTTAATCTTCGTTATACTTTTGTTTTCGCTACTCCGTCATCTTGCGACTTACAATAGGACTTTGAAGCTTCGACGATGATGGTCAACATCGAGCTGAGAGAGAGACCTCCTAACGTTAAGAGTAAGTTCTTTACCTTTTGAATAACTCAAGTCTCTTTGAAGAAGTAATTTCTTCAGGCAGTCTCCTGCTATGGCCTCAAGTATAACAGCTCTTAAAGCTAAGAATTTATCATTTATTAATGAATACTATTGTAATGTTTTGCAGACCTTTTGAGCTCATTTTAATACTTAATGTTTGATAATATTACGTCTGCACATTTGTAATAATGATTTAGATATCCTTGTAATAAAACATATACATTGAATTCCTTTCTTTAATATACTACCAGATTATTGTTTAGCTGTTAACTTGAGTAATAAGATACTAACCACTATACGCATCTAAATCTTATAATCTAATATATAGACAAACATTTTAAATTAAACATAATGAATGGGGAATGTTTTGTTCTCTGACGAGTCTCGATTCCGTGTAGAGCCTGATAATCGACGTGTTTTCATCTGGAGAGAGTGTGGAACACGACACAATCCCATGTTTGTGCGAGAAAGATCCCAGTATCATGGTAGTGGACTGATGGTGTGGGCAGGAATCAGCACTGATGGGCGTACTGATCTCCACACCATCCGAAATGGCTCTTTGACGGCTCTCAGGTATAGGGATGAGATTCTGAAAACTCTTGTTCTTCCTTATGCTGGTGTCATTGGAGATTCGTTCCTTTTCATTTATGACAATGCTCGTCCTCACAGAGCTAGGTTAGATAAGATGCTGGAAGCTGAGCATGCTCTCCGGATCTCACCCCAATTGAACATGCCTGGGACATGCTTGGCAGACTAATTGCCGCTAGGCTAGGCCAGTACCTCCAACAACCATTCCAGAGCTGGAAGTCGCTCTTTTGGATGAGTGGCACAACGTCCCCCAAGAACTCATCGATAATCTGATTGAATTCATTCCGCGCAGGTGCGAGGCTGTGTTGGCTATTCGAAGTGATCACATGACATATTAAGAAACAATCAGTGTTGTTGCCTTGCCTGTTTGTGAGCAGTTCGAAAGGTGTACACATAACCGTCTTGTTTCATGAGCCACGTGAACAAGATTTTCCGTGTCGCAACACCAGTATGTACCCCATTTTTCTAGTGTATCTTAAAGCATTCCTTCTTGTATGATATGTATGAGTCAAACACAAGCTTATCCATACACTATCTTAAGGTCTTGTGTGATATTTCAGCTGATCCCCTAATTTCTTTGAGCATTATATATATTTGGTCTAGGAATTAATTCGTGCGGTTGGTACGCACACATTGAAGCTGTAGTACAAACACAAAATACATAAATACCTTAAGAAAAATATTGTCCATCGCTAGCCACCACTTTCGCCCATCTGTCAGGCAATGTACGGATTCCGTGGCGAAAGAAGTCCTCATCCTTGGAAGTGATCCAGTCAGAGACCCATGTTTCGATATCTTCTGAAGAAGTAAACCGCTGTCCAATCAAATCGTTGTTCATGCAATCGAACAAGTAGTAGTCCGAAGGAGCAACGTCTGGTGAATACGGCGGGTGGGGTAAAACTTCCCATCCGACATTTTCTAAATAGGTTTTGACCGGTTTTGCGACATGTGGGCGAGCGTTATCATGTTGAACAATAAGTTTATCATGTCTGTTCTCCCATTCTGGTCGTGTTCTGGCCAGAGCTTGCTTCAAACGCATTAATTGTCGTCGATAACGTTCTCCATTCATAGTTTCACCCGGTTGCAGCAGCTCATAGTACACCACACCTTTCATATCCCACCATATGCACAGCATAACCTTTGCACAGTGAATATCTCGTTTTGGTTGTGATGGACCTGGTTCACCTGGTTTCACCCAGGCCTTTTTTCGTTTAGGGTTCTCGTAATGGATCCACTTCTCATTACCCGTAATAATTCGATGCAGAAACCCCTTTCTGCTCTGTCATTGAAGCAGCAATTCGCAAATGGTTTTTCGTCTTTCAACGTCTCTGTCTTTCAATTCATGTGGAACCCAATGTGACATCTTTTGAATCATTCCCATGGCTTTCAAGCGTTTGGAGACTGTTGTTTGATCAACGCCTAATGCTGCTGCAAGTTGTTCCTGCGTTTGACACGAATCCTGCTCGAGCAATGCTGTCAATTCTTCGTCTTGAAAATTTTTTGGCTGTCCAGCTCGCTCTTGGTCTGCCAAGCCGAAATCACCACTTCTAAACCGTGCAAACCACTTCTGACACGTTCGCTCAGCTAGAGCATGGTCACCATACACTTCCACCAAAATACGATGACTTTCAGTCGCACTTTTCTGCATGTTAAAGTAATGCAGCAGGACACCCCGCAAAAACACTTTATCAGGCACAAATTGCGCCATGTTCACTTAACTACAAACTGGTGTTGTTGACGCTTTAATCCACTGCCCTATACTACGAACGATACGCGATGACAGGGGTTTGCAACACATGTGTGGATACACGGAACTGTGGGACGCTCCGTTCGTTGCGCCATCTCTTGTCCACCCGCACGAATTAATTCCTAGACCAAATATATATATATATATATATATATATATATATATATATATATATATATATATATATATATATATATAATGGCGGATCCAGGATATGATCAAGGGAGGGGCTAAACCATAGTTTGCAGTTTTATCCCGTGTAAAGCAGGATTATTGAAGCCCATTTTATAGAGTGTATACTAGAGTGTGAAGGGGGAGTTCCCCCTTGGATCCACCTCTGTATATATATATATATATATATATATATATATATATATATATATATATATATATATATATATATATATATATGTAGGTAGATAGATAGATAGATTTAGATATATGCATGATCGAAAATGGCCTCGAATCTATATTCGCTGAGATGAACAGAAGATGCCGTTTAAATCCACAAATTCAGCCCCATTAGTACTCTAAGGGGGATGATGACATGTAAAGATAATTGAAAATTGTCGATATTAATGTCAAATTCATAGTTTTGGGGCTCCATAAGTTCATTAGTGACAGTTTTGGTGCTTTTTGTGTCCAAAATGAAACGTATTCTCCCTGTGCGAAGAACGGGTATTCTGCTAGTCTGTAATTATAACTAACGGAAGTTTCACATACTCAACCCCTTAACATATTTCTCGCTGCTCAAATTTACTCACTTGTGCGGTATATGTGTGTAAAGTACAATTAAAACCTGTTCCTTTAAGTATTTTTTTCCGTTAGCGAAATACATTGTATATACAGTAGGACGTCGATAATCCTAACGTAAAAAATCCGAACGCGGTCCCTAGAAGCTTTTTACATTTTGTCTTAACGCTAGCGATAAATAAACAGTAGCGTGACCTTCGACGTTATGTGAAGTCAATGTTTTTACAAAAGTTGATTTACATGTAATTGTTTGTCATACATATTTTTTTTCCTAGGCCTATAAGTTTTAAGTGTGAATTACAAGATCAGTCTTTTTTTAGAGTACAAGCAGGTTCTTCAGAAACATTATATGTATGTAGCCTTACGTATGGTATTGCAATTATTGTATGTACTGAATAACCACTGTATCGATAGAACAACATACCGTACAGTATATGTAAGCCTAAATGGCATTTTCTTGGTCATTTTCGAAAATCCGAATAATTTGAAAATCCGAACTACCTGTGGTCCCAATTAGTTCGGATTTTCGACTTCCCACTGTATACGTTGCAGACATGTTACAGCAAGTAAGATTACTAGCATCAGGCCAAGAAATACTTTTTAAACTATATTTTCCTGTTTATGCCAATACTTCCGAACAAATGATTGTTTTCTAATGGTTTCAAAATTTCCGGAATTTTACATAGAACAAGGAAGATATCTCTATAAAATATATGTTTGATTTAACATATTAACTAAAATGATTCTGTGATTAACTAAAATGATGATTCTGATAATACCCAAATTTTCCGTTTTTTTCCTAGCTCGGGAAAACCGTAAAAAACTGTTTTTTACCCAAAATTTCCGTTTTTTTTATTCACAGGCCTTCACAGCACTAGTCCGAACACACAGTGCACCGACAATCCTAACGATGGGCTTCCGCAGCCGACGACTCATTCATGTGCGAATGTAACAAAACGACATCGGCAACTACGACTGAAATGAACACGTGACCATTGCTACTGGACCTTGGCACAATAGCAGAGCGTTGCATTATCTGATGACTCCCTATATCTTCTTCATCATGACGATGGGAAGGTGCGAATCCGTCGTGTTCCAAGGGAACAGCTCCTTGACATCTGTACTGCGGGACGGAGACAAGCTGGCTGCGACTTAATTATTATACGGGGAACATTCAGGTGAGCATCCATGTGTCTAGTGGAGCTCGAGCAAGGCACCATGACGGCCGAGGCGTATCGCACGTTGTTTGCAGACTACGTACACCCTTTCATGACGGTCATGTTTCCCATCGGTACTGGCATTTTTCGACAAGATAATGCACCATGTCACAAGGCCAGGAGTGTGACGCAGTGGTTCGAGGAACACAGGTGCGAGTTCCAAGTGATGTGCTGGCCCCCAAACTCTCCGGATCTGAACCCAATCGATCACATCTAGAATGTGATTGAACGTGACATGAGGGCGCATCACCCCTCCCCGGAAATACGGGAATTAGATGACCTGTGTGTGCATATGTAGTGCCAACTCTCTCCAGCGCCCCCACCGAGGTACATTGTGACCCTGTCAAGATGCGTCGCCGTTGTTATCCGTGAAAAAAGGTGGACATACTTACAATTAGGTAGGTCGTCATAACCGTCTGGCTAATGTGTGTGTATGTGTGTATTTTAACTCGTATATTTTGTCTCGACCCGAATTTCGAGACGTCTCGACTCGAATTCGAGTTGAGTCGAGACAGAGACTGTCGAGTCGAGACAGAAACATATTTTCGAGTCGAGACAACATTTTCTCGAGACGAGTCGAGACAGGCTTAAACCTCGATTCGACTCGGCTCGTGCGCATCCCTAGGAGCAACGCGAATTCGGCTGGCACGGATTTTTTTTTTCAAAATACTTTTCTATATGTTTATATTTGTTATTAGTAATTGCTTTCTTCCATATTTTGTAGATTATCTTAAATTAGTGGAGGTTAAGTAAAGTCAGGAAGGTTAAGATAGATACATATATGACTGCTTTATCCGTGTATGCAGTCCAGCGATTGAGTGGGTCAGTGAGTCGGTGGGTCGCACTGCGTGACCCACTGCGACCAACCACCTACTGTGACACACTCTGAACAACCGACCCATTCTGACCCACACTGACCCATTGATCCAATCTGACTCAACGACGCATCACGATCCACCGACCCGTTCTGTTCAGTACATTGTAGACAACTGAACACTGGTGAATTTGTCTACGTTTTACTTTCAAGGCCTCCGTTTTTCTTCTTTTTTCATTTGTTTCTTACCTTACTTTCTCCCTATACCCACAACTCCGAGGGACCCGTCGGTCACCGAAGAAATGCGACCTCTCAACTAAGCAATCCATGCTTCCTGGCCAGTCTCGTCAATAAACAAACCAACATTTATAAGATTACATTGGTGGCCTGGTAGTTAAGGCTTCGGAGTCTGGAATAACCAAACCTGGTTGCAAGTTCTGTCTGGGGGCATTTTTCTTCCAAAAAATATTCTTTATATGTTCATATTTAATATTATTAATTGCTTTCTTGCATTTTCCCACATTAAGGATAGATTATGTAAAGTCAGATACAGTTGTGTATGTTTACACTTTCGTTTTTTCTTTCAAAATACATTCCTATGTGTTCACGTATATTATTACTATCTATCGACGCGTATCTATCGTTTCTGGAGATGTTCATTCAGCATCCTTCTTATTCCAACGTATATCTATTTCGGTCCAACGTGGCAACGTTTCGTCAGTTCTTGGTACGTTGCCGCCTGGGAGGGAACTGGAGGAGGTGTTTCTTCTCTAGTACAACAGATACAAGCGAACAATAGAATAACAAAAATAATAGAATGTAAAAAAATACATGTTATTCTTTTACGAGAAAAAAGAAAATGAAGTGTTTAACAAAAATATTCAAATATCTGTGTTGTTTGCAAAAATACAAAACTAACAATTTATTTTTGCATTTATTACAAATTTATATCATACACGCAACAGATAGAACATTCCAGAGCACCCTTTATCCAGCAAAGCGTCTTTTTTTCATACGACGTTGCTACGTTGCTTCGACCTATTAAACCTATTACTAATAGAGATGGACACGAGTCGAGCTAAAACTCGAATCGACTCGAAACTTGAAGCCAATTCAAGTCGAGTTTCGAATCGAGTCCAAGGTAATTTTCTCGAGTCGAGTTCCGAGCCGAGTTACTGTTTTGAGGTCGAGTTTCGACTCGAGTCGAGTTTGATAAATTGCTCGCTCAGCTCGTTTTAGCTCGTTTACAAATCATTACCTGATTAGACTGAAAAACAAAGCCATGAGAAATGTAAGCGGTAATGTGGAATAATTTTTAGTGTTGCTCACGAGATGGGACACTGCTCGCATCTCGTCTGGATTCACGAGACGGCAATGGATTTTTATAACTAGATAGTCTGAAATGTCGTGGGCACCGATATAAGTAGTTCTTACCATCAAGGCTGAGACCAGCACGGGTTTTGAGCCCAAGCAAAAACCCAACCCAGATAGTGATGTCAACCGGCTCAGCCCGGTTCAACTCAGCGAACATCTCCAGCCGGCACGGTTAGAATGAGCCACCGACTCGGCTCAGGTGAGACATCAGCTTGAGCCGGCTCGGTTGGATGAGCTGTTGGCTCGGCTCGATAGTGAATGAGCTGTGAGCCGAGCCTCTCGGGCCGTTGACAAGCCTGAACCCGAGCCGAACAGTTTTGAACATGTTTGGCAGGCGCCCTATAGCTTTTAACAATTTTCACTCGATCCCGAATATTTGCTCCTCCGGAACTCAAACCCAGAATCTCATGAAGGATGTCCTTGCCTCCTAGACTTCACGACTACCGAGGTCAGCAGTCAACTAGTTTTTAGTATTAAGATACAAACCGCCTATCTTTTGTGTTTATACACGGTGTTGTTGTTTTTAATAATAATAATAATAATAATAATAATAATAATAATAATAATAATAATAATAATAATAATAATAGTGGTAGTAGTAGTAGTAGTAGTAGTAGCAGTAAGTATCATTGATAATAATTATATTGTCTATATAGGATCCTTGAAATAATTACTTGAAACTACACACGGCATTTGGCTCGATTTCGCTCGTTTTGGAACGACTCGACTCGAAACTTGAGTCAAATTCGAGTCGAGTTTCGAGTCGAGTTAGAGGAAAGTTTTCGAGCTGAGTTCTCGAGTCGGGCTTAAAGATGTCTATTTCGAGTCGAGTCGAGTTTCAATGAAAACTCACTCGAACTCGCTCGTGACCATCCCTAATTACTAACTGCTGGATGCATTAGTGTTCTCGACGTAAACACGTCTGTTCTGTCATTCTGTAGTATCGAGATTATGGAGTAGCCTCTTGAGGTACTCCTACTATTAATCTTTTTGTTGGCGTATTGACCTTGAAGGACAACAAGTGCCTTTTCGTGGAGTCACAAGTTCCCTTTAGTCTGTGACGTTGATATACAGTAGAAATGACCTATGCATTATTATCCCGATGTAAAATAGAAAGATTGATATTAGTTTTAACTGAACACCCACAAATCTGTTATAGCACAAAGCCCTTGCCACAACGGATTCCAATCTCTCATAATATCACTGCTGACGGTTTGAATCACAAAAGTATAATTAGTTTGTTAAAGTTAACAATGTTTGTGGAATCGAAGACAACTTTTAGACTTCCAAACTGGTGTACATAAATGTCGCAAGTCTTATAGAACGGCGTTATCCGTGTGTCTGTCGAAAGATATCAAAGCAAAGACGGTCAGTAATATCGAGAAGTGGATCTCTGCCATTGATTCAGCGTTCAAAGAACAGGTTCCATCTCATCTGTTAAGTCTATATTCAAGCAAGAAGTGGTTCAAATTAGCTATTTCTGGTTTTAACATTTAAGAGCATAGATGAAAACGGCAACATATAGGGAGAAGCTGTTTTCTGCAAACAATTCCCCATGTAAAGGGAACATATCATGCCATTCACAACACTACCAAAATTGAGATTGCTTTAAAGTTACTGTTACTTCCGGTTTCAATACCAATTTCAACTTTTATTGTCAACATGAAAAGGGTAACATAGCGAGTATTGGGCTTTGAGAACGAGTCACCGTCTTGAGACAAAATCATGATTGTCCAAAATATTCTACCGAAACTGTAAGTAGTTGAAATTTATTATTACTTCCAGTTTCAATACCGATTTCCGTAGAATAGAAACAGTAAATAGCTTTAAATGTTGTCTTTTGCAATTAATTCAGCGTCCAAAGAATAGATTTCATTTCCTCAGTTAACCATCTACTCAAACTGGAATTAGTTCGATTTAGCCATTTTCGGTTTCAAGGTTTGTTGCCATAGAAAGAAAACGATATTAGATAGTAAAAATCGGTTTCTGCAAACGATTTAGTCTAAAGACAACATATCATGACTATCTACAATACTCTACCAAAACCAGATGTTAAAATTTACTATAACTTCTGGTTTCAATAACGCCTTCAACGTTTCTTGCTATAGACAGAAAATGGCAACAGATAGCGAGAAGCAATTTTTGGAAAATGATTCATTCTCGCAACATATTGCTATTATCCACATAATTCTACCAAAACCAAGAAACTGTTCAAATTTATTAACACTTCCGGTTCCAATACTGATTTCCTTAGAGCAAAAGCAGTAAAATATATTAAGAAGCATCTTTTTGCATTAGATTCATCCTCTCAAAAGTAGCTTCCTCCTTCTCCGTTGAAGCTTTGTCCAAAGCAGAACTTGTTAAAATTAGTAATATTCTGTTTGAACGTTCATCACCATAGACCAAAAACAGTAATAGAAAGCGAGAAGATTTTTCAGCGTCTCAAGACAACATAATTATTGCAACTGCCTATCAAAACAAGAAGTGGTTCACACTAACTCTTACTTCCGATTGCAGTATATATTTCCATAGATCAAAACAATAGTAGATATCATGATACTCCATTTTGCAATCGATTCAGCGTCCCAAGAAAATGTTCCGACAAGAATTCATCGTCCCAAGAACATTTTCCGTCAACGAAACGGATAACAGCCAACGAGAAGTAGATTTTTGCAAATAATTCCATTTCGAATGGCAACATATCATCGCTATGCGCATCAGTCTACCAAAGCCGAAAGTTTTCAATTTACTATTACTTACGCCCTCAATATCTTTTTAACTTTTATCGTCATAAAACAAAAATAGTAACAGATAGCGCTACGCAGTTTATTAAAACAAATCAGCCTCTTAATGCAATATATAATGACTATCAATAGCACTGTCAAAAACAGAAGTGATTCAGATTTATTATCATTCTGATAGCAATACTGCTTTCCTTAGATCACAAATGTTAAATCCTATCAGAAAGTTGTTTCTCTGATCCATTGAGTGTCCCGAGGATAGGTTTTATTTTCCCGTTTAACGCTCTATTCGAGATGGAAGAGGTTCAAATTTACTATTGGTTCCGGTTTCAATACTGGTTTGTATAGAGGAAACTGTAATAAATATTAGGATATGCCTTTCTCCACTTAATTCAGCGTCTGCATAATGGATTCGATACTCTCTGTTAAAGCTCTATTTAAAGCGGAAGTTATGAAAACTAGCAATTTTCAATTTCAACATTTATCGACGTAGAAAGCAAACGGTAACAGATAGCGAGAATCGCATTTTATTTACAAACAATTCAGCATCTTGACATAACATAAAATGACTATCGACAACACTCTACCAAACCGGTAGTGATTCAACGTTACTATTACTTCCGGTTGTAATACTTATTTCTATAGAGCAAACACGTAAGAGATATCGAGATGCAGGTTTTTCGCAATCGATTTAGCTTGCCAAGAATATTTTCCATGAAGTACATTAAGTCTATGTTCAATACAAAACTGGTTCAAATTAACAATTTCTGGTTACACAACTTGCAGCACCATACTGAAGCTAGGAGTGGTTGAATTGACTAATACATCTGGTTTCAGATTTTCATGGAGCATAAACTTGTGTTCCATGTGAAGGAGGAGGTGTGAAGGAGTTTCTTCTTTTATATCGATTTAATGTTCCAAGAATAGATTCTATCTTTTCTATTAACCCTTTATTTAAACCGTAAGTGCTTCAAATTGACGATTTGTGGTTTCAACTAATATGTTACTAATAATATGATACTAAATGTAGCAACAATCAATTGTCACGTTAAGTAATCAGAATTCTAATAAAATGACAAGTGTCATATATTTGTGGTATTTATTAAAACCGTCACCATAAATGCAAACGATATAGATACAAACAATATTTACAAAATCATGATGTGAAATATAGGTAGTACAATGGTAGGGGTCTATCAAGGAGAAATCCCTGATACTCTCGTGTGTTTATAATGTCACGTAGTCCTCCTTTCACGACATTTATGTCATGCAAAAGTTCATCAGCGCAAAGCTTATACTCACAAACACAGGCCTTCCATCACCGCTGACAGTCCTGGGTGGTTCCTCTGGACGCAGAATAAATGTACCATACCACACTCTTAGCAGGTGTAGGTCGAATGATGATAATTGTTTTAAAATGCCTGGTTTATAGTATCACTAAAAACTGTTTTAGTTTTAGCAAGGCACTGTTTATTCTGGAAAATATGTTTTTTCAATTTAAAATAGACACCTTGAAAGATTTTAACTTATATGTTTTGACACCATCACCTTGAATAAGCTTGATATTATCACTTTGAAGGTTTTTATGTTTTGATGCCACTGAAAAATCCGTTTGCGTAGGACGTGTTGTTTTTCGTGGTTGTATCGTATTGTTAATCTTGATCTTAAATAGAATTTTCACAAGGAGAAATCACGATGTATATGAGTGTTTAATAATTTTAAACTTTTCATCGTTTAATGATTTTGGGAATATAATAATCCCCCTTTTAATAAAGTACAATGGTCAACTGTTCATGAGAACCAGTGACATGGAATCCCTTAAAATTTTTCATCGTTTAAGACCTTTATAACCATGAGGCTGGTGCACAAAAGAAAGAAAAAAAACACTAGAGGAAGGAGGCACTAGTAAACACACACACAAGAAAAAAAAATCACTAAAACTGCTGGATCCGTGTAGATGTCGAGCGTGATCCCAATGGTGTTCCGGGAAGGCTGGAACTCGGGAAATCCTGATCGTGGTGGTGCAGCACGTCGAGAGTCAAGGGCTATCTCCTGGAAGTCTGCTATCTGGAAGGCTTGATCCTTGAGCCAAAATGGACAACATCTTGTGGTCTGGAAGTCGAGAGGTCCTTCATCCAGAAAAGGAAACTGTGACTTGGTAGGCATCATCCATGGAAACGGGTAGCAAGATGATGGGTAGCCCAGGTGCGTTTGTGAAAATAGGCCGGGTGCGGAAAAGAAATTACATGACAGGAGGCACTGAATTACTTGTTAAAGACCATTGCGAAAACGTTTTTTTAAAAAAAAAAAGACTAAAAGAAAGAAGAAAAGGGAGAAGAGAAAATTAGGAAGAAGAGTAATACTATTGCAAAAGGAACGTACAAGGAACAAAATGGATAACTAAAAAATACGTATAATGGCGTACTGAAAATAAGAAGACACCTGATCAATCTTTAGGGAGATGCGGATATTCCGGGGTGTGTGAAAAGGCGAGACCCTTATGTTATTATTATTATTATTATTATTATTATTATTATGATCATGTTTACTATTACTGTATGTGGTGTGGACGGAAGTATGGTCGTGGATAGCGAAAGATTCCGTTATAGTAGAAGTATAGAAATGAAGAGTGAATTTGCCATTAAGTAGGACAAAATATATATATATATTAGTGAGACGTAGTTTATTCCTGGCCAAGATACCGTAAATTGACCTGGAAGACAAATGATTCGGGAGAAAACTGCGTGAGGTTGCCAGTTATGAGCAAAAGGAGCTTGTATACGGGTGGTGAGAAAAAAATGGAGACGCGAGTGGCAGTGGCAATTTAATGTGTGCCGTTCGCGAATGTGTGGTGGTGGTTTTGTGTTTTATTATCATCATAATGAGAGGATTTGTTAAGATATGTGGAACGAGGAATAAAAATGGCGGAGGACAGAGTACGAGGTAAGTACCAAAAAATTTGTGTATGGATGAGAGAAAGCATTTCGTCCTAGCGACCTTAGTGATATCATGTGGGGTCGGACCAGCCGTTCCCAAAAAAAGGACGCAAGAAGGAAATGAGATGGAGAGTCTTTCCTTGCGCGCCTAGGAAAGAAAATGACGTGAATAATGAATTATGCAGATATATTGCTTATGGGGAGAAGGAAAAGCGTAGAGGTTGTTATGAGCGTAACTAGGAGTCGTTGCACGGGAGAAATGGTGTGTGTACAGCGGGTTGCCTAAAGCAGGAGACGAAGCATATGCAATAATAATGAACTGCCGGAAGAAAAAAAAATTCCGCACGGGAGAAATATTGCCTGTAATGTGTGTTGCCTACCTGTATCTGTAATTATGGCATAACGAGAGACAAAGTCGGAAGTTTTGCCAGTGTGGTACTGCAGAAAGGGATCATGTTTCACTAGGAACGTTAAATTAGATAATCAAAACATAACGTGAAATGTAATTGGTAGTTGGGTTTTGAAGTAATGTGTGGTCGGATCCTATTTAGAGGTCCTGAGGAAGCGCTTGTACTTATACTCAAATTCGGGGTCTGGGTTTGTAGGTGGGATGTACAGTTTCAAACGGGTCTTAGCAATGACCGTTGGCTTCCCATCAATATCTAGAAGATACTCATCAGCCGAGACATTCGAAATCACTTTGTAGGGTCCCTTATAAAGACGGGATAATGGATTACAAGTGTTAGGTTTTGTTGAGGTATCTAAGACCATAACTAAACTGTCAGGGAAGAACTGTGTTGGATTTTTGGCCTTCTCAGTGCGCTTCTTCAGATCAGTGAAAACTTGGTTTTTTCGAAATTCAACGAGGTCCCTCATTTCTTTGAGTGCAAGTAGGCGATCATTAGTATTCAAAGTTTCTTGTTGAACATGTAGCAAATTGTCTAATGGTAAAGTGGGATGAACGCCATAGAGGAGAAAATGAGGAGATAGACAAATGGAAGTTAAGGGTGATTTATTCAGAGCCGCTGTGGCATGCGCAAGGAAGCGAGGCCAAAATTTCTGGTTGTCTTGGCATAGAAATTTGAGACTCGTTTGCAAGGAGCCTAATCTTTGTTCGACTGTGCCTAGAGAACGATGTTGGTAGGGTAGGCCGTACTTAACTGTTATGTTAAGAGACTTAAGGAAGTTTAACGATACTGTAGACCGGTGTGAACTCTGAAGATCTAAGTAGATTGTGCGAGGAGTATTATATGGAAGAATGATATGGTTTGTGATGAAATTGATGAAGTTGTCGCTGTTTGGAGTTGTGATGGGATGAGTAATGGTGAATCCAGTACAGTGATCCGTAGCTGCATAAAAGTATTGAAAACCTTCGGGATCGCTGGGTATTAGTTTGCCTGCTAGGTCCAAAGAAAATGTTTCAAATAGGCCTGACTGAGGAAAACGCTGAATTGTGGGGTTATTAGGCATATAATTGCGTTTAAAGATGGCGCATCCTTTACATGATTTAAGTTTCTGAGCTAGCCATGATTTTAGGTGCGGAAAGAAATACTTGTATCGCAACATCCAATACATCTTGGTACAACCTATGTGAGTCATTGAGTCATGATACTCATCGAATAAAGCTGGTTTAAGACTGTCGGGTACGCAGAGCAATAATCGCGAGTTAGGTACTCGGTACAGTTTTTTGTAAAGTATGCCTTTCTGAATAACGTATTGTTTGTTGAGACGTTGGAATGAAGGATCTGTCTCGTCTCGTTTGTTGAGAGTCTCGATAATTTTGGAGAAGAATTTATCTTCACCCTGTAGGCAAGATAGGTCCAAGTTGTTATCGATAGTTAGAAGTACAGAATCAGGCACAACTTCATTGTCCATGTCTATCGTGTCTTGCGTAAGAGGAGCAGGATGCCTACTAAGATAATCAGCTATGGGGATCTGATGGCTTTTTGCATGTTTGATTGTAAAGTCAAATGTATTGATGTAGTTTAACCATCTCAAAATTTTTGGGGATGGAACAATTGTTTTCCGAACAGCAAGAAGAGAAATATTGTCAGTAACTAGGGTGAAATGGTGGCCTAACAAATATTTTTCTAATTTCCGAAGAGAAAAGTACACTGCATATAATTCTTGATGGAAGATTGGAAGGGGGGAAACGGTTTTGGGATGTCTGGAAGAGACATAGCAAACAGGTTGCACAACGTTAGTAGTGAGATCTTTCTGTAATAACGCCGCCCCTACGCCTACTGATGCGGCGTCTGTCATGAGAATGTGGTGTGTATTGTGGGTGGAATATAGAGCAAGTACGGGGGGTGAGGTTAGAAGTTTCTGCATTGTTTCAAACGCTTGAATGCGCTTAGGAGTCCAGATGAGCTTTTTAGGATTGTTTGACAGAGCCTGATAAAGGGGTGCAAGAATGATGGAAAAATTTTTGAAAAAACGTCGGAAAAAATTTGCACTGGCTAACCAGCTTTTGAGGCTTTTGAGAGTGGCCGGTCTGGGTGCCTGAGCTAAAGCCGAAATCTTATCAGGGTCAGGTTGTAGAGTGTGATTGTCAATAATATGGCCTAAACATTTAATTCTTTTTGATCCGAAAACTGATTTTTTAATGTTAAAGAGCAGAGAATGTTTGGCGGCTTGCTGAAAGAAGGCACGAAGCACAATCATCATCTGATCGAATGAATCTGCGTGGACATACATGTCGTCAACGAATGATGTAATATTGTTGGGGAAGATGTCCCTATAAATGGTTTGAAGAGCTTGTTGAAGTAAAATGGAGGCATTTTTGAAACCCTGAGGAACAGATGTCAACTGAAGGTGATTGAAGGGGAGAGAAAGACCCTTAATGGAGAACGCAGTGGCCGGTCTGTCCTTGGGATCTAAGTCTAATTGATAGAAACTGGAGTGTAAATCAAAGGAGTTGAACCAAACTGAGTCAGAAAGAGACTCTAGAACGTCCTGTATATCTTCTAAAGGAGAAGCTATTGTTCTGGAACGGGAATTGAGGCCCCTGAGATCAAAAACGGCCCTTAGCTCAGTTTTGGAATTTGGTTTTAAAACAAATAATATGTTATTTCTATACTGAGAATCTGATTGTTCAAACACTCCTTGATTAATGAGGCGCAGGACGAGTTCTCTTGCTCGCGGTCTAAGTCTGTGTGGAATGACGAATTGGGGGGACTGAAAGGGAACGTCTGATTCTAAGTCTAACGTGGCCGAAAAGGTGGGTATTTTTGTAAAATCATTGTCGTGCCATTGAAAAAGAAAAGCATATTCAGAAAGTAGCGCCTTCATTTGAGCAGTTTGATGTTCGTCCATGTCAGGAGAAAAGTGAAATTTGTTAATGTCAATGAGATGACCGATTTCTTTAAGGCGTTGTGCTTTGTGTCGTGAAGCGTCCTCGTCCGTGGGAAAATGAACCTGTCTGATGGTGTAAGCGTTAGTGTTTTGTTCCGGTGGTGAAAATATGGAACCAATAACAATGGGAGCATTGGCCTTTATAATCTGGGGACGAGACGAGACGTTTGCAAGTGGCAAAACAAGGTTATCTATGGAAACAACGGCATGCGTCATATAGCAGTTACTTAAGTTTCGTAAGATAGGAGTATGTAGCCGGTAGGATGTATTTGGAAAGTGACCGTTAACCTTGAGAGGAACTGCTTTAGCTGAACGGGGTGGTATGACAAGTCTCCTACGTGCTTGAAAAACAATGTGAGGAGTGGGATGTTTTTTGAAAAAGTGAAATGTGTTTGTATTAACGCTGTGTATTGCATTATCGGCTGGAGGCATGCGACCTAGATGACGTAATGATAGGATGCTTTTGTCAAAATCAAGGGTTGCGTGATGGTCTTGAAGAAATTTACTGGAAAGGATAGCAGGAAAGTTTTTGAAAGGAACCAAACGAAAAAGTACAGAGTATTGATGACCATTAAAATTTAAGTTGAGGATGGTAGCACGGGAGAGATGTACCGGAGATGATGAAAGACCATTTAGAACCGTGTGAAGCTTAAAAGTACGAACCGAAGGGTCGAGCTGGTCGGCTGGAAAGAGACTGACTTCAGCACCAGAGTCAAGGCAAAAGAAAACATCCTTGGTCATGCAACGGGCTTTTACGTAAGGTAATTTGCCTTTGAAATGCAACGGTAATTGGAGGTAATCTGAGGAAGAGGGAGGAGAAGAAGGGGATGAGGGAGAATTAAGCGCGAGGAGACTGGTGCGCTCTCGCGCTAATTTTGGGCGTTTTTTGGTTTATTGGTACGAGAGTTTGTGGAGACGGGAAGGGGAGGGGAGTGAGGGTAGGTGGGTAGGAGTAGGATATTGAAAAAAGGGATGATAGAATGGATATGGTGGGATGGGTATGGTTGGCTGTTGTGTAGTATAGACGTTTTGGGGTTGGGAAGAATGCTTAGTATTAAAACGCTTATAGTTCTTGCCTTTACGAGAGCCGTTATTGTGATCATTTCGTGGAGTGTTACGGGTTGGGGGAGACTGAGGGACAGTTTGACAATGAGAGGAGGCGGTACATTGACAACAATGAGATGGGTGTGTGGAGCAATGAGTACACGAGTTAGAAGAAGAGGTCGGATTGGTGGAATGAGAATGTTGGAGACAGGAGGACGGCGGATGGGATGAGAGGGACCGTTGAAAGGGAAGGGATTTATGGTTAGGAGAGAGGGTGTTGTGATTGTGAGGACTAGGAGAACGAGAACGGGTAGGAGCAAAATGAACAGAGGTAGGTTGAGAATTTGAAAGGGTGTTCAGATGAAGCTGTAACTGTGAAACTTGATGAGTTAGTTCTTGAATGGCGCTAGAAGTTGGGACATCTGAAGTTTGGCGTGAAAAGGAAGAGTCGGTTTCTCGCTTTTGGGCCATGAGCTGAGTGCGTTCTAAGGTTGTAACCTCATCAATAAATGTGGGATAGTCAGATATGGTGCGAGTGCCAAACCAACGTATGTTCTCGGGTGTCATACTCGACACGCATTCTAAAAGAAACTCCTGAAAATCTAATTGCGTGTATGCCTGATCTGCCAGAAATTTCTTTGCGAAAACGTAATTAGAAAGTGGTTCATTAGGGAGTTGAACTCGAGCCCTATACTGATGAATGCGAGATCGTGGAACCTGTTCGTCGCCAAATTGTTTTAGGAATTTTTGTTGGACGGTTGACCAGGGAAGGGTAGAGAGATTTTGGGTGGAGAACCAATGTTGAGCGGGTCCAGAAAGGGACTTTTCGAAAATCTTTATGCATTTTGAGTCATCCCAGTTATTGACCAGTGCAATCTTCAAAAAATTTTGTAAAAATAAATCCGCGCTTTGTTCCTTGGACGCACTGTATATATCGGGAATGATGGAAGAAATGCCTGCCATATTGTTTGAATTTTGAGCTTGAGGTGTGTTTAAGGGAATGAAAGAAGCCTGACTGCGAGTCGTGGGCATGACAAGAGAATGTGAGAAATGAAATGACCACAATGGAGTTAACAAAGCAAAAAAAAGTGCCTTATATGTGTGAAAAGAGGAACACAAACACTAAGAACCACACGAGAGAGATTCCTCTGGGGGAGCCATAATATGTTACTAATAATATGATACTAAATGTAGCAACAATCAATTGTCACGTTAAGTAATCAGAATTCTAATAAAATGACAAGTGTCATATATTTGTGGTATTTATTAAAACCGTCACCATAAATGCAAACGATATAGATACAAACAATATTTACAAAATCATGATGTGAAATATAGGTAGTACAATGGTAGGGGTCTATCAAGGAGAAATCCCTGATACTCTCGTGTGTTTATAATGTCACGTAGTCCTCCTTTCACGACATTTATGTCATGCAAAAGTTCATCAGCGCAAAGCTTATACTCACAAACACAGGCCTTCCATCACCGCTGACAGTCCTGGGTGGTTCCTCTGGACGCAGAATAAATGTACCATACCACACTCTTAGCAGGTGTAGGTCGAATGATGATAATTGTTTTAAAATGCCTGGTTTTATAGTATCACTAAAAACTGTTTTAGTTTTAGCAAGGCACTGTTTATTCTGGAAAATATGTTTTTTCAATTTAAAATAGACACCTTGAAAGATTTTAACTTATATGTTTTGACACCATCACCTTGAATAAGCTTGATATTATCACTTTGAAGGTTTTTATGTTTTGATGCCACTGAAAAATCCGTTTGCGTAGGACGTGTTGTTTTTCGTGGTTGTATCGTATTGTTAATCTTGATCTTAAATAGAATTTTCACAAGGAGAAATCACGATGTATATGAGTGTTTAATAATTTTAAACTTTTCATCGTTTAATGATTTTGGGAATATAATACAACATATTTCCATAGAAGAAAAAGAGTAAGGGATAGCAAGTAATGCCTTTTTGATATGGATTCAACATCCGAGGAACAGGTTGTATTTTTAGTCATTTTACTTTATTGCGACTGGTAGTTATAGATGTATTGCCACAAAAGAAAATGCTTGTTTTTCGAAGGATAGTGTCTCTTGCCCCTTGAAGCAATGGGAGATATGAAAAAATCAGTTTGCTTAATAATGTAATTGACCTCATTAAAACTTTTAAAGTTGTGGATCCTAGTAAAATAAGAAAATATATTATGTTTGCAAATGTAGTTCACACAATACATAACACAAATAGTATAGGAAGTAGGGAAAACAGAGAAACTGTTAAATGGTAAGACAACAGAAACAAACAAAGCTCCATGTTCAAAGTTTATAGCACAAAACAGCATGTGAGTATACGTTGTCTGAACTATCAATCAACTGATCCATGTTCGAATCTTCAAGTATACTTTTTCTTTTCGTGTAGGTGGCAGCTACTTTATGAAGTATTAGAATTTTATATGTCATTTAATTCTGTCATTTTTTCTTATTTTCCTAGAAGAAGGCTATATCTATAATATAAGGCTACTAGTACTTGTATGATTCTAGATAAAGAAAAATAAGAGTGTTCCAAACGTCTCCTCATTACAAAATATAGTAATTGGCTTACATCCGAAACTAAACATACGAGTAATTCAAACGAAAATAGCAAATGTGTATCAACTGACTCAACCAGCAGTTTTGTCTCTGTGCATCCATCTATCTGTTTCACCAACTCTCGTAAAACTTATTCCATTTTAATGAAGCTTGGTATATACCTTTTTCCAATCTTCGAAAATTAACCTTATTCTTTAATGTTGCAAGAATCTACCAAAAATAAGAGAGTAAAAGGGAGTAAAATCCTACCCATGCTGCAAGTTTTCATATACAGAAAAAACATTTCCAGGTAGGAACTAATTAAACAAGACTTGAATTAAATAAAATGTAGCACATACTTAGGGGTATCCCAATATCTCCAGTGGTTACAGTTAAACCGATGAAGGATAACTTGGTAAAAATATAAATTTCCAAAATTTCGAAGTTTCATTATTGAAATAATGTGATACTATGCAAATAATATATTTTGCTAACAACAATGATTCGATTTTGATGAAATATGTCCACCCCACTTCATGACAAGAATTTAAGTGTGAATTCACAATTTTATATATATATATATATGTGTGTGTGTGTGTGTGTGTGTGTGTTGTGTGTGTGATTTGTAGCACATAGTGCATATTTCCTTTGAGAGTTTCAACGACTCTTCCTGAACACAGTTAAAATCAGTAAACAAATAAGGCACGGCTTTACTTTACCAATCCAGTCATTTCCTCATACTTCTACAATCTGTAGCAACGAGAGACAATTTCCCGGCATTAGCAGCACGATCAATAATCACATTTTTGAGCGGTAATCAAAAGTAAAGAGTCAAAGTTGATCAGGCGTACGATATTAGCTGTCGTCCTGTTTTGTTTATTCTCAAAGGGGTATCTAAGTCCAATTTTAAGCAAAAAGGAACATGGTGTCCCGTAAGTGTTATTTAAAATGTAAATAATTATAACGATTAAACTTTCTCTCGTTAATATTCATTGGGAAGGTTTAGGTCATGGAGCTCTTCCTGTTAGCCTCGTGACTAGCACATTTGAGTTTGGTGCATGCAGTTTCGTGTTCAATTTCCGGGGGACAAAACAAAAGTTAATTTTATAATCATTCATCATCTCTCTCTTCTAGTCGAGAGGGCATAAAAATTTCACATTAAACTAAAAAGCTTCATTCGTTTCAGTTTAAGCCATGATTGGAACTTTTAAATAATCTTGAGTGCTTGACCCTTTTAAATGTTTCTTCTATATCTTTCTAGTTAAAAATATTGCTGACACCTTATGCAACCTAAGAATTAGGGGTTAACATATTCCTCCTCCCTCCGATTTATATGCGTCCCGGTTTTGGAAGTAATTATTTTCGTCACTTTAAAAGAGTTTGAGGTATATTTGCTGGCACTAATTATACCATAGACGAAATACTTAACTTAATAACTGAATATGAGAGGGTATATTAGAGATCAGAGTATGATTTCATACTGATTTCTTTATTGAATTACGTTTCATTATTGCCGGTGCTGTTTGTTTTATTTTTGTAGATACTGTCTACATATACGAACATAATTGATTTCCTTTTTTTAAAAAAAATAATATAACAAGTGTGTTGCTTAATGAATCATCACATGTACTTTTAAATGTCTTATTCTTAACTGTCAGCTGAACATATTATTTGTGGCAAAATGCTGATCAATGAAATACTGATCTGTGGATGAAAACGTAAATAAAGAGGAAAAAATGGTATATTCTATTCTCATTATTAGGTGTTTCAGTATGTTGGAGGAACAAATCATGTTCACTATTTAATGAGAATAGGATTAATAACCTAGTGTTCTTACCGAGTGGAAAGATGGTATGTATTCTGGAACTTCATATTCTATTTGGGTACACTCATGTAGGATTGAAAAGATACGTAACATTTTATGGAATCAATCCTACTAAGAGATTGATTCCTGATGAGAGCTCATTTGGATTCCAAGTTAAACTGTAAGTTCATGTCTGATATAGTCTTGCTGCTGAAAGTGATGCCAAACTCCCAATCAATCAAATCATACGTTTTAAGGAAGATGATTGGTTTGTGACCTGTGAAAGGCCTAAATCTAAAAACTGTGCATTTAGCAATTTCCATGTAAACACTAAATATATGAAAGTCTCAACTCTGTGTATAAAACTTGACCTCTCATTGAACCATCGTGACCCAGAATTAAACACTAGTCGCCTTATGCAGAGTCGTTTTGATGTATGATTAACGCCATGCCAAAGACCTGAATACTGCATGAAATATATGTTAGTCGAACTATCTAGTATGGCACTAATCACGCGTGAGAATGTCTCTGCATAAGGCCCTAGATATTTAGCTTCTTAACATTAGGCTTCTAGGTTCCTAATATGGCTCAAAAGACCCTCATATATTATAAAAATCTTAAAATAAGAAACACAATTTCATTAAAAATATTGACTGGAGAAATCTTTAAATGTCAGACACCAGCTAGTTCAAATTTCCATTCTTCGAACGAGAAGAATAAGTTTATGAAAATATTAGTTGATAAATATGTAAAGGGTAGCATGTCAATGAAAGTGAACCCAACTGCTAATTATGTTCAAGAGTCATTTATAACAATTTAAACGTTTCCTTCCCACTGCCAGTTTATGAACACAAAACAGGAAATTAAGAAATTTGAGCAGCTACCTTTCTTTCTCTGCCAGAGGCGGAATTTTGTAAGGGATCACACATTTGTAATAAGGGGTTTAAACGTAGAGTTTCATGTTTCTATGATAAGAGGTTCGCCCCTTTGAGGATTCTATGGTACAATTTGTACCATACGGGTGTTTCATGGTGCATTCCGTTATAACTCTTCTATTTGAGCTTTTTCGTCCTGTTTTTTTTTTCAAGTCCAGAGGCATTGTAGAAGACGTTACGTATGGTTTCACACCTTCCTGCGTCCAGACATAGGAGGTGATGACGTCATAACTTTAAAATATATATTTTCTCTTATGAAGCATATTTTCATTATTTTTTGGCGGGCTTATTTTTGCACGTAAAAGATTGAAATTTTGCGCAAACATTAAGTCCGCCGAGTAGTATTTACCAGATTTTTTTCAGATTTCTGCGTTAAAGCAGGGTTGATCCAGAGGGGCAAAGGGTTGAAAACAGAGATATTTTTACCCCAAAAATCCCTTTTTCGGGATTTTCCCGCCTTCAATACATGATGGAGACATGTGAATGATACCGCCTGAAAGGCAGTTCTATTCTGAAGAAAATGATGTGCAAACCATGATCGTAGGGTAATTAGGGATGTCTCAGGGAATTTTTACAAAATATCCTTCTGTATACGGAAATATAGGGCATTTTCGGTATTTTTTGGCGGAATTACTTTCGCACCTAGAAGATTGAAATTGTGCATAAACATTCAGCCCACCTAGTAGTATTTGTCAGATTTTTTTCCAGGTTTCTGCGTTAAAACATGGGGGTCCAGAGGGGCTAAAAGTTGAAGAAAGGAATATTTAGACCAAGAAAATCCCTTTCTCGGGATTTTCCCGCCTCAGATACATGATGGGGACACGTTAGTCATATGGTCTGAAGGGCAGTTATATTCTGAAGAGAATAATTGGCGGATTATAGTCCTAGGGTAAATAGAGAGGATTTTTTTTTTACCTGAGATCATGGTGTTTTGCGGTAATTTGGGGCATTGTGGGGAATCTTGATAAAATTTCTCCAGCCCTTAGTATTCAAGATAGAAACTTGAAATTTGGCACATACATTCAGCCTACCAAGTACTATTTATTAGAGTTTTGTAAGATCTCTACGTTCACACAGGAGCGCTCCAGAGGGGCCCAAAGTGTGAAAAAAATTTCCCTCCGAAATTTTCTTCTTGACCAATTTTCCCTCTTCTGGTATATGATATGGACAGACAATATGGTGGTACCATTTGAAAGCCAGCTTCATTCTGAAGAGAACGAGGTATGAACCATGATCCTAGGATAAATAGTGACGATGCAGTAGCTGCTTGACTGAAAGTGTAAAAGTACCCCCAAAAACCCGAAATCCGGAAAGGGATATATCAAAGTCTCAACTCTGTGTATAAAACTTGATCTCTCATTGAACCATCGTGACCCAGAATTAAACACTAGTCGCTTATGCAGAGTCGTTTTGATGTGTGATTAACGCCGTGCTAAAGACCTGACTACTGCATGAAATATATGTTAGTCAAACTCTCTAGCAGGGACGGCGCCAGGAACGCTTGATGGGGTGGGCGGAAAGAGGCGGACCTAGTTGCTGGGTGGGCGGACAACGAAAATGAGAACTGGGCAATGTAGACATTTTTTGACAATAATTAAATTTTAATTTTTATACTCTTTAGTGAGCTAAGGCTCAGACCGAAATAGGGGAGAAACAAGGATGTGGAAAACAGCTGTGTTGGCCTTATAAAAGGTGCAATTCCAGCATTCACCTGGTAAAACTGAAGAAATGCAGGACTTAGGATGGGCTGCGGGAGTTCGTGGCAATATGCTCGACCTACCGAATTCCGCGTGGCACACACACTACCTCTACTTTCAGCTTTTTAAACAATAATAACGGTGTGTTCTGTGTAGTCGAAGAAGTTCAAGACTGCTTTACGTCCTCTCCCTCCAAGAATGCACATGAATGCATAGAAATAAAAGAAGGTTCAAACAACGCAGACTAACAGATAATACTCTACTTTTCGTTAATAACATAAAATACACAATAAGTAGGTAAAATAAAACAAGGATAAAATAGGCTGCTGCAAACATTTTTATCTTTGAAGTATTTATGACAAGAAAGCAAGAGACAAAAAACATAAATGAGTAACTTCAGAAGCAATACTGTCATCTTCACTCTCTCCAACATCTAGTTCATTTTCACTTTCCTCGAAATCGAACACTTCAAATTGCGAATCCTGGTTGTCACATGTATTTGTATTTTTTGTCTTTTTCCCCATTGAACAAGAAGGATTATCACTAACATCAACGGATTGAAAATCTCGCTTCTTTGATCACGAGAAAGACACCGAGCCTCAGAAGAAATCGCTAATTTTTTTCGACATATTAGCTGAACAAGCACCGACCGCCAAGACTTCTGAACGCAACAGAGATCAACTCAACAATGCTATAATAAGAGCTTTCACAAATCTGTTTAATGCCACACGGGTAAGACATGTGGTACATTGCTGTAAACAATTGCAAGTTGGAACCCTCTTATAAGAAGCTATCGCGCCAACACAGAGCAAGGGCGCCGATTTCTCTGTAAATTTGGGGGGGGGAGCATTCAGATGCAGAAGGCATGCATGAGGATTTTAAGACAAATTGAATCCAAATTATGCCAAATATTGTATATTCATAAATAAAATGCGGGGGCCCACATGGGCTTTGGGGGAGCCCGGGCCTCCTTGGGCCCCCAGGATCGGCGCCCTTGACACAAAGCACTACTCTCCTCCCTCTCTTTCTCAAAATGAGACAATAGATAATACTGGCCAGCTCTGTCCATTATTTAGTTGGCATTTTAAAAAGCACTTATTTTTTTCAGTGCAGCACATACAAACACTGGCGTTTCAATAGCACGATTGTGCGTGTGTGTTAAACTTCAATTCATTAATCACTACTTTTGGCATCATTATATTACTACAAGTATCTGTCTTAAAATCATTGTCCATTGCAGAGTTAAACAGAGTCATAGAACCTATTACATTACAATCGAAAGTAATACCTATTGCTTGTTAAGTACAGGATGTCACCTTCAGTGCCGGATTTGCGTATAAGCTAAACAAGCTATAGCTCTCTTGGGCCCAAAACATTTTAAAGAAAAAGTGGCTGCAATGTCATTTCCAAACAATAAGAAAAACCAAATAAGATAAAACGCACATACAACAACGGTGTTCTGTACTGTTATGTATTAAGCTCTCATGAAGCAAGTAATAGGGCCCTGTTTTCCAACCCGCCTGCAATGGGATTTCTGTTGCCCAGCCCCGCTTATAATGGAACCCTCGTTTCCCAGCTCCGCTTGTAATGGGGATTTTGTTTCAGAGCCCCATTTGTAATCGGGACCCTGTTTTCCAGCCATTATACTTAGCTACTTTAATAAGACTTTACAGCATAAGTGATACAGTATCTTGTATGCGGATAGAAATCTAGTGCTACCCTTTCTTGTACTATTTGGAATTCGACAAGAAATTGAGTCTGGTAACAGTGGATGCTTAAGAAGAAGGCATGAAACGACAAGCTGGCGAAATAATAGTAAAATATAAAGGAATTACAGCCCTAAGCGGCAATAATCTTTACATCGCGAAATTATAGCTATTTTATTTCGCTGTACATAAGTATGAAAAATAGTTTGCAGAAGTATTTTCATAACTTTCAGAACTTGGCACTGATTTTCGTAGTGATCTATAGAGTTGAGTTGATTTTGAGATTAACGTCCCTTTCAGCAGCGAGGCTACATGAGACGGGACCTACTGATTAACGTGGAATCCGAACCACATGACCTCCCACCGGAAATCGAACCCGGGTCTCCAACGCCAAAGGTGCGTACGCTAACCGCTTAGCCACGGAGGAGCTCATATAGGGATCTATAGAGTGCAATAATGGATCACTAAAGGCAGGGGCGGATCCAGGGGGCGATCGCCCTCCAGAATTGAATATGTTTTTGTTAAAAAAAATAAATCATATCCTAAGAATTTTCACCTTTGTATTATAAACGTAAAATAAAACCTATTGACTTCGAACGACTGCTCCCCCTAAACATTCAGAATGGATCCGCCCCTGACTAAAGGAAAGAGCACGAATCGTAGTGATTTCATCCATTCGTTCTAGGCATATGAGTCGTTCGTTTGTATATATTAACAGTATTTTATGTATTGTTACGTTCAGAACTGCATGAATTTACCTTGTGTAAGTTAGTATGCAACAGGCTGAATCCATTAGGTTATCGACACTAGTTACTACCAGTGGCGTATTTACGATTTTGTTTCGGGAAGGGCTTTGCTAACTTTCGGGGGGCTTTGCCTGGAAATGTGAACATTCTGCAAGATATTTCATTTACTTTACTATACTAAGTGATTTCGGGGGGGGGGGGGTTAAGCCCGGAAGCCAGCCCCTAAATACGACACTGGTTACTACATAGCAAGGCAAGGTACCAACATCTTTTCACGTCGCAGTAAAAAGATGCTACCTTCATTTATAGGTCTTATAATAATTTTAGTGCAACAGTTAGGCTTTTTTAACGATGTTTTTTATGATTTTCAGCCAGAGACGTATCTAGCCAGGGGCCGGAGAGGTCTACGATCTCAGTTTTTTGAGTGACAAAAATAATTGAAGCCATTACTTACATATTTTTGAAAGTTTAGAGTAAACTCACGATATATCTATCATAATCTGGGTTTTAGTTGCCCCTTCTCCAGTTTTAACCTTCTAAGTTCGCCTCTGGTTCCAGCGAATTTGTGTCGTAATACACCTTGTGTAATCTTCGAGGATTGCATTCCATTTTGAGTTACTCCAGTAACCTGACCTGGAAAAAGCTCACACGATTAGTTGAGCTTCAGACAGTAATTACCAACCCTGGATGATATTTAGACTGTATTTACTTACACGGATCCCTGGAAACGTTTCAAACTTTACCCAACTGAATAGAAACAACTTGAAATGAGAAATGATGCGGTCTCCACATATTGTAGAAGCATGGCGTGGAGCGTTGATCATAGTTGGTGCAAAAAGAAGCGGCAAGGGGCTTTATTGGTACCAAATTAAACTACCGCTAATTTTACAAATTTTACAGGTTTTCTGTAATGTATTCAAAACAGTGTTAAGTTAACGAAATATACACGAAAACGTATTTACTTAATAGATATGTATTAGGTCCATAAATTACCATATAGCATATATTCAAACAGAAAAGGCGAAATTTTGTCGCTGAAAAAGAATGCTAGAAATAAACTGGCCCTATTATCTTCAATAGCTTAGGGCCCCATCAAACTTAAATTCGGCACTGGTCACCTTCATTATTCTACTTCTGTTGCAGGGGTGTCATTTCAGACTTCGCTTGAGGGGGCAAGAACACCAACAACATAAGACTTCCACAGTTTGCACTAGTATATTAGTAGACAATCGATAAAGTACATGTATTCCTCAAAATCTTGCCCCCCTCCTGTACCCCCTTAATGTCACCCCTGTTCTGTTGGGGTGGGCGGATGGGTGGGCGAGGCCATCCATCGGGTGGGCGGTTGCCCACCCCCGCCCACACTTAGCGCCGTCCCTGTTCTACAAACTAAAGTTTGCTAACAATAGATTTTTCAGACTTACAGGAGCAAAATAGGCTATACAATAAATACATGTTTCATAGTAAAGTAAAAAAAAAAGAAGAAGAAAGAAAGAAAGAAAGAAAAAAGAAAAAATTACACAAGAAACGTAAATTACAATACCTGCTACTGTTCTTACTGAAACTTAAAAGCTTCGAAAGATATTTATAAAGATAAAAATTATTGAAAAAGTATAATAAAATGGAAGTTTTTCATATTATTTTGGTTCATTTATTTTTATGCTTTGATTACGAAAATCAACCGGTCACATAATAGATAGCCTATATTATTACTAACTTTTTCTACTTGATATTAATCACAATGAAATACACAAAGAGTAGTCTATCTTTATAACTACAAATAAAAAAACTAGTTTGATGCAGTTCGCGGCATAGAAATTCTAAGTCCAAATTAATAACAAACTCTTGTCCCGTTTTCTTATGCATCCAGAAATACATGTCTCAATCGATTAGTTGCTTCTAGTACGATCCTACTCCAACTTCTCCCATAATCCACCTTTCCTTGTCTAAACCAGTGACGTAATACACTCTTTTCATTCAGACAAAAAAAAATAGTAATCAAGTTTACAATGTTATAACTCTGAAACAGTCTTTTTCATTCGTTTGTTCTGAAATATCTTTTAAGAACCCAATTTTTTCTTTAAAAAAAAGTATCACAATCTGCCCATAGCTTCATTAATACCTTTAGTTTCATTCTTTCCCTTCTTTAAAGACTGCAAGCTAGTAAGATGCTCCCTAAGGAATCTATGGAAATTGCCAATAACGGCAGTAAGCTGTGTGCTTCCTAAAGTCTGTAATGCAAATACAGAGTGTTGTAGCAGGGGCGTCGGTAGGATGTGCCGAGCGTCCGGCCTCTGCTACGGGTAACTCTTAGAAGAAGGGTTTCGAATAACTTTCTATGAAATGACTGAAGAACCCAATCGTCCTCTGCTACTACTAGTTTATTGGAGTCTAAACAGAATACAGTTCTCCCAAATACTAAGAATAAGATAAGATAGGTAAAATGTTCAACAGTTACAAATCTTAGAAAAATCCCAAAGCGGGCTGCGAACACATCTTGAACACAGAGTATGTATGTGGCAATGGAGAAGACGATACTTGATCAGTTCAGAAAGAATTAGAAATAGAAAGTGAACAATACAACCTTAGTGATGCTGGCAACAGGTGTTGATAATGATGACTGGCAGTGGAGGCAGCGGCAGCAGCGGCGACGGCGGCCCCAAAACGCAGAATACTTAGCTTATGTCTACGACACTAGAGACTGACCCAATATAAGGGCGTAGTGCGTTTATATAGGGGGGCAGTATTGCCAAGATGTGACGTAGGCAGCTTTGAGAGCACATCCATGACTTGACATAAGTATTTTGTAATTGTTCTAGTTCCTTCTCTGCTTTGCAATTACTGAAGTTACCATGAACTTTGGAGCTGTCATGCGATTTGGGTTGGATGTTAACGTGGTTTTCTTTGATGGAAAATTACATGCTCCCTTTACGATCGCTTATAGTCAGATTGTTTGATAGTTTAAATGGATAAGCAATCCAGCGCATGACAGACATGTGATTGGCAAGTGTATGAGTAATGCCAAAATGAAGAAATAGATTAAAAGAAAGAACAAAGGAGGATGAGGGCCCGTAAGGGGACCAAACAAGAGAAAAACCCTGGTGTCTACAACAACAGTAATTGCAAGTAAATGTTCCAAGACCGTCATTTGGGCAGGACAGGAGGGGGTAATTTCCCTTCCCTTGAGCTTCATAAATATATGTTGTTTGATCAAATGTATAGTAATAATATAATAATAAAAAAGTGAAAAATCTTTGTCGGCGGAGACTCTCTCCCCCTTCCCCCCGAATCAGGGCCGCCCACAGGGGGCATGTATGGCGCAAGTTGCGCCATTGAGAAAAATTTTGGGGGGGATTTTACTCTACTTTCGAACTAGCAATTTTACTGTCGGAATAGCATTAAAACACGATTTTGAGAAGCTAATTTTCAAAAATTTTCCGGGGTAAACCCCTGTACCCCCTGCTTCGATACTCGATGAATGAAGTACCGTGCAAGTAGCCGTATAAAATGAAAGGTTGGTTCGTTTTAAGAGAGAAGGGCCGCCCGCAGGAGGGATGAATGGCGCAAGTTGTGCCATCGAGAAAAAAAAATGGGGGGAATAAAAAAATTGGGGAAGAATTTTACTCTAATGTCGAATAAGTAATTTTGCTGTCGTCAGAATAACATTGGAACACGATGTGATTTTTTTTTTAATCTCGAGAATGAATCCCCCTACCCCCTGCTTAGAAACTCTATGAATGAAGTACCGCGCAAGTTGCTATATGAAAGGATGGCGCCAAGTTCTGGTGAATAACAGTTACAAACACTCAAGGAATCACTTTCAAATTTAGATTTGAAACTTGCCTATGTTGTCTGTCGAAAATTATAAAGTAGTTTGACATAATTGTGAGCTAGTGGTAACCATATAGACAACAGCCAAGTTTCAAATCTAAATTTGAAGTGAGCCAGTGAGTGTTTGTAACTGTTGTCCACCAGAACTTGGCGCCTGTTTTTGTAATTTCAATTCTTTTTAAGGCCACTCGTACTTGGCTCTTTTACAGGAATGTTTTTTGTTGGATATCATTTCTTTTTGTAGGCTAATTTCGAGGATAACATTTTCTTTTGGTATCAAACTCAATAACTTGTAACTTGCGTCTTACTTTTCATGTACAAGGGAATTATATCAATATTTTGTAAAGAAAAAAAATAATACTACTAATTGTAAAAAAAGAATACCTGTGCCATACACAGTGTGTATAAGTTTTTATACTCTTCAATATCCTTACAGAACATATTTAGTATTATACACTACCAAGACTACTAATAAAAGTAATGCCATTTTTATAATTACTACTGCCCCTACTACTACTACAAGCATTCTATAATACTACTACAGGTAATAAAAACAACAACAAAAATAACAATTACTAGTACTATAAAAACTACTGCTACACTGGGCAATTGTTTTTAGAGGACTTGAGTTTTGAGGAGGGAAGAGATTATTAGTTTTGGGGGGGAGTGCGCCATCAGCTTTGGGGGAGATGGGCACCCCTGCCCCGAATAATATCTAAAATGACACTGCTTTTAGCAACAAACTTATAAAGTTACCATAGCACATTCCTAGAGAGCTTACATTTGGTTTCAAGAGTCGAAGGTTTGAATTCAAACCATATGAGTTCCTGGGCGACATTGAGAGAGAGAGAGAGAGAGAGAGAGAAAGAGAGATTGAAATATGGAGACAGAGAGGAATGATTTAGAACTGGGGAAAAGTGATCGGACAGCATTCGTATTATAACGAAAATAGTGATTTTGTGAAACAGGAGAAGGGAAGGTTTCGAACTACGAGGCTCACATTAGGCAGTTGTCGAATTAAGGTGGAGAACACTTTTTAGAGCATCAGATTATTACGAATGGAGAGAAAGATCTTGAGAACTGAGGAATTAAGAATTTAAAATATCTGCAGATTCCGAGACGGGTTTCGAACCGCGAACCTTGTAGTTATCGAAAACACTGACTTTATCCATTCTGCTACGGAGAACTCTGTAGTCATTCATATACGTTTCCTTTAGCTACGTTGAAAGCTAACTTAATGTGATATTCCAAAAGTTGACTGGGTGGATGCGCCGTTATGATAGGACATAAAACCTCTTGTAACTTAGTTACAATGTGCATAATGAACTTCTCCCTGTTCACAACACTATTTAGAGCAGTAAAATTTGTTACTATTGTGTTATTTATGTGATATTTGATAGAACCACCTGATAAAGTAGTGCCAAACCCTGTGCGTCATTGTCTGTTATGTGAATGTAAGTTACTCCTACGTGTATGGTCCGAGCTTCGAATCAAGATCACTCTTATTGATTATTTTCTTTGAGCTACGCTCATACTGTGCATTCCACAAGTTCAATTTTGAAGTAATGTAGTCACAGCTAGTTTAATTCGAAATTATTTTCAAATATGATATTTGTTGTTACATGCGTTTCTTTAACTTGCGATGTTTCAAACTTAATATTAAATCTTACAACCTTAATGTAACTCATTTCCCTACGGCATATCATCATGAATGTTTGCAGAACAAGAACAGTTAGGCGTTAACACAAAATTCAGCTCTTACTGTAATGTAGGTATATATATTTAGAGAGTTTGACTCAGAAAAGAACGTACCGTGCAATATTGACTCTTGGAGGAATTTCAGACGAATTTACTATACGTATAAACTACCATCTCAACAATCTGCTGTGGGGGCTAAGGCACTGAAACCATTCCAAGGAGGGAAAGGGATTACAAGTGAAAAAGTAATAGAATATGAAAAATGTTGGTGTCAAATTCATAGTTTTCTGGTTCGAAGAGATGAATAGTGGCTACCAGATGGCACTCCTCACTTGTTTGTAGCCTTGTATAAATGGAAAATTGTTTTAAAAGTATATTTTACATTCAAGTATGATTGTTTTAAAAAAGCATTTCCTTCAACATTAGGTTTTATATTTATTTTCTACTGTATTTCCTATTTATAATAACATATTTTCTATATATATTGTATTCGACAGTGCATCCCACTAGCTTTCGAACCCCAAAAAGACGTTATATTTTCCGAACAAATGTACATAAGAAAATGAAATTCACAATACACGTACCTTGTTTCATGCTAAACATGAGAAAGGGTTGAGCAGAAGCGCACACGTCAAAACAAAGACGATAGGTGGCGCCAGGGAAATTGCTGCTTGGCGTGGTGCGCGTGCGTTAGTGTGACTCGAGTCGCTGCATCGCGAGGATGGTTCTGTACACCGTACAGGAACGCGTGTTCATTGTTAAAAAGTATTGGATGTCGGGATCGTATCAGACCGTTCAACGTGAATTTTGCCGTGAATTTGGATGCCGTAAAGGACCATCGAAATCATCAATACATCATTTGGTGAACAACTTCAAAACAACAGGAACGTTGCTTACGGTATATGGAGGCGCGCGTCCACGGATGTCCGAGGAGAGAGTACAGAATGTGCGACAACGTCTTTTGCTGTCCCCTAAGAAGAACCTGCGTCGATTATCGAAAGAGGTATAGATGTCAAAGTCAACTGTGTAAAGAGCCACCACAAGAGCCAAGCTGTTTCCATATCGCGTTACAGTCGCCCAGGAGTTGAAGACTACAGATTGGGAAAAGCGCGTGATGTATTGTCGTTGGTTGCAAGCTTTGTTGCATGACAATCCAGGAATCCTAGACTATACTTGGTTCACAGATGAAGCTTGGTTCCATCTCTCCGGTCATCTGAACTCGCAGAATACTCGGGTGTGGGCCGCCCAAAATCCGCATGTGTACCATGAGAATCCACTTCATCCCTTGAAGGTGGGAGTTTGGTGTGCAATTTCCCGACAGCGTATCATTGGACCATCTTCTTTAAACACACAAGATTACTTACACATCTTCAGTGAATTTGTAAATCAGCTGGACGATCAAGAACTGCGTCGCGATTATTTCCAACAAGACGGAGCAACATGCCATACTTCAAACGTGGCCATGGCAGAAATTGAGCCCTTTTTTGGTGACAGGATAATCTCCAAAGGATTGTGGCCGCCAAGATCCCCGGAATTGACACCACCTAATTTCTTCTTATTGGGTTTTCTTAAAGGTTGTGTCTACAGAAACAACCCACGATCACTACAAGAGTTGCGAAACAACATTGATAATGCGATACATGAGATCACCCCGGAGACTCTACATCGGACTATTTACAATATGGAACGCTGTGTAAAAATATGTCTGGACGTCCAAGGAGGACACTTTCAGCACCTGCTGTGAGG
Organism: Thermobia domestica; assembly: GCF_964235325.1. Classification (NCBI taxonomy): domain Eukaryota; kingdom Metazoa; phylum Arthropoda; class Insecta; order Zygentoma; family Lepismatidae; genus Thermobia; species Thermobia domestica. The sequence goes on from NC_137462.1 coordinate 229,105,518, forward strand.
GCTATGTATTCAGCATGAAACAAGGTACGTGTATTGTGAATTTCATTTTCCTATGTATATTTGTTCGGAAATTATTACGTTTTTTCGGGTTCGAAAGCTAGTGGGCCGCACTGTATGTTATACGTTTCTTATTTACATTTTACGTCTTACATTTGAAGTGTAGCTTATGATAATTCAGAGCAGCATGGACATACACAGAATGCAGGCCTTGTCAATCCAGAGCTCCTGCCCCGCGAAATTAATACTTTTCTGTAAATTATATCTAATTTTAGAGATGATGATAGACATTTTAGTAAAACATGCCCTCAAAAAGCCTTATCTACGCCCCTGGAAAGAAGTGAAAATTTTAGAGAGTGAGCAGTTAGTAATTTTTCCCGAGAAGTTATATCTCCGATAATTCCTAGTGTGATATCAGTATTTGCGCATTATAACTTTTCACACGCAGTGTATTGAAACGCACTAAAAACGAACTGTTCTGAAGTCTTCATTGGTTCCCCTATGACCTCATGCTAATAGGGTCAACCTTGGACATATCCACATCTGAAATATCACCTTTTATGTCAGTGATCCCGAAAACAATCCATTCGACACAAATATAGGATATTTTCAATTCTTTTTGCCTGTCACTCTCCCATTGTCAACTCCATGCCAACCAAGACCTAATTTTCACTTACGCAGCATCCACAGTGTCACTATTCATCTTTGCACATGAATCGGACACTAATATCGTTCGTATTTGACGTCTTTTACATGTCATCTTCATCTCTTGGTAGGGGTGGTTTCAGAGTCTCGCCCCCTTAACTATGGAGAAATTTCAACCAACGTTAATATAATAATATAATTACCATTAGAAAAATAACTGTACAGGTGATCCTTTTCGGAGAGGAATTCGTTAACTACTTTCTCGATATCAATGTATTGCCTTTCTTAGCTTTCCATGCTAAAAATTGCCAAAGGGCTCAACTTTATCTGCACAACTGTGCTATGAATATAGGTTTTAGTGGTTTAATTCACTGAATGCTCGCTTAGATGTTGCTCTCGTCACAGGAAAAGTGAGATACAGTTATAAAAGAAAAATAAAATGAAATATTTAAGTTTTAATCCCACGATTATACCGATTACGGAGACATTGATGCTAAGAAATGAATGAAATCGTGGGATGAAGAAGTGGGAAGAAACGGGACAAACCCGAGAAAACTCATGCACAGAGTGTTTGTCCATATTAAAATTCATTCGGCGCGAGCCGGGGTCGAACCAAGGACCCCATGCACCATAGGTAAAGATATAAGAGAATAGGTGTCTAAAGAAATACGGAACCCTACTATCAATGAGAGTTATATAAGATTAGATCTTTAATTATTTCATTCTAAGTTAAAATTTCAATCCATCTTGTTCTTCATTACTGTTCGAAAACTGTAGAGTTGCTGCTGGAAGAACGTGATAAATCTTTTCAGTAGACTTCACAGTCTATAGCTCCTTCACAACTGCTGTTTCATCTAGACATTGAGGGAACAGTGTGAAGTTATATTAAAAACCTCCAAACTCGAATTACGAAATTTCAGTGGTCCCCTTTTCGCTGTAGGTTTATTTCCCATTATGTAGCAAAACAGCCTTAAGGCTTGTTTTAGAGGAGTCGATAAACAACCTCCATTCTTCAGGGATGTGTTGGAAACCTAGTGCATCCATTAAACCATCTATATTTGTACATGCACAGAGGGAATTTTGCATTATATAGTAACCTGAAAATTGTTCATGTCGGTTTCTGAAAATTGAAATTCTGGTGGTAGGAGCCAGTAAATTCCATTCTTGAAGTCTCGAACCGAGCAATTCAGCTTGTTGCTTACTCAGATTTAGATCCCTCACTAAGTCATTCAGTCTGGACTGGTTAACAAGAAGAGGTGTGTTTTTGAATGGGCTATAGTTTGGATCAAAAGAAGTTGATGGTTCGGGCAACTCATCTACTTGCTCTTCTGCTGGAGAAGATTCTTCTGACTGTGCGTATGGATCAGGGATTGGGAGTTCAGGTCCATGTGGTATGGGTTTTAGAGCGGATGGAACATTTGGGTAATCAATATTAGATTTTTTTTTTTAGAATGACCCCAAATTTTTGTTAGACAGAAATAACAGTCTTCAGCATGACTGGTTGGTTCTCGCCAGACCATTGGCACCGCAAAAGGCATAGCTCGAGTTTTATCGCCACTTTTCCACTTAATAAGAGTAGAAGAGCATGTTACACAGCACACATACAGCCCACACTTTGTCTTGATCACCCACATGACACCAAAAGTAGCTATAATAAGCTTGTTTTAACGTTTCTGTTAATGCACGGCGCTGACTTTTCACAGTATATTTTCCACACACGTAACAGAAAATGTTCGGTGAGTTTATACACGCACGCAGCGATCTCTTCATAGCGGAGAAAGAAAACAAACACGCACACGCACTTACGACCACTTGTCACAGGTAAATCCAAATTAAAACTAAACCTACAATATGCATGCAGTTATACAACACTTCCTTATCTATTTGCATGGACCTGACAATTTATCAGTAGAGTCCGATTTTGCGCAGCTTTATTGCATCAGCTAAACACATGTTGTTGTACAGCTGTATCAATGCAATCACATGCCAGGTGGTACAAAACCACAGACCTCTTACTCCATGTCGTATACTCTCATTTTTCGTATTTGTGCCTGTATGGGTAAATGAAATTGTGTTTTTTTTTCTTTCGGTGCAAAGAACGCAACATCACGTCTTAAAATAAGTAGTACAAACAACATACCTGCAGCTATATTTATTTCTCTAGAAATAATAATGCGATTGTTATGAAACTTGCGAGGTTTCTTAAGTATAAATCAAAGTTTTATATGGTGTCATTTTTGTATTTATATTTCAAGGGCCAGTGGTACGAAAATTTGGAAAACAGGTATATTTTGAGGGAATTTCTCAGCCCCCTCCCCTTGTCACGCAAAAACTGTAGGTGATGGAGAAAAACGGATTGCACTTTCGCATTCAGCGACCAAAGTTGCTTTAGGATCAGAGGTTTTCTTTCATGTGGCAAAAACCTTGTTTACTAGTGAGCTATTGATTTATTGAATTGATATAAATCTATATTCTGGCGCAATTCCCGCTTCTGTATCACTATATGAACAGTGACATGAGACAAAAAATCTACTTTTTTAGGGAATTTCCCGAAAAATCCCCTTAGAATTTTCCTCTTACAAAAGACATGGTGTATACATAATTGTAAAGTATGTTTCCTTACAAATCAAATGAAGTATAAACCTTGCTTATATTGTAATTCCCGTGGAAGTTATATGTGATTTTTCTGCACCTATTGTATATGGTAAAATGGACAGTACACATAGCATATATTTATAGAAATATATTTATTTCTCAATGAAGAATGATGCGACTCAGATGAAACTTACAGGGTTTATTAAGTATAAATCAAGCTAACCTAGAATATAATTTGTATGTTTATATGCCTAAGGGTACCCGAGCTAGAGGTACAAAAATGAAGAAAAAGGGAAATTTTGGGGAAAATTTCCCGAAAATCCCTCTGTCACGGGAAAACTGTGCGTGATAGAGAAAAACATATTTCAGATTCGAATTCAGCGGCCAAAGTTCCTTTTAAAATCAGGTGTTTTCTCTCATGTGGCAGAAAAAAAAGTTAAAATTTGTTGACTAGTGTTATCGCTCCGGTCATACCATTACAAGCAGAAACGTGACATGTGGCAAGAATATTTCGGTTTTGTTTAATGTTGCCCACGAGAACAGAACTTTCTCATCTTGTTTCTAAAACAAACAAAATAACATGAAAATTAACATTTTACATTCGAGACGGGACAAGGGTAACTCAAATGATCATGTCGCATTGGAGATGTGAATCGAGACGAGACGAAAGGCATCGTAAATATTTCTCGTCTTGTTACAATTCTCGAAATAGTGTATGTCCATTCTTTAAGTAAAAAATTGCTCTGTAGACTAAATCTTATAGGCTTTTTGTTACCTGAAATATGAAAAATAAACATTAGTCATCTTGTATGGAGACTTAGTACCTGGAAAATAAAAAATAAATATTGATCATCATGTATGGAGACTTACTACCCGGAAAATCAAAAATAAACATTAGTCATCTTGTATGGAGACTTATGACTCACTCTGTACGTCAGAAATATCAACTTTGTAAATTATGAAATATTTCTGAATTTCGTCGGAGGGACTCGAATCGCGGACCCCTGACTAACGAAACGACTGCTCAAGCCATTACACTAAGACTGCCCTTTTAAGTAAGAGTCAAGAAACACTTCTATATATGACGAATTGCAAACGTTTACGATTGCAATATTTTATTAACGATGAAACACTGATTTCGGTCATGATAAAATAATCCAGAGAATTCAAGTTTATTTTTTTTTAAAAAAAAGACCGAAAGTATCTCCGTAGCGTATCTCTATTATATTCGGTTATTCTCGTTTTACATTTATTTCCAGCAACCTTGAACGAGAGGAACACGAACACAGATGAATCGAGGACATTTAATATTTCAAAAACTCTCCCACCGGGAATCGAAATTGAGACCCACCTACTGCACTATGTGATGGGTGGGATGCCTGGTTCGTTCCCAAGGCAAGTGAGTTTGATACAGACAATATCGTGCTCGTGGGTTTTCTCGGGACACTCCCGCTTTTTCATTCCAACAATTCGTCCATCATAATTCACTTGCTTTAATCATAGTCTTCCTCAACCTAACAGGCATAATCGTGGAACATTAAACCTAAAGATTTCATTTTCAAGCTGTTATCCTAAGACCAATCCGAATCGAAAAACAGTTGCATATTATTGCCCATTAACGTGTTTTCACAAAAATATGTAGAAATGAAACTGGGAATCGTAATTCCATTCAAAAGTGAAACAGCAGACTCAAAATACCTTAACCTAAAACGAAACACGATTACGATTCCTCGTTTTTTTCTACGTGTTTTTTGTGAAAACATCTTAATGAGCAATAATATTCAACTGTTTTTTGATTCTGATTGATTTGGGTTAACAGTTTGAAAGTGAAATCTTTACGTTTAATGTTCCACGATTATGCCTGTTACGTTGAGGAAGACTATGATTAAAGCAAGTAAATTATGATGGACAAATTGATGGAATGAGAAAGTGTGAGTGTCCGGAGAAAACTCACGAGCACGATGTTGTCCGTCTCAAGTTTGCTTGCCTTGGGAATGAACCAAGCACCCCACCCATCAGATAGTTAAATAGGCAGGATCTGAGTTTCGATTCCCGGTGGGAGAGCATTTGAAATATTAAATGTCCTCGATGCATCTGTGTTCGTGTCCCTCTCGTTCAAGGTTGCTGGAAATAAAAGTAAAACGAGAATAACCGAATATAATAGAGATAAGTTACGAAGATACTTTCGGTCTTTTTTTTTTAATTTACAATACAACGCAAGCATAATCCAATGTCTTTTACAGAAAGAAAGGGCGTTACGATGTATCGTGATGAAGACAAATCCTACTTAGTTTCTGTTAAGGCAATTGAAGGTTCGATTTTCATATTGTCCAGTAGCTGACACCTTCTTTTTCCGCCCTTTTTTCCTTCCAAAGTATCTGTTATAAGGAAATTCATCCTTATAAGGGATCCATAAAATTTCTTTTGATTTTTCTTAACTTCAGTATGCTTATTTGCATTGGAATAGGACGTAATATTTAGGTCTCAAATATTCAGCAATAATAATAATAATAATAATAATAATAATAATAATAATAATAATAATAATAATAATAATAATAATAATAATAATAATGGTCCCCATAAGCATTCTGCCAGCGAGCCATCTACGTGCGAATGGTGGGCCGCTGGCGGACGCCGCCGTCGGGCCACCTGCTCGATTACACTAATTACGCCTTCGTCCCGCCGGCGGGGTATCCGCCATAGTCCCGCTGCTCCCCGGCCTTTAGCCGATTCCCAGCCGCTGAAATCCCCCACGTATTTCCCCATGTACAAGACGTAATCAGATTTACCGCAAACCACGGCGGATTGCCCCCCAAAATTTCTCTTCATGTCGCCTTTAATCATCTACTCATTTTGGCAACAACGTATTGGCACATAAGCTCTGAAACCTTTATACCAATACATGGTTAAAATACAAAGATTTAACACCATTTTTTTTTCAAGAAATCCATTCCCATCCGGGGATGGGTTGGCTGTAGAAGGCTTTTTTTTCATTAGCTAGCCGGGGCTAGCCACCCGCTCGAGGGTTACGCCCTCCACGGGGAAAGGGAAGTAAAGTAAAGGGACAGGTGGAAAGGAATGGGAGATGGGCTAAGGGATATTCAATTGTCATATAACTTTATTTTTAAATAAATTTATATATATATATATATATATATATATATATATATATATATATATATATATATATATATATATTAGGACGTTACTATCTTTACGATCGTAATCATATGTAGAGGAGAGGAAATTGCACAATGAATTATATACATTAGTGAAAGTACTGTAGTTAGGTTGCATGACAATGAGGGGATGAGTGAGATTGTGATGAGATGAGGTGCAGTTAGACGACACAACACATAGAATAGTGTTAATGGACAGATGCCGATTATTCTTCTCGCTTGGGCACTACTCCAAGCATTAATGATGGACGGTGGGAAGCCCTGTTAGTAACAGAGGAGTTAGTGTGCAGAAGATGAGGGTATGATATGCGATGGAGGGTGATCGAGAAGAAATGGTCGGGTGAGTGGAAGATCTGGATGATTTGGTGGTAAGGAATAATGATACATCGTGAAGAAAACGGAGAGGGGGGAATGTGTGATGGGGTGAGCGATATCAAAATTGGTGTGAGCATTGATGGTATCTACGAGGAGTGGATGATGAGAAGAGAGGCGTTGCTGGAAGTATCGGAGGCGGAGTTTTTCTAAATGGAACCATATGTTGGAAAAAGTCATGCGATCATAGAGCTCTGCAGTAGGACTGGGGAGTTTGATTCTGTATGCAATTCTAAGAGCGTGACGTTCGAGAACTTTAAGTTTTCGATAATATGAGCGGAGTGCCGAAACCCAAGCAGGATGTCCATAAGTAAGCACCGGCCGAACAAAGACTTTATAAGTGTTTAATAGTAGCTCCGCAGAAAGACCCCAAGTGATGCCAGTAAGACGTTTTAAGAGATTAAGTCTATTGTATGCCTTCTTGGTGATGTCCTGGAGATGAGCTTTCCATGTGAGGTGCCTATCTAAGGTGAGCCCTAAGTATTTAACGGTGTTAGAGATTGTAAGACGGGTGTCGTGAACGGTGATCTGAAGTAAGGTTGGATTACGGTGAATTTTGGAGCGTTTTTTAGGAGGAAGAAAGACTATAGATTGAGTTTTAGCGGCATTGATCTTTAGTCGCCATTTATCGCACCAGAGAACAAACGCGTCTATTACTGGTTGTAAGGCTTTGTTGATTTGGTGTATAGTGCGGCCAGTTGCCAGCAATGGTGTATCATCAGCGTATTGAAATAAGTGAACATGTTGAGGGAGTGGAGGCATGTCGGCTACATAAAGTAGATATAAGAGATGGTAATGAGAAAGATGAACATGAAGGCGTTTGACTAGGATTTTCTCGAGGATTTTTGTAAAGACTGGAGTGAGTTGTATCGGCCGGTAGGATGAAACGTTATCAGGAGGTTTATTGGGTTTAAGAAACATAAGAACTTTGGATGTTTTCCAGTGAGCGGGTACATAGCCGGTGCAAAGGATAAAGGTGTAAATGAGGGCGAGAAGAGTGAGCAGAAGTGGTGGACTTTCTTTAACATGTCGATAGGAAATGTTGTCAATTCCAGGAGCGGTATTGCGTTTATGATTGATGACATGAGTGATTTCTGTGATAGTGATGGGGGCGTTGGGTTGAAGATGCGGTGAATTGAAGTTGAAGTGGTCTACAGGATGATGATGAAAATGCCGGGCGGATGGTAGAGGTGTGAAGATCTCCTGTAAGTAGGAAGCAAAAACGTTAGCCTTTTCACGGTCTGTGTGTAATGCCTGATTGAGACTTAGAATAGGATATGAGATTTTAGTAAATTTACCAGCTAATGCGTTGAAACGTTTCCAATATTGCGAAGGGTGCGATGTGGTAGAAAGGGTATTGCAGGTTTTAATTCACTGTCGTAATTTGTATGCTCGAAGGTAATTACATACTGTGCGATGGAGGGCTCTATGATGCTGAAGAGCTTCACGGTTGCCAGTGCGAATGTATTCCTTATACTGTAAAACTGACGGGAACGTTTAATCAGAGGAAGGTAGTGAGGAGGGAGTTTAGGACGATGAGGTGAATATGTGGTATGAGGGATGAACTGCTCGGATGCAAGTTGTATATGAGTGGTGATAGAGGCGAGAGTGGAGTATAATTCATTTTCAGTAGAAGGGGGAGTGATTGCTGAAAGGGCATTGGTTAAGTAGGTTCGGTAGTTGGACCAGTCCGCTTTATCATAGCGAGGGATTAGTCGTGGAGGCGGCGGGTCTGAGATGGGAGGAGTGGAAACTTTTAGAGTGAGTTTAATGGGCACATGGTCACTACCGAGAGGATCGAGGATGTCGATGATGATGCGGTGGGAAAGTGATGAAGATGTGATAGCTATGTCAGGGGTAGTGTTAGATTCGGGACGGGTTAGTTTTGGAAGTGGATGGATGATGCCTGTAGTAGAAGTAGTAATGAAATTGTGAAAAGCTGCCTTATCTCGGTCTGAGCGGCTATGTATGTTAATATCAGCTAAGATCAGGTAATGTCGGAAATGATTAGAAATATATTGAAAGAATGCTAGAGGAATTTGATGACCTGGTCGAACATAGATAGTTGCGACTGTGACACATAAGGATTTGTAATAAAGAGTTATGATTAGATATTTAGGAATGTTCGTAAGAGGTGGAGAATGGATACGGTACGGTATGTGAGAGGAAAATCCTATTGCTACGCCGCCATTGGCTCGTCTTGCAGGAAGGTTGTTATCGTGTCTAATTAGTTGATAGCCAGGAAGTTTGCAACGGAGTGAGACGGGTTTCATGAAGAGGGAATGTGTTAACCTATTCCTTATGTAGGAGTTGTTCAAAGATGTGTTTATGACTTAAGAGTGAGCAAATGTTGAGAAATAGAAATATAAGTGCCAGAATTAAATCCATGAGCAAGATGACGTTAAACAGTTGTTGCAAGTGGAGATGCATGAAAGTGTACGTACGGGCTATAGTAGGTTGCGTGAAAATCGATGTGAAAGATGTTGCGAGCTGCGTGCTGTACGTGTTGTAACATTAATGGGCGTGCAAAAGGATGAACGTTTTGAAGAGTGAGGGCGACAAAGGCTAATAATTGATGAGTGGAAACAGAATGTTCGGGCTCTGATGATGTTTCGACGGTTTGATTTTGAGCATCATGAGTTCGCAGCGGTACCACAAGTTCTGGCTTGTCTTCTTCTGGAGCAGGTCGAGATTTACACTTGTAGATGTACGTCGGATGTTTGCGTTCATGACACGTGTTGCAAATGGGAGCTTGTTGCAAATTCGGACAGCTTTTCTTAGGATGAGGTCCAGTACAATATCTACATTTGAGGTGATTGGTGCAGCGGTGAGTATGATGTACGTTGTATTCCTGACAGCGTTCACATCTGAGAGGAAGTGGTCGTAGAGAGCGGGATGGTTCAACTCTATGCTTCTACTTGAAAATGAAGACACCATTATCTAGAAGGTCGTTGATAGTATCCTGTGAGTTGGTCAGAATTCGAACCATGTAGGTAGGTCCCTGATTGTTGCGAATCCGGGTGCAGTTTTTAAAGGTGTAGCCTTATTCTCGTAGTTCAGCCTCTATTTCGTCATCGGTTATGGACGGGTCAACTCCTCGTACCACGGCGGTGGTTGCTTGTAGCGGCTGCTGGTGAGAGAAGTTAAGGTTGCAGTTTTCCCGAAGATTTCAAAACTGTGGTTGTCTCTGATGGTTTTTCCGAAGTTAGCCAATTTTGATTTGATGATGAATCCATTTCGTGTTTCCACTATCTGTGATATCTCGGAGCGTGGACGATACTTGAGAAGTTGCTGGAGCAAGAGCTTCGAATTCCTGTGCTTTGGATCATAGTTTTGCAGTAGGAAGCTGTAGATAGGCTGCAGAGGAGGAAAATCTTCGTCGATGATAAGCCGTTCGGAATCAGCGTCGGAGCTTGAGATACTATGTGCGTTGGTATGTTTCTTCTTGGATGGTGGTGAACTAGTTGATGGTGCTAGGTTGTGTCCGTGCATTGGAGAACGAGAACGCTCGGGACTTAGGTCGGTGGACGTCTTATCACGGTGATTTCTCCGCTTCTCGATCATCTTCAGAGATGGTGGAGGAGGTTGTCCAGTGTCCATGAAGCGATGAAGATAACCGATCTGAAGCAGGACCCACGAGTATAGGATGAAGATGAAAATGAAAACGAGGTTCAAAATATGCACTACTTGTGCACTTCAGCTAGCTTCCACTTGGGAGAATCCCTCAATCTATTGCAGCTTCTCGTCCGCAACTGTGTTCGGATCACCGTGCGTCCACACGTATGCGATAAACACAGCCTGGACTTGGCAACAATGCCTCACTACAAGAGCTGTACTACGCCAGCTGGGAAAGTATGCGTATAGAAGGCTTTTTTTATTTTTTTAAGTTAGCTAGCTATGGTGTAGCTAGCACCCATTGCGAGGGCTACACCCTCTATTTGGGAAAGAGATTTACCATTATCCTGACAAAAAAAATGAATTTCTGTTGGGCAAAGAGACATTTATTAACTTTATTAAACTTCCATAAGTTTTATTTATTTATTGTTATACTTGAGGAGGTCCTTTTAGTAACAAGCGGGTTTAATGTGCATGATATGAAGGTGAGATATGGGCCGGTACGTCTGATGTGCTGAGGATACTGATGATGTTATAGTCCGGATGATTTGGAGGTACGGTATATTTATATAATGCGAAAAGCAGTGAGAGAGGTGTAGACGTGTGGTGATGACTGTGAGTGTAGGGAGCGTCACTGTAAACGGTTTCAAAAAATAAAGCGTGTTCGCTGTCATAGCGTTGAGTTATATATTTAATACGAAGAGCTTCAATATGATAAAGAAGGTGAGGAAATGTGATGCGGTCGTACAATTCACGGGTTGGACTTGGTAATTTAATGCGGTACGCTAGGCGGAGAGCATGTCGTTCCATTATTAACAGCTTTTCGTAATGTTTTGCGCTTGCTGATATCCAGGAGGTAAAACCATATGTAAGAACGGGACGGAGGAAGACCTTGTAGGTATTGATAAGCGTAGAAGAATGGAGACCCCACGTTGTACCTATGAGACATTTAAGTAAATTTAATCTATTTTTGGCTTTGCTTACAACGGTAGCGAGGTGTGGACGCCATGTAAGATGATGATCAAATGTTATACCCAAGTATTTCACTGTCTTTGAGTGCTGTATGGCAGCACCATTGACGGTAAGAGCAAGACGAGCTGGGTTTCGATGAACTCGTGATCGACGTTTTGGTGGAATAAAGACTATGGCCTGAGTTTTGGTAGCGTTTATTGTTAAGCGCCACGTCCGACACCAATCGCTAAAGCGACGGATAGCTTCATTCATCGCAGTGTTTATTTGAGAGATAGTTTTTGTTAACGCCAGGAAAGCCGTGTCATCGGCGTACTGAAAAGTATGAATGTTTTGCGGTAAGGACGGCATGTCAGCAACATAAAGCAGATACAGCAGTGGGGACAAGGCAGAGCCTTGCGGAACGCCGCTATGAAGAAAAACAGGATAAGAGACACTGTCATTGATGTAGATGTAAGCCAGGCGGTTTGAAAGAAAATTATAGATGAAACGGATGTACGTGATAGGAAGGACGGAAAGACAGAAGCTTGAATAAAAGTCCCAGGTGCCATACTTTATCAAATGCCTTTTCGAGATCGAATAAATCTATGCAGGCAGGCTTGGAAGAATTGTAATGATTAGTGATCATGTTGGTGAGGCGAAGTAACTGATCGTTAATACTATATCCTGGTCGGAAACCAGCTTGATGTAAAGGTAGCAAATTTTTCGCCGTTAAGTGAGTGTGAAGTCTTTTGACAAGGATGCGTTCCAATATTTTGCTGAAAGTCGGAGTTAATTGTATGGGCCTGTAAGATGATACGGAATTTAGTGGTTTGTGTGGCTTAGCAAACATGAGTGTTTTGGAAGTCTTCCACTGAGGGGGAAGATAACCTGTGAGGAGAATAAACGTAAATATAGTTGCTAAAAGGTGTAGTAAGGCGAGAGGCGCTTCTTTGACATGACGATAAGTGATTGAGTCCAGACCAGGGGCAGTATTGCGTTTGCGAGCCGTGACGGAGTTGATATCTGTTACAGTGATAGGCGTGGCAAGAGGATGGTCGGGTAAAACATGAGACGGGCTGGGTTGAAGTTCTGGTGAATTTATGTTAAAGGTATGTGTGGGATGCCTGCGAGGAATGGCTGCTTCAGACGGAGTGAAAATAGATTGTAGATAGGTTGCGAAGGCGTCTGCTTTTTCTTTATCTGTGTGAAGAGGATTTTCATTCTCTAGAAGAGGATAGGTAGTGTGGGTCTTGCGACCAGTGAGCATGTTGAAACGGTTCCAGTATCTGGATGGGTGTGCATCGTCTGCCAAATTATTGCAAGCTTTTATCCATTGACGGAGTTTATATGCTTTAACATAATTGTGAACTGTGCGTTGAAATTGACGATGTAAGTGCAATGACTCTAGATTTCCTGTACGTTTGTAATCTTTGTAGAGCGCTCGTGAACGTCTGATAAGTGGTAAATAATGGGGTGGGAGCGTTGGGTGATAACTATGGGATGTACTAGTCGGTATAAAACGGCTGGTAGCGTCATGGAGTGCTGTAGTTATTCTATCCAAAGAATTATGAAGATCTTCCTCCGTTTCTGATAAGGTTGAGTTTGCAAAAATGCTACTGAGGTAATTTCGATATCCTGGCCAGTCGGCTTTGTCGAAGCGCAACGTGGTACGAGTGACATGAGGTAAGTGGGGTGCTGGACGGTGTGAAGAAGCGAGTGATAATTTAACGGGAACATGATCACTACCAAGCGGATCGAGTACTGTGAGAGTACACCGTGCAGAGATACTGGCTGAAGTAATGACAACGTCTGGAGTGGTATCCGAGATCGGTCGGGTAGAATGAGGCAGGGTATGGAATGTGCCGGATGTCTCGGTTGCAATGAAATCTAGAAATTCTTCCTTTTGGCGGGCTGTTCGACTGTGAAAATTTATGTCTGCCATAATGATGTAGGTGCGGAACGTGTCTGAGATATACTGAAAAAAATTTAGAGGTATGGCATGACCAGGGCGGATGTAAATGGTAGCCAAAGTGACATATATATCTTTGTAGTATAGAGTGGTAATGATGTATTCCGGGATGTTTGGTATTGACAGTAAATGTTGGCGATAGGCGATTGATGGAGAAAACCCAAGGGCGACTCCGCCATTTGCACGGCACATGGGTATGGTTGTGTCATGTCTGAGCAGTGTGTATCGTGAAAATTTGCAGCTTTGTTTAGGCTTCAGATGAGTTTCGTTAAGGAGAAATGCATTGACTTGTTCTTCTAGTAGCAGTTGTTCAAACAGTGGTTTATGTGATTGAAGAGACCGGATATTCAGAAACAGAAATATTAAAGCCATAATGATCGGTATACAGTAAGTGAGGTTTTTAAGAGCTAGGTGGAACCGCAGTAGCATGGAAATAAGCATATGGACCTGAATATGTAGCATTTAATGTGACGTTAAGAGTTGTCTGAGCTGCAAGTTGGATTTGTTGGAGTACATATTGTCTTTGAAATGGATCAATGTTTTGCAGAGCTACGGTGAAAAATGCAAGAAGTTGTTCGATCGTGATAGGTTGATATACTGAAGTGATAGGCGGAGATTCAGATTTAGTTTCGGGCGTTCTGATAGGCACCACAAGTTCAGGTTTAGTCTCGTCCACTGGTGGCCTGGCTTTGCATTTGTAACTGAACGTTGGGTGTTGTTCAGGGCATGTGGTACATTTAGGCGGTTGGTGGGTATTTGGACAGACCTTAGTGAAGTGAGACCCGGAGCAAAAGCCACATGTTGGTTGATTTGGACATTTTGATGTTGGATGCGAATTATATTTTGACACTTTTCGCATCGGAGCGGGAGAGGTTGTGGAGTGCGAGATGCCTCGACCCGGTGTCGACGTTTGAAGATAAATGCTCCTGAAGTTAGAAGTTCATCGATAGTTTCTTGGTGCGAAGTAAGAACACGCATCATATATGTCGGGCCCATATTGTTCTTAATGCGGATGCATTTCGTAATGACATGGCCTTTCTGTTTGAGCTCTTCGGCAACCTCTTCGTCTGTGATCGACGGGTCCACACCACGTATAACTACAGACAAGGTAGGCGATTTCCGTGGTGGTGGTGGTTGTTTGGCTCTTTTGTCGGTTAATTTTGTCATAGTGGCTGTTTTACCAAAGACTTCATAGCTGCAGCGGTTCAGAATTTTATAGGCCAGTTTCTCATCTGTGGATTTGATGATGATGCCATTGCGAGTAGGTATTAGTTCAGAAATTGACGTACGAGGTACGTACTTACAGAATTGCTGGAGCAGAATCTTGAGATTGGCGAATTTAGGATCAAACTGTTGAAGGAGAAAGCTGTATACCGGTGGACGTTGCGGTGGTTGTAATGGGGGAAATTGCCGGTCGTCTCCTAGATCTATCTGAAGTTCAGATTCAGAATCGCTAATGGTGTGTGCTTTCTTTGATAGCTGGGACAGAGTTTGTCGTGAAACAGCTGGCGAGCGTGAGCGAGATCGGGATCCAGATGGAGATCGACTAGTGCCTTGAGCACGTTTGTGGCTTTCCCTGCGTTGTCTGTCAAGAGCAGCAGCGTCAGCTGGACCTGGGATGATCTGTGGTAATCCGCAATGCTGATACGAGGGTTGTGTAGGAGAAGCCATGGTACTGTGTTAGGAAAACACAAAAGGAATTCGTTAGCCGATAGATATGCCAAGGTCGTCAACTGTGTTCAGGTATCTCAGCCTCCGAAGAGGAGAGTATCAAATAAATCGAGAAGCCAAAAACAATAGCAAGGGTCGCCAACTATTAGGATCAATTTAGTTTGTTTGCCTCCGTGGAGGCTTATAATCAATTCGACGGTTGTTTCCTTGGACCTCGAGAAGGCAAGTAATCCAACCGTATACAGAAGATCGCGATTAAAATTCAAACAATGGGGGTAAAAACACCAAATGACTCGTTTATTTTTCTCCGCCAGCTACGGATACCCTATTTTTTTTTACCTGGTTAGAGATTCCAGCTGGCCAGTTCGTATAGAAGGCAATAACTTCCAAGCATATCTGAACTACTATATCGTAATTGTCAGTGAGAATTATAATTTTGGAGTTGATTGTTTGCAATGAGCAAAGCTTTAGGCAGTACATTTGACATTTTGCAAAGTAACAAATACGGTAACATATTCTGCTGTAACCTGTCACGAAAATAGTTTTGTAAGCCAACGAACTGTCTGACAATAGTTACATGAGTACAGTGCTACCACCTCTTCCTCCTATATCCTAGGTCAGCAGACGTTACCGAGTTCTCTTCTGTTCATATGAAAACCAGAACAAATGACGTTCACCACGCGAAGAGTGAAGAATTGTGGGTAACGCAAAGCCGATCCGTTCCCGCCACACGACCCTAAGCAGGGACAACCGCCACGATCAGCGTATGGTCCGAAGGCTACATCGGTCGCAGTACCGCGTTTGCGGGTACCCCGACAAAACCGTTATCGGTCCGCCAGTGGGTACAGTTACTCAACCAACTCGATGTCCCGCCTCGTTCCCGCTCGAAATCCGCTAATATACCGCCATAGTAGCTATCGTTCCGACAATGCGCGGCGAACAATTGCTCATGGGGGTATTACAAGTTATAAAGTAGCCCAAAAATTTGGAAAAACTTACTTAAACATACGGATTTCGGGGAAGGGGTTCCGTACCTTCAACATACATCTCTGCAACTACCCACATTTTAAACAAACGCTTTCCACTAACGTTTCATGTATAAAGTGTTCTACTGTATGTTTTAAGAAAAATAACTGTAATAGAAATAATTAAATATCACTGAACAGTAAGGCATATAATATACCAATGTTTAGGATATGCAGAGGTAATTATAAAAGCTTTGCTAAAAATGCCTACACAGACCAAAATTCAATCAGCTGTAAAATACAAAGTAACAAACAGCCTATAAGATTGAGTCTACAGAGCAATTTTTACTTAAAAAATGGACATACACTATTTCGAGAATAGTAACAAGATGAGAAAAGTTTTCGATACTTTTCGTCTCGTCTCGATTCTCATCTCCAAAGCGACATGAAAATTTGAGTTATCTTTATCCCGTCTCGAGTGTAAAATGTTAATTCTCATGTTATTTTCTTTGTTTTAGAAACAAGATGAGAAATTTCTCTTCTCGTGGGCAACATTAAACAAAACCGAAATACTCTTGCCACATGTTACGTTTCTGATTGTAACTGTATGACCGGAGCGATAATTAGCTCCTAGGTTTTAATCTTCCACGAGATAATAATAATTATTATTATTACTATTAATAATATTATTTCTGAAGATTTGAAAGTTCAAGTAGTGAAACATCCGAGCATTCAAATATCTGAATATAATAAAACGTGTATCATCGTTGATCAATCGCCATCAAATTCCTAAAGTAAAAAAACTGCCCTAGGCGGCTTCGAACCTCCAGATTATTGGCGGAGCGCCTTGACCACTCAACCACGATCACTACGCGGTAAATGATCATCTTTAGTCTTGTTACGTTAGGTCTCTTTCCCTCCGTTTGCAAAGTTTTATGTTATATTTATTCGTTTCAGAACGTCTTTCGTATTTCTTTTATGATGATATAAGGGAATAATCTTCGGCAAAGTTTATATTAATAACTTGAGTTGTTCTTAAATGTTTGGTTCACAAGTTCGTTTCTTCTCCACACGAAACTACAGATATCTATGACAAATTCAATTCTCATACTCTGCACTTGCTTTAAAAGCAGTCACCATTAACAGTTAAAGCAATTTTTTCCGTCACGATTCATGAATTTTGTAACAAACCATGCCAAGAAATGAGTTAAATGAAGGATGGAAGAGTTGATATCAAAGTTGAGTATTGTAAGCTAATGAAAAGCATGAAATAACTTCTCGTATTTGAAAATAATGTCAGCTACTTTTACTTCAATAGGTGGTATTAGATTTGGTTCAAGCTTGAAGATCTGGAATGCACCAACTCAGTGTAGCTAGAAGAAAAAACCAACAAGAATGGACGAGATTCGAACGTAGGACCACCAGAAGAAGAATACCGTTTACTAATCCCTCATCTAACAAGCCAACACCTTTTTTAAGTTATACATTTCCATGCAAATGATACCATTATACGTTTGTGTAATCAATGATTTGCTCTGTTTCTCTTCAAAAACGTAACACGTATACGACGATTCGTTTCGTTTTCCATTAGAGCTTTGAAAGACATGATTTTGTGTTTGAGTATAGGATCTTTCGTCTTCTTTAAAAAAACAGTTCTAGCAAATACAACTCGATTCAGACAGCAGTAAAACAAAAACCTCGTACTGCCTTAGAAAATATTCCTAAAAGGGCGAAACTGTATCATGCACCCGGCGTAACTAACGGGAGTGTGGTGAGGGAGGCCTACAGCAAAAAGGGGTCCACTGAAGTTTCGTAATTCGACTTCGAAGGTTGTTTTTTTTTATATATATAATTTCACACTTTTTCCTCAATGTCTAAAATGCAACTACTTTAGCCTTAGATGAAACAGCAGTTGTGAAGGAGCTATAGACTGTGAAGTCTACTGGAAAGATTTATCAGGTCCTTGCAGCAACAACTTTTAAGTTTTCGAACAAGAATGAAGAACAAGATTGATTAAAATTTTAACATAGAATGAAATAACTAAAGATCTAATCTTATATAACTCTCGTTGATAGTAGTGTTCCGTATTTCTATAGACGCCTATTTTTTATAGTTTTACCTATGGTGCATGGGGTCCTTGGTTCGATTCCCGCTCGTGCAGAATGAACTTTATTATGGACAAACACTGTGTGCATGAGTTTTCTCGGGTTTGTCCCGTTTCTTCCCACTTCTTCATTCCACGATTTCATTCATTTCTTAGCATCAATGTCTCCGTAATCGGTATAATCGTGGGATTAAAAATTAAATATTTCATTTCGTTTTTCTTGTATAACTGTATCTCACTTTTCCTGTGGCGAGAGCAATATCTAAGCGAGCATTCAGTGTATTAAACCACTAAAACCTATATTCATAGTACAATTGTGAAGATAAAGTTGAGCCCTTTGGCAACTTTTAGCGTGGAAAGCAAAAAAAAAAAAAAAAAAAAAAAAAAAAAATCAATACATTGATATCGAAAATGTAGTTAACGAATTCCTCTACGAAGGAGATTACCTGTACAGTTATTCTTCACATGCTAATTTATAATTATACTTACGTTGATTGAAATTTTTCCATAGTTATGGAGGCGAGACATTGAAACCATCCCTACCAAGAGATGAAGATGACATGTAAAAGACGTCAAATACGAACGATATTAGTGTCGGATTCATGCGCAAAGATGAATAGTGACACTGTGGATGCTGCGTAAGTCCAAATTAAGCCTTGGTTGGCATGGAGTTGACAATGGGAGAGTGACAGGCAAAAAGAATTGAAAATATCATATATTTCTGTCGAATGGATAGTTTTCGGGATCAGTGACATAAAAGGTGATATTTCAGATGTGGATATGTCCAAAGTTGACCCTATTGGCATGAGGTCATAGGGGGAACGAGTCAAGACTTGAGAACAGTTCCTTTCTAGTGCGTTTCGATACACTGCGGGTGAAAAGTGATAATGCACAAATACTGATATCACACTCGGAATTATTGGAGATATAACTTCTGGGGAAACATTACTAACTGCTTACTCACTAAAATTTTCACTTCCTTGCAGGGGCGTAGACAAGGCATTTTGTGGGCATGTTTTACTAAAATGTCTATCATCATCTCTAAAATAAGATATAATTTACAGAAAAGTAGTGAATTCGTGGGGCAGAAGCTCTGGATTGTCAAGGCCTGAATTCTATGTATGTCCCTGCTACTCTGAATTGTCATAGGCTCCTCTTCAAATGTAAGACGTAAAATGTAAGTAAGAAACGGATAACATAGAATACAATAAATATAGAAAATATGTTATTATTAAGAAATACAGTAGAAAATAATTATAAAATATAATGTTGAAGAAAAAGCTTTTTTTTAACAATCATACTTGAACGTAAAATATATTTTTAAAACAATTTCCGTTTATGCAACGCTACAAACAAGAGAGGAGTGCCATCTACTAGCCACTATTCATTTCTTCGAACCAGAAAACTATGAATTTGACACCAATATTTTTTGTATTCTATTACTTCTTCACTTGTAACCTCTTTCCCTCCTTGGAATGGTTTGAGTGTCTTAGCCCCAAGAGTAGATTGTTGAGATGGTAGTTTATACGTATAGTAAATTCGTCTGAAATTCCTCCAAGAGTCAATATTGCACGGTACGTTCTTTTCTGAGTCAAACTCTCTAAATATATATACCTACATTACAGTAAGAACTGAATTTTTTATTAACGCCTGACTGTCGTCGTTCTGCAAACATTCATGATGATATGCCATAGGGAAATGAGTTACATTAAGGTTGTAAGATTTAATATCAAGTTTGAAACATCGCACGTTAACGAAACACATGTAACGACAAATATCATATTTGAAAGTAATTTCGAATTAAACTAGCTATGACTATATTACTTCAAATTTGAAATTGTGGAATGCACAGTATGAGCGTAGCTCACAAAAAATAATCAATAAGAGTGGTCTTGATTCGAAGCTCGGACCATACACGTAGGAGTAACTTACATTCACATAACAGACAATGACGCACAGGGTTTGGCACTACTTTATCAGGTGGTTCTATCAAATATCACATAAATAACACAATAGTAACAAATTTTACTGCTCTAAATAGTGTTGTGAACAGGGAGAAGTTCATTATGCACATTGTAACTAAGTTACAAGAGGTTTTATGTCCTATCATAACGGCGCATCCACCCAGTCAACTTTTGGAATATCACATTAAGTTAGCTTTCAACGTAGCTAAAGGAAACGTATATGAATGACTACAGAGTTCTCCGTAGCAGAATGGATAAAGTCAGTGTTTTCGATAACTACAAGGTTCGCGGTTCGAAACCCGTCTCGGAATCTGCAGATATTTTAAATTCTTAATTCCTCAGTTCTCAAGATCTTTCTCTCCATTCGTAATAATCTGATGCTCTAAAAAGTGTTCTCCACCTTAATTCGACAACTGCCTAATGTGAGCCTCGTAGTTCGAAACCTTCCCTTCTCCTGTTTCACAAAATCACTATTTTCGTTATAATACGAATGCTGTCCGATCACTTTTCCCCAGTTCTAAATCATTCCTCTCTGTCTCCATATTTCAATCTCTCTTTCTCTCTCTCTCTCTCTCTCTCTCTCAATGTCGCCCAGGAACTCATATGGTTTGAATTCAAACCTTCGACTCTTGAAACCAAATGTAAGCTCTCTAGGAATGTGCTATGGTAACTTTATAAGTTTGTTGCTAAAAGCAGTGTCATTTTAGATATTATTCGGGGCAGGGGTGCCCATCTCCCCCAAAGCTGATGGCGCACTCCCCCCCAAAACTAATAATCTCTTCCCTCCTCAAAACTCAAGTCCTCTAAAAACAATTGCCCAGTGTAGCAGTAGTTTTTATAGTACTAGTAATTGTTATTTTTGTTGTTGTTTTTATTACCTGTAGTAGTATTATAGAATGCTTGTAGTAGTAGTAGGGGCAGTAGTAATTATAAAAATGGCATTACTTTTATTAGTAGTCTTGGTAGTGTATAATACTAAATATGTTCTGTAAGGATATTGAAGAGTATAAAAACTTATACACACTGTGTATGGCACAGGTATTCTTTTTTTACAATTAGTAGTATTATTTTTTTTCTTTACAAAATATTGATATAATTCCCTTGTACATGAAAAGTAAGACGCAAGTTACAAGTTATTGAGTTTGATACCAAAAGAAAATGTTATCCTCGAAATTAGCCTACAAAAAGAAATGATATCCAACAAAAAACATTCCTGTAAAAGAGCCAAGTACGAGTGGCCTTAAAAAGAATTGAAATTACAAAAACAGGCGCCAAGTTCTGGTGGACAACAGTTACAAACACTCACTGGCTCACTTCAAATTTAGATTTGAAACTTGGCTGTTGTCTATATGGTTACCACTAGCTCACAATTATGTCAAACTACTTTATAATTTTCGACAGACAACATAGGCAAGTTTCAAATCTAAATTTGAAAGTGATTCCTTGAGTGTTTGTAACTGTTATTCACCAGAACTTGGCGCCATCCTTTCATATAGCAACTTGCGCGGTACTTCATTCATAGAGTTTCTAAGCAGGGGGTAGGGGGATTCATTCTCGAGATTAAAAAAAAAAATCACATCGTGTTCCAATGTTATTCTGACGACAGCAAAATTACTTATTCGACATTAGAGTAAAATTCTTCCCCAATTTTTTTATTCCCCCCATTTTTTTTTCTCGATGGCACAACTTGCGCCATTCATCCCTCCTGCGGGCGGCCCTTCTCTCTTAAAACGAACCAACCTTTCATTTTATACGGCTACTTGCACGGTACTTCATTCATCGAGTATCGAAGCAGGGGGTACAGGGGTTTACCCCGGAAAATTTTTGAAAATTAGCTTCTCAAAATCGTGTTTTAATGCTATTCCGACAGTAAAATTGCTAGTTCGAAAGTAGAGTAACGGCGCATCCACCCAGTCAACTTTTGGAATATCACATTAAGTTAGCTTTCAACGTAGCTAAAGGAAACGTATATGAATGACTACAGAGTTCTCCGTAGCAGAATGGATAAAGTCATGGTTCGACAGCTACAAGGTTCGCGGTTCGAAACCCGTCCCGGAAACTGCATATCTTTTAAATTCTTAATTCCTCAGTTTTCAAGATCTTTTTCTCCATTCGTTATTATCTGATGCTCTAAAAAGTGTTCTTCACCTTAATTCGACAACTGCCTAATGTGAGCCTCGTAGTTCGAAACCTTCCCTTCTTCTGTTTCACAAAATCACAATTTTCGCCATAATACGAATGCTGTCCGATCATTTTCCCGCAGTTCTTAATCTGTGTATATAAATCATTCCTCTCTGTCTCCATATTTCAATCTCTCCGTCTCTCTCTCTCTCATTCTCTCTCTTTCTCTCTCTCTCTCTCTCTGTCCCTCTCAATGTCCCCAAGCAACTCATATGGTTTGAATTCAAACCTTCGACTCTTGAAACCAAATGTAAGCTCTCTAGGAATGTGCTATCGTAACCTTGTAAGTTTGTTGCTAAAAGCAGTGTCATTTTAGATATTTTTCGGGGGGGGGGAGTTTCCACCGACAAAAATTTTTCACTTGTTTATTATTGTCTTAGTATACATTTGATCAAACAATATGTATTTATGAAGCTCGAGGCAGGGGAAATTACAGCCTCCTGTCCTGCCCAAGTGACGCTCTTGAAACATTTGCTTGTAATTACTGAAAAGAAATGAAATGAATCATTGAATAACACTCATTTCTGTTATTAGACGT
The DNA here is from genome assembly GCF_964235325.1 of Thermobia domestica. Lineage (NCBI taxonomy): Eukaryota > Metazoa > Arthropoda > Insecta > Zygentoma > Lepismatidae > Thermobia > Thermobia domestica. Next base: position 229,128,267 of record NC_137462.1, read on the forward strand.
TCTCGAGCTCTGTGCGTGCATTACAGACTTTTGGAAGCACAAAACTTACTGCCGTTATTGGCAATTTCCATAGATTTTTTAGGGAGTATGTTACTAGCTTGAAGTCTCTAAAGAAGAGAAAGAATGAAACTAAAGGTATTAATGAAGCTATGGGCAGATTGTGATACTTTTTTTTAAAAAAAAAATTGGATTCTTAAAAGATATTTCAGAACAAATGAATGAAAAAGACTGTTTCAGAGTTATAACATTGTAAACTTGATTACTATTTTTTTTGTCTGAATGGAAAGAGTGTATTACGTCACACACACTGGTTTAGACAAGGAAAGGTGGATTATGGGAGAAGTTGGAGTAGGATCGTACTAGAAGCAACTAATTGATTGAGATATGTATATCTGGATGCATAAGAAAACGGGGTAAGAGCTTGTTATTAATTTCGACTTAGAATTTTTGTAACAATTTCTATGCCGCGAACTGTACAGAGCAGTGGAGGCACATAGGTCCATATCAATCCACCCACATGAATGTGTATTAATGTGTCCGAACCGAACTTCAGGATCATTAATTCCTATAACTATAAGATTACACCTCACAGAGCAATTGAACATAAATGAAACTATTTTTAAAGAATTACACTTTCATGCAACATAGATAAGTTTTCAACAATCCAGTACATATTATAAATATATGCTTACCAAGTCATAATTGAAAACTTACTTTTGCTTTAAGAAATCAAGTTGTTCTCTGCACAGATAAAAGAACGCTGCGCCCATCCATTAGTTGTGACTCACGATGTTCGTTTGTCACCAACGTTGCTAACACTAAACCGTTGTCCATTTACGTCTTTAAAATGGAAAAATATCTACTTCCTACATATGTGTCCCATGTACCATTTTCTCCCCTCTCCCCTATAGGCGCTCTTACATTTTCACAGTATCCGTCTTAAAAATGACATAATACGATGAAGAATATGAATTTTGCATAATACATACATATTTGCATCATTTCGTCAATACACTGAAACATCTTTTTCGTTATTCTTGAATGCTAGTAAAAGTTCATTAATCAAGAAAATATTTTCTTATTTTGCAGGTACGAGGGAAGTTACAACACTGCTACAATGCGATAATGAAGAAACAAAAATCCCGCTGAATAGCTTGGAGATGTGCGTCATCGACTGGGAGCTATTTCTGCTGTACAATAAAAATCATGTTACAATTTATTCACTTCGTAATTCCCTGTCACATAAAGAAATATAGACTTCTAAAAGCAAAGTTTTAAATGATGTCTATTATGTATTATTTACCTTTTCATATTAACACACTTCCTATGGAATGGATTTTCTGGATCTTCCTTCTAACTGTGCTCTTAAAATTTGATGTAGAATAGGAAATGGTTGATGACTGAAAGTATTTATATGGAAGAAGTAAAGAGATAGGAAGAACAAATGAATGTTATATATTTCTTTAGTAGTAGTATAACGTTGTATATATACTTAAATGAGATTTGTCTTCTGAATACAATGGAATGATGGGAGGAAAGCAACATACGTAGATAACAACTACAATTAATGGATAGTAATAAAGCATATAATTGACCTTTCAAGACAAGGGTGTTGAACCTGGTGACCGATAATGAGGGCCACAAATTGCGAAAATTGCCAATATTATATAAGATTACATAGATACATTATCCTTCAAGTACACCAAGTAGCAGAAGTTCATAAATAAATCTCAATATGTTTCTCCGAAATACTTAAAGAAAAGCAAAGTGTAACAAATTGAATTTTGCATCACACCTACATAAGAATAAGATGTAAGAACGAACATACGTTACACCTTCACGTACCAGAACAAATAAGATTACTTTTTCTAAGGGACCAACAGATGACAACTGCAACACTACAATTCAAATTATTTGAGTACCGTATTCGTGAAAAGTACCAGCACACACACCACATCCATACTGTTTTCCTCCAAAAAATTCAGTCGTTAAAACAAATTCCATTTCAGTAATGCAAGAAAATCATACTAGAAAACAATATATTTATTAAGATCAAAAGGAAAAAATATATTTACAGTAGTCATATGTGATATAAATTAATCGATCCGTATAGCCGCCAAGTTTACATTACTGATCGTGATTTACGAAATTTCTTTACCAAAAATATATGACTAGTGCGAATATGACGATCATCCCTGATATTTCGGAGCAATAAAGTTTTACGGGCAAAGTATTTGATCATTTGGTATGGTCTCACATATCTGAATGATAAACTTTTATTAATTTTGTGAATTAGGGATGATTTGATCTGAGATGTTATTAAAACTTTGACCCCATCAAAAAATCTGACAGTGTTCAATTTTCATCATGTAATAGCTGGCAACGTTGCCACTCCCTTTCCATATTTTGCGCCATAACTTGCAACAGATCTCTATTAGGTTTGGTTCGAAATACGAAGTTTACATTTAATATTCAGTGGGTCGTAATTGTTATAATTGTATTTTAATTCCATACGAGACATTTCCGTTTCGTCTTGGACAAAATTATTAAAGGAAAATTCAAACTCCTCCAACACTCTATCCCACTGACCTTGTTTGTTTTTACCATACGAATACTATTTAGATCAGTGATCTCCAAACCGTTGATTGCGATCAAGTAGTAGTCCGTGGGGACATTTTCGATAGATGGCGTTAACGCTCCAGTTATGCCTAGTTTATAAGTAATAAACAAATGTAATATTCTTGTTGTAGTAAAAAGTTGTAAGTTCTTTTGGTTGGTAGCTCACAGTAGGATTTAAAAACGGTATAGTAGCTCAGAAACTTAATAAGTTCGGAGACCACTCACTTTGATGAATTAGCGTCAAGAAAATATGATGACAATCTACAATGCCGTGTTCCCAAGCTATGCAAACAATCAACAAAAGCCTGAGAATTAAACACTAATTCCTTGTCGTGAAGTAAACAATTGATATATCCGTGCCTACTAATTAACTTCCAAAGTATTTTAATAACAAGAAAAGTTTTCAGTTTCCTCAATGGTTCCAAAATAAAAGTGCTATAACAATATACAGGATTCAAATATAACATCTTGATTTATCTCAACCAATGGACGAATGACGTCAATATGTTATTCAGCGTAAACGATATTAATTATTTCAGAAGATAAAACATCTCTCGAACGAGCATTTGTAGATTTAGCTTTCAGGCATAACTCACGATTGGTTACAGACTCGTTGACATCCTCAAACATCTCTCAAGCGTAGCGTGCCGCTACTTTCGCTATACTTTTTCTCACTCTTAAGTGAGTACCAAAAATAAGAGTAGAGGATCAGTATAATATAAATCTACTATCATCGGCAGAAGACCAACAGGGACGCATATTTTATATGATCGAACGTTAGCTTTTGTTTTTCTGCATTATGGTCGATATGCGCTAAAAAAACACCAAATATACATGCAAATATACGGTAAAAATCACGAAAATATGCACTAAAAATTGTAAATATGCACCATTCAAAAGCTAAAGCTAAATGAGGAATTTTATCCTTCGAGAAAAAGTTTTAGTACTTGAACTACATATACTTAATGTATAATTATGATGCATTCATGCTACAATACATAACTATGTAGTTTTCGATGTTTTCTAGCAAAACCCTGCATTTATCAGTCAAAACATTACTATACATCGAAAATGTTCCTTCCGTGTCACGGGTCGTTAAGGGACAGTATTTCAAAGAAGCAATGTTAGACTACTTGCCGATAAATCTGAAATTCGTGCGTCGATGTTCCCAGGAACACTTTATTCATATTGGACAAGAATTTTATGTTAGAGTTTCTCGCGTCTATTGATTGTCGTTTCGATTACCGATTGGTCCGATTGGTCTTGGTGGCGTCCGTGTCGTTATTGAATCAAATACTTCAATGCACTACGAATTCCTAATCATCGCTCTTCTAATCTCGTTATGATCTTTGAAATTGAACTGAAATGATTATTGATAAACATAAGTTCGCTTTTAATATTTTCAGCTCCGCAAGCGTTCATGGCTTACTGAATACATTTGGTTTCTTCGAGTCGAAAGAGCTCACAGTCAGTATGTAAAATCAAAATACATTCCCTTAAAACAGTATATATACAGATGGTGATCAGAAAAATGGGAACACCTGAACGAAATTGCAACTTACCAGACTAATATGGTGTCGGGCCACCTATCGCCTTCAGAACAGCCTTGATGCGACGTGGGATGGAGGCATAGAGGTCGTGAATGGTAGCAAGTAGAATTTTACACCATTCCTCGTGCAGGGCATTGGCCAGTTCTGTGAGAGAGTATGGAGGTGAAAATCGTCGCCGGAGTCGTGTTTCCAAGACGGACCCCAGATGTTCAATTATGTTGAGATCTGGGGATTGGGCGGGCCAGGGGAGGTGTTCAACTTCTTCCCGATGTTCCTCGAACCACGCTGCAACAACGCCAGCTGTGTGAATGGGTGCATTATCATCCTGGAAGATGGCGTCATTGTCCGGGAACAACATCCGGACCAAAGGTGGCAAGTGGTCTCCTAAAATTGCGACATAATCGTTGGCAGTGATTCGTCCGCTAAGTGTGATCACAGGACCCAATGAAAACCATGATATGGCGGCCCACAGCATCACCGAGTTCACAGTTGGGCGTAGACACTGCAGGTCATAAGCTTCTTTGGGCGTTCTCCACACATAAACACGGCCCGTGGTTGGGAACAGGGTGAAGAATGACTCATCCGACCATATCACACGTTTCCAATGCTCAACGGTCCAAGTTGCATGGTCACGGCACCATTTGCGGCGTGGTTATAAAGATAACGAAGATATATCTATGCTTAAAAAATAAATAAGGTACGTACATATAATGGATATAGTGAGATAAAAGAAAATATACACTCCGTATCAAAAAAACTGCGACAGCTAACGCCGTGCAGTTAGGCCACCCAATATACACCTTGCTATCCCATAATCGTGCCAGGTAAAGAGACTCCCTCTCTCTCCTCCTTTCTTCTCTCCCATACTAAAATTAGCTAACAACATGAGCGCAATTCTAATTTCAAATTACACATGCATTAGCTTCGATAAAATGAAATAACAAAACCGAAACGAAACAAGATTCATAGGTTGATGTAGGGAGAAACTGAAACACACACAATGAAAAATTGAAACCAATGAATGTGTATTGCACAGAGATTCAAGATTGGAGATTCAGAAATAAAGCAGAGATGGAGAGATAAGCAGAAGAGGAGAAGAGAAGTAGAAAAAAGACCTCATCATTCCACCATTTCATTCACGTCTCATTATCACCGTCTCCTTTAGCCTAACCAACATAATCGTGGGACGTAAAACTGAAAGATTTCATTTGATTTCCAAAAGAGCCTGAACTTTTTTCATTAGAACCAAATTATAAAACAAGAAAAATGGAGGTCTTGGAAGTAAAACGTAGGCAAACTTATCAGTATTCAGAAAATGCTATCTACAAAGCACTGAGCAGAACGGGTTGATGGGTCAATGGGCCAGTGTGAGTCACGGTGAGTGGTGTTTCGCAGTGGATCACGTCTTCCACTCACCAACTCACTCACAAATCTTGACCCATTTGACCCACAGACCCACTCAATCTCTGATTTCATATTGTAGTATATCATTTAAAAGACGAAACATACATTTACAAATTTTTTTCTCTGGCGTGGAAAACCCAGGTTCGATTCCAGGCGGGAGCACATGTGGCTCGGATCCCATTTAAACTGTAGGTGCATGTCTCATATAGCATCGTTGCAGAACGGGATACTAAATGAAAATAAACTACTAGAACTAATAAGATATAAGGGGGTCTGGAGACTTTTTTTTATAATACGCTTATCTTCACATCAAACTGAACAAATATAATACACTCACCAGACAAAAAATTAGCCACCCCTCAAGAATTCGTGAACAGCAGTAATTAATAGCGTGTAACACCACCTCTGGCTTTGATAACCGCCTGGATTCGGTTTGGAAGCGAGTGCACAAGGTTTTGCAGGTATGTCACATCCAGTTGAAGCCACCAGTTCAAGATTTGATCGCGCAAATCCGCCAAACTGCGTGGATGCCGATTACGGCGTTTTACCCGCTGTTCCAATATGTCCCACAGATTCTCGATGGGGTTCAAGTCTGGTGACTTTGCAGGCCAATCTAGATGGAAGAGGGTTCGGGAGTGTTCATCATACCACGCACAAATTGTTCCATCCCTATGAACTTTGCTGTTGTCGTCTTGAAAAATAGGAGTATCCACAGCATACTCATCATGAAGATGTTGACTGAAAGGCAACACTTGCTCATCCAGAATTTTCAAATACATATGCTGGTTCATTATAGTGGTGACCGCAGTAAGTGGGCCCAATTTATGATAGGAAAAACACCCGCAAAACATCACAGACCCACCTCCGGCTTGAACATGCCCTTGCACACATTCAAGATGAAATTCTTTATGTGGCCTTCGGTGCAATCGACCACGTACGTCATTGGAATACAAGCAAAAACGTGATTTGTCAGACCACATTACCTTCCGCCAGTTAGCTACTGTCCACGTTTGGTGCTTTCTGGCCCATTGAAGACGCGCAGCTTTATGTGCTTGTGTGAGCAATGACCCCTTGCGAGGTGCCCGACTCCAAATGTTCAATGCATGCAGTTCCCGTCGTAATGTTCTTTCGCTAACAGGTTGGGATGGACCTTCATTCACTGTCTGTAGCAATTCCTGTTGGGTTTGGAACCGATTTTCATTCACAAGCCGAGAAACGCGTCTCCGGTCCCTTTCAGTCATGATCTTCTTCCGATCACAATTCTGCCGCCGTGTTTCGTAGCCACGTGTATGACACCACTGCTTGTACACGCGTTGAACAGTTCGCTGCGAAATACCAACAAATCCAGCAACTTCCCTCACCGTATGACCATGGGCACGGCCAAACACGATTGCCCCTTTTTGCCACTCTGTTACATCGTTACTTTTACCCATTTTGACGGACACTGTTCACTTGCAACACACTTGTCTCATTGGCTGAAGCTGCCTTATGGTTCCGTAGAGGCAGTGCGCTCACAGTTGTGCACGTGACTCGACTGCTGCGCTATCTGTACAGACTTTACGATGTATCTCTCCTTCTGCACAAGGGTGACTAATTTTTGTCCAGTGACTGTATATGACAATAAACATTCTGTAAGACTTTCAGAAGTATTCAAAAGACTTAAAAAAAAGATTTGATGTATGGGCTTCTACCAAAAATAAATTCTAGAAAACGAAGTGTGCTATTTTTGATATTAAAGATGAATAGCAACATTTGCTAATGAAAAGTTGACGTTACTTTCCTTCCTGAAATATATACAAAGGAAAAAATATCTCGACCTAAAATACAGCATGTAATGATAATGTAATTGGTTATGGTGATTTACAAACAAATCAGGAAACTGGAGCTGGTTCAATAAACCACTCTCTGCATTTATCGCAAGTTTGGTCATTTGTAACGACAATTTTAAAGCCACGGAACATGAAACTTGTGCAGAGTTTTTCGAGATTCAAAGTTCTTAATATACTTCAGATTATAGCGATAACCAAATTCAACTTTTATGTTTGAAGGGGATGTGACCATATCGATTGAATAAACTTGTGTTCAAGCACATAAGGGCAAATATTTTTTCTAACTTTCAATACCTTGCACTTCATTGCACTTTACTTCACTATAAACTATTATTTAATTTATTACAGAGTTTGTCACACTTCGACATTTACAAGTATAGGTGTATTCATTCGTTTTATTTATTTATCTAACGAAATGGCGCATAGTTACATTTTGAACTGCGATCTCTGTTTTCTTAGAATTAAATATGAGTATTTTATATGTAAAGAAAATATGATTTTAGTTATACTAAGTTAGAGATATGAAGATGATGAAAGGCAGTGTGGTGACCACACTCAAACAACTTAAATCCATCTCATTGACCATACCTGTTTATGTATTGCAATTGAAGATAATTCAATTAGTTTTCAGCTGTAAACGTCGTTAAAGTTTTTATTAATAGTAGAATTTAGAACGAATGACAGATCCAAATAGACGTATTTTCTCCCTTGTCATTCGTTTATCCGAACAGCAAGAGAACAGAAACTTTTGGTAACATGTAATTGAAGAAGAAGAAGAAACAGTGAGGGTATTGGCGGAAAATCGTATTGGAGGAGATATGGTGACAGAAATTCTGCATTCAGTTGGAGATGCTTCAAAATTATTAGTTGCAGCACAATGCTCATAAATTTCAGTGAAAATAAAGATGTCAAAGATATTAAAAAAATCATAAAACAATTAGTCAGCCACAGGAATACATTTGTATTACTAAAGTGAAAAGTGATAAGTATATAGAAGTGCGCAGTATTCCAAACATTCGGAGCCATAACCATAAAAATTGCTTTTATTTAATATGTTTACGGCAAGGGCATAATAAACTCATACATATTAAAATAAATAAATAAGGAAAAGTACACGGATATAAGAGTTATACAAATATAGTTGTCTGTATTTATTTTGTCTTTTTTTCTACATATACGTATAAGTAATGTAATAAATTGAGTTGTTACTGTCAATGCATCTTTGTATTCTGTATTGCACAATGTCACGGATAAAACAACAGGTAATTATGATTAAGTACAATTGTATTGGGACGACCGGTAGTCATTAATATAATTGAGTATTATCTGTCTTCTCAAAACGTTGCAATATGGTACTACACTACGGTTTAGAGACACGACACGTTTCTCTTAAAAACGTGGGTGGAGGTCACTAACCAAATACCGAATTTACCTATGATTTCCATACCGTATAGCAAGAATCATCCTTCTTCGGAACATTCCTACAACACTCAGCTCCGCACCACCCTTGACCCAATCAAATCTGATACCCGATACAGGAACCGTCGTGTGAGTATTGTAGTGCGCGGGCAATTGTGCAACATATATTTTTAACCACAAAGTGCCTTAAGTATTTCACATATAGAAATTAACTGGAAAAGAAAAGTCATGGCAGAAGGTAAGGAGACAATGGGGCAATTGTTAGAAGCAATAAACAAGTGTAATCAAAATATTGAAGAAACCAAAACCGAAGTAAATAGCAAAATTGATAAATGTAACCAAGAATTAAAAAATGAAATTGCTGAAACTAAAGCTGAATGTAAACAAGCACAAGAAAAGGTGTGTGAACAGCTAGGGAATATGCAAGCTAAAATAGAGGTAATTGATAATAAAATAAGTGATACTGAAAGTAAGATAGGTATTATTACCGAACAGGTTTGTAGCTGCTGTGAGGAAATTAATGAAGTAAACAAAAAGGCCGAAATAAATAAAGTACGAATACAGACCTCAGCACAGAATGCGTTCTAGGGAGAACCTTTTTGTCTCTTGCTGACGTAAAATTAGATTTTCGTCATGGTACCACTTTCTAAGAACTCCAGGTCATACACGGCCTTCTCTTGGAATGGGAAGATGCATTCCTTTACTGCGATTCCGTTCGGATATAAGAATGGAGGGTGTAGCCTCATGGGGTGCCTCCAGAAGCTTTTAGGATTTGGTTTGTATGATAAATTGGTCCCTTATATAGATGATCTCTCCCTACCTAAAACCACATTCGAAGAACAATTGGACACTTTGGATTAACTGTTTACTAAATTAAGGCAGGCAAATATGACTGTGAACCGTAAGAAGTCTTCCTTTTGCAATAGTACTTTTAATTTCCTTGGTTTCATTGTGACTCCAGAAGGGATTTCAAAAGACCCCGCGTATATTGAGACGATAAAAATTACCTCGACCGAAAACAACGTAAGAAGTGAGACGATGTTTGGGCCTTTTTGAATGGTGCAGCAAGTTTGTGTACGAGTTCGCCGAAAAAGCTAAACCTCTTTTAGATCTGTTGAAGAAAGGCAAAAAAATGGGTCTGGTCTGAAGAATGTGAAAGGTGTTTCCAAAGTTTGAAAGATAGTTTATATGAAGAAGTGGTATTATCTCATCCCCGGTTGGACAAAGATTTCAACGTAGTAACAGATAGCTCCCTAACCACGGTTGGAAATATCTTGTATCAAGAGTATGATGGCGAACGCCATATCATAGGGTTTTATAGTAAAGTTCTGTCACCAGCACAACGAAATTACACTATTTCAGAGCTTGAAGCTCTTGGTGTGGTAATAGCTATTAGACGTTGGGGACATATACTTTATGGTAGACATGTGAAAGTGTTTACTAACAATCATGCTTTACTATATTTGGATAAAATTCGTCACTGGAACTCTAGACTTGTTAGATGGAGTCTGGAGTTACAATGTTTTGACCTTGAATGTGTTCACATAGCAGGTAAAAATAACCAAGCCAGTAATGCTCTTTCGAGAGCTGTATTGTCACCTAAAGAGGAGTTACATGTTATTAATAATTTAGAAGTTTTGCCAACTTTGTTATAAATATGATGGTTTCTGAACTTATTGATAAACAAAGGAAAAATCCTGAGTATGACCGAATTGTTAATGGTTAGAAAATCCTAATGATCCTTATATAAAATTGAAAAATCGAAATTTAGACAAATTCTATAAACCTGAAAATAGTGTTTTAATGAATAAAAGTTTTCACTTTCCGAACTATTGGAGGATCTGTATTCCTCCCTCATTAGCTCAGGAAGTAATTAGACATATGCATTGTGAACGTGGCCATTTTGGTTTAGAAAAGACATTTGGTTTTGTCAATGATGTATGTTACTTGAAATCTATGAGGAAGGATATTAGTGATTTTATTTCCAATTGTATAGAATGTAAGAAAACAAAGATAGAAACCTCCCCTCCAGCAAAACCGTTACAAACTGTTTCGGTAGATTCTCCACGCAGTCTTGTATCTATTGATGTTCTAGGGCCTTACCCTGAATCATCCACAAAATGTAAATATGCATTGTCCATACTTGATGCTTTTACTAGGTATTATATGCTATATCCAATGAGAAATGGAACTACAAAATGTGTTTTGAAATGCTTAGAGTCATATTATTTTACTCATTTGGGTTTGCCCAATGCCGTATTGTTAGACAATGGAAGTTGCTTTAGCTCACAAAAATTCTAAGATAAAATGGCCGAATATGGCATCACTATACATTATGTAAGCCCGTATCATTTTTCATCATCAATTGTTGAACGTATGCACCGAGAAACAAATCGATTACTTAAATTATTGTGTAAGAGTGACCACAGAACGTGGGAAAATATATTAACCAAATTGTAGTTCTGTTGAATTATTCCATATCAAGTAGCCTCGGAGTAAGCCCGGCTAGCTTGCATCTCAATGTCAAAGCAGAAAAGTGAATTTTTCGGCATTTTGGTATTGTACCTGATGAAAATGAAAGTGATTAATAATATCTTTGGAATAGTAAATTGTTAATGGCTGACATGAGAAGAAAGGAAATTATTCGGAAACGAAATGAAAAATATAATATGAAACAGGAATGTAGGTACAAAATTATACCTAATGATTTAGTATTTCTTCGTCAAAGTCATGTAAGTTCTGCAATTGATAAGAAAGTGGCAAAATTTTTCGAATTGTGTCGTGGTCCTTTAATATGCAAAGGTTTTTGCACTAATTGCTCCTTAACAGGAAATTCGATTGGTAAATATTCGGTAGATCGTACAAAGGTATGGAGATCTACAAAGGAAACAAAGAAAACATGGCTTGACTCTGCATTGAAACATTGCGGTCCTGAAATTGAAAACGAGTTGAAGAATCAGTATAAAGTTGATGATGATGTTTCTTTAATCGTTTAATTACTTGAGTGGAATGTTACGTGACCAAAGAAAATGTATACTTCAATGTGAACACATATACGATAATTCATACAAAAACGAATTATATAAACTTTAGTGATTCAAATGCTCTTGTAACTGGTTCGATTTTGTGATATGTCCTTTGCGTACGCCGTGAACTTAGTAGTGTTTAAATAACAAACCATATCAACATAATAGTGAAAGCAAATGTACTAAGGATAAGTAGACGGCGTGATTTAAGTTATATAAATAATGATAGTGTTCCAGGGTTCTGGAAAGATTTTTAATGTCTGAAAGTCTCTCCGTTCTTGTCCGACGCCATTCTATGACAGATCCAAATAGACGTATTTTGTCCCTTGTCATTCGTTTATCCGAACAGCAAGAGAACAGAAACTTTTGGTAACATGTAATTGAAGAAGATGAAGAAGAAACACTGAGGGTATTGGCGGAAAATCGTATTGGAGGAGATACGGTGACAGAAATTCTGCATTCAGTTGGAGATGCTTCAAAATATTAGTTGCAGCACAAGAGCTCACATTTCAGTGAAAATAAAGATGTCAAAGATATAAAAAACCATAAAACAATTAGCCACAGGAATACATTTGTAATAGTAAAGTGAAAAGTGATAAGTATATAGAAGTGCGCAGTATTCCAAACATTCGGAGCCATAACCATAAAAATTGCTTTTTATTAATATGTTTACGGCAAGGGCATAATAATAATACATATTAAAACAAATAAATAAGGAAAAGTGCACTGATATAAGGGTTATACAAATATAGTTGTCTGTATTTATTTTGTCCTTTTTACATATACGTATAAGTAATGTAATAAATCGAGTTGTTACTGTCGATGTATCTTTATATTCTGTATTGCACAATGTCACGGATAAAACAACAGGTAATTATGATTAAGTACAATTGTATTGGGGACGACCGGTAGTCATTAATATAATTAAGTGTTATCTGTCTTCTCAAAACGTTGAAGTATAGTACTACACTACGGTTTAGAGACACGACACGTTTCTCTTAAAAACGTGGGTGGAGGTCACTAACCAAATACCGAATTTACCTATGTTTTCCATACCGTAAGGTAAGAATCATCCATCTTCGGAACATTCTTACAACACTCAGCTCCGCACCACCCATGACCCAATCAAAAATTACATTTACATTTACAAAATTCTAGTTCGCCTTTTACGCTTGATAACAACAACGAAAAATGTGGACAATGTCGAATCAATTACACTTGTAAACATACTTTTCTTTTAGCTGTTGTCCTACTTAATCAAAGAAAGGCAACAGAGGCAAAGCAAGAAGTTTCGAACACTGGTTGTTTGGATTATAGTTCTGTACGAATCCAATGAATTACGGAATAATGTAGCAGAAACTCCATACTTCGTAAATATATGTGGCTAATGGTCGTAAGTTTCAGACATAAAAAAATGTAGTTTTTTTGTCTTTCTATTACTTTCTTGATATTTCTATAGTGTCTTGTTTGAACTGCAAAATGACAGATAATGCATTTATCGATTTGGATAATGACTATTCCTTTAAAACACTTAATTAAATCGAGATGTGATAGAAAGGTACTATCCCGCGAAAAACATGCATTTTCTTTTGGGACAGACGATAATACTACTTCAAGTTTCACTATTGAATTTACATAGTTTGGAAATCTCAGTTTCACATTGTGCAACGATACTCACTTCTTTAATTTTGATAATGGTACTGATAACTCACGCACCTAATGCATGCACCAGATTCACATTCTTAGCCATAGATTAGAAACTTTTAGCAATGTAACATTTCGCCTTTATCCTTCGTTCTTCAGTGCCACCAATTTAATCGTTTATCTTGATTTCATTATCCTACTAGCAAGAACAATGCTAGTTCAGCCAATGATGCTTGTTTTAACTACTTAAGTTCTTTCCATTCCGACATTTATCTTGCGTATCTCACACATTCTGCTAACAACCAATCACTTTTTCATAAATGGAAACATTTTTGCAAGATTTTAAACTCTTTCAACTTGCTTATGGTAGGTGTTATGCTGGGAATAAAATGTTTTGGTGAGTTTTTAAGGAACATTTTGCTTCTCATTTTCATACGTCTGTAACATCTTTCCGACTTCAATACTGTAATAATTACCTTGTAAATAAAGAGCTTGAAATGTTTAGTTCACTGATAAAGTGTGCGACTTGTCATCGTGAGGTCGTAAGTTTGATCTAGTTGGGGTCAAATATTTTAGTATGTTATGATAAATTCCTCAATGCATTAATACTTATATAAAATAAGTACATTCAAAGAAGTCATTTGTGTATATATATATTCAACCAACCATTTCAAGACATAAGTAATTATCGTTTAAAATAAACATCTGAGATACAGTGAGTGTTTAGAGAACGTCGGCATATTATTGTGAATGTTACATACAAAATAAGTAAAACAGGGATTGGCAATACGTAATTATGTGTTGTGTATTTGCCTGAAGCAGATTCTGTCTGTAGGAATAAGTATTGCAACCGGAAGTAACAGTAACTTTGAATCACTGTTTTGGTAGAATGTTGTCGTTAATCATTGTATATCATCTTCAGACACTGAATCGTTTGTAAAAAAAAAAAAAAAAAAAAAAAAAACGCTTCTCGCTATATGTTACCGTTTGCTTGATATACTAACAAACGCTGAAATCGGAAAAATTTCCCATTCTTGCTCAATTGAAATCAATATTGATAGCAGAATAATAGTAAATTTGACCTCTTTTGCTTTGAATCGAGCATTAAAGGGCGAAGTGGAACATATTCTTGGGATATAAATGGAATACAAGGAACGAAATTTTGATAGTTTTCTTTAGCATTTGTGATCTGAGAAAATCAATATCGCAGCGAGAAAAAGTAACACAGCTGAATCGCGTTTGTCTTTAACAGAGTGTTGCTGATAGCAATGATATATTGTAACGAGAGACTGATTTGTTTGAATGAAACTATTTCGCGCTATTTATTTCCACTTCTATTCCATGACGATAAAGGTTAAAGAGGTATTCAAACCGTAAGTAATAGTGTATTAAACCAATTCCGGTTTTCGTAGAATGTTGTGTATGGTGACAGTATGTTGCCATTGGAAGTAGAATTGTTCGGAAAAGTTTGCTTCTCGCAGTAGAATTGTTTGTTATCGTTTTCGTTCTATAGTGGTAAACGTAGAAACCGAGCATGACTAATTTCAACCAACACAGGTTCGAATAAGGGTTGGTAGAAAGTATCCTTGAGCGCTGAATTCTTGGTGGAATATTTTCTTGGGACAGTGAATTCGTTGTAAAAAGCCGTATTTCGATATCACCTATTGTTTTTTCTATGGAAATAAATATTGAATGATTGATTTGAAATACTTCATATTTTGGTATAGTGTTGGGATAATTATGTCATGTCTTAAGACCTTGAATCGTTTGTAAAAAAAACTTCAGCTATAGGTTATCGTTTTCGTTCTATGGCTATGAACGTTCAAACACAATATGGCTAATTTTAACACATTCTGCTTTGAACAAAACATCAACGAAGAAGGAGGAAGGCATTTTTAGGAGATGAATGCAGAAAGCCGCTTCTTAATATGTTTTACCACTTTTGTTCTATCGGAATCAGTATTGGAAATACTAGTAAATTTGAACAATTTTAGGCTTTGGTAGAATTATACAGATAGTAACGATATGTCTGTTGAGAGGCTGAATCGTTTACCAAAAACCGCATCTCGCTATCTATTGTCGTTTATGTTGTATTGCGATAAACGTTAAACCGTTATTGAAACCAGAAGCTATAGTAAATTTTAACCTCAAAGAGTTTTGGTAGAGTATTATAGATAGTCATGATATGTTGTCTTTAGATTCTACATCGTTTGCAGAAACCGCTTATCACTATTTGTCATAATTTTCTTAGTGTGGCGATAAACGTTGAGACCGAAATTGGGTAATTCGAACCAATTCTGGTTTGAGTAGAAGATTAACAGAGGAAATTCAATATATTCTTTGAACGCCGAAATAATTGTAAAAGACTGCATCTTGTAGTACTTACTGTTTCTATTCTACGTAAATCGGTATTGATGTTGTCTTAAGACGGTGACTCGTTTTCAAAAATCAGATCTCGCTATGTTACCGTTTTCATTCTATGACGATAAAGTTGAAACTGATATTGAAACCGGAAGTAACAGTAAATTTGAACCACTTTCAATTTTGGATGAAATGATATGTTGGGTTTACACGGATTTTTTTTCTTTTACAGAAAACCGCTTCTCCCTGTATATTGCTATTTTCATCTATAGCGTTAAATGCTACAACAGGAAATTGCTAATTTGAACAACTTCCGGCTTGAATATAATGTTAACGAATGAGATGGACCCTATTCTTTGGTCGCTGAATCAATGGCAGGAACCTGCTTCTCAATATTACTTACTGTCTTTTCTCTGATACCTGTGGCCGACACACGGATAAAGCGGTTATATAAAACTTCCGACATTTATACACAGCATAGTTTCATACATATTATTAACACAACATACTAATATACTTTTGTGAATCATTCAAAAAGTTAGCCGTGATATTATGCTGGATTGGAACTAGTTTTCAGAAGGCCTCTTGCTCTAATAGTTTTGTGAATATTCAGGTAAAAAAAGGATAGAAACCTTTCTATTTTACATCGGGATAATAATGCATAGGTTTTTTCTACTGTATATCAACTTCACGCACTAAAGGAAACTTGTGACTGCACGAAGAGGCATTTGTTGTCTTTCAAGGTCAATACAAGAACAGGAAAAGCTAATACAAGAGTACCTCAACACGCGACTCCATTACTTCGATACAACAGAACCATACAACAGCCGTGTTTACATCCAGAACACTAATGTCTACGGCGGTTAGTGAAAGGCTAAACTGAGTGGAAGCAACGTAGCAACGTTCTATGAAAGAGGACACTATGCTGTGTAAAGAAACTCTGGGTTGCTCTATCTTTGTGTGAATGAAAGAAATTATTAATAAATGCAAGAAATAGATCATAATAATATATGTGAACAGATAGGAATGTATTTTGAAATAAAAAAACGAAAGTGTAAACATACATAGCCCGTACCTGACTTTATATAATCTATATTAAACCACGGTCACTAATCTAAGATAATGTAGGAAAAGATGCAAGAAAGCAATTAATAATAATAAATATGAACATGTAGAAATAAATTTTGTCAAGAAAAAGTTCCATTGATAGGACTTGCATTCAGGAGTTTTTACTCCAGACGCCGAAGCGCTAACTACTAGACCACCAAGGTAACCTTGTAAGCAGGGCTTGCTAACTTAACATAACTATAACATAACGAAATAGACGGAAGTAACGTAATATATTTGTTAACACAATGCTTTATCTACCAATTGTAACTTCATATATTTGTTACGAAACACTAATGTTACTATACTTATCAGATAACTATAATGGTAAAGTCTTAAAGGAGCACACTACTTTCTGTTTATCACTAAAAAACCTTATGAAGAGATTGATAGGTATATAGTATATTGTAATAACGTTATTACTTTATAGGTCATTCCCAAGGCTTGCTAATTTAACTTAACGTTAAAATAACGAAAAAGATGGAAGTACAGCCAAGTATAGCAATATATTTGTTACTTTTTTTGTTATGTACCAATCGTAACTTTATATATTTGCTACGAAAAAATTATGTTACTATACTTATCAGATAACTACAGAGTAACGAATTGCAGGATCAATCTACTTTCTGTTATCACTAAATAACCTTATGAAAAGATTGATAGGTATATAGTATATTGTAATAACGTTATTATTTTATAGGTTATTCCCAAGGCTTACTAATTTAACTTAACGTTAAAATAACGAAAAAGATGGAAATTCAGCCAAGTATAGCAATATATTTGTTAATTTTTTCGTTATGTACCATTCATAACTTTTACATTTGTTGTGAAATAATAATGTTACTATACTTTTCGGATAACTATATAGTGACGAATTAGAAGAACGAAATACTTTCTGTTACTACTAAATAGCGTTAAGAAAAGATTGACTGAAATATAGTATGTATCAATAACGTTAACGTTATTATTGTATAGGTTATTCCCAGGACTTTCTAACTTAAAGGTGCGGTTCTGAAATCTCATAAACATGGACATACCAGATTTAAAGAAACAAAATGTTACTTGACCCACCAATACTCAGAAATATACAGAATCTCCTGTTTATTGTTGTCCTTGACCTTCTCAACTCTCTGTTTTACGCCTGATCAATCACCTTGAAATAAAACTTTTACCAATACAGCTCTAAATTTACATTTTTACATTGGTTCGGCAGCAGTCATTATGGCTTGTAAAACAAGGGCTGTGTTTGATCTTAACACCAGAATAAAAGTATTCATGCTAGAGAACGAGATAATTGAATGTAAAGCAAATCATTAAGATGTTCAACGTCGGTAAAACTCAGGTGTACGAGATTCTAAAGAAGAATGGAAATTTTGAAGGGGTGAGAAAACTGCAGTAATGGAAAAATAAAACTGCAGTAATGAGAAAATAAAAATAGAAGTTAAGGAAACTGAAAACTAAGACATTAATGGAATAGTATGGGAGTGGTTTATTAGTGTCAAACCGTAAAAACACCGCATATCGGGCCCTATATTACAGGAATACGCTAAAACGGAGCTGAAAATCTGGGTAAAACTGAATTCAAAGCATACAATATATAGTTAGAAACTTTACGCAAAAGACATGAGGTAGCTTTTTTTTTTTTCTTTTACGAATTTTGTGATGACCATATGATTTAAATGGTGAAATATTTAATGAATGGGTAGCTAAACTACTTTCCATAATCGAAGGACATGAAATTGAATCGTATTTTTTAAAGTAAAAATCTATCTCTGTTAAGCGGAAACCTGACTTTGACGGGAATTTTTGCGAGTTCCGCTCGATTATGCTGATGACAGGTTTAAGTGTATTTTGTAATATCATTATTATTGCATATGGTAAAATATTGAGAGCTAGAACGATAAAATATAGTGAAAAGTAGCTTTTCATGTATATACAACGGCATAAAAATGCATATGATAATGATTGCATATGTGTATTATTAGATGCAGGTGTAAGTATACGGGAGCTTATAGGTTCCTACCAGGTGTATGTGTGCCTGTATGTGGTGTTTTATTTCTCGGTAAGACTGGTCGGATCTCAGCTAAATTTGGTGAGAAAGTAGCTCATCGTCCATGAAATTTAAAAAAAAAATGTATGCAGTAGGTCGTTCACTTATTCGGTGCTGCACTATCGTATCATACTGGAACTATGGATCTGCTGGCGGGAGTGGTGTTGTGTGTGACCTTGTCGGTGTGTGAGTGTTATCAAATGGCGCCGAAAATCAACGAGTATGGGGAGGTTACATAATGGCCTTTTTCCATGCTAAGTTTTCGTACGTATTCAAGTTTCAAGTACCTGGCGGATTCCAAATGGAAGAAAGTTGCCACTATAATCATAAGTCTATCTCACTGCTGATGGTCACATTCCGGTGACCACACACCGTGACATTGACGGTAAGAGGTACAGCAACTTCATTCGTCAGTGCAGGTAAAGTTTTGCTCTTGGCATTATGGTTGTTACGGAATTCAGATATGAGGGTAAGTTGATGATACGCAAGGTGAACAAAGACGTGAAGGTGAATGCCAGATACACCTATCTATCTGAGATAGCCCACATTCCACAATTGTATGGAATGGACGCGAGCCAGGTGATGATCCATATGGACAAGACTTCGAGTCATATCGCCAGAACATCACTACGGTTTTATCAGGACGTGGCAGAGAAACTGAAAATTAATGTTATTATTTTCGAAAGCATTCCTGTGAAAAGCCCAGATGCCACTCCAATAGAGTTTTGCGCATTTGGACTGCTGAAACATCTTCAGCATCACTGGCCACGCACCCTGCAAGAGGGCCATTTCAGCTTGACTTTTTGGAAGCTGAGAAGAAAAAGATATATCTATACATATTAAATTCTCCAGAGTAATACTACAGAATTATTATTATTATTATTATTATTATTATTATTATTATTATTATTATTATTATTATTATTATTATTATTATTATTATTATCACAAAGTGGACTTATAATAGAGGAAGTTCGGGGTATCATCGAATACCATTTTTGTTTCGCTTGTAACTCAGTTAAGAATTGCATATTAAAACAAAAAGGAAAACAAATATACGCCTTACATATTTGGTTTATTTATGCGTATCTTGATAAAAAAAAGTTTCGGTACAGGGGTGGGCAAAACTTATAATTTGTAAAGAAACCACTTTGGAGGGTAATATGAAATAGTCGGGTAATATGGAATACAAATGCTATATAAAAAAGAAATGAGTTTTCTGTTGAAAATACAATGAATACAGTGACAATATATGAAAATTCTTAATACCAAGCCATAACTGAATGTGATTACTTGCAAAAGTCACAAATATAATACTCTACTTCTGGATCGGCACAGCCATTGTGTGCTCATATTAAACATGATGAACGCTGGACCCAAGCTCACCCCTTGTATCATCAGAAAATTTCCTGTAATAAAAAATACTCTTAGCATTGTTGTCATCTTAAATGTGCTAGGCATGTGTCATTTAGGTGTCCCAGATACTTTTTAGGTACTCGACTACTACTACTTTTTAGCTACTTTTTAGCATATGATATTCATGTGCTAAGTATGTACTTCAGTTACCTATAGTTTTAGGTACTTGTTACACCTAATTCATGTTTGCAAATATGTACAGTCCGGAGCAAAAAAACTGCAACATGAGCATGTAAGTTTATTGTGAAACGATGAAGTCTTTTGTTCCAAAATAAATGTGCAGGGGAGGACGCCAAGGTCTCTCCTGGCGTGATTTGTGCCACTTAGGGATTATGCTGGTTCCCTGCGCTGTTAGGCGAAGTTTCACTATAAACTTACATGCTTATCTTGCAGGTTTTTTTTTTGCTGCGGACTGTACCACAAATATAGCATTTATATACCTGGCTGAGTTTCGCACTCTAACAGTCATTTGTTTTTATATGTCGTGACTTGGGACATATATCTGTCATGTTCTAGGTACGTTCTTTAGATACATACTGTTTCAGATACTCTAACAGCATTTGTTGCTTCTTTTTCTAAGCGATTGTGTACTAGAAGCAAACAAACGCATTTGCTTTATTACATGGCAACTGTTGTCGATCCTTTGGAAGTGAATATGAAAGAAGCATGAAATAAAATATAAATAGACACTCATCATTTTGTTATAAAATTACATAGCGAGTAGATTTTATCTGATTCCAAACGGCTATCGTCGAATACAAGTGGTCAAAGGAGCACTCTGATTAGCAAAATTCAAAAGACCTCAACAATTCATCCCTCTACAAGGGACATTGTCTCCATCGCCTCCGTGGCCAAGTCGGTAAATCACGTGGCTAGTAATCCAAAGGTCAGTGATTCGTGCCCACCCTGAAGTACATTTCTTTTACTTGTTTAAAGTGTTTTTTAGACTCACCTTAATGTAAATGCATTACGCATAAAGGGGATTTAACATATTTCGGGGGAGTAATTTTGTGGTTCATTGACGCTTACGGCATGGGGAACATACTAGGCACGTTCCCCAGGTACATGTCAGGCATGTGCCTAGGGGCGGACATAGACTGTGACTATCACTTGCCATCCATGTGATTTCTCTCTCAAAGGAATGTAAAGCACATACTGGACACATTCCCATGTACCTGAGGGAGCATGATAGGCATATGCCTGCTATGTGATTGTGCTGTTAGGGGAATGTCACAATAACAAGGAGATTGACTGTAGAGTATCATGGGAATGTGAGGTAGTAGTTTCGTTCCTCTCTGCTTGGAAGCAAAACATCACAGGTGAGATAATGAGGTATTCCATATTATCCGACTATTTCATAATACCCGAAATTCCTCTATTGTAATGTTAGTTCCGTCTGTCCATCCCTTACTCCGCACGATAACTTTTGAATGGATACGAATTCGTAATTCTATTTTGCAAATCGATACATACAGTGATTATCTCGTGACAGTTCGTTAATGAACTTGATCCGTCCACCGGAATTGGTAGAAATGAGTCATTTCCGGTTTTAACGATCACTATAAATAAAAAACGGTAATAGATATACGGTAAAAACGATAACTTCAAGCGGTTTTCGGCAATTGATTAAGCATTTCAGGAATAACTTTTATCTTCATTCCTAACGCTCTACCAAAGCCAGAAGTGGAAGAAGCTCACTACAACTTCCTGTTTCAATTTAATCTAATAGAGCATAAACTGTAAGAGATTGCGAGCAGCTGTTTGTGGGAATTGATTTAGCGTTGTAGGAGTAAGTGCCACATTCTCTCTTAAACCTCTAATTAAACCGAAAGTGGCAAGAATCAACCACTTTCGGTTTTAGCATTGATCGCTACAGATTAAAGGCGGTCGCAGATGGCGAGACGCAGTTTTCTGTAATCAATTAAATGTTCCAAGAATACATTCCATATCGACTCTAATCTCCCTACCGAAACCAGAAGTGGCAGAAATCAATCACTTCAATTTTTTTAACTTTGATTGCTATAGAGTAATAATGGTAATAGATAGCGAGAAGCGACTTTATGTAATCAATTCAGTGTCCCAAGAATATATTCCATAGATCCAGAACCAGATGAATGCCTCGCAGCTGACCAAGAAACCGAACAGAGAGAACGCAGTCGTTACCTGTAGGGATATACGACGTCGGCTCTAGATTTAGGTTGGACGAGGATATCATGAGGTACATAAAGAAGAAGGGCGCATCACAGATGGAAGTAATATATCTCAGAAAAAGAAATTACATGATAACACTCCCGACTCAAAAAGCTCGAGAAATATTTCTACATATCTTCGAGGAGGACGAATTTGCTTCACGCATGGCGTTTGACAACGAAGAAGAAATAGAGAGCTCCGAAGAAGAAGAGGAGAAAGAATAAATTGGTTCTGTTTAGAGCCAGCTATTAGACTCACACAGGAAGAAATTTCACAGGTGACAGATCAAAACACACACACACTGAGAAACCGAACACAGGGGAGAAACGAAAACCCCGAAAAAAATATTATCAGTAGAAGAAGAACTTCAACGAAAGTCAGGCCTACGCTGAGAAATTAGCAGAATTCAACAGAACATTTACTCCAAAACGGTGCGGAGTGCTGAACCAAAAGGAAGAGAAACCCTAAACAATCCAGAAACTGGCCCGTCTCAGAGCAAGGAAGTTGCTGTAGAAGATAAGGATGACGGCTTCATTGAAGTCGAGAAAAGCCAAACATGAATCACAATCACCGGATAACCGGGCCTTATCAGGCCCAAATGCGCCACAAATGCAAAAGACCACTCAGAGGTAACGATAGAATCCAACTTTCACTTGCGTGATTAAACGAATACAGTCTCAAGGAATTGAGCTCTATGAAGAATGACCTCCGTAAACAGAAGATAGCATTCACTAATATCAGAAGAATTCATTCAAGTGCTACCACTCAATTTATTACACCTCTTCTCTACTAACCCAGAGCAATGCACTTCTTGATAAGTCATGTAGTAAGCATCAAAGGTGCGCATTACAAAGTGGAAGAGTCAAAAGTGCAGGTGTGGCCGGATCCATGCTGAAACTGTTACCGGTATGGTCACCGGTGCCTGCAAAGAGTATGTTTCAGATGTGCACAAACGCATGAGAAGTCATGCAATAAACCTGTTAACAAGACCTTCTGCGCAACCTGTACCATAGAAGGACATAGGACTGCCAGTGAGGATTTCCCTAAAAGACCCCATCAGACAGAAATGCTACAGCATAAAAGAATTATTTACCAGCACAAGCGCAACGGGAAGACCAGCCATTAAGAACAACCTAAAAGAATATAGCCAATACTACAAAAATAACAGGAACCAGCAGCAGAAACAGTACAGAAGAAACCAGCACAAGCAGTACAGGACCACATCAAGCAACACATACATAAAACCATCAGGGAAGCAAAAGATAACATAATGATGTGGGTGTCAAGTATCCTCACCCACATAACACACCAAGAATCCGCGTTTTTTATAATGAAGTGTTACAGCTGAACGTACGTACATTACTGCAAATAACAGTACTCGTCTTTTTCTATTCTGCATACTCGTCTTTTTCTATTTTGCATGTATTTAAGATGAAAGTTAAAATAGAAAAATCAGTTTTAAAATTTCCTTCGAATTCTCACAATAGAGAAGGTCGGATTTTACCATTCTAACAATGTTACTAAGTACAGTATGTTTTGATAATATTTTTAAGTAGTCATATCATTTTTAAGTACAATATGTTTTGTCGTTCCAACCATACTGTACAGTAAATACAGTCAAATCATCGCAAACTTCTCTTTACACACTCCCTTTGTAAGATATCAAGGGAGGTTTACTGATAAGGTGGCAGTATTATTAGTGAGAGCAAGAGTACACTTTCATTTTAAACATAGGGCCAAAGTATACGTGCCCATGAGATCATGCGCAATATGGAAGACACCAGTAGAAATGATGAATATGACTTCGCAACTTGTCATCAGTTTTTATTTAAATTACGATATGCTTCCACACTAAACCCTTAAGTTTTTCTTGTAACTTATGACGTAATTTTTATCCCTTTTTTCAAACAAGCTTGTCTTAAGGGGATTTGGCCCATAAGTTTTTCGTCTTACGAAGTTTTTTGTTGTTTGGCATATGGAAAGGAACAAGACGGCGAAATAAATTTTCTTGGAACTTATGACATAAATTTTGGTTCTTTTTCGAATTTTGAATCTTATCTTATGGGGCTAAAGGCCTCGAAAATCTTGTCTTATGGACCGGTTTTTAGTTTTGTGCATCCTTCCACACCAAAACCCGTTAGTTTTTTTCTTTTACTTTATGATGTAAATTTTTTGTTCTTTTTTCAAAAATTCAGGAGCTCACTGTAGCCAAAAGCGCCGGTTTGACGCGGAAGACTAAGTTTTTCTTACATTCCCGGCCGACCCGCACCAGACGTAGGGGTGAAACAATTTGTACCTCCTCGCGTGATTTTTCATGTACTAGCTGTCTGTCCAATACTAACTCTAAAGGATATACAAGGTATAGTATTTTTTATTTTGTTCCCTTCGTGTAACTGATATCTGTTTCTTTTCTCTTGGTAGTGGTAAACACAACATTCGAAACATCCCGCTCGATCGCCTGAGGGCAAGACAACACAGCAGCAAGCAAGCAAGGCAAAATAACACGAGACCAGGGCCTACGAACTACCTCTCGTAGAACGATTCGATTGAGCGCTCCCAAATTCCTACCTACGTCTTATCAGCAACAGGCAAAGTTGAGTAACAGTAGTGAGACAGGTGCAATTACTTCCGTATTAGCAGGGTATAAAATCATATGATAGCACAATAATATTTTACATTTCACTTCTACAGTAGATACCTGTGAATCGAAGCTAAAGTTGAAAAATCAATTATTAACGATAATGAAAGAATGGCGTAATAAAAGTACTCATGCCCAATGGAAGGCATAACTCATGTAGTCAGGTTTCGGAGGGGGTGTGGGAGTCCTCCATGAAAATTTTCTCGCAATGTGAAAATTAGAAACGCAATTTTAGGTTTTATTGTAATGACTCTTAAAGGTTTCGAGGGTACGGGTGTTCTCTCCTAGAAACTTTTTAGGCGTATTTAAACTTAAAACGCAATTTAAGGCTTTATTTTAACAGCTTTTAACAATTTGGGGGGGTCCAGACTAAAGGACCCTCCCCCTGGCTAATCCATTATATTGAACCCACTGTCTACGAAACATTAAATTCAACTATTACTCACTGGAGTAATCTGTGTGTGTGGTAAAGTTCCGAATAAATTACACACACACACACACACACACACACACATATATATATATATATATATATATATATATATATATATATATATATATATATATATATATATATATATATATATATATAACGCAGCAGCTGAAATGCGCGGGGCAGGGGCGGGCATGAGTAAATCGATGATCGATCGATCCAGGGCTCAGTGAAGCTAGTTACTCCACTGATAAGGAGCACGTACTATGTAGCCTGGAGTTGGCGATCCCCCTTGAGTCGCGGATTAAATCCGGGGCTTAGTCAGTATATTCCTAAATTCGCCACTAACTTCATGCCTCGCGGCCTCTCCTTATAGTTTTTATTATGGAGTGTCGCGAGACATGGCTAAGTGCTTATAAAACATTATTTTTCATATTTTCGTACAGTATACATATTAAATACACACAGAACGTATAAAAAATAACGAAATGTTATAAAATTCTATATTGGTCTGGGGAAGTGTTTCTCAACCTGAGGGTCGTGAAGATAAGCGGAAGAGAGAAATATAATTAGAATCTAATACCAAAAATTGGATTTTTTTTGATAGGTATCTTTTTAGTTTTACACATTCTGTTAAGAACAACAAAAACAGGTCTACTAAACACTTTCAACAGATGCAGAGTTATTTAAAAATCAATTTAAATGAAAGGTATGAAACTAATAAAAACTGCATATTGAAATACCAGAAGAATACAAATGCAACAAAACCTGCATATTAATATACAATTAAAATTGAGAGCTAATGGGATACCTGAGCATTGTGTGATTTCACTAGTGTTGCAATATCTGGTTCAGTCTTCGTGACGCACATTATCAAGTCATCAACTGATAAGCGATTTCGTATCTTTGTTTTAATGCTTACCATGGAAGAAAAAAATCACTTTCGCACAGGTACGGTGTACGGAATTATTACATTTAAAGCATCAGATACCAGACCACGATATTCTTCTCTCCTCTTTAGACAGAACTTGTCCAAGTCTTCGTACAGAAACCCAGTTGCAAGGACTTGTGGCACGATAATTCTATTAGTTGGTCAAGAAAGTGTGGACTTAGATCAACCACTTTCCTGACCTCTTCAATAGGGTTTAATATCTATCTTCAACCAGCACTTTTATCGTAGGGAATATATTACTCTTACTGTATCCACTATATATAAGGAATGGATTCTACTGTTATAGAAATAGATGGATATCGTGAGATCTTCGTAATAGGTATAAGGTATATTAAAAATCCCACACAAGCTTATTACAAACCAGAAATTATAAGGGGGTCGCTGGCAAGAGGATGTGATAGAATGGGGATCGTGATAGGAATTAGGTTGAGAATCACTGGGGATTGCAGTTTATGAATGTGATATATTTGGGAATATCTGATCATATGTGCTATTTTTAAAATCACTTCACTTCACTTTACTTCACTTAAAATGGTAAAATGAAGCAATAAACAGTGTAATTTTATGTTGCAATTTCCACCAAACAGTTCATTGGCTTGCTACCGAATTTTGGAAAATGTAAGAAAGAACAAAATGGCAACATGCTTCAATTCTGTTGCTATAGGAATCTCTGCTGTAGTCCCGTATACTAGGTTGTGCCTGAATTTCTGAAATGAAAGCGTCTGTATCGAAAGCTTCAATTGAGCTCATCTTTCAGAATAAGTATCTGGATGCTGAAATGATAAATTGTAGCGCTGTGGCGTGTCTTCGACCCACGAAGTCGCGTAGTATGCGAAGGTCTTAGCTTGTGTCAGATGGTACATTCCCGCGACAAGCCTGCGACAGTGTCACTTTTGTCGCGTAGTGTGTGAAGATCCCGCGCAACACCCATTGTAACAAATGGGAATTCATTACCTCGCGACAAGCCTGCCACAGAAAAAAAAATTGTCGATCGTTTTCGGTACACGAAGTGTCGTAGTGTGCGAAGGGCCCTGCAGTGTTGTAACTAGATAGTGACACCCGGAGCGGTGCTTTGAGAACTGAACAAAGACAATACTACCATTTCATTCCACTATTTTATTCATTCTCTCATCATAACCGTTTCTTTTAGCATCCCCGGCATAACCATGGGACGTAAAACTCAAATATTTCATTTCATTTCGTTACCTTTGTTTCATCGTTTGGCAAACGCTGACAATAGTTCTTTCGCAAAAACCATGCTTCCCGTCTGGCTTTTGAACTAATAGTAATATTTGTTTTCATCTAGTGCATTTTAGATTTGCAATTTATAAAACATTTCTTCCTAGCCAAAATTGAAAGGAAATGAAATGCCAAATAGTTGCTCAAAAAATGTTCTCAGTCTCGGGGTGAAGTTAGAAGATGGCACAAAAATTACAACAGAAATAAATTATTGTTACCGTATGATTCGAAACCACTCGAGTTTTCGTCATGCTCACTCTCTCTCTCTCTCTTTTTTTTTCTTTTGTGTTAATTCTTTGCTTCACAAACGAGATACAACTTAGGCTACAGTGAATGATTGGAAGCTAAACCTCTTACAATGTATAAACATATTTTTCGAAAAAATCAAATGTTCTTTTTTTTTAGTCATAATAACTTACAAGATTGAATCCGTAAAGGGATTTGAGTTGGAATGAATATATGCAGGTGCGGATCCACGAGAAGGGCTATAGGGGCTATAGCCCCCTTGACGCTCAGGTATACACAGGATAAAATGGACTTCAATCCTACTTTCTTTACACTGGATAAAGTTGAAAACTATGGTTTACCCCTCCCTTGAGCATATCCTGGATCCGCGGCTGAATATATGTAACAGATTTTAAGCACTGTAAAGTTACTTATGTGATAATCTCTAGAGCGCCTGACTTACAATTCGGAAGTCCTGGTTCGATTCCAGGCATAAAACATTGAAATGTTTAACTTGCTTGTATTTGAATTTCAAACCATACTTAGTGTAAGAAGCAAGAGATCTCATCTAGAAAGGAAAAAAGATGTTCAAGAAAAGTGGAAATGATCAATGAATTGAGACAAAAATGTTAAAAAATTATATCATGAAATTGCTCGAGATTCTGGTTCGATTCCTAGTCGGAGCTCAAGTGGTTCTTGTCCAACTTTAAGCTATAGGTCAGAGGCGGATCCAGGACGGACTTCTCGGGGGGGGGGGCTGTGGGTTGTAATGCTGCTACTTAGAGCTAGTTTTAAGAGCTCCAAACTCTGAGATGGGTTTTATTTAGCTATATATAAAATAAGAAAGTTTCCTATTCTGGGAGGGGGCGATCGCCCCCCCCCTGGATTCGCCCCTGCTATAGGTCTACGTCTCATATAGCTTCTGTTATGAAAGGGACACAAGGCTCAAATCTAACCAACCAATCTCAAAGTAAAGTCTAAGTAGGAAAATACTTGTCCACGAGCTTTCACATACAGAATAGACTAAAACAAGGAGATGCACTGTCGAAATTATTATTAAATTTTATTCAGGAATATGCTATAAGGAAAATTAAAGATAGTAACCAGGTAGTGTTGCAATGAGACGAGACAGAATCCTTTGGGATGAGACAGTTTTTTGTCCCGTCTCGTGTCTCGAAAATACAAATTCAGTTTTTGAATTTAGAAAACACACACACACACAGCAAACATAATTGTTTCGATGTTCTAAGATTGTCTTCCTCGGACCATACATTAAGATGTCAAAACATTGAAACCGTTACGGTTGCTCTGTGTGTGTTTTTAAAAAATAAAGTTAAGTGTGATAGCTTTGTCAGCTTGTTTTTATTAAATTTTTCCTTATGTTTAATTTTTCGGCTGCTTCTAGTGCTCACTATGATAATTTAAGTGGAACATATATAGTTGAAATATAACTTTTGGTTCAATTGCATTTTATTGTCAATAGTCCAGATGGCTTAAACCTAATTTAATTGGGAGTGAGGAAATAAAATTTCTTCACATACTTGTGAACTCGAACCTGTGCCCTGGATGGCTTTTGTATGTGTCCCTAATCTTACTTTTTACAAAGTATGTCCTGCACAGTAAAAGAAATAGTGATCCAACACAATGTGGTGACCCATCTTTTGTTAAATCAACAGAAAACATGGTGTTGATTCCGGTAGTGGGAGAAAAACAATTAGCTACAGTGAGATTTGAACATGGATTACTCAGTTAGAAGTCGAGCGTCTTACCTACTTGGAAAGAACACTTGATTGAAACAGTATAGAGATAAAAGAAAAAAAAATGTTGCTTAACACTAAACACAATGTTACTCTCACGACTTATACCATGATTTAATTACTTTTTCATTGGTCAACTAAGAAGCACAATTCATCTTACCTTTCACCACACTTTTCATAGTTTTTTTTTTTTTTTTACTCAAAATACATGACCCACCGACGCGACGGCCTAAACATTGTCTTCCATCGCGGTTTTGTTATTGTCTCTGGAGCCTGTCATGACATCGCTCTAGCGTCGAATCATAACAGTAAATACAGTCGTAATTGTAATTAGCCATGTTCTATTTTCTTACTTCCACTGTCAAAAACATTTTTATATTATCATATCTAATATAATAAATGTTAGGACTTAGGAACAATTAGTGAACATTAGGAAGGTCACGTCGCCTTTTAAACCTGTCTTAAGACCGTCTTTACTATTATGTGCTATTACTAACTCCAGTACCGTAGTAGACCTGCCTATCTGATTTGACTCGCGGTTTTAGACGGAAAGGTAGGTTGTACGGAATAACATTTTAAAAAAAGTCTTAGTGAGTCGGCATTGAAATCTTGAACACGTTTAGGCAAGGCCTAGCCTATTTCAATTAAATTCGCGATTTTACTTCGTGATAGCTTTTATTTTTTAATTTTTTCGGCAACCTAAACCTGCCGTCTGAAGCACTTACCCTTCCTTCCTCCTACATTCTAGTGCATGCAAATATATACAGTATATATATATATATATATATATATATATATATATATATATATATATATATATATATATATATATATATATATATATTATTTGCGGAATCACACGGTAATGCTTTTGCACCTCGGAAATACCTCTATAGGAGGCCGAGTTCAAAGTTTTAAATGGCAACAGGGGTTGATTTTGTTCCCATTCAAACAAGTTCTAAATTTTGAACAACTTTAAGAGAAAGCACTTTTTGATAGCTTATACCGTTCGGCACTTTCAAGATCTACTTGGAAGTCGAAATTATCGTGGTTTAGAGGGTTTTCGGAACTTTTCGTGTGTTGTAACTCAAAGGGAACGATAAATAAAGGTTCTAAACTAAAGTGAATTATTAAATGAGATATGCGGAATGAAGCTATACAATTTTTGAAAATGGGCATCCCGAAAATACCGCTACAGGGGTAGCAAAATTTTACGTAGAAAAATGTTTCATTTCGCTTTCTTTGAAAAAAGCACAAAATTTTGAACAACTTTCAGACAAAACATCGTTTCAAGAAAGTGGTAAAATACGAGTCAACTCCGAGAAATCTCACACACTTGATTAGGGATAGCCAACTCCGGAATTTTTACTTTCCGGAATCCGGAAAGTAAAATCGGTAAAAATCCATTTTTCGAAAAAAATCAGGATTTTTTCGCATTTCGGACTTTTCTAAAATCTGGATTTTTTCTGAATTTTGGAACTTTCCCGACATCGGATGTTTTCCGAAATCCGGAAAGTAAAATTTCCGATTCCGGAAAACAAATTTTCTGGAATACGGATTCCGGAAAATTTTGGCCATCCCTATACATACGATGTTTGTCCACCACTTATGGCACTAACCGAAATCGAACCGACTACCGCACGCACCAGAGGTATCCAAGGCAAAGCTAACATGACATTTCTTAACTTGTGTGTTCTGGGTAATAACTTTGTTGTATTTTGATCAGCAGGGTGCAGTCTGCTACATTTTACTTTCGTTCCCATGATATGCTGCAACATTTTACGAGACAAGAGGCGACAAATGAGAGGAGACGGGATACAACCCTTCGAGACGAGTATATTTTTTGAGAGGAGATATGCTTTGCACGAGACAGCTTGAAGTCTCGTCTCATGGTAACACTATAACCAGGCCTTAGAGCTAAATGGCACTCACCAGGTTATGGCTTATGGTGATAATGTCAATTTGATACGAGATATTGTGAGGACAAGTGAAAGAAATGCAGAGGTTTTATTAAACGCCTGCAAGAACATGGACTTAGAAATAAATACAGAAAAAAACTGTATACATGAAAATGCACCGTGATCGCAATTCTCCAAGTAATGGATACGTTAAAATATCAAACAATACTATCGACATCGATGAAACTCTTCGCGAATTCTGTCAAAAAGTTGAAGCTTGAAATATATAAAACGACCATTATGCCTCTTATGCTGTATGGCTGCGAAACTTGGCCACTTACTTTGAGGGAAGAACGCAGACTGAAAGTATTCGAGAACAAAATCCTGTGGCGAATATTCGGACCCAAGAGGGATGACAATGGTGAATGGCGGAAACTTCATAACTATTAACATAATTTATACCATTTACCTAACATTGTTAGAGTCATTAAGGCTAGGAAGTTCAGGTGGGCAGGTCATGTAGCGAGAATGGAATAAAGTAGAACTGCTGTCAAGATATTAACATTTTCGAAAAAAAAAAAAAAATTGCTCGTGGTTTCATTATTTTTTCCATCGCAATTACGAACACTAAAATTAGACTACTCACAACTCTATGCACACGATCTCGGAAGTCGAAAAGACAGGCACGCGATATGCTTCCTTCATTTGTTACTTTGTTAAACGAAGATAGAAACACTATTCACGTGACATCCATCGAAGTATAAACGAACTGTCACAGGTTGATTGTTGTGATCAACTTTCTGAGTTGATTGCAGAACGTTCGATAAAATAGTGGAATATTTTGTACCGAAAACTATTTCATTTTGACAAAAGTTCCTTGTTTGAAGCAAGTGAAATAAATGTAGAAGAAATATCAAAGATTTTACAAGAGTACAGCTTAGATTCTGGCTCGTAAGGTGAAATTGATTATTTAGATTTAGATCCTGATTTCGAAATTTAGAAAGTAGGTAAGCACATGTTAACACCCTTATAAAAATATTTGCCCGGCGGGAGCTGATTTGATTCGGATTCAACGTGAACCAGTAGGCCCCGTCTCATAGCCTCGCTGCTGAAAGGGACGTTAAACTCAAAATCAATCAACTCAAAATATTTGTACGAGGCGCATTCAGAAAGTAACATTTTCACGCGTCCCATAGCTAGGAATCCGAGAGCGACCGCGTGTATGTGAGACAGTAATGTCCTAGCATGGCTCATGCTCCAGCGGAATTTCCCTAGTGCTCTCAGTAGCGCCATGGTAGTGGTTGAAGATGGACTGCGTGTGAAGTGCGAGCAGTGATAAAGTTTATAAATGCACAGAGTATAGAGCCTATTGAAATCTATCGTCAGCTGTGCCAGGTCTATGGACCTAACGTCATGAGCAAGCATGTGGTGCGTTGCTGGTGTAGACAATTTGCAGCAGGACGTCAAAATGTGCATGATGAGGAGGGCAGCAGGAGACCAACCGTCATCACAGACGATCTCGTACACTTTGTTCGGCGAAGCATCATGCAGAATCGTCGCTTCACAATAACAGAACTCAGGGGACAGTTCCCGCATATTTTCCGCTCCTTATTGTACACCATTGTCACTACTTGCACTTCACACGCAGCGGGAGCGTTAGTTTTCTCTTGTATTTCTTTTCGATTGTTCAGAAAGCACATATTTCAAATTGCAGTGTATTAAACTACCCCTTCTTGCATCACCAAATTATATATACGTAATAAAACTAAAATAAAAAAAAATATGTTTGCAATGGTTTTAGTGCATCTATCATTATTTAGCAATGTGCTATAATTTTTAAAAAAGGCCCAAATGCCCCAGGATACTGGAATAAACCAGGTTAGATTAGGCCAGGATCGAAAGTGTTATCTTTAAAGCCAATCGGGAAGAGACCATTAGGAAGACCTAAGCGTATGTGGAAGTACAATATTAAGATGAATCTCACAGAAATAGGAGTACAAAGTAGAAACTGGGTGCAATTAGTTAAGGACAGAGCTCAATGGAGAGCTTTTGTAAATGTGGCTTTGAATCTCCGCGTTCCATAGGCCACAGAATTCATTTAATTAGTTAGTTAGTTAGTTATAAAGAAAAAAGAAGAGGCGTTACTCGACTCATCCTTACGGAAACTGTTACCTTCTTAAAGAACTTCACATCTATGTTTATAGAATTGAGAAAGCAAAGAAGCAAAATGTTTCATTTTTTTTTTTTTCGCATGAACGTAAATTCATTTGAGGATTTGTTGTTCGTAAACTACACTGAAAGATAACTTTGCTTGAAGGATTCACAGTACTGTTGCAATTAATGGATCTGAAGTCAGAGTGCTTTATTATTATTATTATTATTATTATTATTATTATTATTATTATTATTATTATTATTATTATTATTATTATTATTATTATTATTATTATTATTATTATTAGGTTATTATTTAAAAATAAACGCTCTCCATCGTAGGTAGGCATCAATCCAAAAGTACTTATTTTAATAACTCATAGAACTCTTTCAGTTTTTGCAAAAGTTTTGCACGCAAGACCAAGACCAGGAATTCCGATGCAAGACCAAGACCAAGACCAAGACCAAGGGGTGCAAGACCAAGACCAACACCAAGACCAAACCTGCAAGACCAAGACCAAGACGAAGACTCTTGCGCAAGAGTCTTGCACAAGTACCGGTACTACTTGATATTTTTATAGAGTGTAAAAGGAAAGGGGGAAAATAATTACGTCTTTTACTTGAATTTCGTGGCTTCAGTAAAAATGCCGCTGGAGTGAATTTGTTCCCAGTAGTTTATGCAATCTGTGTGAGTTGATCTACCCCTGTAGTATAACTGTTATATCTACAGTAGGCCTATGTCCTTTTCTGAATCGGTTGTTCGCGTTTCCTGTATTTATTACTCGTTTTAAAGCCACACAGGTGTCATCTTGCGCCATGTGAGCTTTTTAGTGGACAAACACCGTGTGCGTTGGTTTTCTGGGGTTTTCCGTTTCCCCCTGCTTTTTTCATTCCACCATTTCAGTCATTTTTCATCATCACCGCCTCCCTTAGCCTTGGTGCATAATGATGGGACGTTAAACTAGATATTTCACTCATTTCAAAGCATATTAATGGTGTTCTTCTTCCAAAACTAAAGAGAAATGTAGTATTGAACATCAGTAATGGGAGGGTGATGGGATTTAGATTTCTGGGTTTTAGGCATCTAAGGCCATTTAGCCCTTCACGTTTTGAGGGATGACGTCCCTCGGCGAGCACACAATCCGGGGAAAGGGAAGGAAGAAAGAATTGGGAAAGGAAGGAAGCGACCTGGGACCTAGAACTTAGGTACCACCCCGGCATTTGCCTGGTGGGAATGAGAAAAACCCAGGAAACCTCATTCAAGGAGGCTGGCCTGAAAAAGCATTTTACACTTCTTCGACTGAGTGCCCGCACCGGGAATCGAACCCGGGACCGCTCACATCAGTATCAGAGACAAGATCAGTAATTCCGTACACCATAGGTGCCAACTGCTGAAGGGATCCAAAATCAACAGCTTGTCCACCCCTCAGTTTCGACGTTCATCTTCTTAGTGTCTTTTGTGCTATATTTCCCCTTGCGTTTTCATGTGGTTGTGCGAAAATAAATAAAGTACGCGTGTTAGAAAGTATTACGAGCGTTTCCAATAGGTGAACCCTCAGAACTTTCCCACAGTTGTATGCTGTTCCTATCCGATGCTGAAAAAAAGAAAAGCTCAAATTCGAACTACCGGCCACATAGAGTAATGGTATTCTTTGCGCAATAGTCGTATTCGGTTTTCACTCAAATTATACTAAAATATAATGAGGTTTTATTATAATAATTATTATTTTAATTTTTCCTCTCTCTTTTTTGGCCAACATTAATAAACATATCACCATAATTATCATTATCATAGCTATTCTGCCATTATTGGTAGGTCACTTGCTGGAACTAAGGAGCTTCGGCGTACGGCGATCCTCAGCTGGTCTCTTCGTCTTGACGCATCAATTTTCTGTTTTAATACTTTCCTTCAACTACACTCTCCTTCTTCCCCTCCCTCTCTTTCCTTCCACCATACCCTCTAGCACGTCCCTCATAATACATTTTCTCCTCAGCCAATATCCCAACCAGTTCCTCATCCCCCTCTTAATATCTATTTTTTCTCCCCTATTGCTACTATTTCTAACATCTCTCATTCGTTTTCCGTTCAATCCAGCTAATTTTCTCGTTTTTTCTCCATGCCCATGTTTCTGCCCCATACAGTACATGTTGGAATCAATAAAACAAAATCTTAATATTTAACTGGAAGTTTGCTTAATACAAAGGTTAGCTAATCGTGGTTGAAAAGACAAAAATCTGACGCCTTTATAGTGAAAAATAATTTTGCAATTCATGGTATTTCAATAAGCTGTGCTGTCTTGATTTTCTTTCATGTGTCTCAGGGGTAACTTCTCTAGTTTGAGAACCAGTGGAGTGTTGGATCTGTTAAAAAACATAAAAAGATTATGAAACGTTGTGATTTATCTTGTAAGTAGTGAAGCGTGAGTCAAGACTACTATTGTATAGAGCAGTCTTGAGCGTGGATACTCATTGAAAAA
Source organism: Thermobia domestica (assembly GCF_964235325.1). NCBI lineage: Eukaryota > Metazoa > Arthropoda > Insecta > Zygentoma > Lepismatidae > Thermobia > Thermobia domestica. Next base: position 229,164,655 of record NC_137462.1, read on the forward strand.
GAAAATAAAGGTCATCGCCTACGTTGTACACTATCGCCATATTTAGTGCTCTCAAACGGGTCGGGTTGACCCGACCCGACCCGTGACCCGACCCGACCCGAGTCGGGTCGGGTCAACTCGGGTCGGGTTACGGGTCGGGTCGGGTCAGGTCAGCTCGGGTCGGGTTGTCGGGTCGGGTCAGTCGGGTCAGCTCGGGTCGGGTTATCGGGTCGGGTCACTCGGGTCGGGTTGTCGGGTCGGGTCAGTCGGGTCAGCTCGGGTCGGGTTATCGGGTCGGGTCACTCGGGTCGGGTTGTCGGGTCGGGTCAGTCGGGTCAGCTCGGGTCGGGTTGTCGGGTCGGGTTATTCGGGTCGGGTTGTCGGGTCGGGTCAATCGGGTCAGGTCGGGTCGGGTTGTCGGGTCGGGTTATTCGGGTCGGGTTGTCGGGTCGGGTCAATCGGGTCAACTCGGGTCGGGTTATCGGGTCGGGTCACTCGGGTCGGGTTATCGGGTCGGGTCAGTCGGGTCGGGTTATCGGGTCGGGTCAGTCGGGTCGGGTTGTCGGGTCGGGTCAGTCGGGTCAGTTCACTTTGGTCAACTAAGTTTAGGTTGAGCTTAAACTCGGCTGGAGTCGAAAACTGCTGTTTTACACTACCTGCGTAATTAAAAATAGCAATTTTCAATTGATTTTATGGAAGCCATAAATGTATTTTGAACACTTGCAGCTAGTGTTTTTATGGTAAATGCTTATTTTTGTAGTTGTATGTACTTTAATTTTTAAATGTGGAAGATTGATTTTACCAATCGACTGTAATATTAATATCTACGCCAATATGGAGTCTGGATTTAGAACTAAACTAGAAGTTGTTTAAGCAAGGTCAAAAGAAAGATTGGATATGGACGACCAAGCCCAAGCAGGGCCGCGGTAGCTCAGTGGTAGAGAATTCATCTCTGGTGCATGGTGTCCATGGTTCGATCCCAGCTTGTGTTAAGTAGGCTTTGTGGTGGAGAAACGCCGTGTAGTGGGTTTTCTCGGGGTTCTCCTGTTTCCTCCCACTTTCTTCATTCCACCATTTCATTCATTTCTCATGGTCACCATATCCCTTAGCTTCGAAGCAGAATCGAGGGACCTTAAACTCAGGGGTGTAGCTAAGGGGGGGCCATCGGGTCCAGGCCCCCCAAATGGTTTCCTGCCCCCCCCCCCCCAAATGACCAGCTTTAAAAACATCATAGTAAAATTATCTCGCTTCCTTCATTTAAAAGTAACAAACTTATTGACAATTAATAATATACGGTAAAATAGTATGGAGAAATATTGTTTTTCCATACCGATCGAAAAATAGGATACATTTTTGTGACAGCAGATTACATAATTTACTGCGATTTATATTTGACAGTTTAAAGACAAACATTTTAACAAGATATTATAAATACAGCCATAAAACAAAGGTACTAAACTGATTTGTAAGTACATTATATTTTTATATGCTTTAACAAGTATTTTAAAAGACAGAGAATGGAAAATTTGGTGAGAAACAATGTTTTTATTCAGTTTGGATTTCATTCGCTCTCTTTTATTTCTACTCAGTGTAATAAAATAATTGTTTTTTTTTAGTCACGAATAATAAATAAATATTTTTGTCAGGAAACTATAAAGAAATTAAGTGAAATTTAAAGAAAATCAATCTTGTGTACATAGGTTCTGTATACAAGGTCTTAAATTTAAATAAAAAGGTAACCAAGAAAAGTTTTGTTGCTTTTTCACCCACCACCTTCGAACATCGATACGTCACCTAACCTGGAAGATCAAAAATAGTCCCCATCAACATCGACGACCTTCTGAAAACGTTCCTGAAGGCCATGGAATTCATCGCGGTAGAAGTTGGTGGGCCGTGAAACGAAGAAGGTATCAGGTGCATTTTGGACTTTTACTAGGGATTTGAATTGGCGGCCTCTAAGGTGATTGTCCAAAGAATGGAACAGGTAATAATCGGACGGTGCAATACCCGGGGAATATAGTGGTTGCAATATTGTTTCCCATCCAAGGCGGAGAATGGTGTCCTGAGTCATCCTAGCCACGTGGGACTTAGCGTTGTCCCGTAAACGAGGACCCATTTGCAATTCAGAAGTGATGGCTCCAGAGTTTTGAGTTTTTGTTGAGCACAGCTCAACTGCTGACACTACACAGTTGCATTGATACTCTGACCAGCTGGTAGCAGTTCCCGATGCACGATGCACCAAACACACAGAAGGACCTTCTTCTGGTACAGTGCTGGTTTCGGCTGTTTTGAAATCGGTTCATGGGACGCTAACCAATGATGACGGCGCCGTGGAGCTTCGTATAGGACCCACTTTTTATCACATGTCAACGCCCTGTCCAGAAATGGCTCCGAAACAGTAAATAAACGTTTCGGACTGCCGCGTTGCCTTCTGGCCCGGAGTCAAAACATGTGAGACCCAACTTGTAGTGCTTCCCAACTTCATGGATGTGCTGCCGAATGGTTTCTCCACACACTGAATTGTAGTCCCAGTTCCTCTTTGTACGTACATGTGTTGGTCTTCTGGCATGTGGTGTTTTCGGGTGTTTGGTCATCGTTCTTAAACTGGTTAAACCATCGCTGCACTGTCCGCGTCGTCACGACACCCTCAACAAAGGCCTGGCATATTTTCTGTCCCGCTACAGCGGCGTTTGACCTCCATTTGAACTCGTTCAGCATACATGCTCTTATGACGCTCTGTGGATGTCCCATGTTCCCTCTGTCTTTACGCAAGTTCACTGTGTATCTGAATTGCCACAACCAGGTAGTATGTTGGATATACCCACACCAACAACTGACGTTCGCCTTATCTCCGCTCGCATTCAACTCACGGTGTGAGGTCCAATTGAACACAGACCTCCACGAAAAGGGACAGAACTTTCTGGTTATTTTTATAGTTATGCACAAAAGTATAGCGTTTGGTCCCGGGCAGTAGTTCTTGATTAAGCATAATAAAAACTATCTTGAATATAGACCTAATTTATGGATAATAATAATAATAATAATAATAATAATAATAATAATAATAATAAAAATAATAATAATAATAATAAATAAGATAAAATAGTATTTTTAGTTTTCCAGAAGGAAACCAAAATTTTCCTTTCTTTTAGGCCTGAAAAACACTAGCAGCAACACTTTTTTTGCTTTGTACATTGTAGCCGCCCCCCCTCAAAAACGACGGGCCCTTCCTACACGAACCTGCTGGCTACACCCCTGCTTAAAGTGAATATTTCATTTTATTTCACCAAGCCCAAGGACATCGATACAAGAACAAGATAAAGATTGGATATGCAAGACGAATTGCATAGTAATCTTGCTCTTGGCCTTGTTTTGGTGATCACCAAGTAGCGATGAGCGTATTTTCTAGCTTTCCGTATAGTATGAAATACCATAATCAAAATCACACTTGGTCTTCATTTGTACCGATGAGGTGAGCATTCTTGGCTCTTGTATAGCATGAATGATCACCAAGACTACGAAATGCAGGACCAAGACTTGACTGCAAGACAAAGAATAAGACGCAGTATTGATGACCAAGACCTAGGGAGCGAATTGTTTGAATTTCATTTGTTGGGCTGAAAGTGATGAAATAAAATTAGTGCTTTATAATTAAATATCAACCTGTATTTTTAAATTCATATTATGTATCTTCTTACGTGCAACTATATATACTGTAAAATACGTTTTAATTACCGAGAAAGAAAAATCAAAGTGGTACGGGTCCCGGAAACATAAGAACCTATTTTGGAATGAAAGTTGAAGGGTTGGAAAAAACCACAGGTGTTCTCCTGTTTCCTCAACCTTTATCATTGTAGTTAAATGATTTCCTTTTGTCTCCGCCAAGAGACTCTTGCTACTGCCTTCCGAGAAGACGCCCTGCCGTCCCAGCAGGTGAGAACACTGACCTTGAAGAAAAATTTCGTCACATAGAACTAAAGAAAAAAATAAAATAAATATAAATAAATAAAATAAAAATAAAAATAAATTTCTCCCACGTCGGACATTGGTATCAGTTATAAAAAGAAATAACCAAACCTCAAAAGTGCCAAATATTCATTAAGATGCATATACAAATCCCCGCTTGATCTAGCTAGTGGTTAACGTGTAAGACTTCGGTACACGTGGTCCGGGTTCAATTCCCAATGGGAGTGCATTTTGGTGTTCACCCAGTGTTGTGACCATAGTGCTCTCAAATGGATCGGGTTGACCCGACCCGACCCGTGACCCGACCCGACCCGACTCGGATCGGGTCAGCTCGGGTCGGGTTACGGGTCGGGTCGGGTCAGGTCAACTCGGGTCGGGTTGTCGGGTCGGGTCAGTCGGGTCAGCTCGGGTCGGGTTATCGGGTCGGGTCAGTCGGGTCAGGTCGGGTCGGGTTGTCGGGTCGGGTTATTCGGGTCGGGTTGTCGGGTCGGGTTGTCGGGTCGGGTCAATCGGGTCAGCTCGGGTCGGGTTGTCGGGTCGGGTTATTCGGGTCGGGTTATCGGGTCGGGTCAATCGGGTCAACTCGGGTCGGGTTATCGGGTCGGGTCACTCGGGTCGGGTTATTGGGTCGGGTCAGTCGGGTCAGATCGGGTCGGGTTGTCGGGTCGGGTCAATCAGGTCGGATCACGGTTCGGGTCAGTCGGGTCGGGTCGGGTCATCGGGTCGGGTCAGTCAATTCGGGTCACGGGTCGGGTCGGGTCGGTCTTCAACCCGACCCGACCCGACCCGTTGAGAGCACTAGCCATATTACACGAAGGTAAACTATATTACATTTAGGAACATCCATTGTATATATTTCCGTTACTATTGGCTCATTGTAGACTTTATTGTAACTTATATCCAGAGTAAAATTTACTTATGAAAAGCATAAGATTTCTAAAAAGCAAGACTTACAAGACTCTTGCAAGCAAGACTAAGACCAAGACCAAGGATTCCAGTGCAAGACCAAGACCAAGACTTTATGTGCAAGACCAAGACCAAGACCATCCGGGTCTTGGTTTTGGTCTTGCATTTGCTCATCACTACATAGAACAATGATACTCCCTCGTGGCTATATAATTACTGTACAAACCTTTGGCGCGGGAGAGCAGGATTTGATTCCTGGTAGAACATCAAGTCCGTAGGGCCCTACGTTAGCTATAAGATTCACGTCTCACATAGCCTCAGTGATGGATAAGGGTAAACTCCAGACCAATCAATTAACCAATTATACACTGAAAAATATGACACTGAAGGTTGATTAAAACAAGCTTATTTGTCTGGAGTTTAACATAATGTTTACTATCAAGACTTTCTGTGATGTGGTTTTACGTAGGATCCAAATCACATGAGCTCACGGCGGAAATCAACCCCGAGCGTCCCGCAGAAAAGACAAGTGCTCAGAAGAAATGAAATGCTGTTTATAATTTAATAGTTTGGATTCAAAATTGAAATAGTACACTTTCCTGTAACATTTACGAGTTACTATAGTAATTCAGTAGTACTTCTTCAATTTCCATTCTTAACATTTTCTGAAGCGTCATTGGTTGGAATTCCAAAACTGCCCCTTTGGGAGAGTGTACTCATATATTTAACAAATATTGGATATTGGCTAAGTTTTGATATAATTTTCTTTAACTAAAAAAAAAAAAAAAAAAAAAAAAAAATAGTCGTACATGAAAAAGAAAAGGGGCCGCGGCGATTCATTGGTACAGCGTTCACTCTGCTGCGTGGAGTTCCTGGTTCGATGCCAGTTTGAGCCAAGTGGGTTTTATGGAGGACAAACACAATGTGTGTGGGTTTTCTTGGGGTTATCCCGTCTTTCCCCACTTTTTTAATTCTCTCACATTTATTCTTACAATCGACATGAATTTTAGCCTATCCGGCATAAGCATGGGACGTAAAACCAAATACTTCATTTACATTTTTTAAGCAAGTCTTCTCCTTTACGATTTACCGCACTACCGCTCAATAACATTTAATGCAACTGTACAGAACTGATTCTTAATCTTACAAGTAGTAACGAAATGCTGCTTTTTCTGTCAATAACATTACTTTTTATACCCTAATTGTTGAGTTGATTTTGAGTTTAACGTCCTTTTTAGCAGCGAGGTTATATGAGACAGGACCTACTGATTAACGTGGAATCCGAATCACATGATCTCCCGCCGGGAATCGAACACGTATCTCCCACCCCAAAGGTGCGTACGCTAACCGCTTAGCCACGGAGGAGCTCTATACCCTAATTATAAGAGTAATAGTTGATATAATACCTAAAATAATAATGTCATTCAGTTAGTTTTCCTTTTCGTTACGGTATGGGAACGGTTACAAGTAACGAATATTTTAATGCAATTATATTACGTTAAAAAGTTCTGTATTTAACATTATCATTGACATACAACCTATTAAGTTAGCATTCAATAAGTTATTACAACTGTACGATAACCTCAATAACGAAATGCTCTTTTCACCTGCCAATAATGTTATTTTTAATAAGTACCGTAATTGTGAGAGTAACATTTGAAATGATCCCTATGACAATAACGTTACTAAATTGGTTTCGTTTTTCGTTACGATATTGGAACCGTAACAAATAACGAATATAGTTGATGCAATTAAATGCAATTCATATTGAGTTAAACAGTCATGTCTTTAACGTTATCATTTTAATGAAATCTATTACGTTATCATGCATTAACTTCGTTGCAGTAGTAACCCTACCTTAATAACGAAATGCTCTCTTCACCTGCCAATAACGGTATTTTTAATAAGTACCGTAATTGTGAAAGTAACATTTGAAATGATACCTATGACAATAACGTTACTAAATTGGTTTCGTTTTTCGTTACGATATTGAAACCGTAACAAATAACGAATATAATTGGTGCAATTAAATACAATTTATATTGAGTTAAACAGTCATGTCTTTAACGTTATCATTTTAATGAAACCTATTACGTTATCATGCATTAACTTTATTGCAGCAGTAACCCAGCCTTAATAACGAAATGCTCTCTTCGCCTGGCAATAACGTTATTTTTAATAAGTACCGTAATTCTATCAGTAACAGCTAAAACGGTATTTAACGCAGTAACGTTATTCATTTAGTCTCAGTTTTCGTTATCATATAGGTATGGTAACAAATAACGAATTAATAATAACGCACATTATGTTAAGTTAGCAAGCCCTGGTTATGGCGTATGCTGATGTGGTAAATTTAATAGGGGATGATAGAACATAGAAAGGAATGCAGAAATCTTAATTAAGCTTGCAGGGATATGGGCTTAGAAGTAAATGCAGAGAACACTAAATACGTGGAAGTTTGTCGGGATCGTAATACTGAATTTTATGGATGGTTAAGATATCGAATAGTACTTTTGATGAAGTGTAGGGTTGCTAGACGTCCCGGTTTTCCGTCCACGTCTCGTTATACGAGCATTAGTAACTAGTGTGTTCTACACTAATGAAGTAGCGACATTCGTGAACGTGGCCCCGACATGACCACTACCGATAAATTTAGGGTCAAACGTTAGTTCATCGTTAGTGTCTCTTACTGCATCAACGCCTAACATTAGTGCTTCCATTAGTATAGGTGCTAGGTGTTACAAGTAATATACACTATGTGATCAAAAGTATCCGGATACCCCCAAAAACGTATGTTTTTCATATTAGGTGCATTGTGCTGCTACTTACTTCCAGGTACTCATTATCAGCGACCTCAGTAGTCATTAGACATCACGAGAAAGCAGAATGGGGCGCTCCGCGGAACTCACGAACTTCGAACGTGGTCAGGTGATCGGGTGTCATGTCACATGTGTCAGAAGTCTGTACGCGAGATTTCTACACTCCTAAACATTCCTAGGTCCACTGTGTCTGATGTGATAATGAACTGGAAACGTGAAGGGACAGGTACAGCACTAAAGCATACAGGCTGACCTCGTCTGTTGACTGACAGAGACAGCCGACAGTTGAAGAGGGTCGTAAAGTGTAATAGGCAAACATCTATCCAGACCATCACACACGAATTCCAAACTGCGTCAGGATCCACTCCAAGTACTATGAGTTAGGCGTGAGGTGAGAAAACTTGGATTTCATGGTCGAGCGGCTGCTCATAAGCCAAACATCACGCAGGTAAATGCCAAACGACGCCTCGCTTGATGTAAGGAGCGTAAACATTGGACGATTGAACAGTGGAAAAACGCTGTGTGGAGTGGCGACTCACGCGGTCAGTCGCGGTTTTCAATGAAATAATTAACTGTCCCGAAAAGGGCTTTCAGGACGCCTGTTTGTCCCGGTTTTCCTTCCTGAGATTAAAAAAATATCAACCTGCAAGAACTAGTATGTCTCACCTAAAAAGGAAGGTTTCCGCAAGATATGTGTAGCTTCCAGAGGGGAAAAGGTTTTTAAAAATATTCAAGAGGAGCATATGTTATGGCAAGAAATTCTTGAACATCACCTTCAATAGAAGAGAACGTCTTTTCCTCGGTGACGAGCTTTAACTACTAGTTATTTTATACTTTAATCGGTATCGCACAACTACTTCATTGTAGGAACTTCAATCAACAATGGCAATACTGCTATTAGTCACTGCATGCTAACCGTCATGTAAACTGTTTTGTATTGTAGGAATAATATGGAAGGTTACCTGAATAATGTGGAAGGTCTGTCGCATTTAGATCCGTAGTCTTACATCTAAGTTTGATTTGAATTCTAACTTCAACAATTACAGAACTGAGTTGCCATTAATATACTTTTTCATGTGTGGATAAATTTTTTTAAAGACGCTGTGAACGCATTCAATAATTTTGGATTTATGCTTATTTTTTCTTTTGTCCGATAAAATTTTCGGTGATTTTCAGGTTAAAATTCCGTAATAACTTACTCTAGCGCAAGAGGTGGCAGTTAAACACATAAAGGTATGTGTCTTGTTTAATTTTAGTATTCGATTTTTTTCCTTCCAAACTTTTGGTGAGACTGGATAAGTCTTTAAAGAGATTTACTTTTTGATTATCGTTCTGAATTTAGCGTAAATGTATTTTCTCTTGCTAAATGGTAAGTTTGTACTTCTTTTACGGTAGGGTTTCTAACTGAGTTGATCATGCAACAAAGAAAAAAGTATCTCTTCAATCATAAATAGGAGTTTGTCGTAATTGGCGCAATATTTAGGACCTGTTAAACACAAAAAATCGGAATTCGGAATAAGGGACGCCAGGCAGCTCTTTGTATGTTACCTTTTCACATTCTTTAAACATAGCTTTTGTGGCTTCATTTGTGTTGGCTGTGTATAGAGTGAACTGTAAAATTATGAGTAGTAACTTGGAAAAGACATGCAATTAACTGATTCTGATCAAATGAGTAGGAACCCGGACCTTATATATAGACCGAGATTGGTGTCCCGGTTCTTCATTTACAAAACATGGCAACCCTAATTTAGTGGATACTTTCAGATAACTAGGATTAGGATCATTATTAACAGACCAAAATCATAATCACTAAGAAATATGATGTCAACTGAAAGCAGGGATTTTGTGTTATTATTCAGTTAAAAATCTTTCGTTGTCGCGAATTCTGTTGAGGTATTTGTATCTTAAAATATAAAACGTTAATCATGCCTGTTGTGCTGTATAGTTGCGAAACATGGACACTGACTGTGAGGGAAATCGCAAAGTATTTCAAAACAAGATTCTTAGACAAATATTAGAATTCGAAGAGGAAAGGAATGGGAAGTGGTGGAAACTTCATAACGAGGAAGTGCATAATTTATACATTTACCAAACATTGTTAGGGTCATCAAGTCAAGGAGGCTCAGGTGGGTCATGTAGCCAGAATGGAAGAAATTAGAAACGCTTTCAAAGATCTAAATGGAAATCCAAATAGGAAAACGACCATTAGGAAGACCGAGGCGAAGATGGGAGGACAATATGAAAATGGTTCTCGCAGAGATTGGAATATAAAGTAGAAACTGGGTCCAGTTGGCTAAAGACAGAAATCAATGGAGAGCTTTTGTAAACGCGGCACTGAACCTTCTGTATCCATCAGTGTTGGGCAAAATGAATTGAAATCAATTGCAATTGATCAATCAATTGAAAGTAATTGCTCTGAAGATCAATTGCAATTGATTTCAATTGCAATTGATTTCAATTTGTAATTGACAATTAATTTGAATTGCAATTGAATTCAATCATAAAATTTGCAATTAAATTTTCGTCAATTGTTAATTGTTAATTGGTCACCAGGCAATTGAAACTTTTAATTGTTAATTGTCAATTACAAAGGGTGCAATTGAAACATTCAATTGTTAATTGCAATTGACAATTGAAACTTGTAATTGTTAATTGTAATTGTTAATTGCAATTGAAATCAGCAATTAAAACTGAAGATAAGAAGATGTGTGTATATTGTATTGTCCACTTGATACTGTTTTACATTTTTCAAATAAGGTACTTATAAGAAAGGCTGGATACCTACCATCCCTTCCCCCCCCTGGGAAGAAAGCCGTGAAACTAAGTATTTTTTAAATATATTATGTTTATGGTTGTATCCCTCTCGAAAGAACTCTATATGCCCGTCCTGCATACAATAGGAATGAGCACGAGCGAGTTCGAGCGAGTTCGAGCGAGTTTTCTTTAAAACTCGACTCGACTCGAAGCAGACATCTTTGAGTTCGACTCGAGATCTCGGCTCGAAAAATTTCCCCCAACTCGACTCGAATTCGGATTGAGTTTCCAGTCGATTCGAGCCAATTCGAGCTAAATCCTTTGTGTAGTTCCAAGTACTTACTATCTTCAAGTATCCTACATAGACAATATAATTATCAATGATACTACTACTACTACTATAGCTAATTATTATTATAACACCGTGTACCAGTATAAACATGGAATATAGGCGGTTTGTATCGGAATACTAAAAATTAGTTAACTGTCGATCTCGGTAGTCAAGAAATCTTCAGGAGGCAAGGACATCGGTCACGAGGTTCTTGGTTTGAGTTCAGGAGGAGCAAGTATTCGGGCTCGAGCCAAAAATTGTTAGAAGTTATGGGACTCCAGCCAAACATGTTTAAAACTGCTCGACCCGGGTTTAGGGTTGTCAACGACTCAAGCGGCTCGCTCACAGCTCATTCACTTATCGAGCCGAACCGAGAAGTGAGCCGAGCCAACAGCTCATCCAACCGAGCCAGCTCGAGCCGAACCGAACCGACCTGATTGCTTACCCCAACCGAGCCGGTTCGAGCCATTGGCTCAGTTAAGCTAACTCGAACCCAGCCTATGGACACGTTTCAACGGAGCTGGTTCGAGCCATTGGCTCCAATTGAGCCGAGTCGATAACTCGTCTTTACCGAGCCGGTTCAAGCCATTGGCTCAATTGAGCCCAGTCGATGGGTAATCCCAACCAAGCCAGCTCAAGCTGTACGCTCAGTTGAACCGAGCCGGGCCGGTTGACATCACTATTCCGGTTGGGCTTCTACTTTGGCTAAAAAATTGGACCGTGCAGTTCTCAGCCTTGATGGTAAGAACTACAAAAAATGATATGAAATCTTTAGTTTTACGTCCCACGATTATGCCGGTAAGGCTAAAGGAGACGGTGACGATGGGAAATGAATGAAATGAAGAAAGTGGGAGGAAACGGGAGAACCCCGAGAAAATCCACGAGCACAGTGTTTGTCCACCACAAAGTCCAAACTGCTCGAGCTGGGATCGAACCAGGGACCTCAAGCACCGGAGGTGAACGCTCTACTACTGACCCACCGCGCCCCCTGGTAAGAACTACAGTATATACTTATATTGGTGCTCACGGCGTCATTAACTTGTTCCACCACCAACGAATTTCGAGGTACTTTGTTTTGCATCTTTTGTGTGTGTTTTGTGTCGCTTTGTGCGCCTATTCCCACATTTTGTGCATCACCGGAAGTGGGTTAAAATGAGTCCCCAAGGTGGGACGAAAATGACCAAGAGTTCCGCCACTATTAAATCTCGAGGTCGTTAATTTCACATCGCGTACCCTTTTGTGCGTCTATTTCGACGTTTTGTGCGTCACTGGAAGACGGTCAAAATGGGCCTCGAAGGTGGGACGAAATTGACTCACTGCTCCGCCACTACCAAATTTTGAGGTTCTTCCTTTCGCATCGACTAGTGAATGTTTCGTGCCGTTTCGTGCCCTTATTTCCACGTTTTGTGCGTCACCGGAAGTGGGTCAAAATGGGCTTCCAAGATGGGACGAAAATGGCCCACTGTTCCTCCACTATCGAATTTCGAGGTCGTTAATTTCACATCGCGTACCCTTTTGTGCGCGTATTTCGACGTTTTGTGCGTCACTGGAAGACGGTCAAAATGAGCCTCGAATGTGGGACGAAAATGACCCACTGCTCCGCCACTACCAAATTTCGTGGTCCTTCCTTTCGCATCGACTAGTGAATGTTTCGTGCCGTTTCGTGCCCTTATTTCCACGTTTTCCGCGTCACCAGAAGTGTGTCAAGATGAGCCTCCAAGGTGTGACGAAAATGACCGACTGTTCCGACACTATCGAATTTCTAGATCGTTACTTTCGCATCGTTTAGTACCCTTTTTTTTAAAGTTTTCTGCGCCTATTTCTCGTCTTGTGCATCACCCGAGGTGAGTTAAACGGTGCTTTAAAGTGGGAGTTAAATGGCTCACTGTTCCGCCACTATCGAATTTCGGGGTTGGTTCTTTCGCATCGTTTAGTGTGTTTTTTATACCGTTCTGTTCGCCTACTTCCACGTTTTGAGCATCACCAGAAATGCGTCAAAATGGTCCATCAATGTGTGAGGAAATAGAGCCATTGTTCCGTCACTATCGAATTTGTTGGTCGTTTCATTCGCATGGTATAGTGCCTGCTTTGTACTGTTTTGTGCTCCTATTTCCACTTTAGTGCGACAACGAAAATGGGTCAAAATGGCCTACAAGTATAGCGGAATAACTTAATGCTGTTCCGTCACCATCGAATGTCGAGGTCGTTTTCTTCACATTTTTTATGCATGATTTGTGTGGCTTTGTGCATCAGTGGGAGAGGGTCAACATGGACCTTGAAAGTGAAATGGATATGTCTTTTTCTACCATATTTGTAGGTCGTCTTTGACCCACTTTCGTTGGCCTACAAAACGTGAAAATATGCGCAGAAACGGTAAGAAACATGCACTAAACAATGCGAAAAAGCGACCTTGAAATTCGATACTGGTGGGAGAGTGGATCATTTTTCTTCCCACATTGAATGCCCATTTTGACCCACTACCATTGATTCACGAAACGTGGAAATAGGCTTACAAAACGGTAGAAAACACGCACAAGATGATGTGAAGGAAACGACCTCGAAATCGTTCCTGACGAAACAGCATTAACTTGTTCCGCCATATTTGTAGGATAACATTGACGCAGAAAACGAGGAAATAGGCGCACAAAACGACACAAAAAATTTCCATGTAATTAACCTAAATTTCCATTTAAGTTTGTAAGCTTAATTATATGGAAAATTTTATACATTTTTCCTTTACGTTGGTCTACTTTACGTTGATTTGGGACTTTTAAATTTTATTCAGTTTTCCACTGAAAAGTATCTATAATTCAACAAGGAAATAATTATTAATTATAATTATTATCTATATAATTGAATTCATTGTAATTTGTTCCATAACAAACACTTTACCATTTCGTACTAGCTGTTATACCCGTTCTTCGCATGGATCAGATAAAATATCAATGTAAACGAACTGAACAACGGGAGAACAATTAAGAAACATTTCTAAAATTGGATATATTTTGTGAGAATATATATCCAACAACGTACATGTGTTTTCATTGGGAAGGCCGATGGGGGCTGAATTTGAACGTATACATTATCGGGGGTGTCACTATATGTCTGAGCAACCCCAATAAATATGGATTCGACACAAATTCTACTACTTTTACATGTCCCGGTGAACCACCCCTCAGACTCCCTTGGTTCGTATTGTGAAAAAATCTCCTCTGGCCCTCACTAACCCCCAACCAATACCGCGAAAACTATGAATGTGATACTAACATCTGCCATTTTCTACTACTTTTTACATATGCCGGTAAAAGTCCCTATAATCCTCTGGTTCAAATTTTGAAAAAAAAAAATAATGCCTCTGGCCCACAGCCGATGGGGGCTGTATTTGGAAGTCAACGCCTGTGGAAGTATCACCATTCATCTCAGCAACAGCGAAAACTATGGATTTGACACTAATATCGGTCACTTTCCATTATTTTTACAAGTCTCGCAATTCCCCACCCCCGGTGACTCCCGGCCCGCATACAATGGTGGCTAAATTTGAAAATAATCGCTAATGAAAGTATCACCATTGATCTCAGCCACCGCGAAAACTACGGATTTGACATCGGTCATTGTGGATTATTTTTTACATGTCTCGTGATCCCCTTTATAATGCCCCCCTTTCTTAGCTGATGGGGGCTAAATATGAAATTAAACGCGGTCTTGAGTTTCACCATTGAACTCAGCTATCCCGAAAACCATGGATTTGACATTAATATCGGTCATTTTCGATTATTTTTACATGTCTCGGAATTCCCCCCCCCCCTCTGGTGACCCAAGGCCCGCATACAACGGTGGATGAATTTGAAAGTCATTGCTAATGGTAGTGTCGCCATTGATATCAACAACCGCGAAAACTATGGATTTGACACTAATATCGGTCATTTTATATTACTTTTACGTTTCGGTATCCCCCCTCCCCCGTTGACCCACGGCCCGCAGCCGAATACGGTGAATTTGGAAGTTAATGCGATCGGAGTTTCACCATTGATCTCTGCGACCGCGAAAACTATGAAATCGACACTTATATCGTTTTACTTTTACATGTCCCGGTAAACGCCCCCCTGAGACCCCCTTGTTGAAAACGCTTTGCCTTGGTGTGTGACCTGGACCAAGGTATCTTTGATCAAAATTTGGTAACTCTCGGTCGACTTTTCTGGTAACCAGGCCGGTCCCGGTAAACGTCCCCTGGAGACCCCCTAGTAATGAATTAAAAAAAAACTCTTCGTCTTGGTCTGGGACCTAGACCAAGCTACCCGTGACCAAATTTTGAAAAGTTTCGGTCCACTCGTCTCGTCCACAGGCCGCACAAAGATAGACGGACAGACACACGAACAAACTCTATTTTATTTATATTAGAAAGGTCAGATCCGCCGTTATTGTATTAGTGCGGTGCTTGAGCGATTGATCGTAGAAATTCAAACTCCGAAGAGTGATAATTTTATAGACTTGTTTATTACAAGTTTAAACTCTTTAGTCAATAGAGAAGAGGGCGTGAATCATGGGTCAGAGTTGATGACAATGGGTTTTGTTGGGTCTGTGGGTCACAGAGGGTAAGAGTGGTTTATGGTGGGTGGTGGGTCAGAGTGGGTCACGGTAGGTCGTGGGTCACAACAGGTGGTGAGTCAATTGGTCGTGGCTAAAGTTTTCATTGCCCCACGCCCTCTCTGAACTACAATGTTGAAAATTAATCAGTGAAAATCAATTGCAATTGATCAATCAATTGAAAGTAATTGCTGTGGAAATCAATTGCAATTGAATCAATTGCCAATTAATTTCAATTGCAATTGAATCAATTGCCAATTAATTTCAATTGCAATTGAATTACAGAATTCAATTGCAATTACTTTCCACAGCAATTACTTTCAATCAATTGATCAATTGCAATTGATTCTCCTTTTTCAATGGCCAACTGCAATTAACAATTAACCATTACTTATTTCACTTGTTAATTGCAATTAGCAATTAAATTTACAGATTAATTGTTAATTGTTAATTCAATTGAAATTTGCCCAACACTGGTATCCATAGGTCATAGAGCTATATTAAGATATTGATATATTTAGCTTCTTTTTATTTTACAGAAATGTTGTTATAGGAACTAAAAAGTTTTTCGCTGGTAAAGAGGATTTCGATTCGAGGTTCCCACAAATTAGCTATTTAACCACTAAAACAAATTTGGTGGTGATTTTGATTTAAAATGGCACCCATATATATATATATACATCGTGTTTCAAAAGTCCCGGAACACTTTTAATTTTTGTTGTAGGCAAACTAGTAACATTGGAAAGTAACAAATTGCATAATTGTAAAGGGTAAACTGTTCAGTTTGTTTTGAACTGCTTATTTCACAGACATTCTATGTGGGAACCACGCGTGATCCTACAAATGTCTACGCGATAATCCAGTTCTTGCCACACACGACCCAACATGTCTTCCGAGACTGTTGCTGTTGCTCAATTTTCCTTTTCAATTCCCTAACATCACCTGTCAAAGGTAGGACGTACACAAGGTCCCTTCACATACCCCCACAAAAAGAAATCGCAATGGGTGATATCTGGAGACCTAGGAGGCCTTTTGAGCACACAATGGTCCTTTGATCCACCACGACAAATCCAACGATTTGGTAGCTCTGAGTTCAGATATGACCTAATATCACGGTGAAAATCGGGTGTGCACCATCCAACTGAAGGACAAAGTTTTCTGATTCAGTTTGCAACAATGGCAATAACCAGTCCTGGAACATGTGAAGGAAGGACTGTTCATTAATAGTTTGTTCTTCAAAGGAGATAAGTCGATACAGATTCTTGTGGGACATGGCACAGAAAACATTTGGAGAATCTTGCTCGTGATCCAAAATTGCATGAGGGTTTTGTGTTCCCCAAATTCTACAATTGTGCTTGTTCATTTTTCCACTTGTATGAAATGTTGCCTCGTCTGAAAAAATGATTGAATTCACAAGAGCATCCTCTTTTTCCTGCAACACACAACAAAACTGGAATCGCTCCTCTTTGTCTTTTGGATATAACTTTTGCACTAACTGCAATCTGTATGGTATGATGTTTAATTTTTTACGCAAAACACGCCACACAGACGTTGTTGACATTTGCAACTCAAGTGAAGCACTGCGTATCGATTTTCTCGGGTTCCTTGTGAAAACTTCTCTCACTCGTTCAACGTCATTTGCACTCACACTTGGACTACCACTTCTCTTCTTGGCACACAGACACCCTGTTTTAACGAACTTCTCATGCCAATTGTAGATTGCCTTTCTTGTTGGTGCTGCTTTACCGTACCTCAACCTAAATTTTCGTTGGACATCTGTTGCACTCCTTGTTTTGTCAAATTGTGGGACGCAGAAAGCCTTCTCACCACCAGAAAGCGCCATTTAGATTTTGGTACCACCTAGTGGCGATACATGGAACTACACGTTACACCTGCAATGAAAAAAATACACCTTCAATGTTTCAAATTATTTACTTCGATAGTTTACAAAGGTTATAGTTTGGCTACAATAATTTTTTAAAGTGTTCCCGGACCTTTGAAACGAACTATATATATACGTTTGTCCCAGCACGGACCTGCCTAGGTCCTATCCGAAAAAAGTAAATATTACCGTAATACCGCAGAAAGGAATGGACCAAAGCAAATGAAATTGTATGTAGATATTATATAGACCAGGGATGCAAATAAGCAACGAAATTTTACTCGCCCAAGGAATAAGCTATTAGGTCACATCTCCAAGGACGTCGATTTTTCTGTAAATCTGGGGGGCCGATTCAGATGAAGAAAGTATATATATGAGGATTTTAAGACCAATTGTATTCAAATTATGCAAAATATTGTATATTCAGAAATAAAATTGGGGGGCAAATGAGCTTTGGGGGGCCCAGCACCCACAGTATCGGCGCTCTTGCACATCTCTCAATAGAACTCATTTCCTTACCTACGGTATATTAAATACTCGTCCGCACGGGTGAACCTCTCGCCCCGGCGAGTGGTTATTTCCATGCCTGAAATAGATCATATGTAAAATAAGGAATTTGATCTTTCTCAAGTGTCCCTATCAGTTTTGCTTCAAATTTGGCAGATCAACAGCAAACTGAAAAGTAAATCGACATGTGTTTTTTTATGCGCAACAAGATTGTAACTCCTGAAATACTATAAAATACGCTATAGTGTTTATGCTTGTAGTTGATCTGACTAAATTTGAAGAAATCGGATGGATACAAGACACTTGTGAGACACGAAAGCTATATTTTACATATCCAATATCTACATATAATTTCATTCGCTTCAGTCCACTTCTAGATTCACTTAAGGCCTCGGTCTACTCAACGGTTTTTTTTTTCTTTGAGGAAAATACGTATTTCTACAACAATTGTGAACATTTAATTTACTTCGATCCACTACGTCTTGCCTTAATGGGTCTAATTCCAAAATTTTGAACGGGAGCTTTTGCTCCCAAAAACAGTTTTACCCCAGAAATAAGAAAAACGTATACGTTTATTTTTGCCTATTGTTCATACACAAAGTTTCGTTGCAATTCTCCATATCCTTTACACACATCTGACATACCATTACTAGCACTTTTGATATTTCGTAAACAAAAGTTTGGAAGGGTGCGTGCCCCATTCAAACGTTTTCTCCAGGAAAATACGAAAGCCGTACTCCCTTACATTATGTCTACAATATCTGTGGACAATTTCATTCACTTCAGTTCACGTCTTTTTGCCTTTCCGGCGTCAATTTTCAAAATTTTCGGTGTGAGATTTTGCCTCCTAAAACAGTTTTTCCGCAGAAAATAAAAAAGTGATATTTGTTTTTTGCGTATCGTTCACATAAAAAGTTTCGTTGCTATTCTTCATGTATTTTATAAACAATTGACATACTCTTACTAGCACTTTAGATATTTCGTGATCAAAAGTTTGGATGGGTCCGTGCCTCGCCCAGCCATTTTTCCAGGAAAATACGAAACCAGCATTCCCTCATTTAATGTTTACAATATCTGTGAAAATTTCATTCACTTCGGTAAATTTGTCGTTGCCTTTCGGACGTCAACTTCAAAATTTTGGGTGGGAGTTTTGCCCCCTAAAACCTTCTTTTTACAGAACATAAAACCCGTATCCTTTATTTCTTGCGTATTGTCCATACACAAAGTTTCGTTGTAATTCTTCCTTTTTTAATACACGTCTGACACACTTTTGCAGCGGTCCGTGTCTCACCTAACAGTTTTTCCAGGAAAATACGAAACCCATATCCTCATTTTACGTCTGCAATATCTGTGCACAATTTCATTCACTTCGGTTCACTTCTTCTTACCTTTCGGCGTCAACTTTTAAAATTTTGGGTGGGGGCTTTGCCACCTAAAACCGCCTTCCGCATAAAATAAAAAGCCCGTATTCGTTTATTTTTTGCGTATGGTCCATCCAAAAAATTATGTTGAAATTCTTCATGTTCTTTAACACACATATGACATACTGTTACTAGCACTTTTGATATTTCATGATCAATTGTTCGAAGGGGTCCATGCCCCACCCAGCCTTTTTTCAGTAAAATACGAAACCCATATTTCCTAATTTTGCGTCTACATTATCTGTCCACAATTTCATTCAGTTCGGTTCACTTCTTTCTGCCTTTCGGCTTATGCCCCTTAAAACCTTTTTCTCCGGGAAATAAAAAAAACGTATTGGTTTATTTTTTGCGTATTGTTCATACGTAAAGTTTCGCTACAATTCTTCATGTCCTTTACACACATCTGATATACTGTTACTAGCACTTTTGATATTTCATGATCAAAGATTTGGACGGGTCCGTGCCCCACCCGACCGTTTTTTCCAGGAAAATACGAAACACGTATTCCCTCATTTTACGTCTGCAATATCTGTGGACAATTTAATTCACGTCGGTTCAGGTGTTCTTGCCTTTCGGGTCTCAAGTTTCAAACTTTGAGTGGGGATTTTATATTAAACCTTTACATTATATAACTTTTTCTTTTTTATGAGGTTCTTTTTTGGGGGCGGAAGGAGAGAAATGTTTTGCTCTGATGTCTGTTTCTTGCCATTCATCTTGTCTGAAATGCTTAAGTAATATCATTTTTTAACTTTTGATGTCATTCAACACCCTCACGTAATAAAATTGTCATTCTTAGCAATTTGTCTTATTCTCTTATTTGCAGTTTGCCAAACTGATATATTTGCTACAAAATTGAGTTTTGGTCCAACGCTTTTCGAATTCGCAACCAACCAAATCGCCAATCTTTTTGGGTTGCCTGTTATTGCAGGAAAGGGATAATTGCAGGTGGTAATGCACTTTTGGAGTCGTGTATACATTACTTAATTTATTCCATGGTATGTTTGCAGATACCATAACATGGCATAAATCATGTACAAATTGATCCCAATCATTTGAACGTGTTTGCAATGTTAACAATCTTTAGTTGACGCTTGTCTACCAGCTACATCGATAAGTGCCTTTATGTTGGAATGCTGGACCAGTTGGTACTTATTTTTCACACGCAAATTGCTTGTTACATGGTTGAAAAAAATTGCTTTACCATCTGTGACGTAGTTTGTATCGTTTTGTACCCACTGCTCAAGCAGTGAGCTTCTTGACCATTTATCTTTGGGCTTTGTTGTCACCCACTCACTCACGCAGTAACACTATAGCACAAGTCAGCACGCACACGTACACAGTAAACTAGAGTAAATGTAAGTACGATGTGAACACTAATTCACGACGAAGTAAACTCACAACAGTGCGTTCAGTCAACACGGGAGCAGTTCGGCGAATTTCTTTCCAGTTTCATACTGATTTTTACAACAGCTTCCGTTCCTTCCTCCATCCCTCTTTTGCCCCCATTTGCGGGGTCGTAATGTCTTAACGATTCCATGTCCTTTTGGCGGAGGGCTTTTTTGACTCGGGCCCTTTTGGCTCGGGTCCTTTTGACTCGGGCCTTTTTGTCACGGGGCCCTTTTGACCCGGGTCCTTTTTGACTCGGGCCCTTTTGTCGCGGTGCTTTTTTGACTCGGTCCTTTTTCTCATCGTTCTTTTCTCCAAACCCTTCTGACGTGACTCCAAAAGATTTTTGAGAATCGTAGGGCGAAGGCCATCCAGACCTTCCGCGCTGCCAGATGGAAAAGAATTGATAGCATTTTTAACTTCGTTTACTGAAATTCTTTTAATCCTGTTTTGGTCTTCTGGAAGGTTTGGTAAAGTAAATGCACCGGGATGGGCTGGATGCCTCTCCAATAACGTCTCAAAACAGAGATGTCAGGGTCTGCCAATATTATCGTTTGAAATTAGTAAACAGGCTGCTCCTCAGATGTCACCATCGGCTTTTGTTTTCTATAATCTTAAGATTTGACACATTCTGTTTAGGTATAGATTTCTTGATCTTTGGTGAATGTAAGGTTAAGGCGTCAATACCTATATTATCCCAAAGACGAACTCGTTGTTTTACCCATGAGGTAAGATTTTTTATATTTTCAGAACGTTTGGGATCAGTTATTGCTACAAATGGTAATATTAAAAGGTTTATCCATTTTTTCCATTTGAAATAGCTATTTGTAACAACTCGAAAAGCGCATCGGCAACCTCAGTTCGAGCACTGCGAGTAACACGTCTTAGGGTGTGTGTAGAGGATATTAATGACGTAAAACTTTCTACAGTTGGGACAAGATAAGATCTAGGAGTGGCTGAAAAGTGGTCCTGGCAGGCCTACTTGTGTGGTCCAGGCACCCTCCAAACCTGGTCAAAACCTTAAAATTCGAAATTATCAGAAATATGAAAGACCTGACAGATTTTATAAGGAAAGACGTAAGGAAATAGATAGGTTTTAGTGCAGCTCATAAAGGTTGGGCCTACAGTTAGTAAAAATGTAAAAGATTAAAGTCGTGGAAAAAAGGCCATGTATTCACCCCGGTAGCGCACGCAAAGTTTATGATGTGAAAACAAAATAATCCCCATGCCGTACGCGTCGGAGGACCACCGATGGGCAACTAGAGATATCTCGATAAAATTTAGCGGCCTTGCAGAGACGATCCGCGGTGGCCACACTTCTATTTTGAAAATTATACCACCAGCGGCAGAGACGCGACGAAACGCCAATGAACAACAAAATTACTCCCCCAAAATATGTTAAATCGCCTATGTGCTTAGTTTGTTACATTAAGGAGAGTCTACAAAACATTTTAAAAATTTAAAAAAAATACATGCCCCAGGGTAGGCGCGCATTACCAACCTTTGGATTACTAGGTGCGTGCTCTTCCGAGTTGGCCACGGAGGCAATGGAGAAAACGTCGCTTGTAGAGGCATAAATCGTTGAGGTGTTTCTAATTTAGCTAATCAGAGTGCTCCTGTAACCGTGTATATTCGACGATAACCGTTTTTGAGTTTAGATAAAATCCGTTCGCCATGTAATTTTATAACAAAATGACGTGTGTCTATTTATTTTATTTCATGGTTCTCCCATATTCACCTTCAAATGATCGGCTACAGTTGTCATCTAAATTCATACAATTATACGCACCCATCTCAATCCTTTTCACTTCATGATGTAGAGGCAGGAGTTATCCTTGATCCACGTAGCTCACTTTAGGAACAATTCGTCAGTAACAATAATATATAACAATAACCGCATGCACATGACATGCGGTAGTTCGTGTCGGTCCCTTCGCGATTCTCCGCGACGAATCGAAGAAGCGCGGACTAAAATGAAGTCATCGCTGCTACGCGGCGGTAACTTCAATACTCCGACCCTAAACATGTCTTTCGACTCGACGAAACCCTACCGCCAGTAGCACACTAGCGGCTGTCCTTCGACGTGTCGCTATTGCGACGATCGACATTTACCGGGAAGAGGGCCACTAGATGTTGGCGACGTTTACGGCATGGGGATGTTTCGTTGTTAGGCGTCAATATGTATTGTATTGTAGGGGAAAGTCAGATAAAACCGGGACCTGGGTTTTCTGGCTATATTAGTGCTGACAATTGTCGGCCAACGCACTGAATTAGTTGCAAACAGCCGCCATGGTCATACTTAGTGTAAGAGAAAGCTGAGTTAGTGGATCCTTTGTCGTTGGAGATATATTGAAGAATTTGTGTAGAAAAGTTTTGACTTGTTTCCCATCGATAATATACTGCGTTTCTAACCACTGGAAGATTGATCTATGTAAGTATACAACATATAATAACACCTCTTTCTGCTGTTATTTTATGTCTTGAATCATTTTCTTGTGTTCTTTGAGAGATGATAGGCCTGTAGTTCTGAGTAATGGCGTGGTAGGATAAAACCGGGACCTCAACAGTCGGACGAACCGGCTAGTACCTGGTTTCGGACAACTCGTTTCCTAACGTGTGCTGTCGAATGTTTGTTCCATTTACTGATAGACTGTTAAAGATAAATAAGAATATTCTATGGATTATGTGTATATAATAAAATATTCATTTTCATAACTTTTTCAGCAATTTTGTTAATATAAAAACTTAAAATGTGAACTAAAAATAAGAGTGTGAGTATGAGATTAATGTCTTCCACGTGCGAAGTACTAAGGGGTAGGGTTCGAATCCTTCATGGCATGTGCGTAGCTTATGTTTGCCTATTTAATCATGACATTATATGAGGGCTACACTCGTAAATTATCCACTACCGGAACGTTTCAATTTTTACCACATGCCACATCAATAACTGTGAAGTCAGGATCGAGCATAAAACAATTGCTAATATTGACAAATGTGTGGAATACTTTTTCAATCACATTTAAAAAACTAAAATTAGGAAAATTTAGAACTGTCCCTGGGAGACCCAGAAAAGACGTCCATAGCTCGAGAAAAGGGCTTTAACCGTAATGCTGTTCATAAATTCTTCAGCCTGCTTCAGTCTATTTATGAAAAGCACAAACTTTCAGCTAGTAACATCTACAATGTGTATGAAACTAGGATATAGACTGTCCCCAATAAACCTAGACTGTCCCCAATAACTCTAAGGTGCTGGCTTTGACAGGGAAGAAGCAAGTATTGTCTGAGCTCTGCCGAGTGAGGCACTCTTGTTGATCAAGTCGATGATCAGGCATCTTGTTACTCTCCGCAGAGGCTAATGTGTCTTGTTTTGCAATATCACCAACATAATGAATGCCTCCTCCAGTGGAACCAGGCCCACGAGTGTAAATAAGTTCGGCAAGAGGAGAGTCATTGTTGGATACAGTGTCTTAACTCTAAAGGATGGACACACGAAGCTTGTAACAATGCGGACGAACATGATTGTACTTTTGTTTGTGATTTTTGTTCTTAGATTTAATAAAGTCGTGACCTAAAGTTATTTTTTTCAATGTTATTAGTCTAATGTTGTCTAGTCCTCTATATTTTTCGTACTTTTTAAGCTCACATATTTATTAAATTGTATTCAGGGTTGCTGTACTAGTTCTTGGAGCAATTGCAAATTTTTCCTGTACAATAAAACTTTTTTTTATAATTATTTTTATGTACGCGGTTTTGTCCAACCTGGTAGTACAAAACCTGGTTTTTACATATCCTTCGAGAAAAGGTTTTTACTCTCGAATTTATTAACTTTTTCCACTGAAGTAAACATTTTTGTGTCAACAACAAATCAATTTAGCATTTGAGAACCAATTCAAGCTATACCATCCACATAGATGCTGAGGAACAAGTAAAAACATTTTGGGGTCCGGTTTTATCCGACTTTCCCCTACTAGTCAATTCGGTGGACGTTCTTTCTCAAGGAAACTAAGGACTCGTAGAAGCCTCCTTCGTGTTGTTTCGAATGACATTTCTGGAATGACAAGGCAAAATAGTCATTAGCCTAAATACTACTCGCAACAATATTACCCTACTCACATACTAATATGCCTTTCAAACCAGATCGGACAAAAACGGGCAACACTTGGTCTTTTTCTCTAACAGATAATATCCCTTACTATCACATCCAGCACATAATAGAACTGGACTCAAAATAAAATTGTACATGAAATTCAATATCAAGTTTACCAATTTTGGTTTTCGATCTAATTTTATTTATCCACATATTGACTGGTATATGAAAGCAGATTAGAGTTCTACGTACGTGTCACGAACGACAAAGGTATAACAATGTTCTAGACAATCATTATAGAGCCTAACAATGAAACATTATTCTGTTTTCACATCATGAACTTTGCGTCCGCTACCGGGGTGGATACATGGCCTTTTTCCACGACTTTAATATGTCACTTTGGTACTAACTGTTGGCCCAACCCTTACGAGCTGCAGGAAAGCATACCTATTTCTGCACACCTTATTCTTTCCTTATTAAATCTGTAAGGTATTTCATATTTCTGATAATTTCGAATTTTGAGGTTTTGGCCAGGTTTCAAGGGTGTCTGGAACACTGTGCTGTGCTGGAGTCCAAGTCACTGCCGTGGATATCGGTTTCACCTGATTCCGCTGAGTCAACTGATGTAGTCATTCATGTTGTATATTTATATTAAACAAGGTACGCACGAAAATAAAATAGCTTTAAGTAACAATGATGAAGTAGTATTGATGATATTGAAAATTGAAAAAATTCTAAATATTTGATTTTAACGAATTTCCGCTGGTCTTTACATCATCGCTAGAATATGTCGAAATTATAACTTCAATATTCATTTCATTTCTTTATAATAAGATGACTACAATACCAATTTTTGAACGAATTTCACCATTTTCATCTAGGAGATGTCATGCACACCCACATATAACTCAAACACGTCAATCAACATTTCCTAACTTTCAATCAGAAACCTTGCAGAGAATACCCTTATGCTTGCGCACTGATCTCAACAATCACTTAACAAAATTTTTAAAAATATTTTCTTCATTAAGCTTAAGTGAGATTTCATAATAGAGTAAACTCTTAAATTTTTTAAGTTTTGGTCTTTATCAGTCTTATAGCGAAAACTATTAGAATCAGTTGAATAAAATTTAACACTATAATTTCTTTTCCTAGGTCATCTGTCCATTTACCAAGATTACTTATAGTTCGTACTTCGTTATCAAAATTAATATAGACAATAGAATCAGTATCATAACATGCTACATGCTACATACATACATGCTACATCTTAACATAAGGGACAATCTTGAATGTGCTGTTGTAAATGTCGCTATATGTATGTATGCTACTTGAAATATCGACATACTGATCTTTGCATTTATATATATATATATATATAAATCTATTTTAACAATGAACTTTTTAAATACAATTGTTTCATTTGCTTGAACATAAAATGTTGATGGTACTAACTAGTTATGTATACATTAACAAGCACATCTCACGCATAATGATGCAAACTATGCAAAAATATATGGAAGGTATTTTAAAAGTGTGCAACAGGAAATATTTCAGATCAAATTATCGTGAGATGTGCTCTCTACTTATAAACAGTCATTTAGGCATTTCCAATTCTACATTCAGAAGTAATTCACATCGCTTTTAACACCTGTAAGATATTCGGTGTGGATCAGGTTTTGTGTTTGTCCGAATTCATCTCAAAGAATTCAAGCCTATCTTGCGACTCCTTTTTTACTTGGGTTTGATACTATCTGCTCAAATACGTAAAAACTACATACTAAAGTTTATTTTAGTGAAGATATTTCACAAACACGCACAATCTTCTCCAGTTTACAGCACATATTACTTTACATCCAAAATTGTACAGCCACCAGCAAAAGTATCTTCCCCTAAGTGCTCTAATTCCATTACTTGGGGTCCAGATAATTTGCAGTTTGTAAAATGCCTGGGCAGATGCAATCCAACTTACACGTAACTTTTATCGGCACTAACAGCAATTGGTAGCACTGAATCCGGTCTTTATGCAACTAAAATGTAAGCAGATGACGCATGAAACATTTCTTCATTCTGAGATGAATCTCTATAGTTCAGAACGTCTTTTCCAATGAACACCATAGGCCCATTTCATTTCAAATCGTACACGTGATAGCCAAATGTGTACCATGACCGTCGTGAAGTTGTATCAAAAACATATATATTAAAGATAGACATGACCAGAATACAGAAACAGAATAGTTTTGGCCTCTGATGATTTGCAACAGTGTTGAAACCTCTTTAAAAATAACCACAAATAGTTACTTTTGCAGCAAAGTGAGGGATTGGCGTTTCGAAGGTATTATTAAAAAAGAACAGAAAGTGCTAGAAACTTTCTTCGCTGTTTATTTTATACTAAGTTTTCAATGAATTATTCTTCCAAACCATATCAAACAGAGATATTAGAGGTGTAACGTAAATTGTAACAAAATTGTTGAACTTGGAAAGAGAAAACTTTGTTGTGCACATATTTCGGATATTTCCTATGGCTAAATGAAAACACATTTCTTTTATGCTAGGAATAAATACTATGGAAAATGACATTACAGTAAAAACATCATTTCCTACCTATCTGTACACCACAAGGGAGAATTTAGCATGAAAAAGTGAAAATTTCAAAATTCGACTATTTTCAAAAATTAATATCTCAGAAACCCTATTTTGAATTGTCATAAGAATTACACAAAGCATGCACACAACATTGTTCTCTAATCCTGTCAAGACAGACTTGGTATTATTTTTCTGCGAAGAGGGATATGAATTTTTATATTGCACCTTACACAAATTGTGAAATAATAGTAGTGAACAAAGTGTGGGATTGGTAACACTGCTTTTGATTTAAATTCCCTATCCAAGCTGTTATATCACCATAATAACAATGTAAATTAGGGGTGTTCGGAATTGAGATTTCAATTCCGGAATTCGGAATGTCGATAATTCCGGAATTTTTCGGAATTCCGTTTTTCGGAATCTCGGAATTCCGGAATTTAGTATCGTGTTCTGGATTCCGGAATTCCGATCTTCCGAAATTTCAGATTTTGTTTCGAGATTCCGGAATTCCGAACTTCCGATATTAGCGATGAAGTTCCGGAATTCCGATTTTCCGAAATCAAATCTGTTAGAGGCTTTATATTTTAGTATAGATATGTGGGAAATACCAACTGAAAATGTTCGTTG
The DNA here is from genome assembly GCF_964235325.1 of Thermobia domestica. NCBI lineage: Eukaryota > Metazoa > Arthropoda > Insecta > Zygentoma > Lepismatidae > Thermobia > Thermobia domestica. The sequence continues at coordinate 229,192,490 of NC_137462.1, forward strand.
TGTAACAACAGTAGTGCCAATATTGTAAAGTCCATTGTTGACTTGAGCGATTTACAACATTTGAGTTGTTTCGGCCATACTTTGAATATTAGAGTACACAAAGCCCTTGAGCTACAGGGACCTTCGGAAACTGACAAATTATGAGTCAAAGCAGGAAAATGAGACATGCGCTGCAAGAAGAGTAATATGCATTAGGCCTTCTGCGTAAAATACTTCCGTCATGCACGCCAACAAGATGATTGTTTACTTTCCTTTTGATGCTGGTAGTTTTTACACGCCAAGAAGAAATAGCAAAAGTTCTGTCTCAAACAATATATAAAAATCTTATCCTTCAGAACGAAGAAACAGAATTATTAACTATGATTAGTAATTAGAATTGTTAACTATTATCGTCCTTACAAATGCTTTGTGACAGTATGTCAGCAGAAACATCTGTTACAGCGTCGGACATATGGCCATCATATGAACAAATTTCAAAAGATTTTCAAGTCGAAGAATCTCAACTGATAGACGATATATCATAACAAGATGAAGCAAGTACGCAGGAAACACATCTTTCATTCTATGACTTTTTGACTGAAGAGGGAGATAGTGAACAGATCTTAGAAGCAGCCTCAAAGAAGATGAAAGAAGCATGAAAATGGAAATTTTGTCTCTTCTGAAATCGCGATTCGAGAAGGATGAAAGAAGCAGAATTCTGTAGAAAATTTGTGCTTTCTTAGATCTCAGGTTTAAAGAAGATAATTTGGGTAAAAATATTGAGATAACAAAAGGCAGAGTACTGTATAAGTTGAGACTTATTCCAGCAGGAAATCCTAAAAAAGATAATCAAGGGAATGTTGGTACTAAAAGATTAGACAGTTGCCTAAAACGAAGGACATTTGGTGAAAGGATAAAGAAGGCAGTCACATAGAATAATTGAACCTGTACCTAAGCCTTAGGGATGCAGATTTGGAGGAAGAGTCACTACTTTGGTGGAATAATCATTCCCACCATCTTTCAAGATTAACAAAATTAGCGAGAAAATATTGTGTACACAAATAATCTTACCGCTGAGCATGCTGGGCAGTTAATATTTCTGTCCATGAACAAAGTTATTGTCCCAAAAACATTTTAAAATACTATTGAATATAAGCTAAATTTTCTCATTGTTTCACATCTCTGGCTTAGTATAACAGGGGATTCATAAATCAACACGAAGTACAGAGTCCGACATAATTATTCTAACATAAACATGTTTACTAGATTTATCATTTCTATAGGTATGCAAAGAAAGTAGACAAAATTACAACTGCTACAAAATAAATTTGAGTCTTCTACTAAATATATAAACTCATGAAAAGCATCGGATACTTATTTCCACTACCAGAAACGATGAAAATAGTTTGTTTACATCTAGATATCAGCATTCAACAGAGAACAGCTAGTAATTAGTTATGTTCCCCTTTCTATGGATTACTACGATAATTTTTTAACAAGACTGTACTTTTTTGTGCTGACTGCAGAGTTCATATTTCTCCACTCTGAAGAAGTTCTTTCAGATGGTCCTTACTTCTAATGTGATGTTTCCTAACACGATCTTCGAGCTCGTTCCAGATGTTCTCTGTAGGATTTAAATCTGGTGATTTGGTCGGTATCTTCAAAGTATGAGGAGTGTTATACACCATCCAAAGCCTCATAATTTCCGCAATATACTTTGGATCATTGTCCTGATGGAAGTAATAACCATTTCCCAATTCTAGCTTCTGTGCACTCTTCTTAAGATTGTTTTCAAGAATTCTCTTGTATTGAAACTTTTCCATGATTCCATCTATGAGCACCAGTTCCCCAACGCCTGATGAAGCCATACATCCCCATACCATCACACTGTTGCCTCCATGTTTCACTGTAGCTACCATGTTCATAGCTGTATTTGATAGCCTTCACACTGTAACACGTCCATCACCCTTGTATAAGCAGAATTTGTTTTTATCCGACCAGAGAACGTGATCCCAGAATTCTGTTGGCTTCCCCTATACAGGTTAACAAATTTTAGACTCTTTTTCTGATTCACACAATTGACATATGGTTTCCTCGTACGAAAACTGGCATTGTAACCGGCACTATGTAAAACCCGTCCAACTGTTCCTGTGTGCATCACAGTGCCAGAATATTGTTCAAGGCTTCCTCTAATCTCAGATGCCGGATTCTGCTTGTTTGACTCCTGTCTCTAGTAGTAAGTTTAGAAGGAGCGGCGTATCTAGGCTTATTCACAACACTATTAGTCTGTTTGAAGCGCTGAATGATGGAGAACACCATGATTTTGCTTCTGTTGACTGTACTATCAATTTCGGACAGGGGTTTGTGTTGTTTGTACAGATTAATTACAACATTTCTTTCTTCGACTGTTGTCTCCTTACCTTTACACCCCATGTCACTTGTGAATGCTTAGCTTTACACTACAATTGCGAGCTGCTGTTGCGAGGCACAGTATGAAATCAACGACTGTGTGGTGGGGGCATAAAACACGCATCCAGTCATGCGTCTATTCGTTTGGAGACGTTATGTCGTCCTATAAGTGAGACCGCAGGAGAAATATAGTAGACTCTACATATTGTGTGCTAAATACATGCATTATGATATTTTAAATATAGTTTCAGAGACACATAATGGTAACGTTTATATGTTTACAAATTCAACACTACTAAGCAAATATGATGTATGTTGTTTATAATTCATACAATGTAAATAAAGTATTAATTATATTATTCCAATACTTCTGTCGGTCTCTGTATCTGTTTTTTCTTATTTTCAAATGTACGGTAAATTTAAGCTATTGAGAAGGGCATAGTTACCAGTGTCATTATCACTGCATAGATGTATCTGTATATTATTCAAATAACATTCCGTTTGATTTCATAATGTTAATACATTATTTCATTATAATAATATTTCAATTAATATATTTCTCAAGTTTCATAATATTTCGTATTTAAAATGTTGTTTGTACAGCATAACATTTTCTTAGTTTTCTAATGTTACGTATTAAATATGCGTAATATATATTGTTATTATGTTATTTGTATAACATTTCCTTATGTTTCATCATGATAAGTACTTTTTATTTTAATTTGTAGTTAATGTACATTTCCAATCTGCCTTTTACATATGTCCTAGTAAAACTAACCAGACTGAAAACGCTATGAAAGGATAAAAGAATTTTCAAAAGTAACATTTTGTAGTAGAAATAATTTACAGATACAATCAGGTTTAATGGCATCCATCAAATATATAGGATATTATTTCTAATTTTTAAAACATTTATTCTTTTGAAAATTGTCGCGAACATAACTATCCTCTCACGAGTCGGGATCGAAGAACTGATTTTATACATCAGAGTCCGACGAAATAAAGGTTGTTCTATAACCGCGAGTACCGTGTTCAGAAAAGTATTAAAATGTTGTACAATGATAGTATTGGATTTGAGGTAATGTGTATTTTTTTAGTTTTTGTAAATTAATTGTAATAATGTATATTCTAATCTATGAAAATTTATACGATATTTATATTGCATTAAGCAACATCTTTAAACATAATAAGGTATTTTTTGTTTGTTTATTTTATTGATCTTATGAACAGGTAGCCTAACTTATAAGAGTAACAATCCGCTATTATGTAAAGCTCTGATAGAAAAAATTACGGTAGAAACTAAAATTATAGGATTCCTTTAAATTTAAGAAATTTGAGAGGATTAACATTTTATTGAGATGGCGTTTCATTATTACTTTATGTTGAAAGCTAGATTGATTGTATATTTTTCCACTGCTTTTACAAATATTAAATACAGTTATTACAAATATATTACATTGTATTTCCAATCTTCCGCAGTTCAGATCTATCATATTTTTATTTCTTCTTTATATTGACGCAAAATACATTTGACATTAAGGAAAGTTTTCATTTTGTGTATTAAAAAAAGGTATCATGGTATAATTGAATTAATTTTTGTGCCATGCTATCTACAAAAATTACATAATTATGGTATAGCATTATGCAAAACCTACGTTATAAAAAACTATTTGCTATCAGCTAGTTACGGGACCGACTACGTATGTGAGCTCCAAACCACGTTTTCGTTGAAAATTTGTCTTCCTAATACAAGAAAATAAAAACTAAAAAAACTATGAGGGAGAAGAGCTAGATGTCTTATAAAAATGGATGTATGTTTGTTCCAGCATAATTCTGGAACACCTGAAGCAATTTCAACCAAACTTGGTACACATATGACTAAACTAACTGACTAATTCTATGGACTATGGAACCCAGAGGTTCAATGCCGCATTCACAAAAGCTCTTCACTGACTTCTATCCTTAGCTAACTGCATCCAATTTCTACTTTGTATTCCTATCTCTGCGAGATCCATCTTAATATTGTCCTCCCATCTGCGCCTAGATCTTCCTAATGGTCGTTTTCCGATTGGTCTTCCAGTCAAGATTTTGAAAGCGTTTCTACTTTCTACCATTCTAGCTACATGACTGCCCACCTAAGCCTCCTAGACTTGACGACCGTAACAATGTTGGGTAGACCGTATAAATTATGTAGTTTCTCGATATGAAGTTTCCGCCATTCCCCATTCCCATTCCTCTTGGGTCCGAATATTCGTCTCACGACCTTGTTCTCAAATACTTTTAGTCTATGTTCTTCCCTCAGTGTAAGCGACCATCTTTCGCAACCATACAGAACAACAGGGATGATTATCGATTTATATATTTTAAGCTTCAAATTCCTCCACAGAATTCGCGAGGACAAGAGATTTTGCGCGAATAGTAACACGAATTCCCTGCTTTTAGTCGACATTTAATGTCTTCGTGAATATGATTTTCCTCGGTTAACATTGATCCTAGATATTTGAAACTATCCACTTTATCAAAAGTATTATTTAATATTTTAACGCATCCACAATTTTCCGTATTACGGTCTCGACACACTTCCATGTATTTAGTTTTCTCTGCATTTACTTCTAAATCCATGTCCCTGTAAGCGTTTAATAAGATCTCTGCATTTCTTTCTATTGTTCTCCTATCATCCTCTATTAAATTTACATCATCAGCATATGCCATAACCTGGTGAATACCGTCTGTAGGGCCTGGTTGCTATCTTTGATTTTCCTTATAGCGTATTCCAGAACAAAGTTAAATAATAATGGCGACAGCGCATCTCCTTAGTAGATAATTTTCGAAAAGGTGGTTTTACCAATCAGAGAGCGAGTTGAGCCATCTGGCATTGAGTTAATGCTATTTATTGCTTGATTAGAGGGATGTTTGCAATTTATGAGTGTTTTTATGTTATTTATTGCGTTGAAAATATGTGTTTAATGACAATTTATGGCTGTGAAAGTTAAAATTCGTAGAAAATACAATTTGACTTAAGGTTATCTTGAAAAATAAAACTTTATTGTTGTGTTTTGGCACGTTGTTTCAATATTTATTATTGACAATATGTGAAACGATGTTGGAAAAAATCCTTGACACCTAAATTCTTAGAAATTACAATTTACTCAAGGTTTTTGAGAGTTGATGCAAGGCCAAGTAAAGCTTTATTATTGTCTATATATGAATTCTTTGAAGATTTACCCATCTTTGTTATAGGATACACCTGTGATTCTGTGTTGGTATTTTATGACGAGATACTGTCCTTCACCCGAAAGAAGCCGTGAAAAAATTAGGATTTACCGTTAGATACATCACAACTACCATCAGATTTAATTAGAGAGTTACCTTCACATAGATACCAGAGTCCCCCTCAAAAAAGATTTTTGGAATACAATTGTGCAATTTAGTTACCGTTAAAAAAGAAAATGTTAGGGATTATGGTCTACTTTTTAGAGAGCTTTGTGAAGATTGCATTCTAGGAATGTGAATGTCCTTCAAGAATTTTTTTTACTCCCTTACAGAAAAAAGAAAATAAAACCCAAAGTTGACATTGAACTTTGAAAAGCTTTATGTATTGTCCCCCTTTTACGTAACAGGTTGTTACATGAATTTGTTTTCCTCGAGTTTTTGTAAAGATTGTATTGAAACGAAACTTAAAAACATTCTTTCTTTTATTGCTTAACACCGCTGGAAAAAGAAAGAGATTCACGCTGAATCCCATATTAAACGGAAGGGCGGGGAACTGAGTTGCCCAAACTTGTTTTGGCGTGAAGATGGGTTTATAAAATTGTTATTGTGAATGAATGAATATTGACTCCTATGATTAAAAAATGTATATGCGACATGTAATGTCCATAATGTATGATGAAACCATTTCTTGATTTGTAAATATTGTGCCGTATGGTTATATCACTTAGGTTAACTTATAACAGTTTACTCTGCTAACAATCCCCTTATGATAAATAAAATGTTGGAATGAAGAAAGTGAGAGGAAAACTCACGAGCAAGGTGTTTGCTCACTAGAAATTTACTTGATTGGAAATCGAACCAAGATATCCCAAGCAGTGGAGATGTCGATTGTAGCAGCAATACACTAAATACTTAGAAAATGTTTAAATAATTCGTGCGGCCTAGGATTTCCCAACTAACAGAGAACAAGACTTTTTCACTGTGGTACTAGCCCTTAGAAAGTGAGAGGAATCTTTACTGAGATAATATTGATTGACACTTGTTTATGTTGAGTTTAGTAAAATGGTTTTGACGAGGAAATAAACCAAGAACCTCATATACTAGAGACCTCTTTACCACTGAGACTATATGAATTTATTAAGTTTATTGTCAGAGAATTATTCTGTTAGACTAATTTATATGAATGCATTTTTGTCGTAATATTCCCTTTATGAAAAAAATAGTGGAATGAGGAAGTGAGAGGAAACGGGGAACTTTAAGAAGACTTATGAACTTGATGGTGATTAGAACAATTTATAGAATATACTTTTTGTTATAAGAACACTAAAAAATAATTTGACTAAGCTTTGCATGAGAAAATCCACCAGCAGAGATAGATGGTCTACCAGTGAACTAGCTTGTACCATTATTAATTATATTAATTGGGTTCCGCACGAGCCGATTGGTACAGAATTTTTATAACTAGATTTGACCTGTGTTGATTTTAGATTAATGTGTCTTTTAGCAGCGCAGCTATATGAGATGTGGACTTTTGCGATTAACGTAGAATCCAGACTATATACCTCCGCCGGGAATCGAGTTGAGTTGAATTGATTGAGATTAGTGTGTCTTTTAGCAGCGCAGCTATATGAGATGTGGACTTATTGATTAACGTAGAATCCAGACTATATACTTCCGCCAGGAATCGAGTTGAGTTGTGTTGATTTTAGATTAGTGTGTCTTTTACCAGTGCGGCTATATGAGACATGGGCTTATTGATTAACGTAGAATCCGAACTATATACCTCCGCCGGGAATCGAGTTATCTTGATTTTAGATTAGTGTGTCTTTTAACAGCGAGGCTATATGAGACATGGACTTATTGATTAACGTAGAATCCGAATTATATACCTCCGCCGGGAATTGAGTTGAGTTATCTTGATTTTAGATTAGTGTGTCTTTTAACAGCGAGGCTATATGAGACGTGAACCTACAGTTTTAACGTGGAATTCGAGCCACATGAGCTTCCGCCAGGAATGGAATCCGACCCTATTACGCCAAAGGCACCTGCCGGGAATCGAACTGGAAACGTTACACATAGTATTGAAAATGAAACTTAGGACCACATGTATTAAAGGCAAGAATGATGTTATCAAATAATTAATACTCTTGTAATTCTGTAACACGTAATGCTTCTACAAGAAGAGTGCGGAATAAAAATGTGCGACATACGGTAAAATACATAAACAGAGTTTCTTAAGACCGACTAAACTAAAACAGTTGCTACATGAAATGAGTTTTTGTGCAGTTTAAGGTACCTCGACTATATTTTGTAGACTAGGTTTTAATTATTGATAAGATGTAAGGAAAAATAAATGTTGAATGCATGGACATGTATGACACGAGTAGAATAAATGCAATACAATGTTTGTTATGAAATTGATTAAAAATACATACTTGGCGAGGCTCTTAGAACAAGTAATTGCCTTACTTTAATGAACTTTAGTTACACATATACTAATTATATAATGAGAAAAAAAACTCACAGAATCTATAAAATCTGGTGGTAGAGTTTTGGTCGTTTTAATGCACTGTGAAGGACTCGGTTTCTTACCCTCGAAGTAAGAGGAAAGGTGGAATTGCTTCTTTTTTTCTTTTTTTTTTTAAATGTTGTTTGCAACCATACCGTTATTGCTATGAGGGGTTATCGACCATTGAATTTCAGAGAAAAAAAGTGGTTTACAATCTTTTTAGAGGAACCTTTTTATTATTATTGTTATATGGAATTTGAGAAAGTGGGCCTGGCTTTTTTCTGATCAATATAAAAACTGAATTTTGAAGATCTCTGTCATTTCAAGATTTAAGTTACTTCAATACAGTGTGATCGGTGTTTTTGCTTCATCGTTGTTTTTTTTTCATCGGTTATATCTCATCTGTTCTTATATTTGAAAAGGTAAGTGACTTCTGTTTTCTTAAATATATTCAGATAAAAATTCTTTTTTTCATTAACTGATTACAAGATATGAAACATTTTTAAATATTATTATTATTGGAAAATTATCTTAGAGTAATTCTTGTTGATTGTATGAATTCATTTGAAAATCATTAACTTTTTTTTTGTTTCATATCACATTTATTTTACCAAATACATGCAAGCTGACTTATAGTATCCTGAAAACATGAAATTTTGAGAAAGAATTAGATTTTTGTTCTTAATTTCTTAGACTTAGCTCATTGAAATAAAAAATTTCTTCATTTTTCGGAAAGGAATAATTTTATAATAAATATTCATTTGATTTTTTCTTAGCACTGATTATTTTTGTAATAGAAAAAAATTCATATATAATAATTCATTTTTCTTTCTTTTTAGATTACACCATTTCCAGGAGTACAGATTACGTTGCAGAAAGAATTAGCATGTAAGAAAAATAATATATTTCTTATTACCATTATATAATACGTAATGTTGAAGACATACGACTATTTATTTTTCATGGAAGACCACAGAATGGAATCAATATTATTAGTTGGTTATTAACCGTGTCTAGGATATGTATTGCTTTTAAACTTTATTTGAAAACAAGCATTCACCATCATCATCATAGATATTTTGCCTTTATTGATAGGTCACAGCTGAGAAGCTTCTATGCTACACGGTCCTCCGCTAACCTTTTTGTCTTTGCGTGCGATCTTTTAGTTTTAATATTATCCATTAATTGTAGTCTCCTTAATCCTTTGCCTCTTTTTTCCGTTATCATACCCTCTAGGACATCCCTCGTGATAGATTCTCTTCTTAGGCAATGTTACAACTAATTTCTTTTCCTCTTCCTAATAATGTCTAAAAGTGTTCTTTTCTCACCCACCATTTCTAACATCCTGTTATTTCTTTTCTGCTTTACCCAACTAATTCTTACCATTTTTATTCACACCTACATTTTGAAGGCTTCCAGTTGGATTTTTCGTCACTATTACGTAATGTCCACGTAATAACCATTAGGAAAACGTAAATTACAAACAGTAGACACCAAATCCATGTTTTTAGCTACGAAATGAAATCAGTGCCGAGCTTTTACGTATTAGTTGAATTGATATTTTATATTTGCACTGATCGGAAGACAAATGGTGTATTATTAAACCATGTTTTATGTACAAACTTTTGAACACATTTATATAAAATTATTGAGTTATCGAATTAATAGCCTTTTCACAACTAGGCTATATGAGACGGGAATCTCAAGTGAAATGTAACTTTTTTTGTCGTGAACCATGTTAGGATTTTTTATGTTATCGATAAGTACATGATTTGATTATTAAAAATTGTTTTTTACGGTTTTTTTTTGTGCAATAACTAGGGTACATGAGACGGGGTGATTAACATCGAATCTGAACTACATGGCTTTGCCCAGAATCGAACACCGCTCTTTCTCGGCAAAGGGATGCATGATAACTAAGAAGTTACAAGGAAATTTTATGAAATGTAGTGTTTTACAGAGGATTAAGATCGAGTTTTGAATTATTATTACTATAGGTCGGAATTACATTTATTTATTTTGATACGTTTGTACAATATTGTCCTTCAGTGAACGTACTATTTGTGGAAAGATACAAAGTGATATTTGTTTGTGTGTATGATGGACCAAGATTTGAGCATTTATTTGTTCTGAATGAAAGAAATCTTTATATTATTTTGTGAAAATGGTAGACGTTAGATTCTGTATGTGATTACTAGGTTGTTTGAACAAAATAAATCATAATATTTAGTGAATTTATCAGAAAAAGTAATGAATTATTCATGGTAGATTAATCGATTTTTCTTTTTATATACGGTCTTCCTGTTGGTGTTTTTTCCATATATTGACAGAATAATTTAATTAGATTGTTGAATAGAGTTGAACGGTATTCACCAGTTATGGCATATGCTGGTGATGTAAATTTAATAGGAAATGATAGGAGAACAGTAGAAAGAAATGCAGAGATCTTATTAAATGCTTGCAGGGACATGGGTTTAGAAGTAAATGCAGAGAAAACTCAATACATTGAAGTGCGTCGGGACCGTAATACGGCAAATTGTGGAGGCGATAAAATATTAAATAATACTTTTGATAAAGTGCATAGTTTCAAATATTAAGATCAGTATTAACAGAGGAAAATCATATTTACGGAGAAATTAAATGTCGACTAAAAGCATGGAATTCGTCTTATTACTTGGTTCAAAATCTCTTGTTGTCGCGAATTCTGTCGAAGCTTAAAATATATAAAACGTTAATCATGCTTGTTGTTTTGTATGGTTGCAAAACATGCTCGCTTACTCTCAGGAAATAACATAGACTAAAAGTATTTGAGAACAAGATCCTGAGACGAATATTCGGACCCAAGAGGAACGGGAATGGGGAATGGTGGAAACTTCATAACGTAATTTATTAGATCGTTTACCAAACATGGTTAGGGTCGTCAAGTTTAGGAGGGCGCAGGTCATGTAATATAGTCGTAATAAAAAGAGGAAAACGGCCATTAGGAAGACCTAGGCGCAGATGGGAGGATAATATTAAGATGGATCTCGCAGAAATATGAATACAAAGTAGAAACTGGATGTAATTATCTAAGGATAAAAGTCAGTGGAGAGCTTTTGTGAACGTTGCACTAAGCCTCCAGGTTTCATAGGCCATAGAGTTTGTTAGTTGAATAAAACGATACTTATTAACGATAATAAGAAAAATTTTTAAGAATATTATTTCACACTTTTTCTAAAATAGAACTGATTGCTAAACAGATTTGGATTGCTTGTTGTTTTATAATATGATATCGTATTCTTAATTTGATTGACTGATTTACGTATTTTTTCATAAGTAATTATAGTAGAATCATTATTATAATCACTTTTAGTAATGTTATTGGAAAAATCAAATCTTTAGTTTCCACGATTATAATGAAAGTAGAAAGGATTCCCCACGAGAAAATGTATAAGCATGATGTTTGTGGAAGATCTAAACTGACAACATAAATCAAGTAACCCTTGCATCAGAAACGAAGGCTTTACCATTGATTTTTTCACGTCACCCTGATTCATATTATTATTATTGAATTAGTATTATAGTTTGAAATATAATCAGTGATTAAATTTCTTTACAGAAGACAAGATTTCACGAACTTTTTTTTATCATCTAAGATTATGTTATACCGTTACGTCTTATGACATGTACACAATTCAATGAAAGGGTATCTTGACATATGTTGCCTAACCTGAAAAAAGAAAAGCTTTCATGCTTTTCGATTAAATGATTTGACAGTATATATCGTAGAAAAGTGTATATATCTTTTCATGTAGGTATAGAAAAGAATTCCAAAATTAGGATATAGAGTTTGACATCTAAACTTATTGTCCCCTTGAGGGACGACATCTCTCGGAGAGAGAATAATCCGTGAAAGAAAATGTTTGTTTAATCCCTACATGTTAGGCAGCCCAATATGTTTTAGTGTACTGTTGTATAATCCCTACATGTTAGGCAACCCATTATGATTCACTGTACTGTTGGGTTATCTAATCTGAACGTTAAGTGAGTTTTACGTCTGACGGTTATACCGCTACGCTAAAGGAGACGTTAATTGTTGCACCATCGCTTTACAAAGAGAAAACTCTTAAAAAGTATATAAAATCCCAACAAAAGCCAAGCACATGGTGTTTGTCCACCACAATTTATAAAAAAATAAATCCGAACTTAGTGTTTGTTATGAAAATGTTGAAATAATTTGCGGGCGCTAAGATTAAACCGGGGCCCCAAGCACCAGAGGTGATCGCTGTATCACTGAATCACCAAGACCCCCAGAAATTATTTGAATTCACTAAAGTTTAGTTATTATTCTAAGCTATGATGAATCACTTGAAAATAACCTGTGGGATAAGGAAGAATTGTGCCTGTACTGTGCAACTGTCTTGATCATTTTGTTAAGGTATAAATATATGTGAATTAACGCATATTTTATTCCAAAGAGCAATAAGAATGATACTTGAGATAATTAAAGGCAACGGTCCGTACGATAATCGGATACCTTCATATTACAAGAGCAATACATGAAATTAAAATTACATAGACTTTTAATTTTGTAGAACTGAAGTTTAGTTTTGAAATTTTTGTTGACTTAAAAGATCAAAAATTAATAGTATTAGAGGTATGGTAACGCTAAAAAATGTTAGGATATAAGAAAGAAAGGAAAAGTATCGTTTCATTTTAATATATGAATATGTCTTAAAATCTGTACATTTTCATAATAGAGAAATCTTCTTGATTTTCTATTATAAAATAATTGTCCAAACATAATTAAAGTCAAATATTTTGATATGTAAACTTATTAATATTTGAACAAATACAAAAAAATTCGATTTCTTTATTATTTCAGATTATGGAATCAGAAATAACCCTTTGCGAGCATACTACATGTGCTGTACGATATTGTGAAGAAAAAATAAGAATAAGGGGGAGTAAACAATTTTATTTCCTATCAGACATATGCCCAAACAATAAAAACAATTTAGAATGTCACTCATGCAGTGCCTGTGTTAATACAGTGTTTTTGGACATTTTTACTAAAGAAAAAGAGAGACATGAAATTCTGGGGCTACCTTGGGGTTTAGAAGGAAAGTGGAAAAGAAGAAGAGAAATAATGGAGTCTATAGAAAAGCAAGAAAAGAGCAGAAAGAACATAGAAGAGTTGGTAGATGATGAAGCCGAAATAATTTTAGGCATATAAATATAGAAAAAAAACTGTACACAATGAAAAAAGAAAAGAAATCAATATTTGTAAATAGTTAAAAATAAAGTGATTTTTTTAAAAATCTAATTATAGTAAAAATTTGATGTTTTTATTTCCAGAAAATGTGATTTGTTCTTTTCCCATTTTAATATGTGTGTGTGAGTTATTTTAAAAAATTGTTTTCTTGTTTTCAGCAAAAAGATTTTTTTGAGACATGAACCTGGAACTTATTATCTGATTTCAATCAGCTCAATTGTTTAATTGTTTTTATTTTTAAGAAATTCAAAGCTATTTGATTCATGGATCTACAGCATAAGTTGATATCCGAACCATATAAACAAGTTGAACTCAAATTTATCTTTGTCAAATGTGGATTATTATTTATTATTATTTATTATTATTTATTTATTTATTTATTAATTTAACAGTTATGGTCTTTAGGCTAAACTAGAGTATTGATTAAGGAAACTGAATGACAGAAAAACTAACTTTGTGCTCTTTCGGCAGAAATCGAACCCAGAACCACGTGTACCAAAGGCACACACACTAGCTACTTGACCAATTATTATTATTATTATTATTATTATTATTATTATTATATTGGTTTGTAACCATATGAGAATTGTACGGTTATTGAAGCTGCTAAGATGACTAGGAATTTAATGGAAAAACAAATCCTGAAATTGGTGGTGAGTACATTAACTGAAAAATATTCTTTGTTTACATTTGCTAACATGGAAAGATTCAGAAACGTTTCCCCATTCATAATTTTAAGATGAAGGCCACTTCACAAACGCTCATATCAACTTGAGAAAACAAGTTTTAGTTGAATACGGTAACCTCTTATTCCCTCCTCTGCCTTTCCCTCCTCTTCAGCGGGTTTTTTCACTGTTTGGGTATTTTCTAAGAAGGCGTGTTTTGGTTTTGGGGCGTGTAATTCTTTCGAAGAAAGCGAAAGTGGTGGGAATAGCCTTTTAAGTATAAAATACTAGCAAGGAATGAAGGAATTCTGAATGTCTATAAGATTTGAAGGTTATCTTTGCTATGAATTGTCTGCGCTTTCCAATGTATTTTTTGTTCTTATAATATTATAGCAGAAAATTCTAACAGGCTCTTTCAGATTTATGTTGCTATTAGAAATGAAGAATAAAAATATTTAGTTGAACTTAAAATATACAAATCACACGGTGTCGTGTAACACTTGTGGCATTATTAGAAAAAACCCTTATGTGGCTCTTTCGTTTTGAGATTGATTTGCGAAAATTGGAATCGAATAGGATTAAAATTACAAATTAGATTTTTGGTCTTTTAGCATCTAAGACCATTTACCACTTCACGTTTGAGGGATAATGTTGTTCAGCGACCACACAATCCGGAAAAGGAAGGAAACGGTCTGAGACCTATATGTTAGGTATCAACACGGTATTTGCCTGGTGTAGATGAGGAAAATCCAAGAAAAATTCATTCAAGATGGGTGGACTTAACAGTATTGCACACTTTTTGACCGAGTGCCCCCCACTGGGACTGCTTGCACCAAACTGAAATCGAATTATAGTGTCCAACTACTTGAATATTTCATGTCACTCTATTATTTTTCTCTCTTTCTATATTAATTAAGTAAAATATGGTGGTTATTCCATGTGCTTGAGCAATAAATATTCTTTGGATCGCTATAGAATTTTAGTTAAAGTATCATGGAGAAGCCCATTAAAATGAATTAGAGCTATAGCTTGTGATTCATTAAATTTTATAGAGGATCATGTGTTGGTTTTTGAAAAATACTATCTTCAATCAAACGATCCAAAGCAAATGATTGATCAATGATTAAATTACTTACATTATCACATTCTTTGTAAAAGTATGTATCTTTTAACGTACAAATTTATTCATTTAAAAATGTGGCTGTGAAGAAGAATGATGATTTCTGAAACAACGGAAAATCTTTTAATGGTTCTTGTAGAATGAAAAAAAGTTGAGAAAATTTGACACCTTGAGAGAGTGTATATTACAGAATGTATATTACAAATAAAACAGTTTGAATAAAAAGTATCAGTTAGGATGTTAGAATTAAGTTTCTGGGAGCCTTTTGAGTATTGAAACTGATGGGTTTGAAGGATAATGTTCTTTAGCGAGCACAGTATCGGTGAAAAGGAATAAAGAGGAGTGCAAGCTATAAGTAAGGTACCATCCCGGCATTTGTTTCAAATGAATAAATGAAGAAGAAAACCCTGGAAAACTTCATTCAAGCTCTTACAAATTTTGACAGAGCAAAACCGTAAGCGGTTGCAGCATAAGCAAGAACGTTAACGAATATACTACGTTGGATTATTGTAGTATTAATTCAAGAAATATACCAAGTAACTTTGCAATTCCTTAGGAATAAAATATCAAAAAAATCTTATTATTTATAGATTCCGTTTACCAAGCATTGTTAGACTCGTCAAGTCTAGGAGGGGACAGGTCATGTAATATAGTCGTGATGAAAAGAGGAAAACAACCGTTAGGAGGACCTAGGGAAGATGTATCTTGCAGAAATAGGCATACAAAGTAGAAGCAGTTGGGTATGGATAGAAATCATTCAAGAGCTTTTGTGATTGATGCAATGAATTTTGGGGGGGAAATGGGTTGTATTACTCGTGCTAAAAGATAATGAGTAAGAACATATAGAAGTAAAATACACTTCCACTGAGTGACTGCTGTGAAAATTAAATGAGTAAGGTACTCCCATGCGCAAAAAATATTGCGCGTATACTGTAACTCACAATTTTTCGCAATTATTCCATTTTCCATATGTTCATTGGTAAAATTCAGTTATTAGTACGTGGAGATAATAGAAAGCAATCCATCTAAGGAGATATTTCCAAAAAAATATAATAAAATAATAAAAATATAAGCAAAAAACAAAATTATGTTCGGTTTTGTGTATACTGGCAATAATGTTTTCGAGGGAATTTTTGGAGTAGCACAGCACGATTGCAGAGGGAATAACAAGATTAGTAGGAGAACAGCTGAATCAAGGAACTGGAAATTGGAGCAACATATTGCATTTATTGGCTTAAATCTAGGGTGTAAATTGTCTGCCAAATATAAATTAGCTTCTGTAAGCAAGATGTTATACGGAAAATATAAACAAAGAGAAAAACTGTTGTCTTAAGTTTGGAAGTGACTTGCTCTATAGCCATGAGCATTTATTTCTTAAGAAAAAGATAAGCAACAAAAGAAAATTTGTGTGGTCAAGTGGGTAGAGTGACGGACTAGTAATTTTTATACTGTTTTGACACCAGATCGAATCCCATCCGGTCCTGTTCAATTTTTTTTCTTTACAAAACATTGTAGAAAGTGTATAATTTTTAAGTTAATAAGAAACGAAATAATACAGTATAATAATGAAATAACTTTTTGTTTTTCTGATGACGTATTTATTCAGAATTAGCTTACTATTTATTACTAATAGCGATTGTTTTTAGTTTACGGTATGGTATGCTTAACCGTTCCCTCTCCGTTTTTACACAGCTTCAACTCACTGCGAGTGTCTGTGAGTCAGGAACAGGAAAAAACAAAACAAGAGCAACCTGCAGCTTTACGCACAGCGTGAGGAACACAGTCACAGCGATAGCTCGTTGTCATGAAGAAAAAAACTGTTCTAGCGTTTCTGTGTGTGTGTTTCTTTTTAAAGTATTGACTCTCTCTCTCTCTCCTTTTGTTTCATATCCACAAGTGCAAGAAATGCAAGTCTGTGTGAAAAAAAAATCAAGAGTGCTTTCTTTAAACAAAACTAAATTTTACAGCTCTCTTTGTGAGGAACGCGAATGCTTCCAAAAGATGCCATGAATATTAACTATAATCGTACCGAATTATACAGTAGCGTGAAAAACTGATAATAAAATGATGTAACATGCATAAGCTTTTTTTTTTTTTTTTTTTTTTTTTAGAGTAACCACACATTAAACATAACAAATTAAATTTTTGGGATTACGAATTATCACAGTACGTGTCGGTGTAGGCCTATTCGTTTTCACATTCGAGCGACGAAAAAAGAAAGTGTGGTGATAGTTATAAAAACCGAATACCAGATTTCAATAAATTCAAGTTACATGGCTCCTACATATCGAAAAAAATGATTTTTCGATGTCTGTCCATCTATTTGTCTCTCGGTTCGTCACGCTTTTACACGCACTCAAATAGAGGCCATACTGTTCAACGTATCTGCACCGAATTCTAGACATAACGTTTTAGTAACATAATATCTTTCGAATTTTATGTCCTTCGACACTTAAAAACAAGGGTAATTTACTGAAGGATTAAAATTTAAAATAATTCTATTTTCTCAAATAAAAAAAAAGCTGTGACGATTTTATTTACTTTTGATAAATATATATTTTATTAACAAATCTCCAACACATATGAATAATTTTTCTGAAAAAATATATATGGTGTAATTTACTGTATGGTATGCGTTCTTTTTGCACAATTTTCTCAACCACATTTCATAAATAAACGTATCATTAATTACCTAACAATATGTCAACTCGTTGGAAGGAGTAGCTTAATCTTAGGGTGAGCTTTCCCCCGATGGTTTTCCCATTAACGCCTCAGGCAATTTTGTTCATATTTCGTAAAAAAATATTTCATTAATAAACTAACATAGAGCATAAATAGTTTATTCCGATAACATACAGAAGAAGTGGTTTTCTCAAGGGTTGATTTTTTTTTGGACAATTGTCTCAGTTATTACTGAAATTTGTATTTTTACTGAAATTTGTTCTAAAAATATTTTCTGTAATAATCTTACAATATGGTATAACTCGCTTGTTCCGAAAAGAAAAATCCAAAAGAGATAGTTTACTTTGATAGTGAAATTTTTCCCGACGATTTGCTTAAAAATTACTTGATATACTGTCAAAATTACAGATAGAAGAGTTTACCTTTGGGGGTAAGCTTTTCCCGATGACCTTCCTAAAAACAACTGAGGAGATGTTTGTTGTTCATATTTTATAAATACGTATTACATAAATAACCTAGCTATATGGTATAATTCCCTCATCCGGAAAATCTAGAAATGTTATATTACTTTTGACAGTAAGTTTTACCCTGCGATTTTCTCAAGAACGACTCAGGTGATTGTGTTCGTATTTCATAAATAAATGTTTTATGAAAACACTAACAATATAGTATAGCTCGTTTATACTGAAAAGATCCACAAGGGATAATTTATTCTTGGGGGTGACTTTTTGCATAATTTTCTCAGAAATTACTCAGACGCTTTTGCTTATAGTTCACATACAATTATATCCTTTATAATTCTAATATATGGATCAAGTTATTTCTAACGGAAATATGACCAATGGGTACTTTACTTTTGGGCCTGAAGTTTCTTCTAGCAAAGTTTTCCAAAACATTATTGTATTCGCAATTTCCCAAATAAATGTATCAATAACAGTTGCAGCCTAACATAAGTCAGTGTAAAATATTCGAGCGAGAAAGTACAGTGCGTTTACTCCGTACCCTTTCTTAAATATATTTTTAATGTTACACCTAATCACAATTTTCCGAACAAAATCGAAACTTCTTTTTAAATGTGCCTTGTTGTGGTCAAATGGTTCAAGTGCATTGGTTCTGGATTAGATTTCCAGTGAGAGCTAGTGTATCTTCATCCAAGAGATGTGACACGTCGGTGCAAAGAAGAAAGTGTTTAAATAAGCCTAACCAAGCTAATCAACAAAAGAAATAATACAATGTTACGAAATTATCGTAGAAACGTTGTTAATATTAGGTAGGTTCGACTGGAATGTCCAAACAATTGTCAATTCCAAAGGTCTTTGTTTTCGCGCGGCGGGAGCTCATGTGGTTCGGATTTCACGTTAATCAGTAGGTCCACGTCTCATATAGCCTTGCTGCTGAAAGGGACGATAAACTCAAAATCACATCACACATCTTTGTTTTCGCCTTTGTTTTAGCTCATAAATGTCTCTGTTCATAAGCTCCTTAGTGGTTAGCGTACGCGCATTTGGTGTGGAAGACCCGGCTTCGATTCCCGGCGAGAGCTCACATGGTTCGGAGTCCAAGTTAATCAGTAGACCGACGTCTCATATAGCTTCGTTGCTGAACGAGACGTTAAACTCAAACTCAATGTCTTTATTCATAAATGTCTTTGTGTATGGTTTTTCATATACGTGGCATGGACATTAAATTTTGATTTCTACGCCATATGTATCTAATTACATACACACCTATAGAACGAACACAACAAACTTGGAATATCTACATTGTTTGCGTATGGAAAATAATCACGCTCTACTGTACAGGACAGCCGTGTGTATGGAATTCCATACACATGGCAATCAACGTATTAAGAAATGTATAATAATAAGAATTATTATTATTATTATTATTATTATTATTATTAATAATAATAATAATAATAATAATAATAATAATAATAATAATAATAATAATAATAATAATAAACAGAAAACGATACGATCACTTACATAATTTATAAATATAAGTTAACATTTAATAAGCATATAACTGCAATGGAATTAAGTTGTTTTCCTCTCTCCCTGAACGCTACAGCCCTTATTGTTCTAAGGCGTAGGAGAGAACTTGTGGCACCCACGATTTGGGGCGGTGTGTGGTCACAACTTGGTATCCCTTTGTTGTTAGTCCTAGCTTTCTAGACGGATGCAGTTATTACCGGTAGAATATACAAGCAAATAGACTTTTGTATTACTATTAAAGTAAATAATTACACTCATTCCTTCAATGTGATACTTGTGGTTGCTTAACCGTATACAGACAGCTGATCCATGGAAAAATCGTTAATAATAATAATAATAATAATAATAATAATAATAATAATAATAATAATAAATAACAGGAACTCGACAAATATTCTTGCAAATAATAGGAAAAAGTTTGCGTCACACTGTTCACTTTGCTGGACACACCAGTGTGGCGCGTTATACCGATTGTGGCACACTGGAATATAGGGTATGTTTTTTTTTTTCAACTATTCCAACTGTTTCAATTGAAATGGGTCTATAATAATAAGAGAATGAATTTAGTCTTCTTACCCTTCAATTTAGAAATAAGGTTCGCGAGAATTTCATAAAAGAATAATATACTCAGAATTGTATATAGTAGTTTGTTTTATTCGAAATTACATACTTCCTGCAACTGTTTTTTGATTGAAATGATTTGAAATGAAATTTTTAAGTTTTACGTCCCACGATTATGCTGGATAGGCTAAAGGAGACAGTGATGATAAGAAATGAATGAAATGGTGGAATGAAAAAAGTGGGATAAAACGGGAGAACCTCGAGAAAACCCACACACACAGTGTTTGTCCAGCACAAGGTTCACTTGGCGCGAGCATAGATCGAACCAAGGACTCCATGCACCAAAGGTGAACGCTCTACCACTGAAACACCGTGGTCTCTGAAATTACTTATGGAGCTACCGAGAACTATGCTGTAATATTTGAATGTGCTTCAAGCTTACAATAATTAGTTTAGTTAAATTCATTATTAACAATTAAATAATTTCATTCATTATTAACAGGTAAATGCTGCTGATGCAAAGACTTAAATCTAGCGATACCGCGAGCGTAAGTATTAAACAGAGAGATTTTAAAGGGCCCCCTGAGCTGGGGGCCCTGGGCTCCATTGGCTCCGCCCTTAATCCGCTAATGCCTATAGATTATAAATTAAAGGGGACGGGCCGGGTCCGTTCTAAAAATTCCGGCCCGTGCAGACCTCTAGCTCCTGTGTATATGCTATCTGAAAATACAGTAGAGTTTCGCTTATCCGATATAAAACAGGCAGGCAGAACGCCGGATAATATGGATGTGTTAAGGAAAGACCTATAAAAAGTCAAACTATGATATAATTTTACACATTACGCATCTAATTATCATCTTTGCAAGAAACAAATATAATGCATTGACTCAGTGACGTATCCAGCGTGAGGTCTTGGAAGCTGTCCCTTACCAAACCTCAAGCACTTTTTAATAAACCTACTTTTTCCCTTTTGAGATTTTTTTTTTTAAATTTATGTCAGATTACTTTGAGTCAGTGTCCAAACTGTGGACAATGCGTTGTTGTTATAATTCTAACAAGTAACACTTCCCAAGTGTAACACTCCGATTTTGATAAAATTTGGCAGGTAGATACTATACATAAAATAAACAAATAAGTGCTTTATTATTTTTTTTTTTTGCTGAAAAAAGGGTTTTAGGGGGTAAAAGCCCTCACCCAAAATTTGAAAGTTGACGCTCGAAAGGCAAAAACAAGTGGACCAAAGTGAACGAAATCGTGAACAGATATTGCGGACATAAAATTAGAGAATACGTGTTTTGTATTTTCCTGGAAAAAACGGTTAGGTGGGGCACAGATCCCTCCAAACCTTTGATCATGAAATATCAAAAGTGCTAATAACAGTATGTCAGAAGTGCCTAAATTTACATGAAGAATTGGAACAAAACTTTGTGTTAGGACAATATGCAAAAAATAAACAAATTCGGCTTTTTTATTTCCTGCGAAAAAACGGTTTTAGAGGACAAAAGGTCCCCCGCATGAATTTTGAAATTTGACGCAAGAAAGGGAAGAAAAAATGTACGGAACTGAATGAAATTGTTCACAAATGTTGTAGAGGTAAAATGAGGAAATACGTGCTTCGTATTTTCCTGAAAAGAGAAAAAAAACTTTTGAGTGGACCGAGGCGTTGAGTGTCGGAAGGATTGGACCGAAGCGAATGAAATTGTCTGTAGATATTGGATATGAAAAATAAAGCCTCTCGTGTTTCACAAGTGTCTCCATCAGATTTCTTCAAATTTGGCAGATCAACAACAAGCACAAACAGTATAGCGTATTTTGTAGTATTTTACGAGGCAACTTTAACCCTTACAATGTTTTTCCGCATAAACAAAAACACGTGCCGATTAATTTCCTGTTTGCTGTTGATGTGCCAAAATTGATAGGGACATCTTTAAAACACGAAAGTCCTTATTTTACATACAGTCTATACAATATCTACACACAATTTCATTTGCTTCGGTCCACTCCTTCCTGCACTTTTACGGTAATATTAACTTTTTTTGGAGGGGCTCTAGGCCCCAACACTGTTTTTTCATACAAATTAAAATGCATTCCATTTATTGTTTTGCAAATTGTCCCTATACGAAGTTTCGTTGCAATTCTCCATACTCTTTAGGAACTTCTGACGTATACATACTTATTTGCACTTTTGATATTTCCTAATCAACAGCTTAGAAGGTCCGTGCCCCACTCAATCGCTTTTTTTCAGGAAAATACGAAACACAATTACCTCAATTTACGTCTAGAATATCTGTGCACGATTTCAAAATTTTGGGTGTGGAATTCTGCCCCCTAAAACCAATTTTTCGCAGAAAATAAACCCGTTCTTTTTTTTTTTTTTGCGTATTGTCCCTACACAATGTGTCGTTCCAATTCTTCATGTCTTTTAAGCACTTCTTACATACTGTTATTAGCACTTTTGATATTTCACGATCAAAGTTTTGGAGGGGTCTGTGTCCCACCGAAACGGTTTTTTTTTTCAGGAAAATACGGAACCCATATTCCCTCATTTTTCGTCTACGATATCTGTGCACAATTTCATTCATTTCGGTTCACTTCTTCTTGCCTTTCGGGCGTCAACTTTCATCATTTTGGATGGGGGATTTTGTCCCTTAAAACAGGCATTCGTTTAGTTTTTGCGTATTGTCCATACACAAAGTGTCATCGGAATTCTTCGTCCTTTACACACATCAGACATATTGTTACTAGCACTTTTGATATTTCATGATCAAAGGTTTGGAGGGGTCTGCGTCCCACCTAACCGTTTTTTCCAGGAAAATACAAAACACGTATTCCTTCATTTTACGTCTGCCATATCTGTGCACAATTTCGTACACTTTGGTCCACTTGTTTTTGTCTTTCGGGCGTCAACTTTCAAAATTTTGGGTGAGTGCTTTTGCCCCCGTAAAACAGTTTTTCCGCAGAAAATAAAAAAACATGTATTCGTTTATTTTATGTGTAGTATCTGCCTGTCAAATTTTATCAAAATCGGAGTGTTACACTTGGGAAGTGTTACTTGTAAGAATATACCATAATGCCATTGATACCAGGTGGAATTAAAGAACACTTTTAAATGGGATTACAATTTCGTTTCCGGTCTGTTTATAACATTACTGTATTAGAACGATACACTCATTGCCATTTGCTATTTTTTTTATGTGATATACGTAGCAAACAGTTTTCCTTACATGTCTCTAGAAAATATTTTTTGATTTCGTGAGAGTTAGAATTAAGTTTGACCGGTTCATAAATGACAAGTAAGAAACGTTTAAGAGAAATACAGAACTGTTGCATTATTATTATTATTATTATTATTATTATTATTATTATTATTATTATTGATATTTTGGAAACATTAGAATTACGTGCTTACGAGGATTCGTGTCGGGTCCCCTCCGAAAAGAAAAGCTGGATATGTGCCTGCACTGAATGATAGACGTATGAGTCAAGGTATAGAGAGCGTGCTAGGCGATCGAGTCCGGAGCATCAGAAACAGACTAAGACCACAACTTGCAGTTCTTCTTGCCGATTGATGCTGCTTTTTACCTGCTATGATATGTCGGATAATAATGTGAAATAAACGAAGGTCAAGACCATGGCGTATTGGTGTTTCATGCACCTAAACCTGTAAAATATTTGTGCCGAAAACATCTTTCACTCACTAGCTAAATTTGAGGGTATGATCGCTCATCTTGCCTTATAAAGTATAGTCTTATAAAGAATATATATAGCATAATAAAAACCTAAAGACCAAATTCAATGATTATCTATAGTTTTATTTTTTAATAACGGGAAACTTGTTTATTTCATCACGATAAATCATGTTTGATACTAAGATGTCTGTTTCTGACTATATATATTTTTCATACTTTATTGGAGAATTTTTTTTTCAAGAAAAGAGGATGATAAAGGAAGCTATACAACACCATAAACTGAAAGCAATCGGTATTACTAATAGTACACTAATTCTAAATAAATACGTCATCAGAGGAAACAAAAAGTTATTTCCTAATTGTATTGTTTCAGTTTTATTAACATAAAAATTATACACTTTCTACAATGTTTTGTAAAGAAAAAAAAATTGAACAGGACCGGATGGGATTCGATCTGGTGTCAAAACAGTATAAGAATTACTAGTCCGTCACTCTACCCACTTGACCACACAAATTTTCTTTTGTTGCTTATCTTTTTCTTAAGAAATAAATGCTCATGGCTATAGAGCATGTCACTTCCAAACTTAAGACAACAGTTTTTCTCTTTGTTTATATTTTCCGTATAACATCTTGCTTACAGAAGCTAATTTATATTTGGCAGACAATTTACACCCTAGATTTAAGCCAATAAATGCAATATGTTGCTCCAATTTCCAGTTCCTTGATTCAGCTGTTCTCCTACTAATCTTGTTATTCCCTCTGCAATCGTGCTGTGCTACTCCAAAAATTCCCTCGAAAACATTATTGCCAGTATACACAAAACCGAACATAATTTTGTTTTTTGCTTATATTTTTATTATTTTATTATATTTTTTGGAAATATCTCCTTAGATGGATTGCTTTCTATTATCTCCACGTACTAATAACTGAATTTTACCAATAAACATATGGAAAATGGAATAATTGCGAAAAATTGTGAGTTACAGTATACGCGCAATATTTTTTGCGCATGGGAGTACCTTGTAGCATAAGAAATCAGTCTATCGCTGACTTAATTTGATGGAGAGACCTCAAGAATCATAAGGAAACACTGTAGCACTAAATCAATCTGATGAAAAGACCAGAAGAAGTAAATGCAATCTATAAAACTTATTTTAAAACGATTGCACTTACAATTCACATTGTCTAATTCTTCAATTTCAATATGTGTATTAGGAAACACTTTTTCAAAATGGATTTCATCATCATATCGATAAAATCTTCTAAACGACTCTTCTATTTCCTGCGTAGGATATAGTATTTTCACTTTATCTTGTTCTTCAGGAATATCAGGATCCCATGGGTGTTGATAAATAATTTTCTGATGTTTTTCACACTCAATCTGTCTCTCTTTTGGAGAGATATACTCAGAAACAGATACTCGCTTACTACACATCTTCACGAATACTCTTAACTTAAGTATTGTTCCAATGTACACAATCACAAGTCTGCACATGCGCACAAACTTTTACGAATGCACATGCGCACAAACTTTTAAACGAATGCACATGCGTCCTACGACGTTTAAATTATTTACTTGTATTCTTGTACACTCCGTGTAAAACATTTTTATGTAAAAGTGTAAGTCTTGGAAAATCAGAATCAGACATTACAAGAAATAAAATGTTTTCAAAAAAATTTTTAAAAATGTATTGTGTAAGAATATGATCTTTCTTACTATGGATATTGTGTAAATCCATATAGATTTTCATAATATCTTTGCGCGTATCTTCTTTTAATAAAATACTACAAGCTTCCAAGTCCAACACTTCTTTGCTTTTCAACATACACATACGTCTAATGTCATTTTTGAATAAATAATTATAACAACATGCTCCACAAAGTAACACTTTGTTCGGTACCGATTTAATTATTGCTAATTTAATACAATTAATATCAATACATGATTTATCACACGCGCAATTCATTCTTTTACTAGTGCACAAAACACGGTTCTTAACACCACGAAAAAAGTACGTGTTCTAACAAGAAAATATTCTCAACAACTAAAACAAAGTATCAAAAGTGTTTGTTCTTTCTTTACAACTAGTGCACTCTAGCGGAAAAAATCTTAAGTTGTAAAACATTGTTACTAACTTATACAAACTCTATATAAAATAATTTTAACTACATAAAACTCATATAAATCTTAATATATTTTTTTCATGTTTCCTTTCCTTTTCTATGCAATTTTAATTGTTACGCTTCTTGTAGAAGTTTTACGAACAATAAAGTTGGGAGAATATTAATTATATATTCTTTCGTGTTATTTATTTTAAATTGGCTCATTTGCTTTTGCAACTTGTATTTTGATGTATCGATTTCAGTGAAATCTCATAAAGAGAAACCGCGTTTCGAACATATTAATTATTTATCCTTTCGTGTTATTATAACACTCGTTGTTAAAATGTTTCGAACACCGTGCGAGCGTACTAAAAAGTTCGAAAATACTAATTATTTATTGATTCGTATACCAGAGCATACGCGTTTATATAATGATTCGAACACTGCGTGTGAGCGTACTAAAAATGTTTTAAATTATTAATCATTTATTCTTTCGTGTTATTTATTATAACACTCGCAAAATTTTTGATTATACATTTCTTCAAATATGTTCTTGTCAATGCAATAATATTTAATTCCAAATAATTTTATTCTTTAAATGTTTTCTTAAGATGAAGTAAACTAAAATGAAAAATTAATATAATACAAATATGTAAAATAAAACTATGTATCAAATAATATAAGAAAATAAAAATAAAGATAAGTATTAAACATGTATTAGTTTCTAACATTTCTTCTTGAAATATTTGATAATAACGTTGCCTGATACGAAGTGTTGTAAACAATGATTTGTATAAACTTCACACACACACACACACACACAAATTAATTTCTTCCGTAATACAAATATAGTTACTAGTAATTTAAAGTTTCTTCTTCTTTTATGAAATATTTACAAACAGAAAATGATCAAACGCGTTTTTTCACAAACACCAAAACTTTCCTTATGTACATAAAATATTTTTTATTCAGCACTTTTACTTTTATCTTTATCAAGAAGAATATCCACAAGATCACTTAAAAACAGTTCACTTTTCAATAATTTAAAGTATGTCTTATAAAACGAATCTCTTGTTAGCAAACCGATAAAATGTGATTTCGCATACGTATAAAATATATTTTCTTCCACATCTGTTTTCCATAATATCCTTTACTCGTGATTTGATAACGCTTTCATCCAAAAATAAACATTCATGTTCCATTTCATTAAAATATCCATAACTACAAGCGTCACATAGCAAAATATCTTTTGTTTTCCACTCATGTATTGCCTTCTTTATACAGTTTGTGTCTACTTTATTTACACTGCATTTACATCTTATGTCCTTCTCCGAAAATATTTCAGTATCATCCATATATGATAATATCTTATAAATTTTTAAATTAATTTTCAAACACTCAAAAACAATTTCTCGTAACTGTATTAAACTTTCCATATTTATTTTACTTTTTATGTAAACAATGTTTAAATAATGCTATTCAAACACCAAACTAAATAATTTTTATAACACCCAAACTAAATCGTTCGTGTATCTTCGGAAAATTTCAAGAAACTTCTGGTAATTTTAACATCGTTCGAAAAACTTCGGCAATCTTTGGTAATCTTCGTATAAAATTTTTGGAATTACTTAAATTCTTGGAATTAAAATTCTATGAAATACACGGTCATTTACCTTTTAATCACTTTTCCAGAAATCTCCAAACATTGTTCATTATGCCTACGTGACTATTCAAGATCAAACGACATTCCTGAATACAATAAAAAAAATTTTTAACGCGCACCTGTGTTTTGTCTCTTCCCCAAAACAATATAAGCTTTTCTTAGAAATTCCAAAACAAACTTGTGCCTACGTGACTATTCAAGGTCAAACAACATTCCTGAATACAATAGAAAACTTTAAACGCACACCTGTGTTCTACCTCTCTCCCAAACTAACACAAGCTTTTCTTAGAAATTCCAAAACAAACTTGTGCCTACGTGACTAATCAAGGTCAAACGCAATTCCTGTCAACAATACAAAATAATATAAACAATCAATAAAATATAATAAAAGAATAAAACATCTATTGTATACAAATATATCCAAGGTTAAGCACAATTCCTGTCAACAATACAAAATAATATAAAAAATCAATAAAATATAATAAAAAATAAAACATCTATTGTATACAAATATATCCAAGGTTAAACGCAATTCCTGTCAACAATACAAAATAATATAAACAATATACGCTTCTCTCATCCCCACCCACCACATTCTTCAACTACTTCTCTGCCAACAATGAAAAAAGGAAACCGACATGTCATTGACCCTCATTTATTACATATACACACATCTGCGGCATCCATTGTTCCCACCTGCGTACGTAAACCCTCAAGGATAAACAACATTCCTGTCAACAATACAAAATAATATAAACAATCAATAAAATATAATAAAAAATAAAACATCTATTGTATACAAATATCGTCAAGGTTAAATAACATTCCTGTAAACAAAGACCTATTGTCAAATAACCTTCTCTTAACGCCAATGGCTCCACTCGCTCTCTGATTGGTTAAACCACCTTTTCGAAAATTATCTACTCTCCTTGTTTCAGGCCATTTTCGACGTGAAAACTCGTGGACAAAAATTTTCCTACCCGGACTTTACTTTGGAATTGATTTAAACATATCTTAATTAATCTAATTAGCTTTCTCGGTATTCCAAGTTCTGTAAGAACGTTGTATAATATTTCTCTCCTAATCGAGTCGTATGCCTTTCTAAAATCTAAAATCTCTTCGTGCGCAGAACGAGCATTTCAGCTACGTATCCAGAACCTGGCTTCTAAACATTAAGGAGTACGAGGATGAATAGCGGCTAGAGTGTGCAAGTAAATATATAGGTAATGAATACGAAACTCGAAATCTATGGTTTCACCCTGTTTCTAAGTTTTTCATTTTCTATATATCATTTTGAAGCCACGCAGGGAAGAAACTGGTCGATACTCTATCCGTATTGCACTAGTGACCCAGCTAGCAACGATGTATAAACATGTTAGAGCCTGCCTTTGGATAGAACATTAGAACAAGACAAGAACCAGTAAATGAAGTCTTTACACTTTGTTCAATGAGTCCTTCTGCTCAGCTCTTTTCGTTCTGCAGAAAGACGGAGTATTGCCGCCACTGACAATGAGCAAAAAAGAGTAAGTTTCATCATTACATTGTCTGAGTGTTGATGTCTATCTCATAATCATGTTACTTGAGGATTTCAGATGCTGACATTTCAGCATTCCGAAATTCTGATATGCAGGATCGGCGTACCGTTATTGGGAATTTCGAATTTCAAAGATTCAGAAGTGTTGAACCGAAGTCCTCATATTCTGGAATTCATAAATTTCTAGCTGAAGTTTCGAGATTCCGGAATTCCGAGTTTTGGAAATTCCGAAATTTCTGACTGAAGTTCCGGAATTCCGAGATTCCTGAATTCCGATATTTCGAGGTGAATTTCCTGGATTCCGAAATTCCGAGGTTACGGAATTCCGAAATTCCGAGATTACGGAATTCCGAGATTCCGAAATTGCGGAATTCCGAGATTTCGGAATTCCGGAATAACTAAATTTTTAATTCCGATTCCGGAATTTAGATTTTCATTCCGAAGTATTCCGGAATTCCGGAATCCGGAACACCCCTAATGTAAATAAATATATTGACCAAGAACAGGTTCAGTAATTACAAAGACTTATTTTATGTAAGCACATACCAGTGTATCGTAGCTGTGCAAAAACGTCTTCTGTAAACTTTAGTTGGGTTACCGGAAATTTGTGGCGACGAGCAGAGCGTCCAATAGGAGTAGGGAATTCCAGGCCCGTATCCAGGGGGTTCTAGAGGGGCCGCCCCCCTAAAATTTTCACGGTAGGATTGCAAATGAACTATAATAGTTATGGTTGGATCGCCCCCCGCCCCCTAACTTCGGCCGCGACTCCCTACATTTTTGGGCTGGCTACCGGCCTGGGGAATCCATCGTGAGTAGTACACTTCTTACGGAAACTGTACAGGCATTTTGCACTGAAGGCTACTTGAAACCAGTTGCAGGACCATGTGCAGAGAGATCTAACATCCAGTTTGAGTGATACGTGCGTTATTTGTCCCACCCACCACTGTTTGTCTAATACACAGAATACAAAATCACGTACACAAAAACTGATCACAGTATATCGAGGTTTGGTTATCAAACTAAGAATAAGACGTTTCTTTGTATGAGCATCAGTTCTGGCAATGGAAAGATCATGTGATGCAATCTAAAAGTGGCTGGACTGAATGCCAGTCACCAGTTTCACTTTCACCTACTCTTTCCTTTTAATTGAACGATATTATTCGACAGTACTCTTGTCTACAAACAGAAATGTTGTATTTTTCATCAATGTAGAGACAGTTTCAACGAATCCTCTTGCATCTCTAATTGCATCAAGGCTGAAGTTGCAGATTTAATTTAGTTGCACAGTGTTTTACTAAACCGCCTATCCCATCGCAGTAACCCAGTAGCTGAAAATAGCTACCATTTCCTTGTAACGTCGTCACTCATGCGTTGTAGCTCAAATAACTGAAATATGTTTTTGAAATGGGAGGCTGCACTCTCAGATATAAATTCGTGGGTAGAAAACGCGTGTCCATCACACATTGCAGATATTTTACGCAACATCAACTGGACAGCACGTAGTGCATGTGCACTATCATGAGCCAAGTGCACTACTGCAAAGCCATGTCTGGTACCATGAAAGTATCTAACACATGTGAATATTGAGATTTGGGTCAGTGGTAGAGCGTTCGCCTCTGGTGTATAAGGTCCCTGCTTCGATCTCAGCTCGTGCCAAGTGAACTTTGTGGTGGACAAACATCGTATGCGTGGGTTTCCTCGGAGTTCTCCCCGTTTCATCACACTTTCTTCATTCTACCATTTCATTAATTTCTCATCATCACCGTGTCCTTTAGCCTAGCCGACATAACGTGGCACATACAACTCAAAAATTTCATTTCGCTTTTGAGATTTGGGATGTTTGTCAAATATAACTTTGAATCTCTTCCTGCAACACAACCATCCAGTTCTCTGCGAAATCAAAGTGTAAGACGAAAGTATCACTTGTTGATGTACTTGATCTTTTCTCAGCAGCAATGGCCTCTCTTTGAATGCGGCGAATGTGAGCATGACAGACTTCTTTAACGATTCAATTTTTTATCAGTAACGTATTTTTGACACTAGATTTTATTGAATCTCTTCTTGGTCAATATATTTACTTACATTGTTACTATGGTGATATAACATCTTGGATATGGAATTTAAATCAAGAGCAGTGTTGCGAATCCCACACTTTGTTCACTACTTTACTATTATTTCACAATTTGTGTAAGGTGCAATATAAAAATTCATCTCTCTCTTCGCAGAAAAATAATACCAAGTCAGTTTTCACAGAATTGGAGAATAATGTTATGTGCATGTTTGTGTATTCTTTTTTATGAGAATTCAATATGGGGTTTTTGAGATATTAATTTTTGAAAATAGTCGAATTTTGAAAATTTCACCTTTTCATACTAAATTCTCACTTGTGGTGTACAGATAGGAAGGAAATAATATTTTTACTGTAATGTCATGTTTCCATAGTATTTATTCCTTGTACAAAACAAATCTTATGTGTTTTCATTTAGGCACAGGAAATATCCGAAATATGTGCACAACAAAGTTTTTTCCAAGTTAAACAATTCTGTTATACCTCTAATGTATC
Organism: Thermobia domestica; assembly: GCF_964235325.1. Taxonomy (NCBI): domain Eukaryota; kingdom Metazoa; phylum Arthropoda; class Insecta; order Zygentoma; family Lepismatidae; genus Thermobia; species Thermobia domestica. Next base: position 229,224,431 of record NC_137462.1, read on the forward strand.
TGTTTGGTATGGTTTGTAAGAGTTGAAAACAGTATAAAATAAATAACAAGAAAGGTTTCTAAAGCTTTTTGTTCTTTCTTAATAATACCTTTAACACGTCAACACGTCCTGACTTTGCTGCAAAAGTAACTATCTGTGATGATTTTTAAAAAGGCTGCAATACTGTTGCAAATCATAAGAGACAAAAACTATTTTGTTTCTGTATTCTGGCCATGTCCATCTTTAGTATATATTTTTTCATAAGAATTCAAAATAGTCAGTGGACACCCATTGTATGATTTGAAATGAAACAGACCCGTATGAGCCTCGTATTAATCTCAATATTATTGGGTATGTAATGTACTATTTCGTTATATACTGTCTAGTCAAAGAAAAAAAACACTGACCAAGCATGAATCACAAAATGCTTGAATGTAGGCAAAAATATCAAATCTAGAACAACTGTTGGAAATAAGTTTGTAAATCATTGTTTCCATTGACAGAACTTCTCAAATTCTCCTCATTCCAACATCTTTTTCTTTCTGGGGAGATCTTGCTTGTCACACTGAGTATATATTGAAATTGAAACATTTGAAAAAGTTAGAACCTGTCCGGGATTTAACCCTTGTCCGCCAAACAGAAGTTTAATGCGCTAAGCACTTAACTACCGTGTCACTTCAGCTTCCACTCGTTGCATGTAGCTAGCTAGTTAACTTATTAGCTAGTTTCTCTCGGTCGTAGTGTTGAGACTACTTTCTTCAGTGCGCTCGCAACAGAAAAATGAACTGCGAAACACGACTACAAGATGACGTCAGCCGTACGAACCTTGATTTGTAGTGTCTGGGAAAGTAACGTGTTTAGCGAACAATTGATGAATACGTAACGCATATCGTTATTATGGGTCAAAAATAGGACTGATGAAACTAAAACGTTATTATTTCCCAGCAGTTGCTTGTAATTTTCTACTACTTCTTCTACTACTGCTAGAAATATTGTTTTAAACAATTCACCATTTCAGATACGTTCCATACCAACAAATTACTTGAAATTCAATCAAAAACTTTATAAAATATAAAATATGTCTGGACTTTCCAATACTACTACTACTACTACTACTACTACTAATAATAATAATAATAATAATAATAATAATAATAATAATAATAATACAGTAATAACAGAATTACAATACCATTTACGTAAACAATATCTTCCAATAAAGAAAAAATAATTACCACGACGGGATTCGAAGCGGTCTCTGCCATACGACTTCCATACTTTACCATTCTATTAGAAAATTCTTCATACAAAGATAAGAAAATAGCTAGTAGTTACGGAAGATAAAAATAGAATTTTCTATTTCTACACGTGTTAATACAACTCAAAGAATGAGAAAATAATGTTTGCCGACGTTTCTTCTTTGGAAATTACAAGTTAATGAGGAAGGATAGTAATGTAAATCGGGACCATCGTTAAAAACTGTGCGTTTAAGTACACTAATGATGCACTAACGATTGCCATTAACACGATGTTTCTACGTTAATTTGTATGGAATCTGATATTTCTGAAGTTGGGCCCCACACCAAAAATCTTCAAAAACTCGTAAACTCTGATATCACTAACATTACTGCTTAGTACGTTTTAGTTCACTAATGATGCACTAACGATGTGACAAGTTTGGTGAAGATCCGTTTGCATAAAGATCCGGGGGCTAACTTCATACGAAAAATCTTCAATATCTCGTAAACTCTGATAGCACTAACGTTAGTTCTTAGTGCAGTAACGATGAACTAACGATGTGCGACGTTTGGTGTAATGCGGGAAAGGTGGGGAGGAAACTTCAAATACGTGGTTTCTTATGTCTTTTCGTTGTAGTCTTTTAATATCAATATTTTACTCTCTTATGTGTTTCAGAATGTATGGATTCGTATCATGTACATGCTTTCTTCCGAAGTATTTTTATTTCACTCACCTACATTTATAGGATTTATTTATTAATTAAAAAAAAAAAACATCCTTTACTTCATAGCCAAGCTTCTGAGTATGCTTAGTATACCCTCAGAAAGAAAATATATTTTTAATATACAAAAAATTACAACAGATACAACAATTTACCATCAGCTGATTTGATAAAGACAACCTTTCTATTTGATTCATTGTAGTAAGACTGGAACGTGCTTCTGCTTCACGTGAACTGTTTCTGTTTATCTGAGTTCAAAGTAGATTTGTCTACTGTGCAACGAAGAGAAAGCGGTGAGAGGATCAAACATACAAGATCTATTACCGATAGTACTGTGTTTTTGAGTACACATGTAGATTAGAGGAAAAACTTAACAAAAAATATTAGTTATTTCAGTTCTTATGAACGTAACAATCTTACACGTATCGTACTATTTTACAAGATATGCAGAAAAAAAAAAGAAAGAAAGAAGGAAAAAAGACAGAAAAGGGAATGGGATTCGGTCCGCTATCAAAATGCTTTACAAGTTCATAGTCTTTTACTATATTCACTCTCCCAGGGGAACCCGTTAAAAGAGCTTCCTATTTTATACCATACATTGAGCTTTTCTAGCCGTAGTGCGTCACTTTTTCTCTCAAGAGAAAGTTTTTTTCCTACGAAATCTTGATTACAAGCTAATATATGTTTGGGAGACAATCTAGACATTAGGTAAAGTCCATTAAATTTAACATTTTACTCCATTTTCACAGTCTCTTCCGTTCCCTGCACAGTTCCTTTATTGGAAATGTGTGAACTTCCCTTCATTACTACAGAAACTCCTCGAAAGCACGATTGCCAGAATTCAATTAGTCCATCTTAATTTTGTTTTTTAATAATATTTTTTGGGAACATTTTCATACAAAAAATGCTTTCTAGTATCTGCAATTTTAACCAAAGGCGGAAGGAAAAAGGTAATAAATGCGAAAAATAGTGAACTATAATACATGCCTAAGATCTTTTAATGAGTATGGATATACAAGCAGGCCTGTAAGAACGCTTGAACGACATAAATATGGCTCTGGTGCATGACGTTGAACACTATTAATAACCAGCTGGTTTAGCAGTATGAATGGGATGGAAATGATACGCAATCGTTTCCAAACCCAATAACACTAATTCTATTACAGTATTTGTCAGTCTGTATTGTTTTCAGTCCTCTTTCATATTAACCATAATAACTATACTGATTTTCATCTCATAATAGAAATATACGACTTGACTCCTCATTTTCAGTAGTTCCAGGATAAATGCGTACTGCTCAATTGTTTCTTACAATAACTTTCTGGTAAAAATGAGGCGCCAGTTCTTCTAGCCATGAGGGTTGAATTACTGTAATGTCCTTCATGTATGTCTTATTTGTATACGTTAAGTAACAAAACAGTAACCTGTAAAGAAAGAAGAATAAACAAATATATATTAAAATTATCGGAAACATTTGAATATACCAATAAAAGTAAACATAATATGACTTACGTCCAATAGTAACATGAAGACTAATTTTCATGATTTCATGCAGAATTAGGTGACAAAATACAAATATAGTGAACTCATAAGGCGTCAAAGGATAAATCAATCACGACCTATTTGATTCATCCTAGAAAGAAAGGGCTAGCATATATGACATTACCTACTTCAAATACATATCGCTCTGCTGATTTAGTAATAGAATATATTTCAAGATGTTCATACAATGCATTTTTTAGAATAAAAAGTTGTATTTTGTCCCAAATATTTGCTCAGTCGGGAAATTGTCTGAATAGTGATGCATTTTATGCATATATCCTATTCCGTTCAATTGATATTATGTGCGACACGAATACTTTAATCACATTACTTGAACTTGTATTTCTATTGAACTGCAACATAGATTTAACTAAATGCAGATGCTTAAAATTGGTGTTAATGAAAACAGGAACCAAAAGAGTATTTGCTGAAGTACATCAACAGTGTACCTACATATTTACATAGGATCACTTTCGACCCCTAAGTTTTGCAAGGTAAATTTACATGTTTATTTTCATACAAGAATTACAGTGGACACATCAACCTTCCACACTTAACTAGTATGGCAACTTAATTTTTGATATTTAAGGGATGATACAGTGTTTAGTTTTACGTGCTTGAAAATATGGTAGCTGCGCTACAGCTGTGTGAGGAAAAAGGTAATAACTGCCTGGTTTCCTGTTTAATTAACTTATTTTTACATATATAATATGTATTAATGTCTCCATCTTTTATATATGCTCAAATAATTCTTTTATATTTCGCACAATAGTTATATTTGTAAGTTTTATATGACGGGGTCGAAAGCGACCCCGTGGGAATACCGTGGCTAGCAAAGGAATATGTCAACTAATGTTCTGTCCCATTTAGAAAAGCTGTATTTTCTCATATACACTGAAACTATAAGCAGCAACTGAAGTAGTAATATATTATGAGGGCTACTTTATTTCACGGTAATCTATATATCTTTTTAAGCATATCTATATAACAGAGAAAGCAAAACATAGCTTTTCTCTTTCATGTGAGGAATGCCCTACTTTTATTACTATTCTTGTACTGTATGCCTTCTAGATATACTTTTGCCTTGTAGATATATTTATTCGGAAAAGCTCATGACACCCACAACATTCTGGTTTCTAACTCGACGAAACAAATGTAACAGGTTCGACGAAATTGTCAGCATTGTACGTAGCACATAACAATGAACTAGCCATGAATGACAGACTTTCAAAAATACGTCCATTAATTTTGCGATTGAAGAAACGCTATACTGACAATTTCCCCATAGAATAGGTTGTTCTCGTTGAGGAATCAATTATTACATATTATACAAGACACAGAACTAATCATTTTTCTTTAAAAATAAATAAATAAATAAATAAATACGTTGGGACTATAAAGCATGTGTTGTCTACTCGACTAGGCTATGTGATAAGTTTTTATGTGTATCAAGGAAAGGACATTGATACGCATACTTACGTAAAAAATTTCAGCGTCGTTGGTTCTATTGTACTAAAATTTGCTGATATGTTAACACAAAGTTTTTGTCACCCATCATTTTCACTCTTTTTTGAGTTTTTTCACATCCTTCAAGTTAGTTGAAGAGCTTCAGCGACGGGGTTTTGAGGCAACTCGTACAGTTAGACTGAAAAGGCTTGAAAATTGCCCATTGGTAGACACAAAAGCAATGCAAAAGAAACTAAGAGGCACATACGATTTCAAAATTAAAAAGAATTCACGCATCACAGCCGTTCGAGTAATTTAAAACAATATGGTTACTTTACTGTCTTCCTGTGATGCTGTTGTACCACTGAAAGTAACGTCTAGACGCTCGTCAGCAACTGGAAGTAGAATTCAATTACAAATGCCTGCTATCGTTTCTTCATACAATGCTAATATGGATGGCGTGGATATGCTAGACCAAACCTTGCACTATTGTAGAATCCCAATAAGAGGTAAAAAGGGGTACTTTTCATTGCTATTTTGGATGATTGATATGGTAGTAGTAAACTGTTGAACAATGGCACGAAAATGTGGGTACAATGAAGACTTGTTGCAGCTTAAAAGAAGCTTTTCAATTAATACTTTGAGTAGATATGACGAAGGAATGGAGTTAGCAGGGAAACCGCATACATTTTCTATACGCACTTCAAAAAAAAAAAAAAAAAAAAGCTTGTGTGAAATTGTGTGATTTATAAGTCCTTAAAACAAAGATTTGTTTCAAGGTGTCCTTTCGAGATCTTTCACACACAAAAGGAAAATATGTGGTGTTTACTCCATAGGATGGTAAACATTACTTTAGATAGTAATTAATCGAATTTTTCACAAAGGAATAGGTTCTTTCACCGCTAACTACACATAGGCGAAAATTAAAGTAACATTAAACTTACGAATAGGACAAAATTTCAGAATCATTTAACCGAAAAACAACTGATCACAACAAATGCTAACATTAATACGTATTTCGTACCATGCACAACCATGAGGCGAGAGTATCTGAGTCAGAATAACGTCAATGATACACATTAATAAAGCTTATATTTGATATTAGTACTATACTTACATTGCTTCACAAGGAATGGATATATTTTGACTATAAATAATGTGGATGTTTACTATTTACGAAAATATAAGTGGATATTCGCAATTCTACATTTTATATTAACTAATCGTCGCAGTGAGTGCGTAGTCCTCCTTCCAGCTGAGTTAAGTCGGCCATAAGCTCAACATACACTAGCGTATTTTTCAGCGCGCAATTTCGGTCCGTAAATTAATGTCGTAAATTTCGGTCCGTAAGTTCGCCCATACACCTAGCGTAAAAATAGGCGCGTAAAAGAAGAAGAAACAGAATCGGTCATGTTTCGCTCTTCCTCCTGCCTGTTTGAGCACGCGGTCGTTTTCCAGTTTACTCAAGTTGCTTGGACAAGATGGATCTGAAACCATGGTTTTAAGTGCAGGTGCTGTAAACATTGTGTTGTTAAGGAAAAGAATAAAAAGAAAGCATAGAAGAAACAGAAAGATTTGGACCAGGAAATGAATTTTAATTTTACAAATTTCAATATAATTTATTCTCATTGAATTTGCCCCAGGAAAAGAAGTGCCCCTCCCAATATAATTCTTGTATGCGTCTTTAACTATACGGATTTATTTCTCAAACCGAATTATGATTAATTTCATTTGGAAGGTAATCAAACATTCTAATCTGATTCATAGTTTACCCCTATTTTAACAATTATAACCAGAGATCGAGTAAAGCTTTAACCATGATAACGCAACAAATATGTATATTTATAATTCTTAGAATGTATACACGACTCCAAAAGTGCATTACCACCTGCAATTCTCGTTTTCCTGCAATAGCAGGCAACCCAAATAGCTCGGCGGTTGGGTTGGTTCCGAATTCGAAAGGCGTTGGACCAAACCTCAATTTTGTTAAAAATATATCAGTGTAGCAAACTGAAAAATAAGGAAATAAAACAAATTGTTAAGAATGACAATTTTATTATCGTGACGAAGTTGGATGACATCAAAAGTTACAAAACGATCTTACTTAAGCAGTTCAAAAAAGATGAATGGCAAGAGACACATATCAGAAAAAACATTTTTCTCCTTCTCCCCCCCAAAAAAAGAATTTTAAAAAAGAAAAAATTACATAAAGTAAAGGTTTAATATAAAAGACTCACCCAAAATTTTGAAAATTGACACGCGAAAGTCAAGAATAACTGAACCCAAGTGAATAAAATTGTGCACAGATATTGCAGACGTAAAATGAGGGAATACAGGCTTCATATCTTCCTGAAAAAAACGGTAGGGTGGGGCACGGACCTCTCCAAACCCTTGATCACGAGATATCAAAAATGCTTGTAACAGTAGTCAGATGTGTGTAAAGGACATGAAGAATTGTAACGAAACTTTTTCTATGGACAACACGTAAAACATAAAGGAATACGAGGTTTTAATGTTCTGCGGAAAACAGTTTTAGGGGGACAAAAGCCCCCACGAAAAATTTTGAAATTTGACGTCCGAAAGGTAAGAAGAAGTGAACCGAACTGAATGAAATTCTGCACAGATATTATAAACATAAAATGAGGGAATACGGGTTTCTTATTTTCCTTTAAAAAACGGCTGGGTAGGGCGCGGACTCCTCCAAACATTTGATCATGAAATATCAAAAGTACTAGTAACAAATGTCAGATGGGTGTAAAGGACATGAAGAATTACAACGAAACTTTTTGTATGGACAATACGCAGAAAATAAAGGAATACGTTTTTTTTCTTTTCTGCGGAAAGACAGTTTTATAGGGTAAAAGAACCCACCCCAAAATTTTAAAGTTGACGCGAGAAAGATAAGAAGAAGTGAACCGAAGTGAGTGAAATATTGCAAAGATGTCCTAAGTTTAAAATGAGGAAATACGGGTTTCGTATTTTCCTGCAAAAAAAAGGTTCGGTGAGGCACGGACCCCTCCAAACATTTGATCACGAAATATCAAAAGTGCTAGTAACAGTATGTGAGATGTGTCTAAAGAACATGAAGAATTGCAACGAAACTTAATGTATGGATAATATGCGAAAAACATACGAATACTGTTTTTTTTATTTTCTGCGTAAAAATGGTTTTACAGGGAAAAGCACCCACTCAAAATTTTGAAAGTTGACGAACGAAAAGCAAGGACAAGTGAATCGAAATGAATGAACTTGTGCACACATATTGTAAACATAAAATGAGTGAATACGGGTTTCGTATTTTCCTGGAAAAAACTGTTGGAAAGGGCACGAACCCTTCCAAAGTTTTGATCACGAAATATCAAAAGTACTAGTAACAGTGAAGTGTGTGTAAAGGAAATGAAGAATTGCAACGAAACATTTTGTATGGAAAATAACCATAAAATAAATCAATACGAGTTTCTTATTTCCTGCGGAAAAACTGTTTTAGGGGTCAAAGGCTCCTACCCAAAATTTTGAAAGTTGACACCCGAAAGACAAGAAGAAATGAGCCGAAGTGAATGAAATTTGCACAAGTACTGCAGACGTAAAATGAGGATAAGGGTTTTATATTTTCTTAGAGAAAACAGTTAGGTGGGGCGCCGACCCTCCCAAACGTTTGATAACAAAAAATCAAAAATAATATTAATAGTATGTGAGATGTGTGTAAAGGAAATGAAGACTTTCAACGAAACTTTTTGTGTGGGAAATTTGCTGAAAACAAAAAAATACGGGTTTTTCATTTTTGCGGAAAAATGGTTTTATGGGGCACAAGGCCCCACCCTAAAATTTTGAAATTTGGCACCGAAAGGGAAGAAAAAGTGAACCGAAGTGAATAAAATTTTGCGCAGATATTGTAGATATAAAATGAGGGTATACGGGTTTCGCATTTACCTAAAAAAAAACCGGTTAAGTGTGGCACGGACTCCTCCGAATCTTTGATCACGAAATTTCATAAGCGCTAGTAACAGTATGTCAGATGTCTGTAAAGGACATGAAGAATTGCAACGAAACATTGTGTATGGAGAATACGCAAAAAGAAAATGAATACTTGTTTCTTATTTAATGCGGAAAAGTTATTTTGTGGGCAAAAGAACCCACCCCAAAATTTTGAAAGTTGATGCCCGAAAGGTAAGAAGAATTGAGCCGAAGTGAACGAAATTGTGCACAGATATTGTAGGCATAAAATGGGGGAGTATGGGTTTCGTATTTTCCTTGAGAAAACGGAAGCGTGGGGTGCCGACCCCTCCAAACCTTTGATCACGAAATATCGAAAGTACTATTAATAGTATGTCAGATGTGTGTAAAGGACATGAAGAATTCCAAAGAAACATTTCGTATCGACAATACGCAAAAAATAAAGGAATACGGGTTTTTTATGTTCTGCGGGAAAACGGTTTTAAAGGCTATAGCCCCACCCAAACTTTTGAAAGTTGAAGCCCGAAAGGCAAGAAGAAGTGAGCCGAAGTGAATTAAATTGTGCACAGATACTGCAGACGTAAAATGAGGATACGGGTTTCGTATTGTCCTGGGGAAAACGGTTCCGTAGTGCGCCAACCCCTCCAAATCTTTGATCACCAAATATCAAAAGTACTAGTAACAGTATCTGAGATGTGTGTAACGGACATGAAGAATTGCAACATATCTTTTTGTATGGACAATACGCAAAAAATAAAGGAATACGGGTTTATTATTTTCTGCGGAAAGACTGTTTTATGGGGCAAAACAACCCACCCCAAAATTTTAAATTTGAAGCTGGAAAGGTCAGAACAAGTGAACCGAAGTGAGTGAAATATTGCACGGATATTGAAGGCTTAAAACGAGGGAATACGGGTTTCGTATTTTCCTGGAAAAAGGGGTTGGGTGAGGCACGGACTCCTTCAAACATTTTGATCACGAAATATCAAAAGTACTAGTAACAGTATTTGAGATATGTGTAAAGGACACGAAGAATTGCAACATAACTTTTTGTATGGACAATACGCAAAAAATAAAGGAATATGAGTTTCTAATGTTCTGCGAGAAACGGTTTTAGGGGGCAAAAGACCCCATCCAAAATTTTAAAAGTTGACGCCCGAAAGGTAAAAAGATATTAGCCGAGGTAAATGAAATTGTGCACAGATATTACAGACGTAAAATGAGGATATGAGTTTCGTATTTTGCTGAAGAAAAAGGTTGGGTGAGGCACCGTCCCCTCCAAACCTTTGATCACAAAATATCAAAAGCGCTAGTAACAGTATGTCAGATGTGTGTAAAGAACATGAAGAATTGCAACGAAACATTGTGTATGCAAAATAACCAAAAAAATAAATGAATACTGGTTTCTTATTTTCTGCGGAAAACTGTTTTAGGGATCAAAATCTCTCACCCAAAATTTTGAAGTTGACACCCGAAAGAAAAGAAGAAATGAGCCGAAGTAAATGAAATTTGCACAGATATTGCAGACAGAAAATGAGGTTACGGGTTTCGTATTTTTCTAGAGAAAACAGTCGGGTGGAGCGCCGACCCCTCCAAACGTTTGATAACGAAAAATCAAAAGTGCTACTAACAGTATGTCAAATGTGTGTATAGGACATGAAGAATTGCACCGAAACTTTTGTATGGACAATGCACTGAAAACAAAGGAATACGGGTTTTTTATTTTTGCGGAAAAACGGTTTTATGGGGCAAAAGACCCCATCCCAAAATTTTGAAATTTGACGTCAAAAAGTAAGAAAAAGTAAACGGAAGTGAATGAAATTTTGCACAAATATTGTAGACATAAAACGAGGGAATACGAGTTTCGTATTTACCTAAAAAAAAAACAAAAAAAAAACGGTTAGTTGGTTCCCGGACTCTTCTGAACCTTTGATCACGAAATATCAAGAGTGCTAGTAACAGATTGTCAGGTGTGTGTGAAGCCCACCAAGAATTCCAAAGAAACTTTCTGTATGGACAATACGCAAAAAATAAAGGAATACGTTTTTTTTATTTTCTGCGGAGAAACAGTTGTAGGGGGCAAAAGAACCCACCCAAAGTTTTGAAAGTTGATGCCCGAAAGGCAAGAAGAAGTGAGACGAAGTGTATTAAATTGTGCACAGATATTGTATACATAAAATGAGGGAATACGAGTTTCGTATTTTCCTGGGGAAAACGGAAGCGTGGGGCGCCGACCCCTCCAAACCTTTGATCACGAAATATGAAAAGCGCTAGTATGTCAGATGTGTGTAAAGGACATGAAGAATTGCAACACAACCTTTTGTATGGACAATACGCAAAAAATAAAGGAATACGGGTTTTTTATGATCTGCGGGAAAACGGTTTTAGGCGGCAAGAGACCCACCCAAAATTTTAAAAGTTGACGCCCGAAAGACGCGAAGAAGTGAACCAAATTGAATCAAATATTGCACAGATATTGTAGGTTTAAATTGAGGGCAAACGGGTTTCGTATTTTTCTGAGAAAAACGGTTAGGGGGCTCGGACCCCTCCAAACCTTTGATCACGAAATATAAAAAATGCTGGTAACAGTATGTCATATGTATGTGAAGGCCACGAAGAATTCCAACGAAACTTTTTGTATGGACAAATACGCAAAAAAATAAAGGAATGCTTTTTTATTTTCTGCAGAAAAACAGTTTTATGGGGCAAAAGAAGCCACACCAAACTTTTGAAAGTTGACTCCCGAAACGTACATGTTGTCTCAAAGGTCGAGGGCATTCTTTATTGCTATTTTAAGGAAAAAATTTTCTAAGTCCAGCTTCGGGTATCTTCGGGAAAAAGTAAACCAGGTTCGAACCTCGAAGTCAACCTTTGCAATCGGGAGAAAATTTGCAGATGTGTTTTTCTTCTTTTAAATATAATAAGACTTGTTATTAATTGTATAAAAAAGCAACATTGATTGAAATACTTAATAATTCAATATTTCAAAACTTTGTATTAATATTAGCACATGCCTGTTTGTCATTTAGCTCTCCATGCATAATGAAACATTTAGATACGTAAACGAATCTTTCCAAATGTGAAAGAATGCAGAAAATTAAGACATAGAACACAATTCTTGTCTGAGTACTAAAATAAAAGTCAAAATGGAACAAAAACAGCGTTTGCAGTGGATATGAATCAGAGCCCTGCACCAGAGCCCTGCACGGGCCGGGCGCGCCCGATTCGGCCCGGTGCCCGGCCCGGCCCGACCCGTTTCAAGTAATATCAAACTGGACCGGGCCCTAACCGGGCCTTCTACCTTCTAAGTACAGAATAAAATTGAGAAATGCTAGTTATTATGGCCGGTCTGCGTAGAATGTGAACCGATGCTTGATCTACGAGGGAAAATAGTGGCTCAATAGAAAAACACTCACATCTGGTGCTAGAGGTCGTCGGATCAATCCCTGCTCATGCTATGTGAGCTTTGTTGTGGACAAACATCGTGTGCATGGGAGTTTCTGGGGTGGTCCCGCTTCCTCCTACTGTTTTCTTTCCACCAATTCATCCCATCATCATCCATTCAGCTTGAGCCGTAGTTACCTAAAGAACGTATGGTAAAGTCAAGTACTTGACCTAGTAAGTAGAATTTGGTACGCTACCATTGGACCACGGAGGGCAAAACCATAAACTGGCGTGCTCATAAGATCAGTGCAATTTGTAGTAATGTTCAATTAGCAAGGCAAATATCGAATGGTGTTACATGTTCATGTATTGTTTATAGTATGATGCTACAAATATAACAAAATATAATGATCAAATAAATCACCAAATCGCCAGGGTCAATTAGGTGTTCCTGGAACGGTGGCTCAGCGGTTGAGCGTTCACCTCTGGTGTATGGGGTCCCTGGTTTGATCCGAGCTCTCGCCAAGTGAACTTTGTGGTGGACAAACACCGTGTGGGGGGTTCGCGGCGTTCTCCTGTTTCCTTCCACTTTATTTACTCCACTATTTCATTTATTTCTCACCATCGTCTCCTTTAGGCTAGTTGGCATAACTTGGAACCACCTACCAAGAAGAATAAACTAATGGATTGGGAAGATAGACATTCAGTCTCTGGTGAATTTGATGATGAAGTAGACATCTACCTCAACATGTCATCATGTATAAGAGAACTAGATATACTGCAGTGGTGGAAGCAACAAGAACAAACATTACCAAAATTGTGTAAATTAACGCGTCAGTATCTCGTCATCCCTGCTTCTAGTGCGTCTACTGAAAGAGATTTTAGTACTCAGGAACGGAGAAATGCTCTAAAGCCTGAAACTGTTGAATCTGTTTCCGTGCTATTCGATGCGTACAAGGACATACAGTAAAGCGATGTTCATTTTGCGCTATTGGTTTCTTAGGAAACCTTATATTTTCATTTTCTTAATATCAACTATCCCTTCTATTATATGTGATGTTAAGAGGCATTTTTGATAGCTGATATCTATACATTCGTTGCCATTAGGTGCAGATTTCACTTTCTTGGAACACATCAAAACACAACAATACTTACAATTCACACTTCAGTTATACAAAATAAACTTAAAACCTAGAATTATGTTCAATTTACTAAATTTTATTGTATATACACTCGTACATCCTTAAACACAACACTTCACTCGTATATTACACTACAAAACAATGGAAAAGGTAGAAGTTGTTTCTTATCACGCTCTTTTTAATCGATATTCCTTACTTTAGAAAGAAGAAAAGACATTTTAAGAACTGTCAATTTTTGTGCAATTAAAGAATACTTTTGAAATAGGCCCTACTTTTTTGCATAATGTTCTTTCGATTAGCTTCAAAGCGGCTCACTAACATATCGAGCCCTTATAAGAAGAAATGAAAGTATGCTGAAATTGTGCTCCAATAGGTTATTTTTTGGGGTTATTTTCTGTGGCGATTAAAACGCAATTACTGTAGCTTTCTTTACTCCACGGGAAGACAACCAATACGTATTCACGCAACAGCAAATATTATATGACAGCATTTTTTCCTATTAATCAGTAACACATACAAAATCGTTACATTTCCAAATGAAACTATATACATTAATTGGTACTTAAAAAAAGTGCGGGGGCAACTGCCCCCCTTTGCCCCCCTAATCGCCGCCCATGCCAAACACATTACGATTAACACAGGCTGCCAACATCAGTTTCCGATCCGTCTTTCACAGTGTTCGGGCCGAGTCGCGCCGGCCCGGCTCGGCCCGATTTGTGCTCGGCCCGTTTCGGCCCGGTTAGAACCAGGCTCGAGATTCGGGCCGGGCCGGGTCGAGCCGGGCACAGAATTCAGATCCATTCGGGTCGGGCCGGGCCGTTTTCGGGCCTGGGTTTGCAGGGCTCTGCCCTGCACGGGCTGGGCGTGTCCTGTTCGGCCCGGACACAAATGCTATAGGGCTGAACCGGGCGCACGTATTTCCGGGTTGGAACCGGGCACTCAAGGACGGATTGGAAACTAATGTTGTCATTTTTTCCCTTAAATATCCTCCACTACCCCTGCCTTTGCCGTGTTCGTACGGTCTTACTGTCAGTCTATGTTAATCGTAGTGTGTTTGGGAAACTGACTCTTTATTCAAGACTGCAAAGTACTGTAATACTACTAATATTACTAATACTTCTATTATTACTACTACGACCACAGTTAATACTACTATAACTGCTACGATTTCGCGTCAGAGTTGACATGTCTGGTGGTACAGAATTTACCTTCTAAGTACAGTATTTTATAACAAGACTTGTCAAACAGGGTGAAATATCCCTATTTTCATTTTCCAAACATTTTTGACCATAAATCGACTTTTGCGAGGTGAGAAAGGAAGATACGAAAGAAGGAAAACAAAGTTATTGTAGAAGCATTATCATCAATATTTTGCATTCCAAAATACGGAATGTTACTTAAAAAACATAACTTTAAAAGAAATATCTACTAAAATGAAAGAACAATCATGGCATTTTAGGCGTGTGCGTAACAGTAATATACAAAATAAATATTACAATACTTTTGAGGGTCTAGATCATTTAGATTAGATATTGGTATTCCAAAGGTAAACAAATGAAATATTTTTTTGACTGAAAACGTGATTTTGAATTATATATATATATATATATATATATATATACAGGGGCGGATCCAGGATATGATCAAGGGAGGGGCTAAACCATATTTTGCCATTTTATCCAGTGTAAAGCAGGATTGAAACCCATTTTATCCAGTGTATACCTCACCGTCAAGGGGGGGGCTATAGCCCCTATAGCCCCCCCCTTAGATCCGCCACTGTATATATATATATATATATATATATATATATATATATATATATATATATATATATATATACAGACTGTTATACAATTCGTGTAATTTTCTACAGCACTGGGAGAAGATGAAGTTTTTACACCATTAATATAAAATTTGGCACTCTTATTGAGAAATATCTGAATTTTTCGAATTTCTAAAGGAAATAGAAGAAAATTAATGTTTAGCCCCCCTTTTGGAAGTGTAAACACAGAAGTTCATTTACCTTATGGGAGGTTCAATGTTAAATTTTGGAAGCAGTTTTCTCCAATAATTATTCGTAAAGATTTTGGGGCAAATGAGTTGTATTTGTTACGAAATGCAAAAACACTCATTCACAAAGCTAGTAAAGCTGTCTCAAACATTATTTTGGGAAGGCCCCCCTTTGGGGGGCAAGGGCCGTAAAAAGCTGGTGAGTGATGTGTTACCAAATCCCAAAATTTATTTTCGGAGTGCCAGTAAACGTCAGATTAATCACGAATGTCACATAATTAATGCTCCAATGCTCCTTACATGTAAGAGTGACTGATAATGGGGCTACAGCCCCCTTTCAAAAGTAAGAAAATCACCAGAAATATCCTTAGTAGGGACATACGAGAAGAAGGTGTTTTTGTTAATTAGTGTGAAATTTGGCGTCATTGTAGCAAAAGAGTATGCATTTTTTAAATATGGAATGCTATTTTGGTAACGCACCGCCTTAGGGGAGCACAGGGGACGAAGCATTAGATGATGTACCTTTATAAAAATTCAAAATTTTGTTCCGGAAATGCCAGTGAGCGTCAGATTTTTCACAAATGTCACAGAATTAATATTCTAATGCTCCTTGCATGTGCTAGTAACTTGTGTGGGACTATAACCCCCTTTCATAAAATATCCCCATAATTCTTCAATTTATTTGAGGTGACCTTTGTGCTGCCTCTGTACCATATCGGGTTGTGCATTAATGGAAGCCATGGCTAAAAATAATATACATTTTGTTTCCCCCGACTTCGATCCGACGTTTTGTTCTCGAGTTACGGCTGTTTTGGGCATTTTTCCGACTGGTTTTTGGCTGGTCATAGCGCCAAAAGGAAGCATTGTGCACCCAGGTTGTCTTATCACGGTGTCAGGAATGAGCTCTCAAACGTTGTAAGTGTTGTTTTGAAACACCCTCTATATTTCTATCCTGTTTCTGATTAGCTTCTCTTTGCCAATCAATTTCCAGTATTCCCAAAATAAACCAAAAGTGAACTAAATTCACTAAATCGCCTTCCCCCTATGCTTTCTTCTTGTATAGTACTTATTATATATTTATATTGTAATTGACAGAGATTGCCAATATTGATTGAAATATCTGGTTAAAATTCTATTAGAGGAATTCCCTCTTCAGTACAGAAATTCCCTCCTTGCATCCTACCGCCATTTTAGGCGAGATGGAATTAAGTAAGATGGAAATTCCCATCTCGCCTAAAATGGTAGACATTCTTATTTTGGAGATATAAGTGGCTGATAAATCGTTAGGCGAGGTGGGATTAGGCTAGATGGGATGGAATCATCTGAAAAGGTAGGGGTACGGTAGGTAGCGGCATGACGTCACGCCGTCCCCCATGCCTATCTTTGCCCATTGTAATTGCTTAGGAAGTGGGAGGACGCCGTACACAGTTTTTTGGAGGTGGGGATAGGGTCCCCCGCGTTCCCACGCACTTTAACCCCTGCTGCTAAGTATTAATTGCTGTGAGGACTAACGAAAAATATTATGTGATAATAATAATAATAATAATAATAATAATAAAGTATCTGAATGATGCAGATATTTTTTCAACTTTTATTACAATTGCTGTGGGTTCCCATGAATCTGGTTATATTGTTTTTGAAAGGAATAAAGAGGCTTCAAACAATATGATTTGTATAAAAGAAAAAAAGCCTTATCAGTTGCAAGAACTGACAAGTGGCCTTGTGTCTGTTTTTTTAAACACAATGTTACGAGGCACAGAAGCCACCACGCCTGCGGTGTGCTTGCTTTTTTGCCTCAGGCAGCTTCAGTACTAAAGTTAAGACTTTGCTTCAGGCAGACAGTACTAAAATTCTGTCAATTTATGTGTAGCTATCAGCAACCACACAGGTTCTTTGAAACGCTGAATTTTACAAGAAAGGTTTTGTCCATCGGATAGGAAGCGAACGAAGCCCATTGTACGTTGTAATCCCTCCCCTCTTTTGCACACTGTGTGAAATTTAACTTGTATACTGTAGTAAGTTACAGAAAAGAGAATGCTATTTTTTTAAAAATGACATTATCGAATAAGATTGACCATTATTACAATATATTCAAGATGAAAAATATTCTTTTAACAGTCGTCGTACTTAGTTGTCTGCACTGAAATTCCCATAATGTGCTTTCTTCTTTTCTAATATGAGCTCCGAGCTTCTTCGTGTCTAAGTGGTTAGCGTACGTGCCTTTGGCGTGAGAGACCCGTGTTCGATTCCGGTGAGAGCTCATGTAGTTCGGGTTTGTCAATTAATCAGTAGGTCCCGTCTTATATAGCCTCGCTGCTGAAAGGGACGACAAAATCAACTCAACTCATATTGAGCACCATAGGAGATATAACTCCGAGGTGAATTTTGTCCCTGGAAAACCTCCCAAAATCACCAACGGTACGAAATATGTCTGCAATGCAACGTGTCCATCATTTCCCACTCTATGCTCTGTGATCTAGTTTGCTTTTCATGTTTTCAGTAAACTAGACAGACAAAAGGAAAAATAGAGGCTTTCTTCCAGAAAATTGTGTTCGAGGGTGGGGGGTCACACAGGCTCGTATCCACAGGGAGTCTAGGGGGCCGGGCTCACCAAAAATTTTTACATTAGAATGATTTATGAGCATTAAAGTAGTCAGCCATTAGGATTTTTTTTGTTTTAGGATGATACCAGATTCGACTCCTCGTGTAAGCTCAACTTTCAGTATTGTGTCATTTGCAGGTCTCGTCTCATACAGATTCGTTGAAAAACCTCTAAACATGTGCTATGACTAGTATGCGAACTAAAGTTTTTTTTAGCAAAAGAGAGAGAAATTTCTTGCTTTAGACTCTGCCCTGTAATCCAGTTTTTCTGGAGGCGAGATAGTATGGTTGGGAACGACCTATCAGATTCAAGTTCCGAACCCACATATAAAAGACCTTCCTTTATAACCTTGGTGTTGTATAAAGACGAAAAACAAAAATATACTGATAGCTCCAGTAATAGATATTATAGCAAAGAGATTTAAAAAATAGGTGGTTTTGAAATAGAGAAAGGACAGTACCTGAGCTTTATTAGTATTACTAGCATATATTACCCGCTTTGCTAAGTTAAAATGAAAATTTTAAAGCACAACTCCGTATTTCATGTGTTTAGTACCCGTGAAATATGCTGTTTTCGTTTTTAATGGCATCGATTTAAACAGCATCGGAAAGATCATTGATCAACTCGGCGAACTCAAAAATCATGGATTCGACACCAATAATGGTCATTTTCGGTCATTTATATATATATTTCCTCCTCCCCTATGTTGCGGGCCATGGCAACGAAAGTGTCACTGTTCATCTCAGCGACCCCCCCACAAATGTGGATTCAGCACTAATTAACGGTCATTTTCCATTATCTTTAAATATCTCTTCCTCCCTTTCCCCCAAGTTGTGGGGTTGAATTTGAATTTAAACATGATCGAAAGTACCACTGCTCATCTAAGCGACCCAGAAAACTATAAATTTGACACTGATAGTGGCCATTATCGATCATTTTATATATCACTTTCTCCCCTTCCCGCAAGTGGCGGAGCTGATTTTGCATTTAAACCGGATCGAAGATGTCACAGTTCATCAGAATGATCCCGAAAACTATGGATTAGGCACTAATATTGGTTATTTTCGATTATTATTATTATAAATAGCTCCCCCTCCCCCGTGCTGCGGCACACGAAATCAGAATTGTCACTGTTAATCTCAGCTACTCCTAAAACTATTGATTCGACACTAATATTACTCAGTTTCGATCATTTTTAAACGTTTATCCCCCTCTCCTCCATTGTACCCTCCACCTTCCCAACTATTAGGGCTGAACTTGGATTGAAACAGCATCAGAAGTGTTGCTGTTTGTCTCATCGGGCCCGAAAACTATGGATTCAACATTAATATCGGTCATTTTTGATCATTTTTAAATTTCTCTCCCTCTCGCCCTCCCCTACGTTGTTTCGTCAAAGTAAATAGTCTAAAGTAATCCCTGCCCCTATACTCATGTATATTGAAAATTTGATTTAGATCGGTCGGGTGGTTCAAGAGTGATGAAGTTACAGAGACAGGCATTTTTTTTTTTACATATATCTGCCCCCTCTCCCTCCCCTACGTTGGCTCGTCAAAGTGAAATGATAAAAAAAACACCCAAGGCCCGACCCTCATATTTGTTGAAAATTAGATCGAGATTGGTTGGGTGGTTCAAAAGTTATTAGGTTTTATTAGTTTCTATTTATGCGTTCCCCCCTCCCCCCTAGGATGTACCGTTAAAGTAAAATTACAAAAATGTTTCCAGATCCAAACCTCATACATCTTGAAAATTTGATTGCGATCGGTCGGATATTCAAGATACAGTTCAAGAGTTATTAAGTTACAAAAATAGTGGCTTTCAGTCTTATATAAATTGATTATATATATATATATATATATATATATATATATATATATATATATATATATATATCCTCCTTCTCCGCCCCCACGTTACTTCGTCAAATTTAAATCACACGATCCCAGGCCTGAGCCTCATCTATGTTGAAAATTTGATCAAGATTGGCCGAGTGGTTCAGAAATTATTAAATTTTATTTATTTTTACACACCCCCCCTAAGATGTACCATCAAAGTGAATAGCCTAAAACCAGCCCAGCCGTAAAACTCATCCATGTTTCAAATTTGATTAAGATCAGTGGGGCGGTTCGGGAGATTTATAGTCACAAACATAGTGTTTCTCAATAATATATATATATTAGTAGTGTCGAATCTAGATTTTTTCCTATGGGGGCAACGTAAAATTTTACGGCACATTCCACCATCCCCCCTTCCAACAGAACGGCGAATATGCATCGTCTTTACCACTACCACTCTACATTGAGATTTTTCTCAAATAGGCAGTACTGGCTTCGATAGAAGGAAAAAAAAGTTTGAAGGGCCGGATCGGGACAGTGAAGACAAGAGTGGCAGTGTTGGGCAAATTTCAATTGAATTGACAATTAACAATTAATCTGTAAATTTAATTGTTAATTGCAATTGACAACGGAAGTAAGTAATGGTTAATTGTTAATTGCAGTTGCCCATTAATAAAGGAGAATCAATTGCAATTAATCAATCGACTGAAAGTAATTGCAATTGAAATTAATTAGCAATTAATTCAATTGCAATTTTTGATTTCCACAGCAATTACTTTCAATTGATTGATCAATTGCAATTGATTTTCACTGATTAATTTTCAACACTGTAGTTCAGAGAGAGTGTGGGGCAATGAAAACTTTAGCCACGACCAACTGACCCACCACCCATCGTGACCCATGACCCACCGTGACCCACTGTCTCACCACCCACCATGAACCACTGTCACACACTGTGAACCAAGACCCACCGAAACCCATTGTCATCAACTCTGACCCACGAATCATGCCCTCTTCTCTACTGACTAAAGAGTTTAAACTTGTAATAAAACAAGGCTATGAAAGTATCACTCATTGGATTTTAAATTTCTACGATCAATCACTCAAGCACCGCTCTATTACAATAACGGTGGATCTGATCTTTCTAATATAAATAAAATAGAGTTTGCCTGAGTGTCTGTCTCTCTATCTGTGTGCGGCCCGTGGACCAGACGAGTGGACGAAAGTTTTTAAAATTTGGTCGCGGGTAGCTTGGTCTAGGCCACAGATCAAGACGAAGAGTTTTTTTTTTTTCAACCGGGACCGGCCTGGGAACCAGACAAGTTGGCCGAGAGTTACCAAATTTTGGACACGGTTACCTTGGTTCAGGTCCCAGACCAAGGTGAAGCGATTTTGACTAAATTCGAACCAGGGGGGTCTCAGGAGGGCGTTAACCCAGACATGTAAAAGTAGTAGAAAATGACCGATATTAGTGTCGATTTCATAGTTTTCGCGGTCGCTGAGATCAATGGTGATACTTTCATTAGCGATGATTTTCTAATTCAGCCACCATTGTATGTGGGCCGGGAGTCACCGGGGTGGAGAATTGCGAGACATGTAAAAATAATGGAAAATGACCGATATTAGTCTCAAATCAATAGTTTTCACTGTCGCTGAGATGAATGGTGATACTCACACAGGCGTTGACTTCCAAATACTGCCCCATCGGCTGCTGGCCAGAGGCATGGTTTTTTTTCAAAATTGGAACCAGAGGATCATAGGGGCTTTTATCGGAATATGTAAAAGTAGTAGAAAATGGCAGATTTTAGTGTCACATTCATAGTTTTCGCGGTATCGGCTGGAGGCCAGAGGCGATTTTTTCACAATTCGAACCAAGGGGGTCTCAGGGGGCGTTTACCGGGACATGTAAAAGTAGTAGAAAATGACCAATATTTGTGTCGAATCCATATTTATCGGGATTGCTCAGATGTATAGTGACAACCTCGATAGTGTTTACGTTCAAATTCAGCCCCCATCGGCCTTCCCAATGAAAACACATGTATATATATTATTTTGTTTTCCATGTAGTTAACATTAATGTCATAGTAGATTAAATGATAAAATTCGAATTAGTAATTCTGTTTTACATTGCTCCATACATACACTGGAGCAAATCCCGGGGGGATGAAGGGGACATGTCCCCTCCAATCTTGGAACTGGGGAGATTGTCCTCCCCAATAATCCGATTTGAAATGTGTTTTTTGGGAGAGAAATTTGATTATTTGTGTCCGATCGCTAGAAAGGAAAGTGAGATGAAATTAATGTCCACTCAGAATAAGCCTCAAATCTGCCCGCCTCCCAATGTTGAAGACAATTCTGCTCCCCTGATCCTCTACAGCATTGTTTCTCGGCTACATAAATATTTTGAACATCGCTATATATGCTCGTATATAATATGGGAACGATCTTACCCGTCCCTCCCCCTCCCCCAATGTTGAAGACAGATTTGCGCTGTTGCATACATACCTGTCGTTTCTCGTTTCTTTTTGTCCATGAACTCAAAATCCTGGACAAGGCCTGCATAAATTTCTCGCCGTGCTTTTTGCTTTTCAATCCTGTCCTTGAAAGAGTCTGTTATCTTATCCCATATGCAAAGTCTACATTCCACAAGTTCAATAACGGTTAAAATATCGAATGGAAAAATTCCTGCCATCTCTAAAAATCTAAGCAAAACTGGAAAGGTAAGAATGCAATAATACACAACCTTTTGATCCAGTCACTGTAGCTAAAATGCAGAACTCTAGCAGGGGGTCGATCCCGGTACAAAGGGGAGAGGGAAAACTTGGATACATAGCTTTGGTCTTTGTTTTCAATTGCCATTCTACACATTATTTTTTAAAATGGGAGATTTGGGATAGTTTTGGAAGTGAGAGAAAAAATCTGTAACAAGTGAAGCATGAAGTCACATCCCTATTGTTGAGATCACAATCAAGAAAATGCCAAGTGAGTAACTTGTCCTTGGAGCTTGGGAAAGAGTGTTTGATTGTGTTGGTTTCGTTTCAAAATAATAATTCTACTTTGACTTGTCAAAAAAATATTGTATTCAATCACTGCTTATTGAGTGGCACCGGGAAAAGTGATCTGCACACAATTCTAATGAAAATAAAAGGAAGTAATAATAATCAGAATTTTTTCCATATGCTTATGTTCACAGTGTATCAAAATTTGAAAATTACGCTTAAATTAATTTCCAGAATGTATTGAAATTTAAATGCATTAATAGATTAAAAAATATACCATCAAAGAGTGTGTGTGTGTGTGAGAGAGAGAGACAGAGAGAGAAAGAACAAAAATTAAAAATTAGTGGAAAATAATCAAGAACTTGGTTATCTAAATTTTCTATATTCTATTTGGTAATAGCTATTTAGAGGGAAACCAGTACTCTTCAAACTTCCCACATTTTATACTTATTTAATAAAGGGAATTAGATACTCCAAAAGAGAGACTGTAAAAAAATAATAAGCTGTTCCGAAGTTGTTTATAGGACAAGATAATAATAATATTATTATACAATTATAATAGACAAAATAATAAACAAAATTCCAAAGACAAGAAACGAAACAAAAATATACAGCGCCTTGTCACTCACTCTCTTCATCTAACCCACTGGCCGGCCGACATTATCGGCCACATGTGCATCCAATCATAAGAAAACATTGCCACCGACAAAATCGGTGTCGGCGATACCGCCGACATTATCTGGGGCTTGGCCGACAGCATCTGCGTGTCGGAGGATCGGCCGATAATATCGGTGGCGTGTGTAAGCTACGATTTGAGTACATTGAAGTCGATTTCACCGCCGACATTATTGATGCTTCCACCGATATTATCGTTGCCGTGTGCAAACGCACTAAGACTTCTCTTTGATCTGTATGTAAACTTTTGTCAGTTGATGCAAAAAATAAGTGAGTTTGTTCTACGCTCTACATTTCGAAACTGATTTTATAAGATGAACAGACTCCCCACACTTGAAAACAACATAGACAGATTTTCTGAAACTTTCGTACGTTGTTAGCTGCAATATTCCTGTACAGGTAATTATTCGCGGAGATGTTTACATAGAATCAAGGAAATCTTTACGATCTATGAAGAGAAAGAAAACAGACTTTGTTCTTATTTGCTGTCAATCTGCATTCCATCGGTTTCTTTTTCTCCGCGGACAATCCTAAGTTCATGCACGTGACCTAGCGAGGGAAGAGAAAGAAAGAAATCTACCTGGTTAGATTCCTATCTGCTGTTCTGCACTGTTGCAAAATGCAGCCAATATCTTAAACAGCTTTTAAATGGAAGAAAATTAATTTTTAATTAGCGCGCTATAATATTACCTTAGCAAGAAAAAGTAAAAGTGAACATGCAATATTAATACTAATAAACATTTGGCCGAATTTTGAACTCTATAAAATAAATAGTTTTTATAAAATTTTGGAAAGAAATATGCTATGTTATTATATATATTAGGGATGGGCAAAAATTTTCGGATCCGGATATCCCGGATCCAGTGAGATCCGGATCCGGATCTTGCCGGATCCGGACCTAGATCCGGATCTCGGATCCGAATCGCAGATCCGGGTCTCGGATCTTGGCCCGGATCTCGGATCTGGATCCGAAATTCGAATCTCAGATCTTGATTCGTATCCAAACCTACATCTGAAATTGTGATCTTATAAAATTGGATATCTAAAATTCGTTAAAACTTTTTTCGGATTCACTGATATAGTAGGTTGCTGTGCTTTTAAATGTTTCCGTAACACGTTTGTGCTACCTTTGTTCTTTATTTTATTTTAACCTTGCAATATTTACATGTTGCACTTTCTGTCGAAGTCGCTTTAGTAAAATGTTTCTAAGTTTGATTTCTTCCCATTTCAGAGTATAGTGAACTGTCTGAAAACTGATGTAAATGGTAACAAATTCTTCTGTTTAGCTCCTCTTCGAAACTTAATGTTAACTTCACATTGATAATATTTATTTTATTCTTAGAAAATAAACTTTCTCCTTTTCTCAGATACAAATGAAATATCTTTTAGATAAGGCCCTTTTAATCGCAGGAATACTAGACAAAACAAACTCTTTATTAATAGTAGTTTCTGACTCACTAGAGTCCAACCATCAACAAATGTAATAATGAATATCTTTCACTTCGAAGGTATATACAACAAAAAATATAGACTGGTTGGCGTGAGAATTTCAGGAGAGCGATATGGTTGTGTTCGTTGTATGACTTTATTACCTAACTTATGGCTTGCCCTTCTAAAGGTCGGTCGTTTGTTGAAAGAGTAAATATAAAAGAGATTTCTATTATTTTTTCTTCACCCTCCATGTTTCTTTAAACATACATTGCAGGAGGTAACCAAAACATATCCATGCGTCGTATCATTGAAGCGTTTTGTGTTTTGTATATTAAAGTGTTCAAAAATATTTAACATATTCGCATTTGTTCATGTGATCTCAGGTTCAATTCTCGGTGGGAACATACATGAGAAAATTGAAAGCTGAAACAATATGAAAATAGTATTTAAAAGTCAGGAAATTGATATTAAAACTTTAGCTATATATTGGGACTGTAAGGCTGTAGTTAAATTAACCTACACGGTTCGTGAAGATATATTACGTCGTTATTGTTTTTTCACTATAAGCTACCAGATATATCCTCAGAGGCTACTTTACACTGTAGTAATCAACAGATGAAAACATTGGAAAAGGAATGGAAGGAAGGTCTCCAGAGCCTTAGATCAAGGTACATTGCCCAGTATAACTAAACTTAGATCTATGCTATACATTGCCCAGTATAGCATTTGCCCAGTATAACTGAGAAACAACCCTGGAAAATCCTCAGTCAGGATGGTTGGTCTCCGAATTCGAATCCGGTATTATCCGATTGCGAAGCAAGAATCATAACAAGTAGCCTGAGCTCGCTCCGTATTATTATTATTATTTAATTAATGTAATGTTTTAAAATTAGTGCAAATTAAACCTACTTTATTCATTGCTGATGTTATAGTTAATAAGTCTACATGAGACATCAGTCCGCTATCAAGAAAGAATACTAGAACTGGAATTCAGGAAGCGGGGGTAAAGAGATTAATGAGGATGAGGAAACTATGCGCGATGCAAAAACTGAGTAATTATGACTTCGTCACAGATATATTCGCTTACATACGTCAATTAATATTTCTCTGATACAGTGCACTCTTACTTTCTATAGTGGCAGGAAAATGGCCCGCTTTTGTAAACGAACACACTAAGTACGTGGGTATAGGTGCAATGTCCGTGCAAAGAAATATAGGTAAAGCTAGAAAAAAAATAGGGAAAGCGAGGGGAAATGATAAACCGCCCTTCAACTTAAAAAAAATAACTAAACTTAGATCTACGAAAGACGCGAGACGAATTTTATTGAAAAGATTGTTTTTCCTTAGTGATTAGTTCTTCTAACTATGAACATGAATTAAAAAGAAAACAAGTAGCTAGCTCCGAGTTTCGCAAACTAGTTGGAAAGAAAATATTGGATAAAATTTAATAATAAAGGCATTTATGATAATTAAAACAAACTAAATTCTTGGCACGACAGTCCTTTGGTTCCTACCAGCGGCCTTACGTTCAAAGTGGGGATGTGCAGTCAACGCATCGACACCCGAAGTCCTTATGCCGGCTTTCTAGACTGGAGTCCGCTACCTCTTACTTAAGATAACTCCCCCACGATGCTGGGTCAACGTCGAAATTGTTGAGTGCCTCTCCGGAAATTGAACCCATGACCACGGGCACCGAAGGCAGGCTTTCAGTCTTCTATAGACGAAAAGCTATCGTTACCCACATTATCTAATACAGAAATAAGTTCTGATTCTCTAATAGCTGCTGATGGTCATAGTCAAGGTTCACCGAAGCATGAACCCAAACCCAAACTGAGATATTGATGTCACTGGAACGCCTGAAAAGTCATTGTGGGTAAGTGAATTGCCCGGATGTCCGGAATTGTCAGGATGAAGGGCGATGGTGATGTGAAATGCGGGGCTGTCAGAGGTACTACTTATGATAATTGGATTTATAATCTATGTTGCCATAAACCCTCTTCAAGAACATAACTGCTAATCTTAGCTTTGAAAATGTTACATAAGGAGTTTTATTGCTATTATTAGGTTGCATTAGGAATTATCGGATTTATTTTAACGCTTAATTTTTACATGTCTTCTAATTTACGAATATTTAAATCGCAATTATACCCTTAAGGTCAATTAGTGATATTTTAAATCATGAAATGAAATGAAATCTTTAAGTTTAATGTCCCGCGGTTATGCCGGTTAGGCTAAAGGAGACGGTGATAATGAGAAATGAGTGAAACGGTGGAATGAGGGAAGTGAGAGGAAACGGGAGAACCCCGAGAATACCCACGAGCACGATGTTTGTCCACCACAAAGTCCACACGGCGCGCGCTGTGATCGAACCAGGAACCCCAATCACCGGAGGTGAACGCTCTACCACGGAGCCACCGCACCCTTCATTTTAAATCATTTCGAACCAACTTTATATACGGTTAGTCTTACTATATTTGAATAATTGAGACCAGAAGCAGTCTACACGCTAAGTCCAAAAGAATCTTGGCCGACCTCCTGATAAACCACGTCTTTCAGAAAGGTGAATTGTGGCAATCCGATACCCACATGAGGAAATCTTCGGTTCAGTGTGAAAGCTTCTATAAGAACCAGCACTCTCATCAGTGAAATGTGCTTTGGTAATTTTTATTCAATGTGAAAGTACCTAACTTTATTACTAAAAAAATGGCGTTTATTTCAAACAAGTCGCCATTACAGTTTTCGTATTTAAACACAACACTCATGAAAAGTCATGTTAAAGCGCGACTTGCCCCTGAAAAAGAATATATATCTGTTTTTAGTTTCTCGTGTTCCCCAAAGTACACCCGGACTTAGTGCAAGTGCCTTCCGCTCGCACTACCTAGGTACAAACGGCTACGATCTTGGTACTAGCACTTGTTTCGGTTTCCAGATCTCAAATATTTATCTTTCAGCCTGATTCTATGTATGAATCCGAAATTTCAAATCTAGATAAGGGGCACCAAAATTCATAGTTTATTCTCGGTGTTCATATTGTAATTTATTAAATAATTATTAAATCTAATTGTAAGTTATACATTTGATATTTTGAGCAGACTGAGCAAGATAAATATACGTAAAAACTAGTCAATACTTATCTTAACTGTTTATGTTTTCTTAACTGTCAATGAAATAGGTGTATTGAGGAATTTTAAATATTCGTGTTTTGTATTCCGGTTTCAAATATAAATATGTATGTATTTCATCTCGGTCCTGCCACCGGGTGGACTTAGATTCGACATTCGAACTCTCATCCGGATCAAATCAGATTATTTTTTAGTTAGGCAAGCATTTAATCGTTAGTGTAGATTGAAGGAGATAAATAGACTTGCCAGTATTCTTCTTAATTTTCTGTTTTCTTCTTCACTGTCAGGACTTCGTGAAATTTCTTTCGGCGAATTTTTGATATTCAAGTTTATCACAATTTGGGTGGGATGTGGGTTTGGATAGGAATCAAGATCTGAGATCCGAATTTCGAACCCTGATCCGAATTTCGAATCCAGATCCGAGATTCGAGATCCGGACCCAGATCCGAGATCCGGACCCAGATCCGGATCTTCGAATCCGACCAGATCCGGATCCGGCCATCCCTAATATATATAACGTTACCCTCGCGTTCCCCCTCAGTTTTACCCCTACTATATATGAGAATTAACATTTCCCTTTATACTTATTATGGACATAACAAAATGGATACTCAGAACAGTTTTGGTTTTCAAACACTAATGCCAAGAAGCAAGCATATCTCCATGAAACAAGCATATCGTTTTGTTTATTTCTTTCTTTCTTGACTCTTCGATCCAGTCGATCGCCTGAAGGCAAAACATCGCATAGCAAACAAGCTGCTTCGACACGTGCCAACGACAGAACGAAAGTCTTGATTTTAGTACTCAAACTACACTCAGGCAAAAAAGAAAAGCATAATGCCCGCACGCTTCTGTGCCTTGTAACATTGTGTTAAAAAAACACAAGGTCAGCTGTCAGACACCTGATAAGACTTTTATACAAATCGTCGTTGTTTGAAGCCTCTTTATTCCTCATAAAAACAATATATCCAGATTCGCGAACGCCCACAGATATTGTATTAGAAAGTTAAAAAAATATCTTTATCATTCAGATCATTTATTATTATTATTATTATTATTATTAGTAGTAGTAGTAGTAGTATTAGTAGTAGTAGTAGTAGTATTACTACCACATAATATTTTTCGTTAGTCCTTACAGCAATTAATACTTAGCAGCAGAGGTAAAAGTGCTTGGGAATGCAGGGGACGCCGTCCCCCACCTCAAAAAAATGTGTACGGCGTCCCCCCAGTTCCTAAGAAATTACAATGGGCAAAGACAGGCATGGGGGACGGCGTGATGTCATGCCGCTACCTACCGTTCCCCTACCTTTTCAGATTCACTTTATCTTTGCTTTGCAGGAAATCGATACAAGAGTTAGTAGGACAGCCACTCTTTATTGATAAAAATCGTAATTTGGCGTTATTAAAAACAAAATTTCTGTGTCTGGAGGTAGAAGAGAGGGGACCAGGGAAGTTACTATTGCCACGTGCAAAAATGAAACCTGTATTCAACACTGACTACGTATAGTTCAAGGATTTTTTTAAAAAGCAAAATGCTTACACCTTTTCAAAAGTAAAATTAAAATAATTACTAAGAAATACATTCATTGAAAAACTCAGAGGTGGCAAGTCCACCGTTTTAAATCTGCTGCAGAACAAATTCAAGTAAAGTTAACGCATGGAAGATCCAGGTTCGATTCCCGGTGGGAGTTCATGTGATTCGGATTCGACGTTAATTAGTAGGTCCACGTTTTATATAGCTTCGCTGCTGAAAGGGACGTTAAGTTCAAAATCAACTCAAGAAAAGTTAAAACAATGAGCATGTTTTCTACTGTTTTGTCGTATGCAATTCTATGTTAAATAAAACTACATACACTATTTGATAATGGAAGCATCGTCAGAAATACAGTTTCCAATAAATAAAACTTTTCACGGAGGGTTTATCTGAAGATACATACAAATATTGAAAATAGTTTAAAAAGGTGCATAATACGGAAATAATATTTTATCGCGTATTAACTTAAGGCTTCTAGAACAGCAAGTTCTGACCAGATATTAACACCGCAGAACCAGAATATGATCAAGGGATGGACTAAACCAGCGTTTCCCAACCGGTGTGCCGCGAATGGGTCGCTGGTGTGCCGCGAGGAAATCGGAACAAAATTATTAATTCTATAGCAATCAAATTGCAAGACATACAGAAAAAGGTATATTTGTATTTCAAATTACTACGAGTATGAATCTAAAATTTAAAGTTTCATACTGTGTTACTTTTGTGTAGAACATTTTTCTGTACATTTCTAATTTTGAAAAAAAAAAGTATTTGTTATCATTGTTATGACCATTATTGCTTCTTTATTGTTGCAGACTATTTCGTAACTTGAAATTTTAAAATATTATTCAATCCTTCCGGCAAAGTAAACATGCATACGAATTACCTATATTTGTGTTTTAAAAGTAAAAGAGATTCGTTTGTTCGTTCGTTATTTAGTGATCCTCCTCCTTAATGAAAGGTTGGATACAGTTTTCGAAAAAAAAGTGTATTTTTAACAACTTGAGCCCTATATCTGATTGTAATTGTTTTCTATTTTTAAATTAAAATGAAAAATCAGCATAATGATTTACCACGGGGAAAAAACAGTGGTCTAGCTTTCTTCTCTGTGAGAAGGATGTCAGTAATCAGAAAAAAATACTACAGTATTTTATATTTTCAAATAATAATAATAATAATAATAATAATAATAATAATAATAATAATAATAATAATAATAATATGTGTGCCGCGAGAATTCAAGTTACCCTGAAGTGTGCCGCAAGTTGAAAAAGCTTGGGAAACGCTGGACTAAACAATAGTTTCCAACTTTACCCAGTGTAAATAAAGTAGGATTGAAACCCACTCTATCCAGTGTACACCTGAGCGTCATGGGGAGGGGGGGGGCTGTATCCCTATCCCCTATAAAATTCCTCTTGGATCCGCGCCTGTTGAAACCAATTCATATTTCATAACTTCATACACGGCACGATCAAGCACTGAATCTATTGAAATCTTACTACATAAAATAATTATCGAGTGTCTACACTTTTTCTATTAAAGCTCATAGTATATTCTATCATAATATAAATTGTCACTCCTGTAGTGTGTGCTAATATAACTAGGGATGCGCACGAGACAAGATTTGTGGCTGTCTCGTCTCGAAAATGTGCTGTAAAAGTGATGTCTCGACTCGAAAAATGTATATTTCTCTATTGGAAGTGCCATGTCTCGACTCGAATTTTGTCAGGAAAATCCTGTCTCGATTCGTCTCGTGCGCATCCCTAAATGTAACTCATGACAAAAATGTTTTGTTTTAAAACAAAATTAAACGGTTGAAGTGGACTCTGCCGAGTAGAAGACATCCAATTTATTAAACCGCCTCGTAACTCACTTGGCAGCACACTTAGGTTACACTCTTCACCTTTTTCCCATGCTATCTAAAGTATCGGCTAATCTTAAATTCGCATTGCCGATTCGGGTTTTCTAACAAGAATTATTATGTTGCAACTTAATTTGGATGTGAAATCCTGACTTAATTAGCATTTAAGAACTTCGAAGTCTGCATTAAAATCATGACAGAAATATAGTTAAATCTCAGTTCTAAATTTTATGTCTACCTTGCATCTAAATACTTGTGCTGTCATTTCTTTCAATGTTGGTAGGAGCCGAAGTTCCAATTGATCCCAATTTTTCGCTTTAATTCCCTCTATTTGTTCATAAAATTTTAGAGAAATATTACTATTAACAAGCAACACTTCTGAAGTGTAACACTCCGATCTTGATAAAATTTGGAAGGTAGATACTATACATGAAATAAACGAATACGTGTTTCTTATTTTCTGCGGAGAAAAGGGTTTTAAGGGGCAAGAGACCCCACCCACAATTTTGAAAGTTGACGCCCCAAAGGCAAAAAACAAGGAAACCGAAGTAAACGAAATTTTACAAACATATTGCAGATATAAAATGAGGGAACACGTGTTTCGTATTTTCCTGGAAAAAACGGTTAGGTGGGGACCGGATCCCTCCAAAACTTTCATCACGAAATATCGAAAGTGATAATAGCAATATGACAAATGTGTGTAAAGGACACAAAGAATTGCAACGAAACTTTGTGCATGAACAACATACCAAAAAATAAAGGCAAACTGTTTTTTTTATTTTGTGCTGAGAAACGATTCCAGCCCATTTGACGCTAGACCGTTTTAACTCGGGCACTTTTGTTTCGGAGACCTTTTGAGCAGGTTTCTTTTGACTGAGGCCCTTTTGTAGCGGGGCCCGTTTTGACACCGGTCCATTTGACGTAGGGTCCTTTTAACAAGGCCCGTTTGATGCGGGTCCGTTTTGCCTTGAGCTCTTATATCGCGGGTCCTTTTGATCGTTCCTGTTTTGACTCCGGCCTTTCTGTCCTCGCCCTTTCGTCTTGCCCTTCTGACATAGAACCATATATATAACGCAGCAGCTGAAATGCGTGGGGCAGGCGGCGGGTATGAGTAAATCGATTATTAATCGATCCCTGGCGCAGGAAAATTAGTTACGCTACTGATCATATCTCTTTCCTTCTCTTCTCTCTACATCATGTCTGGAGATGAATGTTCTGACTAATAGGCTACAGTGGCGATTTTAAAAAGTAAGACGATATATGCTATCAATTACAAATGTTATGAATTTTAACTTAATATATATAGCGCAATAAATCGAAAAACTCTATATCGGCCTTTTGCTTCCCCCCCCCTCCTGTTGGAAAAATCTTGCTGGTGTTAAGGATTATCATGTTGCTTAGTTACTATATTATATTGTGCTATACAAATAATAAATACATCTGTTTTTTTTAATAAGAAGGACCTTATTTACATTTATTACGGACCTTGCTTTACGACAGCGAAACATATTCACGTTCAGCGTAATCAGTTTCCATTCTGAAATAAGGACAGTGAGACGAAAGAAATTATTGACGCATACATTTAGGACTTAGAAAAGTGTCCTGCGAACATGTCGTAGTAAATTCCTGAAGAGTGACATGCGCTAGTAGCAATTTTTAGCAGTTATTAACTGAACATAGAAGATAATAAACTGAAAAACTGAAAATACGAATCTTTTCAGAGATGACAGTGTACTGATGCTTTAAATCTGTTCCTTTACTCCTTACACATACGTTATTTTCCTAGTCAAAATAAAAACTCTTCAAAATTATTCACAATTTCTTATGCAACCATCCCTTCCTTGGAGTACTGCGCGGTCACATACCCGTCACGGCGATGTAAAGGCACTTTTGGCGACGAGGATACATTTATGTTGTGTTGGAATGTATAACTGACAGGAGATAATGCTTTACTTAAAATTTCAACACTTCCTACCCCTAAAAATGTAATAAAGAAATAACGGCCATGTTTTTTAAATATTCAGTTACTTATAGAACTGGACAATCTACACAAAATTTGGAATCGACCAAGGAAAACATCACGTTTCTAGCACGTGTGGATTTCGAGATCTCATTGTCAAAAGGATTGGAGACAAACATATGAATCTAGCATTTTAATATATAGACTAGCTGAGCCTGCGCTGTCTACTCAGCGTATCGTTCTGCTTTGACCATGAATCTCCTTCCCTCCATGCATGTCTCCTTGCTCACACAAGTAAAAGATAGGAGACTCACAAAAGAAGTGGATTGCTATGTATAGATGTTGGAGTGAGTTTGTAGCAAATTTGTAGAAGTTACACGATATTAAGTGGAATTTTTTTTCTAGTAAATCCATATCCGTCCGATACGCCTCATTGCGTCTCTTGAAGCCTTTGAAGTTGCTAGCATTCAATAGGTTTTGCCATTCAGATTTAAGCAAAGCGCCTGCAATGTCCGTCAACCTGCCATACGTAACTTCTTTACTGGTTGCCTAACACCGTAGTTTCGACCTGCAACAAAGTTAATATTATGAGCTCAAAATGGCTTCTAAAATGTTGAATAGAACAATAATGACAGGATATTTGAACATTTGGATGAGAACTGGACAATCAACATAAAATATGGAATTGTCCATTAAAAACGGCACGTTTCTAGCACTTGTGGTTTTCGAGATATTTTCTCGAGTTTTTTCGAGATATTTTCTCAAACACGAGTCAGTTAATTTTGTTCGTACTTCACAAATAAATGGTTTATTA
This sequence comes from Thermobia domestica, assembly GCF_964235325.1. Taxonomy (NCBI): domain Eukaryota; kingdom Metazoa; phylum Arthropoda; class Insecta; order Zygentoma; family Lepismatidae; genus Thermobia; species Thermobia domestica. Next base: position 229,258,675 of record NC_137462.1, read on the forward strand.
ATGACCTGACAATTTGATATAACTATTTTTTCCTGAAAAATCCACAACGGGTAGTTTACTCTTGGAGATTTTTTTTTCGAATTTCCGAAAAAAACCTTAGATGATAGTTCATATTTCATAAATAAACGTTTAATTAATAGCCTGCAACATAGAAACACCCACACGTAGTAGTCTTGAAGATGAGTTTCTACTATGTTCAATATACAATGTCTATGAAAAATATACACTATTAAGTAGCAGATTGTGTCAAATATGTAAATTCTCCTAATAGTGATGCACATACTACTTATAAACATAGTAAAACGATTGAGTTGTCCGTGAAATAAATTATTTAAATGACCAGTATTGAGTGTTACATAATATTTTATGGCAATATACTTTAAGTTAACATTTATCAAGGAAGGTTTGATAGTAGATCCAGCACTGAGATTGAGAAATGCTTTAATAATAATATAAATTTATGAGTGTATTTCCTGTAAATGGGTGTAATTTCAATTTTAGTCTTAGTTATGATTTCTGTTGGGCTTACATTTATTGTACTTTTTAGGTAAGTGTTCGTAAAAATGTCCCCATCATGATGAAATATAATACAATGTTGAAAAATATTCAACATAGCCGGTACCTCGAATTGAACCAGAACTTTTACGGCTGGGAAGCAACCACACAAAAACAGCCGTACAACAATTCAGTATTTGACTTAGTATGCAAGCATTAATGGTGAAATAGGATTATTATTAGATTTAAATATTTGCACAAACTGAGATTTGGAATAATATACGAAGAAAGAAACATTATATATCGTCGTTTATTAATTTTTTTTTTACGAGTAACGTCAAGATCGCGTGAAAAAATAGTTACTTTCTGAACCTATTTCGCTATAAATTCTTGTAAAGTTGAGAAAGTACTTAAAAGAACAAGCAGCACATTGTCAAAATAGCAAGAATTGTCATCGAATTTCTATACTCAAACGCAGTTTTTTGCTCCGTGTTATCAGAAAAATATCGGATAGTCTCTTGTTCAAGGTCAGGATTACTACTATTTAAACTTTCTTCGTAGGTAACCATAGCCTTAATGCTAGTGATGCTTTCTTCGAATAATATTTTTAGGGAAGCGTGGGATAAAACAAAATATTTGCATTATTTGGTGAAAGAGTGTTTTGCACAAGAGTAAAATGTAATTTATCTTTCTTATTGGGATCAGGTTTATTTGTGTTCGGCTGGAGGGAACCAAGTTCCTGCTAGTATGCCTGAAAAAAAAAAAAAAAAAAAAAAGAAAAGAAAACCAAAAAATTGCTGCTGGTTGCACTAACCTTATCTTTCACTTTTCTTTTTTCTATCCTTTTCTTTTTCTTTTATGTAAATAGCGTGGCATCATTTATTTATTTATTTATAACAGGTTTCAGATACAGCACTAGGCCACTGAAACACACTGAAATATTTCAACAATTTGATAACATAACAATTTAAAAACAATTTGAGGTCAAGATGCTACAAGTCAACAGCGACATTAAAAAAATAGCTTATTTATAGATGATCTGAAAGTATACTCACTTGAAAAACGTCTACAATTTCTCGTAACTGATTATAGGTACTAATAATTTTGTTTAGAAGGGACCTTCAGACACCGCTTGAGTGCAAAAGAGATCACTAGACCGTGTTTTTCTAGCGGGTACGCGAAAATTGATCTGACTTAACAACTGTTTATATGATATGTGGCCATTTACAATTTTTTGCAAAAATATTGGGTCAGAAATTTTGTTTCTCACTAGGAGAGGTTTGGTATTGAGGGATTTTAAAACGTCATTTCTTGGAAGTGTTCGGAGATGAGGTACTCGGCAGGATACAATGGCTAAAAAGAAATTAATTACGGAATTTAATTTCTTTTACATGAGTAGGGCAGGCCATAGACCAGATAGGAGATCAGTACTCAATAGTGGGAGCAACATATGATTTTAAGATCATTTTCAATTCGGCGAGAATGGGTCAAATGCTATTGATAGTCATACTTTTTCTTTTTTAATTACCACAACAGGGGGGCACGGCGGCTCAGCGCTAAAGCACTTATCTCTGGTGCGTGGGGACCCTGATTCAATCCCAGTTATAATAAGTTTGTGTGGATAACATCATATGCGTGGGTTTTCTCAGGGTACTCTCGATTCCTCCAACATTTCATTCCACCAGGTTTCTCATCATCATTCACTTGCCTTAATCATTGTATCCTTTAGTCTAAAGGGCATAATAGTGGGAAGTTAAAGATTTCATTTCAGTATCACAACATGGGTAACTCTGAAGGTGTGACTTCATCTTTATATGCGCCTTTACCTGTGTGAAAAAAAATATCAAAATATTAAATTTAATCTGAAGTTCCTAGTCGAAAGGCATCAGGTTCGATAAGTTCAGAGAGCCTATATGAGAAGTAGAATCCGAGCCGCATGAGCTCCGGTCGAGATTCGAACAGGGCGCCCCGCACCGAAGACACGTACGCTGACTATATAGCCATGCAGGAGCTCTTATCATTTGAGAATTCAAATTAGGAAATATGGGATTTAAATATTTTTTCTCCATGCAATGAAAATTAATTATGGATTTTAATTAGGAAATAATGTCTCGTTTGGTGGAATAGAAAATATTAATTTAGCCGAGTTCGTGCATTGAATAGAAATGATTGAAATGATAATTCCTGTTGGGTAAACCTGAGCAACGATTCGCGCGGAAAGCTCAATAACAGGTTTTCTGTTCTGAAAACAATATGACCAGACCAGTGAGAAGGCCGTGGAAAGGGCAAGAGACCACCTGCTGCTCGAAAACCCTTTTATTTGAACCGTTTTTACGCGCATTATTTACCCTCGAAGTTAAAAGCTGCCAGACTTTTCCAGCGTATGTTGATGTATTTTTCCGACGTAGCCATAAAATTTCATGCGCTAGTCTTGTTAGCAGCTGTCAATACGTTAGTGTATGGGACCTGGCGTAAGTTTACGTACCGAATTTTTATACGCTGGAAACGTCTGGCTGCTTTTAACTTCGAGTGTAAATACGAAGCGTAAAAACGGCTCAGATGAAAGAGTTTTCGAGCAGCAGGTGGTCTCTTGCCCTTTCTAGGCTTTCTCCCCGGTCTGGTTTTATTGTTTACAGAAGAGAAAACCTATTCTTGTGTTGTCCTCGCGAATCGTTGCTGAGGTTTGCTGCTAGACTCATCAGAAATTATCATTCCAATCTAGTTTCAGTGTTTCTATACAATATATGATTTCGGTTAAATTAATATTTTCTATTGCACAAAACGAGATATTATTTCCTAATTAAAATTCATAAGTAAGTTTCAGTACATAGAGAAAAAGGTATTTAAATCCAATACTTCCTAATCAGAATTCGCAAATGATGAGAGCTCCTCCGTGGCTACATGGTCAGCGTACACTTCTCTGGCGCGAGACATCCTGTTCGATTCTCGGCAGGAGCTCATGCAGTTTGGATCCCCCTTCTCACACAGCCTCGCTGTTTAAGAGGTCGCTAAATTCCAACCCAATCTAATCAAACATGATGTCTTTCAACTACGAATTTAATATTAAATTTAATATTTGCATATTACTCCTTCCCCTCACACAGAGGCTGAGAGGTTATAAAGATGAGTCACACCTTTATAATTGCTCTTGTTCTGATATTAAAAAGAGAAGTATAACATGACTTTTAATAGGGGGTGACCAATTCTCGCCATACTGAAAATGTCACGCCATTTACAAAAGAGAGAGAAAGCAAGAGAAGGGAAAGAAGGAAGGTTAGGGCAATCAACAGCAATGTTACTTCCAGACATACTTTCGGGCACTTGGTTCTCTCCGGTCGAATATGAATAAAAATGTCCCGAGTAGCAAAGATAAATTACATTTCACTCCTGTGAAAAACACTCCTTCACCAAATAATGTCCAAGTGCACCTTTCTGATATTTTGTTTTGTCCCACGCTACCAATACAATATTTTAAGAAGAAATCATTACCAGCATAGAGGCTAGAGGTACCTACTAGGAATATTTAAGATAAAAAGTAATAATCCTGACCTTCAACAAGATATATCTCGATATCTGCCTGATAAAACTGAGCAAAAAATTGGGTTTGCGTATCGAAATTCGCTGAAAATTTTTTGCTATTTCGAGCACCTGCTGCTTGTTATTTTAAGTACCTTCTCAACGTGACTCCCGATCTTGTCAGAGGGGTAAATTATTGAAAAGGCCTAAGAATTAATGTTTATATTCATGTAATTACACTATTTCTATGTATTTGCGAAGGTAGAGCAGGAAAGGGAAGGGATTTTACAATTTTTGTGTAACTTTGTTTTTGTAAGATGATTGATCATTACTAGTCAATCAGGTAATAGGTTTCCGGTTAGATGTGACATTTAAAGATCTGTTTGTTGCTCAAGTAGTTTCACACTGTGTATGATGAGTAAAAGTTCCTGATCAGTACTGAGTTCGTCACTCGAAAGTGTGTAAGTGCAAGTGTGTTAAATGACTATTGTCGGTAAACTATTGTCGTGAGTCAAAATAATATTGCAATTGTAGTGAAGGGTGTAAGGTTACTGTTGTTCTAATTTGTGTTGAATTTGAATCTTTATCCGGTGAATACACACATCCTCCGAGAAATGAGTAGATTGAAAGTTCTCTCATACGAAATGAAATGAAAGTTTTACGTCCCACAGTTAGTTATGCCGGCTAGGCTAAAGGAGGCGGTGATGATCAGAAATGAATGAAATGATGAAATGAAGAAAGTGGGAGGAAACGGAACCTCAAGAAAACACACGCACAGGGTGTTTGTCAACCACAAGGATCACTTGGTGCGAGCTGCGATCAAACCAAGGATCCTATGCACCAGAGGTGAACGATCTACCATTGAGCCACCGCTTCTCCCGAAAACTGGCCGAATAGCAGTAAATAGAAGAGCAGCACTTACATACTTGGGGTCCCTGAGTAAGATAAGGTACAAAAGCGCTGGTTTTTTTATATCGTCGGCGGCAATTCAAAACCTGCTATGTGCATTTTGCAGGAGAAGCGAAAAACAGTATCCTGGTTAGATTTTTCGCTTTATAAAAGTGATGTTATAAGTAATATTTGATGCTGCACGTAACTGGTACCTTCTCAAGTTACTTGAAAAGGTATCAAGTTACGTGCAGCATCAAATATTACTTATAACATCACTTTTATAAAGCCAAAAAGCTAACCAGGATACTGTTTTTCGCTTCTCCTGCAAAATGCACATAGCAGGTTTTGAATTGCCGCCGATGTCGCATGGTTATGGCGGGTTGGCTAAAAGATACGTCAAATATAGACTTGTAATAAGGGTGGGAGACTTGTTACAAGTCTGGACCTCTGCCTTGCAAGCTTGGTTCAAATGTATTTTATGCTGATATGCTGCTAGGGAGTTAATATACACTATTTCACGTTCTTAAAAAGCAGTTACTGATTGTTTCAAATACCTTATAGTATGACAATGTGCTGTCAATCATCAAATTCAATTCGCAATGGTCTTCATTACTTAAGCTCTATGTTTATAATTCAATTATTCTATTGGTAATTGCTTAACTGAGAATTCTTTAAGCGATTTATTTACTTCATTTCTGCAACCATTTTGATAATCATTTATTTGGAACCATTTTGGACATATTTAAACCATTTTAACAATGAAGGAGACAGGACAACAAATCGAGTAGAGAATTGGCACTAAAAGTTAAACAGAAGAGCTGGGAATCCTCACTTCAATATACATATAGCCTAATTGAGTTACTGAAGCAGGAGTAATCAGAAAATGAAGCTTCGGTGGCCATGGTTTCAGCAGGGCATGCTGCAAGACACCAGAGATAGAAGTGAAAACAATTGAAACAATCGTCTGCGTACTTTGAAATGTACAATGACTAGTAAACAGATTTCTCTAATGCAATACTTAAATGATGTGGCTCACTGTATATATACCGAAGATAAACACCATCTTGTATAGGTGTTTTCTACTTCTTGTAGTTACTGCACTTATTTTGATGTATGAATAAACAAATTAAATTATATAGATGAATGCACTTGCAAGCCTACCAACATAAAGTTAGTAAGGCGAACCAGGAAAATTCACATCGAGGTTTCCCGTTCCGCCTTAAATGAATATGGAAAGTGATAACAGGTTTTAAATGTAAATTCCATTGCTAGAGGTCAAAAGGCGAAACGGGAAAAGGCGAAAAGTTCAGGAATCATCCCAATAAATTCCTTTAAATTGGAAGCATTTCATATGCCAATGAAATAAAAAAAAACACTGGTAGTGATCAGTCTTTGAAAAAGAAGAAATTCATGGGGTTAAGTTCTGGCCCCTTAAGCCCCTATTCTACAAATGTTTCAAATTCAGCCTTCAAATTGCTTACGTTCATTTTTAATATTCCCGAGCAAAGAGCAACTTGTGTGTGTGTCTCTTCACTCCTTCATTGAATGAATGAATGTGGGTTAATGGGGACGTCAGCAACGAGGCTATATGTCCCCATCACGACTAACACGGTTGCTCTGGACTAAAAGATGTGAAGAAAAAAAGGTTAAAATACAAGAGCACAATAAACAAAAGTGCTGCTAAATAAAAGGAGAAAATGAAAAAGAGAAAATAAAAGAATAAATAATCTAAAACAGATAACAATAACAATATATAGAAAACAATAAAAGCTAACAGAAAATAAAAAATTAGCAGCAATAAAAAGCGAAAACACATTAAAATATCTCAGAGAGCGGGAGCAACCCCACAAGCTTTAACAAGGTAAGGACCCGGCGAACTATATCACTTGAATCCCTCAAAGCGTGGGTAAGAACAGAAGGCAATCCGAAACCTTCTCTGAGAGCTGAGTATTCAGGACATTCAACAAGAATGTGCTGAATACTCAACGGGACGATACAGTCCTCGCAGTACGGACGGTTCAATCTCCGCAGCAAGTACCCATGCGTCAGATGAGAGTGTCCGATACGCAGACGCGCCAGGAGCACTTCATCTCGACGACGATGGCACGAGGACGTACGCCATTCCCCTAGGAGTGGCTTGACTGCATGTAACTTATTCTCAAGAGCCTGGTCCCAATCTGCTTGCCAGTGAGAGCGCAACAAAGAATAGAAATGACGCTGAAGATCGGAGCAAGGAAGGCTATGGTCCAGTGCAACCCCGGCCAAGGCGGCGTTCTTGGCAGCTGTGTCAGCACGTTCGTTTCCCCGGATGCCGACATGACCCGGCACCCAGCAGACAACGACGACACAACCCTGTTGCTGCAATTCATGGCATCTCACAAGAATGTCTTGCACGACAGAGTGCATACTGAAGACATTCTCTAGACTCAAAATCACACTCTGAGAATCGGTGCAAATAAGCATACGACGAAGGGAAGGCGTGAGAGCGTGTTCTAAGGCAAGCTTAACTGCAGTCAATTCAGCAGTGAAGACGGAACACATGCAAATGGAATTCGGAGCTGCCCCCGTCGGTGACAAAGGCACAGGACCGTCCGTAAAGAACACACTAAAATCGGGGTACTGATCTAACAGTGCGGCAAACTCTTGCTGGTACACCTGGGAACTAGTAGCCTGTTTCGAATGCAGAGATAAACGTAAATCATGGCGAGGTGGACGAAGTTGACAAGGTGGAATAGCACAAAAGTGAACCAACGAAACAGAGGGCCACATGAAATCGTTGGTAAGGAAACTCTCACACGCACGAATGTACCATGGACGTGTAGATCTAGGACGCCCGGCATAGCGCTCGTATATCCGACCACCACGGAGACATGGTCGACACGGGTGGTCTGGAATACAACGCACATGCGCAGAATAATTAAGAAGTAGTCTGCTGCGACGATAGGCTAACGAAGGTTTATTGGCTTCAGCATACAGGCTGGCGACGGGACTAGTTCGATAGGCGCCAGTAGCAAGACGAATACCCAGATGATGTACTGTGTCAAATTGACCTAACAGAGAAGCACGAGCAGAACCGTAGACAATACAACCATAGTGTAACTTGGACCGAATTAGACTACGGTACAAACGAAGTAGAACAGTACGATCAGCACCCCACGTGCGGTGGGAAAGGACACGAAGGAGATTCAGAGCTCGAAGACAAGAGTACTTAAGATTGCGAATATGTGGTGCCCACGACAAGCGACGGTCAAACACCCGACCCAAGAAACGGACTGTATCAACGAAGGACAGACGGGTTCCATCGAGGTACAAGTCCGGGTCAACAAGGCAAGTACGCTGCCGGCAGAAGTGAACACATTGGGATTTCTCGGTGGAAAAGCGAAATCCAGTCTCATTCGACCAGCGAACAAGACGATTGAGAGTCAGCTGAAGCTGTCGAGTAATGCCGCGAAGATGGCGGGAGCGACAGAAAATGAGTAGGTCGTCAACGTAAAGTAAACCAGACACAGGAGCCTGTATCTACGAAAGAACAGTTGACAGCGACAGCGAACAACGTGACACTAAGTACACTGCCTTTCGTGTACAAAGCGCTCTGAGAGACTAGATCCAACACGCACTCTAAAGTGGCGCTCGTGAAGAAAATTCGTGATAAATTGGGCCATATGCCCACGAAGACCCCAATCATATAATTGTTTTAAGATACCGTAACGCCATGTGGTGTCATACGCCTTCTCTAAGTCAAAAAATATAGCCACAAGATGTTCTCCGTTTAGAAAGGCATCTTGAATTTCACCCTCAAGATAAGCAAGATTGTCAATAGTTGAACGGAAGCGACGAAAGCCACTTTGAAACTTGCTCAAAAGGGAATGCGATTCCAAATACCACACCAGGCGCTTGTTGACCATTCGCTCTAGCAGCTTACAGACACAGCTCGTGAGAGCAATGGGTCTGTAGCTCGTAGGGCTAGTTGCGGCTTTCCCTGGCTTTAAGATAGGAAGAACCAGGGCCTCACACCAAGCAGGTGAAAAAAACTCCTCAACCCAGAGTCGATTATACAGCTGCAATAATGCAAGCTGAGAATCGCGGGAGAGGTTGAGCAACATATCATAGGAAACACGGTCAACCCCGGGAGCAGTATTGGACGATTCGCGGAGAGCGGAATCAAACTCAACGAGCGTGAAAGGAGCGTTATAGTCCTCACTATTGGCGGTACGGAAATTTAATGGGTGTCGCTCTAGCTGAGGACGGGAACGAGCAAAGGCTGGTGGGTAGTGATCTGACTCAGAGACAGTGGCAAAATGGTGGCCCAATATATTGGCGATCTCTGAGGAATTGGTCTCTAGAACACCATCCACGTTTAAGGCTGGGACAAGAAGGACAGAAGCGGAACCATTTAGGGAGCGAACCCGACGCCACACAGTTGACATAGGTGTGCGACTACTGAGGGACGAAACGTAATGCTTCCAGCTTTGGCGCTTCGAGAGCTTTACCAGACGTCGAGCACGAGCACGTAGAATGCGGAACTACTGAAGATTTTCTTCTGTAGGATGACGATTAAAAGTGGCAAGAGCGCGCCGACGAGCCTGGATAGCCTCACGGAGTTCCGCAGACCACCATGGAACACGCCGGCGGGAAACGTCGCCACCGCATTCTGGAATGGAACCATGAGCAGCATCAAGAACAGTCTGCTCAAAAGCCTCAGCCACAACAGCTACAGGGAGATCATCATGACCATGAAACTCACTGAGCTCACGGAATTTACGCCAGTCAGCACGCTTTAGATTGAAACAGCGGAGAGGAAAAGGAGGAGTAACAGGGAGACCTTCAACAAACAACGGGAAATGATCACTGCCACAAAGATCAGGATGCACTCTCCATGTCAATGAGGTCAAGAGACCAGCACTGCACATGGAGAGGTCGAGACAAGAATATGTGCCATGGGCAGTGGAGAAATGAGTAGGACTGCCATCATTAAGGATAAGCAAGCCACTCTCCTCAAGAAATTCGGTGACCTCGTGGCCACGACCGTCAGTACGGACAGAACCCCACAGACGGTGGTAGGCATTAAGGTCTCCCACAAGCAAGACTGGCGGCTCAAGTTGATGGAAGAGCTGAAGCAGATCGGCGGTTATAAAGGCTTCTGAGTGAGGAACGTACAATGAACAAACTGTAAGCGGGCGCGAAAAGTGTACTCGCACCGCAACGGCTTGCAGTCGGGATACAATGTGAATTAGCTGAGAATGAACGGAATCGGAGACACAGATTGCCACGCCGCCAGCAGCGTGGTCAGCGTCTGGCTTATCACATCTGTACATAGTGTACCCAGAAAGAAGGAAGGACTGCGTAAGCTTAAAATGGGTTTCTTGCAAGCAAACAACAACTGGCGAGTGGTCGGAGACCAGTTGTAGCAATTCCTCACGGTGACTACTAAAGCCATTCAGGTTCCACTGAAGAAGCGCCATACTGGAATAAATCAACGTTTAAGACGAACTTTCCCACGCAGTCCAATCACAGCCCACTCAGTATCCATGAGTTCGTCCTCCACCATGTCAGACTTCAGAGAAGCTGCAGGTGGCTTACGAACTGTAGTAGATTTCGGTCTTTTCGGAGAGAGAACCGTGTTGTTCAACCTGCGGATATGCTGGCTAAGTTTCAAGCCAGCCATGTAAGGTGATCGGCGATGGGCTGGAGTACGCCGAAGACCACCACTAACAGTATAACGAAGAGTGTTCGGTCGTTCGCTAGGCGTTACAGCTGGAGACTTCGGATGTTCGCTCGTTGTTGCAACGGGAGTCTTAAGAAGTTCGCTCATCTTTGTAACTGGGATCTTCGAATCAGAACTGCACTTTGGGGCCAAGTCCGTTTGGGTGGAAACGTCAACGGTTTGTGTAGCTACAGATTTCCGAGAACTAGCAGCGACAGTGGCGAAGGGGAACGGAAAGCGAGGAAGGAAGGCTTTCTTTCAAGCGACGCTTCGCATCTTTAACAGAAATCTTCTCGACTACCATGAGTTCTCGGATACGCTTCTCACGTTGAAAGGCTGAACAATCCCGAGACCAAGCAGAATGCTCACCCTTACAGTTGACACAGAAGGGCTTGGTCGACGTACAGGGATCCGCACCATGACTAGCCTGGCCACAGTTGGCACAAAGAGAAGCACACGCATTAAACGACGTGCTGGTGTGCCCAAAATGTTGACATTTATAGCAGCGCAAGGGACTAGGTATATAAGGCCGAACTTTGAGACGATAGAAACCAGCCTTGACATACTCCGGAAGCGTGGGCAAACTGAAAGTAAGAATCAGTGACTGAGTAGCGACAAGTTCACCTGTCTTCTTACTTTTGATGCGAGCTACATCTACAACGTGTTGGTCCGCCAACTCTGATTTAATTTCCTCCTCGGTGTGGCATTCAGGAGATCCCAACACGATATCACCCCTTTAGAAACGTTCAGTAGACGATGCGGTTCTACGGACACGTGCACTGGGCCAATAGTTGTTAACTTCATGAGCTTCGCTGTTTGCCGCTCGTCGATTGTTTCACCAATAAGGTGCCATTCCGCAGTTTCTTAACGTCTTTAACCTGTCCGGCGTTATATGTTATAACTTTATTACTAACAAAAGGGGACAACCGCTTTAGAGCACTTGGACGGTTAGCTGTAGCATCGGCACCATCATTTTCCTTATCTTTAATTACAAGATATCGGACCACAGGTGTCGCGATACTTGTCTTTTCCACATTCTCTACAACAGAACGGTCAGTCTCGTTCTCGGTAAGTTTGGGCTTTTTATTAGAGGGCGAGCCCGGGCCCGTTTTTAATGTTTTTGTACCCATAAAATAGTGATTTATATGAACATTTAGAAAGAAAAACGGGTGTGAGGTCGCACCGGGGTGTTAATAGGGGAACTAACGCTACCCCCTGGCAATCCCTTCAGCACGCCCAACACCTTAGGATCAGCGTTCGGCCAACGTGGTCAAGGGGAATGGAAGTGCAAGAAAACCATTCCCGTCGACAAAAATGCGTGGCCCCGGAAAAGGAAGAGGTGAAACAAAAGAAAAGAAACCTCGCCAACCAAGAGATAGACCCCCACCAGCCCAGGAAGAAACAAAAAAAAAAAAAAAACGGGGCGGATTTTTTTGTATTTTTTTATGTTTAACTTTTTTTTGGGTATTTTCATGTTTTGCATTTTTTTGTATTTTTTTTCTTTTCAAGGACTCAACACTCCGGACAACACAAACACTGGGCGCACACAACAAGAGGCCGGGTGGGTGCACGTCCGCCCCTAGTGGAGGAAGACGTCCACTAGACCTTCCTCTTCCCGACTCCCACCAACCACCAGCGAGTCCGGTAGCGGTATTCGCGGCTGAGAGGGCATGCAATGAGATGAAAATGAGGGGTGATAAATGCATGACGTATGAAGCCGCCTTCGCAGCTCCACCCCCTCCCCGACGATGACGGTCTGCAACATGGAGGGGGACTCCTTTCATTTTTCATACCTTTATTCTCACTGTCGTGATTAAAACAATTGGGTAGAAAAACGTGATTAAGTAACTATCTCATCATCAAAACGCCGAATACGTACGTATTTAAGACTGTGACCGTTTCTGATTTTGATAACGCCCTTGTGTACACTGTAAGTCATTACTTGGCCGCATGTATGTCACATCGTCATTAAAAAATCATATATAATAGCTTTTTTTAAAAGTGATAAGTAAAAACTTGTGACTCTTATTGAAACGTTTGGATTGCGAACGTAGCAAGCAAGAAAATTTTTAGCAAATCTATTTTTTCCATACCAACAACAATATTGCTTTTAATAGGGCGCCAATACTTTTTCAGGGCGACGCGTCGTTTATTCATTTCCAATATTTTTTCTTTCTTTTTACTTGTTCGCCACCCTCTTGCTACGAGCGCCCGGTTCAACCGCCCTGCTCGCCCCCAACCCTAGCTATACGGTTCTGATGTGAACTATTCGAAATATACAGCAATCTATAGTACGGTTGCTAAACGGATAAGAGATAACACCCGCACTTATATATTTAAAAATTAGTAGTTTTTAAGGTAAAGTATTTTTTTATCTTAAAAAGATACTTTAACTTCCAAGGAACTTATTATTATGAGCAAATGTGCTATCCAATGTAATGTAGCATGGTGTATTAATATCGTCACTGTTAGAACAAATGCTGCGCTTGAAAGATCGGGAAACAGGAGAGTGAATTAGTAAAGTACAACAATACAATTAATATTGTTTTCATTTGGTTATGTTGTACTTCATATCAAGTGTTAATTCGTTTTCTATACATTAAATTTTAATTATTCTAGATATGCTTTTGTAACTTTTAAATAACTTGTCAAGTCACACTTCAAAATTAAACCTTCGTTTGTTTGTACTTGGAGACGGTTGACTTTCCTTCTTTTTCTTGACCCTTTCATTAAGGACTAGATTCTACAAGAGCAGCAGATGTGCTGAGCATATATTACCCAAAAGCAGTGCGTGAATTAGGTTGTGCATATTTGAAGGAGAATAAAATAGTTCCTAACATGAGATAGGTAGTTGCTTTGTGAGGAATCAATGTTTCAGTTTGTTGCTCTTGGAAGGGATTAAAACAAAATAGAAGGAAATTCCGCCCCGGGATTCGTACCCTGCCCTAAAGACATGAATGGCAAGAGATGGATGGTAGGCCCTGTTTCCCTGAGATATGTTACGTTATAGAGGGTAGATTTATTTATTTATTTATTCGAGAAATCTAACAAATTTAGTGTGAAAAGTTATTAAATTGAATTACTGCTTTCGCAAAATCATGCATTTAGCTTTTGTTTTTCTTTCCTTCTTTCTTTCTTTTTCTTTTCTTTCTTTTTTTAATCTGTCTGATGTATCTTTGTTAAAGCATTCTATGGGAATTTTTACATTCCGATACTATGAAAAAGAAACAAAAAGTACTCCTACATTTGAATATCGCTTTCTAGTTCAAATCTTTCTATTGTTTTGTTCTTTCTTTTTAATCGTTTCCTTAATACCATAATGTTTATAGGACCTGCACTTAAAAGATAGATCTGTTCTTCAAACAACTTGAGCAAACTGGAAAACGACCGCGTGCTCAAACAGGCAGGAGGAAGAGCGAAAAATGACCGCTTCTTTATCTTCTTTTACGCGCCTATTTTTACGCTAGGTGTATGGGCCAACTTACGGACCGAAATTACGCGCCGAAAATACACTAGTGTATGGTGGCCTTAAAAATTCGGTACGTAAATTTACACCAGGTCCCATATGCTAACGTATTGACAGCTGCTAACAAGACTAGCGTATGAAATTTTATGGTTACGAGTGAAAAATACGTCAATATATGGCCAACTATACATTGGCGTATTTTTCAGTCGTAAGCATAAAATTTCATACGTTACACCGGCCATACATTGAGGTATTTTTCGGTCGTAGCCATAAAATTTCATGCGCTAGTCTTGTTAGCAGCTGTCAATGCGTTAGTGTATGGGACCTGGCGTACGTTTACGTACCGAATTTTTATACGCTGGAAAAGTCTAACACCGGCCATACACTGACGTATTTTTCAGTCGTAGCCATAAAATTTCATGCGCTAGTCTTGTTAGCAGTTGTCAATACGTTAGTGTATGGGACCTGGCGTACGTTTACGTACCGAATTTTTATACGCTTGAAAAGTCTGGCTGCTTTTAACTTCGAGCGTAAATACGGCGCGTAAAAACGGCTCAGATGAAAGGGTTTTCGAGCAGCAGGTGGTCTCTTGCCCTTTCCACGGCCTTCTCCCTGATCTGGTCTTATTGTTTTCAGAAGAGAAAACGTGTTCTTGAGTTGTCCTCGCGAATCGTTGCTGAGGTTTGCTGGTAGACTCACCAGAAATCTTCATTCCAATCTAGTTTCAGTCTTTCTATACAATACATAATTTCGGCTAAACTAATATTTTCTATTGCACAAAACGAGACATTATTTCCTAATTAAAATTCATAATTAATTTTCAGTACATAGAGGAAAGGTATTTAAATCCAATACTTTCTAATTAGAATTCGCAAATGATGAGAGCTCCTTCGTGGCTATATGGTCAGCGTAAGCTTCTCCGGCGCAGGGCATCCTGTTCGATTCTAGGCAGAACCTCACGCAGTTTGGATCTCACTTCTCATATCCTCGCTGTCTGAGAGGTCGCTAAATTCAAACCCAATCCAATCGAACATGATGTCTTTCGACTACGAATTTAACATTAAATTTAATATTTGACAATTAGTCCCCCCACACACACACAGAGGTCAAGATGGTTATAAAAATTAAGTCACACCTTTAGAGTTGCTCATATTCTGATATTAAAAAAAGAAGTATAACATGACTTTTAATAGCATGTGACCAATTCGCGCCAAACTAAAAATGTCATGCTATTTAGAAAAGAGAGAGAAAGCAAGAGAAGGGAAAGAAGGTTAGGGCAACCAACAGTAGAGTACGGAGGAACTTATTTCAAGAGCGGTCCAAACTCAATATGAGGGTATTTTATATTAAAATTCCTAAAATTGTCCCTAAAATTAGGCTAAATTTACACAAAAGTCGAAATTGGGGGAGGGGGGTACGGACCCCCCAGGAACCACCCCCTGCGTACGTCCCTGGCAACCAACATAAAACGTTACTTCCAGACATACTTTCTCGTTCACTTGGTTCTCTCCGGTCGAATATGAATAAAAATGTCCCCAGTAGCTAAGATAAATTATATTTCACTCTTATGAGGAACACTCCTTCACCAAACAATGTTAAAATTCAGCTTTCTGATATTTTGTTTTGTCCCACGCTACCCGTACAATATTTTTGAAAGAAATCACTACCAGCATAGAGGCTACAGGTACCTACTAGGTATATTTAAGAATAAAAAGTAATAATCCTGACCTTCAACAAGATATTATCTCGATATCTGCCTGATAAAACAGCAAAAAATTGCGTTTGACTATCGAAATTCGGTGAAAATTTTTTGCTATTTCGACCACCTGCTGCTTGTTATTTTAAGTACCTTCTCAACTTTACAAGAACTTGTAACAAAATAGGTTCAGAAAGTCACTATTTTTTCCCCGTGATCTTAACATTACTCGTGAAAAAGAAAATGTGAGAAACCGCAATACATGGCTTAATGTTTCTTTCTTTGTGAATTATTTCAAACCTCAGATTGTACATATATTTAAATTTAATAGACCTAATAATCCTATTTCACCATTAATGCTCACATACTAAGTCTAAATAGCACAATCATTGTACTGCTCGCTTTAGTGTGCTTGCTTTTCAGCCTAAAAGTTCTAGTTCAATCCAGGGTACCAGCTATGTTGAATATTTTTCAACATTTCATTATATATCTCGTCATGATGGGGACTGTACCAACACTTATTTGAAAAGCTTAAGTAGACTCAAAACAGAACATACCTAAGACCAAAATTGAAATGACACCCATTTGCAGGAAATAGGATTACACTCATAATAGTTCATGTTAACTTGTAGTATGCCATTAAAGCATTTCTCAACTTTTGTGGTGTGGTTACTATCAATTCTTCCCAGATAAACGTTAACTTAAGGTCTATTACCACAAAATATTAAATAACAATGAATATCTGACACTTAAATAATTTCTTTCACGAACAACTCAATCATTTTACTGAGCTCCTCTGTGGCTAAACGGTTAGCGTGCGTGTCTTTGGCGTGGGAGATCCAGGTTCGCTTCCCGGTGGGAGCTCATGCGGTTCGGATTCCACGTTAATCAGTAGGTCTCGTCTCATATAGCCTCGCTGCTGAAAGGGACGTTAAATTCAAAATCAACTCAACTTAATCGTTTTATTCTGTTTATAAGTAGCATGTCCATCAGTGTCAGGAGAATGTATATAATAATTGACACAACTTCTTACTTAATAGTGTTATTTTAGTGTCATTTTTACTACTAGAGCTTCGAAATTAATTGATATTTAATTGTTTTCAGTTTCGTATAACATACAAGTTTGTTTACATTTTTCTTTTCACTTCCTGCTTAATTCCTTATAACTACGCTTTCTTACAGTGAAATATGTCTTATTCAATGAATACAAGAACTATGAGTATTAAAAACATACAATTCGACGGATCTTTACACTGAGAAAAATGAAAATTTAAAATAAAACAAATCTGTTTATTTTCTGAACCAGTAAATGGAAACCCTTCCGACATAGATTGCTTCAAATCATTGGTTCATAAGTTGTGAAACAAATGTAATAATAATAATAATAATAATAATAATAATAATAATAATAATAATAATAATAATAATAATAATAATAATAATAATAAATTTAAACGAACGAATGGATTTGGTTCAAAGTGTCTTTAATGAGTTAACAGTTTAAACTTCATTTGAAAAAGAAATCTGAACTAAGATTGGGTAGCTCAGTTAATTTTAATAAGAAGTTGGATGTTTGTACCAACATGTAGTGAAATTTAAACAAACCAGTCGTTCAGAATAGTTTAACTTTGTTTGAAAACAACCTAATCTGAGTTGAATTGGAGAATAGAGTGTTGTGAATAGCTAATGTTTGCACCGAATTTGACTAAGTTCGAAATTAAATAAATTAAGGTCTATATTGTGGTAAAGCTTTGTAATAATATGCCAAATATCATAGCTACGCCAAATTCATGAAACAGCTATAATCATTTGTAACAACTCCACATTTTATTATTTGCAGTTTCTTATGTTCCCATATAACATACACGTGCAAACCTTTTTTTAAAGACAAATTTAATATTTAGTATACTAAATAACTATAACAATTTTAATCAAGCGTTAAATTTATCTTACTTTCCGTAATCAATTGTAGTTGCGCAAAAACACAGATCTATTCGCTTGCAATGGAAAGTACCAGTGACGGCAATTGGGTATGAACACTAAAAAGGGGGACAAAACACTACTAATAGTAAAGGGGCATGTAATTTGGTTATAGTGTAAAGCCAAAAAAGTGGAGGCAGCAATTACCTTCACGCCCCTAATCGCCGATGGACAGCACATTTGTTAATAATATTCCTAATTTAAGTGAATTTTAAGACTTTGTTGAGAAATAATTTTAGTAGTATTTAATTAGATCTATACGCTTTTATTTGAATCACTTCACTTCAGATTTACAATTAGTTTCATTATATTTTCATTAACTGGTAATCATGCAACGACGCGTTCAAACGTAGAATATTCACTAATAGTCATTACATTGGCCAACAACTTAAATTAATTTGTTTACAATTAACTAAATTATTTTTTTTTTAAAAAAACACCAAATTTGTTATATTTAATATGAACATGTGGTTTGGTCCAGTCATTTGAATCAATCATTTTTTAATTTAAAAGTTGGTTTACATCGATCAAAAGTGTCTGCTTACTGTGTCAAAAGCTTTTCGAAAAAGAGACCTTACATTGAATGCTGTAAATTTCTTATATCTTATACACTAACATGAGAGGTGGACATAGGGCGTATTGTGAAATTATATACTCAGAAAAATGGTATGTGGCGTACTTAAAAACGTAGGTTACATGTGTAAATCATGTAGTTTTAGGACTTAACGTACAGCAAATGTATAACTGAAAAAAGTACATTTCATACATACTTTCCGCATACATGTTTCGAATAAACGTTCTTTCTGTACGAACGAAAGAACTGTATATAGGTGGTCAGGATCTCACATACAGATATACGCATGTAACATACAACTGGCGTATGCAGTGGCGGCGGTTGGACGTTAAAAGTGGGGGGGCAAGATATGATCTGAATATGTGTATATCAATGTTACTGTTCCTGGTTGTTTCTAACACTTTGTTTGACGAAAGGTTGTATAACTAATAGGATACTATTTTTTTTCAGTTAAAACACCGTATATCGTGTTTCATATTTAATTAGATAAATTGACAAGAGCAACGCACATAGGTACTAACCGTTGATTCCTTGCTCATGAACATCTTAAAATTCTGTTAGAGAAATTGTGTGATCAAATTATTTAATAACATATTTGTAAAACAAATAAATAGAAAGGATATTATTAACCATACTAATGAATAATGAGGCTTGTTTTGTAGAAGTTATATTGAAACTGGGGATTAATGAACAACTTACATTTTTAATTCCACACTTGTCATTAAAGTATGTTATTACTCTTAGAAAATGAAAGACAGTAAATACTACAAGCATATGCTACGACGCAATTGTAATATTAATTCCTTTGAATTGCATGCAATTAAAACGCAATTCCTGTAGCTGTCTTAACTCCACGGAAAGACAAATAACCAATACACACGTACGCAACGACAAATATTATATGGTACCAATTTTTTTCTATGGACCAGTAATATAAGCAAAAACTTTACATTTCCAAATGAAACTATATACATTAACCTTTTAAATTATGGCTTTTTAAAGGTAAATTATTGAATTTCAGTCAATCAGCTACAGCATCATCCCTATTTATCTTAGGATCATGGTTAGTACCTCATTTTCTTCAGAATAGAACACCTTTCAAACGGTTCCATTTACGTTTTCTTATCGTGTCCCTAAGAATGGGAAATTTTGAGGGAAATCTGGACTTTTTTCAAACTTTGATCCCCTCTGGACTCCCTTTGTTAACGCACAGATCTAAAATCAACTGAAAAATACGAAGGGGTGTACTAAATGTATATAAAAAACATTCAAGCTTCTATCTTGAAAACTAAGTGCGAGAAACTGTTTACCAATGACTTAAGAATATTCCCACAATGCCCCAGATGACCGGATGTAATATAGAATTTTCCTGAAACATCCCTATTTTTCCTATGATCATTGTTCGAACATCATTCCGTTTAGAATAGAAAATACTTTCAAACGGTACCACTCACATGTCTCCATCGTGTACCTGAGGTGGGAGAATCATGAAAAAATGGATTATTTGTTTAGAAAATATTCTTTCTTTGTACTTTTTTGCCCCTCTGTTTTAACGCAGAGATCTGAAACAAATCTGAAAAATATTAAGGGGTGTACTAAATGTGTGTGCAAAATTTCAATCTTCTAGGTGCAAAAGTAAGCCCGCCAAAAATAGTATCTCTACAATACTCCAGATTCCCGTATAAAAAGGATCTAAGGTAAAAATTCCCTAAGACATCCCTATTTATACTAGGATCATGGTTCGTACATCATTCTTTTTGGAACAGAACAGCCTTTTAAACGGTACCATTCACATGCCTCCATCATGTATCTGAGGAGCGAAAATCGCGAAAAAAGGAAATCTTTGTTAAAAAGATATCCTTTTTTATTTTCTTTTTTATCTTTTGGCCCCTCTGGACACCCCTGTTTTATCGCAGAAATCTGAAAAGAATCTGGAAAATATTAAGGGGTGGACTGAATGTGTGTGAAAAATTTCAATCTTTTAGGTACAAAAGTAAGGTCTGCAAAAAGTAATAAAAAAGTCATAACAAAAAATATTTTTATGACGTCATCACACTCTACGACTCGACACAGAAAGGCGTGAAAGCATATGTAACGTGTTCTACAATGCCTCCAGACTTGAGAAAAAAAAGAAGTAAAAAGCTTTCTTGGTACTTTTTAAAATCGAATAATGAAGATTCTAGCCTATCACCGAAAAATAGATTATATAATTTAAAAGGGTTAAGTGGTCACTTCAAAAAAGTGGGAGGCAACTGCCCCCTCTTGCTCCCCCTAATCGCCGCCCATGGGCGTATGTAACATACGTATACGTATGTGATATATGGAAGACTGTTAGATGTCATACATCCTGCAACGGCATGATGTAACATCTAAGCGGAGAAACTCTGCAGCGTATGGATAGCGTATGCTCCGTACAGGTTTCTGTAGTAAACATAATGATTCGGTATAATTGTACAATATACCGCTGTCCGGATAACGGACTTTTCTCAGTGTATTAATTAATAAGAATTTGCGTCCGGTGAAGGAGAATATTAAAAGTTCAAAAAATTAAATAAATAAATATATATATATATATATATATATATATATATATATATATATATATATATATATATATTACAATAATGAGAAATATCTCAGTCGAATCGATAAGTGTTAGTAAACAATACAAATGTTTAGAAGGTGGATGAAAAACAGGAGATTTCGGCGCCAGGGGCAAAGTAGAATTCGGCGCCTCTACACTCACCTTATCAAGCTTCCTTTATTTATTTATTTATTTATTTAGAAATAAGAGAAACAGCTGTTCTTGTTATGCTACGTTGAATTTTTATCATGCTGCTTGCACAGACTATTGCAACAACCGAAATTGATCATTCTCTATTCTTTTACAAATAAAAGCTGTTTTTAAGAGGCTTATTTTGGACTTTTTGTTAAACTTACAAAACTGCCTTTGCTGTACACAAATCCACTTTGAGAAAAGTTAAAAAAATTTACAACTTTTTACGTTTCATATTATATATAAGAAATGAAATTTTAATACGTTAGAAACTATGTGATTTAAAAATGTTCGAAATGGGTAACAGCATCAATTTCCAGTAATAATTGTAAACTTTTGTAATTTTATTCTGTATGTGACCACATAAAGAAGATTTTAATTTTGATCGTTTTACGGTCAAAAATATTTTGTGAAATGTAACGGAAACTCTGAAGAGACAGTATTTGCGAATTTCTTAATATTGATCGATGGAGGTAAAGAATATGTTTAATGTTCGTACTTGAAATCCAAAATGTAGTTTGGCTACTACATACACTATGTGAACAAAAGTATCCGGACACCCAAAAAACATACGTTTTTCATATTAGGTACAGTGTGGTGCCACTTACTGCCAGGTACTCATTATCAGCGACCTCAGTAGTCATTAGACATCGTGAGAAAGGAAAATGGAGCGCTCCGCGGAACTCACGGACTTTGAGAAAGAATCATATATAATAGCTTTTTTTTATGTAATAAGTAAAAACTTGTTTTAACTCTTATTGAAACATTTGGATTGCGAGCGTAGCGAGCAAGAAAATTTTTAACAAATCTATTTTCATTTCCAATACTTTCCTTTCTTCTTGCTTCTTCGGCACCCTCTTGTATCAGCGCCCGGGGCAACCGCCCCGCTGGCCCCCAAACTTAGCTACGACTCTGATGAGAACTATTCTAAATATAAAGCAATCTATTCTACAGTTGCTAAATGGATAAGGGATAACACAAGCACTTATATATTTAAAAATTAGTTGTATTTAAGGTAAAGCATTTTTTATCTTAAAAAGATATTTTAACTTCCAAAAACTTCTTATTATGAGCAAATGTACTATCCAATGTACGTCACTGTTAGAACAAATGCTATGATTCAAAGATTGTGAAAGAAAACAGGAGAGTGAATTAGTTGCCGCATTTCATATTAGTAAAGTACAACAATACAATTGATATTGGTTTCATTTGGTTATATTATATCCCAGATTAAGTGTTAATTCGTTTTCTAAATATAAAATTTTAATTATTCTAGATATTCTTTGTAACTTTTAAATAGCTTGTCAAGTCACACTTCGAAATTAAAACTTGGTTTGTTTGTATTTGTACTTGGAGACGGTTGACTTTCCTTCTTTTTGTTGACCCTTTCATTAAGGACTAGATTCTACAAGAGCAGCAGATGTGCTGAGCATATATTACCCAATAGCAGTGCGCGAATTAGGTTGTGTATATTTGAAGGGGGATAAAATAGTTCCTAACAGGAGATAGTTGATTGCTTTGTGAGGGACCAAGATTTCAATTTGTTGCTTTTGGAAGGGATTAAAACAAAATAGAAGGAAATTCCGCCCCGGGATTCGCACCCTGCTCTAAAGGCATGAGTGGCACAAGCTGGATGGTAGGCCCTGGTTCCATGAGATATGTTACGCCACAGAGGGTAGATTTATTTATTTATTTATTTATTTATTCGAGAAATCTAACAAATTTAGTGAGAAAATTTATTAAATTGAATTACTGCTTTCGCAAAATCATGGATTTAGCTTTTGTTTTTCTTTCTTTCTTTCTTTCTTTCTTTCTTTCTTTCTTTTAATCTGTCTGATTTAACTTTGTTAAAACATTCTATGGGAATTTTCACATTCCGATACTATGAAAAGAAATAAAAAGTACTCCTACATTGAATATCACTTGCTAGTCCAAATGCTTCTATTGTTTTTTTTCTTTCTTTTTATTCGTTTTCTTAATAGCATAATGTTTATAGGACCTGCATTTAAAACATAGATCTGTCCTGTTCAAACAACTTGAGCAAATTGGAAAACGACCGCGTGCTGAAACAACAGGCAAAAGGAAGAGCGAAAACTGACCGCTTCATTTTCTTCTTCTTTTACGCGCCTATTTTTACGCTAGGTGTATGGGCCAACTTACGGACCGAAATTTACGACATCATTTTACGGACCGAAAATGCGCGCTGAAAATACGCTAGTGTATGTTGGCCTTGACTGCTTTTAACTTCGAGCGTAAATACGGCGCGTAAAAACGGTTTAGATGAAAGAGTTTTCGAGCAGCAGGAGGTCTCTTGCACTTTCCATAGCCTTCTCCCTGGTCTGGTCTTATTGTTTTCAGAAGTGGAAACCTGTTCTTGTGTTGTCCTCGCGAATCATTGCTGAGGTTTGCTGCTAGACTCACCAGAAATCATCATTCGAATCTAGTTTCAGTCTTTCCATACAATATTCGATTTCGGCTAAACTAATATTTCCTATTGCTCAAAACGAGACATTATTTTCTAATTAAAATTCATAATTAATTTTGAGTGCACAGAGAAAAAGGTATTTAAATCCAATACTTCCTAATCTGAATTCGCAAATTATGTGAGCTCCTCCGTGGCTATATAGTCAGCGTACGCGTCCTCGGTGCGGGGCGCCCTGTTCGATTCTAGGCGGGAGCCCATGCAGTTCGGGTTCTACTTCCCATATAGGCTCGCTAAACTTATCGAACCTGATGCCTTTTGACTAGGAATTTAAAATTTAATTTAATATTTGGACATTGTTTTTTTCAGACAGGTAAAGGCGCATATAAAGATGAAGTCACACCTTCAGAGTTACCCATGTTGTGATACTGAAATGAAATCTTTAACTTCCCACTATTATGCCCTTTAGACTAAACAATACAATAATTAAGGCAACTGAATAATGATGAGAGAATTGGTGGAATGAAATGTGGGAGGAAACGAGAGTACCCTCGGCATGATGTTGCCCCCACAAATTTATTTGCACGGGGATTGAAGCAGGGACCCCACGCACCAGAGATAAGTGCTTTAGCACTGAATCGCTGTGGCCGTCTGTTGTGATATTTTTAAAAAAGGTATGACTGTCAATAGCATTTGACCAATTCTTGCCGAATTGAAAATTATCATTAAATCATATGTTGCTCCCACTATTGAGTGTTGTTCTCCTATCTGGCCTATGGCCTGCCCTACTCATTTAAAAAATTAAATTCCGTAATTAATTTCTTTTTAGCCATTGTATCCTACCGAGTACCTCACCTCCGAACACTTCCAAGAAATGACGTTTTAAAATCCCTCAATATGAAACCTACCCTAGTGAGAAACAAAATTTCTGACCCAATATTTTTGCAAAAAATTGTAAATGGCCACATATCATATAAACAGTTGTTAAGTCAGATCAATTTTCGCGTACCCGCTAGAACAACACGGTCTAGTGATCTGTTTTACACTCGAGCTGTGAGAGTTAATATTGTCTAAAGGTCCCTTCTAAACAAAATTATCAGTACCTATAATCAGTTACCAAAAACTGTAGACGTTTTTTCAAGTGAGTATACTTTCAGATCATCTATAAATAAGCTATTTTTGTAATGTCGCTGTTGCCTTGTACACTCCGCATAAAAAAATGCGATACATAACGCCGTGCAGTTAGGCCACCCAATATACACCTTCTTATCCCATAATCGTGTCAGGTAAAGAGACCCCCTCTCTCCTCCTTTCTTCTCGCCCATACTAAAAATAGCTAAAGACATGAGCGCAATTCTAATTCCAAACTACACATGTATTAGCTTCGATAAAATGAAATAACGAAACCGAAACGAAACAAGATTCATAAGTTGATGTGGATAGAAACTAAAACACAGACAATGAAATTAAACCAATGAATGTCTATTACACAGAGATTCAGAAATGACGAAGAGAGAAGAAGAAGGAAAAAGAAAAAGAAGAACAGATGAAATTGTGGAATTCAAACATAGTAAGAAAATAACCTAACATTATAAAGTTCCGTTTTCAGAAATCCAACAATTATATAGAAATAACTTTTGTTTTTACATATTTTTTCAGAACTATTCGTAAATATACAGGATGCTTTAAACATTCATTATGTCACTTTCATAATGGATAGCATACTCAATTTCCGGTAGAATTGTGTATCTCTGAGACACATCTAATAGAGATCTAATTGAGATAATGTCAAAAGTTTAACACACATGCTTTTTTCCACGTGGTTCGATTGCAAAGTCCATAGTGTTCATTGGACGTACTTATCCAAAATACATTATCATATACCCATTATATAGCGTTGGTCATATCCTCCATTTAAGACTACTAATGCAAACTAAACCAAAAGAAAAAACGAAAAGAAAAGAAAAAGAAAGAAAGAAAGAGAAGAGTGCTATTTTAGTGCTCAATTTCTATCAGAAATACCCTATATTAAAAGCCCAAACTGTATCATAATGAAAAGTTAGAAATGTTCGAAAGGAAAAGTTTATGTTTCTCATAGATGTAGTATGTTTGAAATTTCAATGTGAATAAAACACACTGAATTATAGGATGGAACCAAATTTTGTGTCGAACTAGTATAAATAAAATTTTGTTTTCAAATACCCAAAGAGGTTACCATTTTCTAGTCTTTTCCGAAGATGTATCTGTTCCGAACACTCAAAATTGATTTAATCTCTTCCAGATATAACGTAATTTGCACAGATAGAATGAACACGCTAAGAGCTCAAACGGATCATTGTGTCAGTTGGATGATGTAGAGCACCACTGCGTTGAGGATTCAAATCTGTAGTGAGCCCGTAATTCGACTGAGACTCGATAACCGAGAGGATAAAAAACATATTTTACTTATTCCCTTGCGTTTAAACAGTATTTCTGTCAGAGATGACCAGGACTGGAGATGTTATCCCCAGAGCACGAAAAACACGACGCCGAAGTTCGCAGTTAATTAGACTCTCCAGACCAGGTATATCGAGCTCTTGCTCCGTTTTAACTTTGGAACATGAAATGCGTGTGTGTGTGAAAGAGAAGGGGGATAAGTGAAAGATGATAAGACGGGATAGGGAAACGTCAAGAAAGAGAGAGAGAGAGGGGGACGAATATAAATATGAAGCAAACTTACTATTGCAGTTTATGATATAGAACACACACTATTTACTCGAATTATCGTCAGTGATGCTTTGTAAATTCTCCATCACAAGATGAATATCTGTTTGCAACCATTACTTTATGCAAAATAATCTTACTACTTGATGGGGAATCGAATTTAGGTTTACAATTTGGAAGTCTAGTATGCTACCACTATACTGCCGATTGCTGTAGCGAAGTTTTTTTTAACAAATGGTGTAGTGTTTTTTTTTTTTTTTTTTTTTTTGAGAACGATAATGAAAATTGTATCAATGATGTCTTTGGAAAGACCTGGTAATTCCCTTCCCCAACCAACATTAGTAAATCGTTTTTATCGTGATACAGGTGTTTGCTTCCCCATTCTTACGTACTGTTTGTCCAGTATGATAGGTCGATTCTTGACAATCACTTAGTAAAAATTTAAGTTTGGTGTGAACAGGATTTGAACCCTAGTTAAATAGCTGTATTATTTATAACGCCATTACGTTACCCCTACGCTATCGAACCACCTAAACTTTCTAGCCAAATATTACTTACTTTAGCCATGATCTTTGGAACGAACCAAAGTGCACAACGAAATTAATTTATTCGACGGCCTAGAGAGAAATTAGTGCCCATTAATAAAAGAAAAACATACACTCCGCATCAAAAAAAAAAAAAAAAAAAATTGCGACAGCTAACGACGTGCACCTAGGCCACCCAATATACACCTTCTTATCCCATAATCATGTCTGGTCAAGAGACCCCTTCTCTCTCCTCCTTTCTTCTCTCCCATACTAACAAGCAATTCTAATATCAAACTACACATGTATTAGTTTCGATGAAATGAAATAACAAAACACAGACAAAACAAGATTCATAAGTTAATTTAGGGAAAAATTGGAACACACACTATCAAAAATTGAAACTAATGGATGTTTATTACACAGAGGTTCAGAAATGAGGCAGAGAGGGACAGAGAGAAAGAGAGAGAGAGAGAGAGAGAGAGAGAGAGAGAGAGAGAAGATGAGAGAAGAAGGAAAGGAGAACAGATAAAAATGTGGAATTTTAAACTTAGTAAGAAAAGAACCTAACACTATAAAGTTCCGTTACCAGAAATCCAACAGTAATATAGAAATAACGTTTGTTTTTATATAAGTTTCAAGGACTGTTCAAATATATAGAGGATGCTTGAAACATTCACTAAGTCCCTTTCATAAGAAATAGCATACTCAATTTCCAGTAGAACTAGATCTCACAGACACATCCAAGATAATGTCAAAAGTTTAACACATGTGCTTTGTTTCCGCGTGGTTCGGTTGTAAATTCGGTAGTGTTCATTGGACGTACTGATGCAAAATACATTCTAATAAGCCCAGTAGGTAGCGTAGGTCATATCTTCATTCCAGACTACTAATGCAAAGTGAACAAAAAAGAAGAAAGAAACGAAAATAAAAAGGAAGCAAGCAAGCAAGAAAGATGAAATTGAATAAGTGCTATCTTACTGGCAAATTTTTATCAGAAATATTATATATTAAAAGTCCAAACCATATCATAATGAAAAGTTACAAATGTTCAAATGGAAAGTTCCTTATAGATGTAGCAGACCTTGTATGTTTCAAATTTCAACGTGAATAAATCACATTGAATTACAGGATGGAAACAAATTTGTTTTAAAAAATTTCGTTTCCAAATAACCAAAGAGGTTGCCATTTTCTAGTCTTTTCCGAAGATTTATCTGTTCCGAACATCCAGCATCACTTTCACCTCTTGCGGATAGAACGTTGTGATTTGCACAGGTAGAATGAACACGCTGGAGCTCAAACGGATCATAGTGTCAGTCGGATGATGTTGGTTAGCTTATGGACCACCACTGGGTTGAGGATTCGAACCCCTAGTGACCCAGTAATTCGACTGAGACTCGGTAACCCAGATGATAAAAAGATGTTTTGCTTATTCCGTTGCGTTTAAACAGTATTTCTTTCAGAGATGACAAGGACTGGAGATGTTATGCCCAGAGCACAAAAAAACTCAACGCTGAAGTTGCCAGTTAATTACATTCCCCAGACCAGCCTATCGGTCCCTTGCTCCGTTTTAACATTGGAACACGCACACGCATGTCATCTCTGAAAGAAATACTGTTTAAACGCAACGGAATATGTGTACATGAGAGAGAGGGGAGAGAAGTGAAAGATGGAACGACAGGATAGGGAAACGTCAAGAAAGAAAGAGAGACAGGACGAATGTAAATATGAAACATACTTATCATTACAGTGTATGATGAAGAACGCACACACTGATTATTCGAATTCTCGCCAATGATGCTTTTTAAGTTCTCCAGCAGAAGATAAATTTCTGTTTGCAGCCATTACTTTATGCGAATAAGTTATACTGCCTGGCGGGGAATCGAACCCAGATTTTCCGATTGGAAGTTTGGTACTTTTCCACTACACCACCGATCGCTTTATCCAAAGTTTGTTCAACAAATGCTGTAATATTTCTTTCTGAGAATGATAACACGAAAAATGTTTACTACAGATCAATGAAGTGTTTCTAATATCCTGGTAACTCCCGTGCCCTTTCCCAACCAACATTCGTAAATCGTCTCTATCATGATAAAGGTGTTTACTTCCAGGTTTTTAAGCATTGCATGTCGAATATGAGAAAATCGATATGGTAATAGATAGCGAGAAGCGGTTTCCAGTAATCGACACATATAACATTCATGTAGATAGAATGTTACCCAATTTGTGCATCTGCTGAAAATAATGAGCTTAGGTATTTAGAGCATTTTCCGCTTTAGAAAATGTGTGCTTGGTAAAGAATGTAGAGAATTAGCTGAGTCAGGCACGTAGCTAGAATATGGTAATAAGAAGGGGAGGGGGTCTGTCACGAAATACTGTGGTTATTTACCAGGGGCTCAATTATTTTAAACTATTTTATTGGCAACATATATTGGTTAGTTTACCCAAGATTTCTAATGGAGGGGATGATATGAAATATTGTGGTTACACACCAAGGGCTCGATCAATCTAAATATTTTACTGACAGCATACCCATATTGATTGGTTAGGACAATAAAATGAGGATATGTTAGTAAGTATTTTAATAAGAAGCTATGAAGAAATCTCGAGTAAAAGAATATAAAAAAGTATTGAAAAAGATATAGTCTTCCGAGGTCATTCGAACGGTGTCGAGAATTTTGCACCTGGGAAATTTGCGCCCTACCTCAAAAACAGGGAAAATTGCGCCTGTGATGTACCTCCACCGGGAAGTTTGAGCCCTGCGAAATAAAAGAACCTATTCGAGCTTACGCATTTGCTCGGAGGGGCTGACATTACAGAATAAACAATTCTCACCCACAGCCATGCCATTTGTGATTTATTTTCATTGTGGCTATATAAGGGGAGAATAAACTTCAATGTAAGCCAAAAGAACACAACGGATCAACGCAATCACTGCTTCTTCCAGAGATGATTTTAGGGGAACACTGGCCTCCCCCAGAGCTCTCAGAGTGCCCCCTCGGAGGAGACCAAAATAATACGTCTATAATATAATAATAAATAGAATAGTACCAGCACAGACCCCCTCCGAAATACCAAGTATGCCCGCGGAACATTTTTTCTGAAAGAACGACTGAACGCAGTTCTGTGTTTGAAGTTTAATTCCAGCAAGTAAACACATTGTACATAGTTTTCTTGATAATATTACTAAACTGATTTTACATTCACTCTACATTTTCTTTTCTATATTTTGTGTCCTGAAAAGCCAAACAACTCGCAAGGATTGTGAACAGAGATATGTGGGTAGAGCCAAACAGCCTTTTGTAGATTAAATTATACTCTTTGATTATATTAATAAATAATTATATATCAGTCATTTATACTTTTATTATAAATTTTGTAGTATAATGAATAATTCTATTTGTATGGGTTGCCCTTTAGTGAACTAAAATTGTATTTTTTTTCATTTGTTCGGAATATTATAACGGATGCAGTAACTCACTGAGACGATGAGAGGCAAGCCTAGTTTAAGAGTGAGTGGAAGTTACTTTACACAATACACAAATAAGTTGAATTGTAGGGCGCAAACATCCCAGTGCAAATATATAGCCGGCGCATTTTTCACTCTTTTTGGGGTAGGGCGCAAACATCCCAGTGCAAATATATTCCGGGTGCACTTTTTCCTATTTTTGTTGTAGGGCGCAAATTTCCCGGGCGCAAAATTCTCGCATTTAAGGAAAATATAATGTCCATGAAGTTGACAAGCCACGTATGTCAGACCCCAATTTCGACTTTAAACGTCGCTAGTGCTACGTTAGTGTTCGATAGTGACGCAAATTGTTAGTACTCCACAGATAACGTGTGCTTTTTAAATAATGTATATAGGTCTTTTAATTACATGCCAACACGCCCACTTCTAAGAATCATCTCAAAAATGAGGTTAACTGTTAGAGCAAGTAAGTGCTCATTAGTGCCACTAATATTAACGTTAATGCCTCCATCGTACGGCCCTTGGAGTAGTAATATACTGTTAGAAGATATCAAAAAACAACAGAGAAAATCTACTACTTTACGGTTCATATTTTTCTTTTACAGAACATGAACGATTAATAATAATAATAATAATAAAAATAATAAAACTATTCAAGCATAAAAGTTATCAATTGCATCACACTGGCAACAAGCCAGACACATATTTTAACTTCATAAAATTTCGTTTCTCACGATTTTCTGGAAAACTATGTATGATAACATCTTCATTATGTCGTTGTTTATCTCAGTGTGATATATGTCTTACCTCTGGACAATATCACAGTAAAACAAAAATTAGATATTAGGAGTACATTGTACTTTTGGACTACATCTCATTAGCCATGGAAAGATTGAGTGGTGTGTACTTTAGGATGTAAGTTTCAGCTTAACTTGCATCATACATTCTTAGGATTACAAAAAGCAAATTTGTTCGTTTGCATTTGAAAAAAATTCTTAGGATTACAAAAAGAAAAAATATTTTTCCCGAAATCCGGATTTTTTTTTGAATTCCGGAATTTTTCCGAAATCCGGAATTTTCCGATTTTACTTTCCGGGTTCCGGAAAGTAAAAATTCCGGAATTGCCCATCCTCAATATATATATACATACTGTTCCATAATTCGTGTAATTTTCTATATAGCGTCTCTCTCTTAGATTGCAGTACAGAATAAATGGAGCGCGCTGTTGCCACATTTCTTACGCCGTATGTTTTCTTCTGAAGAAAGAACAAGAAAGACAAAGAGTGACAGAGTCTGTAAATAAAGCTTTCCTTAAATTCATATATTTTGAACCCTTTTTCATTTCATTCAGTCAAATTCACTTGTAACGACTGTTTGGAGGGTATGAAACAACAGTCCAATAATTGCGTGTTAGAAATTTCCTTTTATGGTGGTTTATATATTTGCAATAAAATTTCGATAAGAGCAGTATGAAATCGAAAGAACATATGAAACGAATAGAAAACGTATGATTTAAATCAGGGGCGGATCCAGGGGGGACGATCGCTCCTCCCACAAGAGGGAACTTTCTTATTTTATATATAAATAAAACCCACCCCAGAGCTTAGAGCACTTGAAAGTAGCTCTATGTAGCAGTATTACAACCCACCGCCCCCCAGAATTCCGCCCCTGATTGAAATAAATGACAGACTAAACAGTTGCACACAGAAATTTCCTCTAACAATTGTGCGGCAAACTAAGGAATAGCAATGGGTAAAATACTGCTACTGAAGTTGGATAAGAGTGAAAACTATAGTAGTGTGATAATGATACGTGTCGAGAAAACATGACGTATGAAAACGGTCATTCGTCTGTATTGCGAAAACGGAAAATATCCGCAAATCCAATTCCGTTTGTCAAATAAAAGTTACATCGTTAAGTATACTGTGCAGACGCCTGCTCCCCACTTCCGATGGTTTAGATCCGATTTTATCCGCGGAACAACAATATGATATTTAACAAATACCAGGAGGTCTAAATGAACCATCGCAATATAGTAGGAAGAGATAAACTGATGAACTGGACAGGGGGCCTACCTATTAATGAATTATGGCAAAGAAGTTTGGATAGCGTAGACAAGAAGAAAATAAAAAAAAGGCCCTTATAAGAACCAAAAATGGCGGAACGTGATTGGCTGGAAAGTGAACACGGAGACTTAGGGGATTGGCTGAAGGCGTCAGCAAATAGAAATTATACTTTTTTTTAAAAAAAAAAATATATAACAATGACTATATATATGTCTGCTAAAAGAACTTTAAAAGAAAACTGTTCATAATAATGACTATGTCTGTATTTTCATTTATGTTCTATAGTGCCTGAGGAAGGATGTGATAGATATCCGAAACCATTACATATTATAGTTTAAAATACAGTGGGTTTGAAGCTTTGGTCAGTGTTTCTTTTGTTAAAAGAAATTATAAATGCATTTGTAAATATTGACGAAAGATTTGTAAATATAAAATAAAAGGAGAAAAGACGCATCCTAAATACCTTTTAATCACATTCACTGCTTCCACTTTAAAACTTTCGGCACTATTTGACCCTCTCTCCCACGTAGCCTACCAATTGAACATCTTTTCCGCACTTCACTCTCCATGACGAACAATACAGTAAATACAACACTTCTTACGACACATGAAATATTTTAAAATTTTCTACAAATGCAATGGTGAATAGGAACTTAATCGCCCTGGTTTCTATACTCACTTCTGACACCTCACACATTACCAAACTGGAAACAGAAGAAGAATGCAAAAGATACCCTATTATATCTGTTCTAAACAAACACACGAGTTGTGACTTTAAATCACGTTTAGTGACAGCCAACAAGGTACAGATAGTTGGGCGAAGAAAAAAACATCCACCAGAATAATCAAACCCTCCGAAAATATATTTTGTTTCTTTCATGCTTCCTAAAGAAACATAAGGGGGAAAGAACAAAGAGCCTTTTCATTCTGTTTTGTGAGCTCATGATGTTATTTGTTATGAACGCTTTTTTTTATTATTTTATTTTCATCTGCGTATCCACAGTAAATAAGAAAAATTGAATTACAAACGAAACCAACTTTTGCTGTCAAAATTTTCAGCATTCGAAAGGACATTAGAGACCACATGCGAACTATAAACGAATCTATTACAAAAGCTAATAACTTTTCATCACCAATGAGTGAGGAGTTTTATTATTAACAGATATTGGCCTGCTTTTTCCTCTTCCATAGATATTGATATGAAGAAACAGTTGGTTTTCTTTGAGTGCCAACTGCATTTTTGTGATTTATGTTACTGCTAACTAAATTACTATCCTGACTCGTCTTCACTACTTTTATTCACCTGCGATTGAAATTTGTCTTTCTTGGAAGAAAGAAAATAAAAACTATACGTCTGAATGTTAGTCTTATATATATATATATATATATAAAGGGAAATGAGCGAAGTAACTGAAACATAAGATTGAGTGGAGTTGATGCAATGTTTCTCTTAGGTGTGGTCCAGGATTCGATTTTGCGATCATGCTTCTGTTAAGCAGTAGATTCGTGCTCGCATAGCATCAACAGTGAATACTCATCGGATATAGCAAGAAACTGTATATCACGGACTTTAAAACAAACATTATAAGGAAAATAACATTGGCAAGATTTGTCACTGCCTTTCTTCTGGTCAGATGCGCGCGCTTAGGAAAGTTGACTGTTAACACTAAAAGTCATAAAACCTAAATAAAGATAGATATCGACCTGCAATTTTTTAAAAAATAACTTCAATCATTTCTCAACAATTTTCTCGGTTTGCACCTCCATCTAATCTGAAAAATAAAAAAGTTTCTCACTACTCAACTTTTTACATATTCCATTGAAATAGTGTACGTACTTTCTCTTACATTTTATTTTTTATTTGAAAATTCGGAAAGTTTTTTTTGAATGCAAACTTTTTCAACATTGACACCAAATATGGTGTTAATACCTGTTTAAGTTTCAACTTTGTATCTCTTATAGTTCCGAACTTATGACGTGATATATTTAACGCGACGTTAGAATTTGCCGTTAGTAAGATTTCACTGTTTCAATTTATTTCAATACTTATAAATTCTTCTTGATATGGGAAAAACAGATTACTTAATAGAGAATACAATGTTCTACAATAACCTATCCATATCTAGTAAAAAAGCTATTTCTAAAATTCAGGCTAAGTTTGGCAACAATGGGCATAAGGAAAAGCATTGCCATTTACTCCTGTACTGCAATCTAAGGGTGAGACGCTCTATAGAGCACTGGCAGAAGATGCAGTTTTCACACTAATAATGTGAAATTTAGCATTCTTATTGGAAAATGACTGAAATTTTTAAATTTCGAAAGAAAATAAGAGAAAATCACTGTTTAGCCCCTCTTTTGGAGCCGAAAACACAAATGTTCATTTTCCTTATGGGAGATTCAATGTTAAATTTTGGAAGCAGTTTTCTCCAATAACTATTGCTAAGGGTTTTGGTACAAACGAGTGTTATTTGATATAAAATGCAAGGACACTCATCCACAATGCTAGTGGAGTCGTCCTAAACATTATTTTTGGTAAGGCTTCTCCTTTAGGGGGCAAGTGACATTAAAAGTTGTGGGTGGAGTGTTACCAAAATAAAAAAAATAGGAACGTCAGTAACCGTAAGATTAATCACAAATGCCACAGAACTAATATTCTGATGCTCTTTGCGTGTGCTAGGAACTTATATGGGGCTAGAGCCCCCATCCAAAAGTCACATTAAAAATTCAGCGTTATTATTTTTTTTGCACGCACATACGGGGGAAAAACTATTTTGTTTTTGTCAATTAATGTGAAATTTGTTGTTATTGTAGTAGAGAGGTAAGGTTTTGAAATCTGGAATGCTATTTTGGTAACGCATTATCTCAGGGGGACACAGGAGGCGTAGCATAAGATGGTGGAGCTTTATAAAAATTACTAATTTTGTTGTGGAAATGCCAACAAAAGTCACAGGGTTAATGCTCCGACGCTCCTTGCATGTACCAGTGACTGATATGGGGCTGTCCCCTCCTAAAAATGACAAAAAAATCACGGTAAGTATCCTTAGAAGCGACATACCGGAAGAAGCTATTTTTTTTAATCAAGTGGTGTGAAATTTGGCGCTATCGTTGTAAAAATTATGTTTTTCAAATCTGGAATATTAGTTTATTAACGCACGAGCTTAGGGGGCACTCGGGGCAAAGTGTAAGATAGTGGATCTTTATTAAGAATATCCAAATTTTATTCTGAAAATGACAATGATTGTCAGATTAATCACTAATGTCACATAATTAGTGTTCCGATGCTCTTTGCATGCTCCAGCGATTGATGAGAAAACAACCCCCCTTACAAAAATCAGAAAAATTCACGATAAATATCCTTAGCACGGACGTACGAGAAAAAGGTAGATACATCTTATAACAATATGTAATTTGTCACTATTGCAGAATATTTTGATTAAAAAAAAATCAAATCTACTGTAAATGAATATCTTCTGTCAGTGTAACAGCTTTGTTGTTATGGGGTAACTGGAATATAATCAAAGAATTTTGCCTTTTTAAAATGAATTATGATTCTTACGTATTTTCTGCACACTTAAGCAAAAACAAGTTCGAAATAGAACAGAAAAATGGCAGTAAAAATTT
This sequence comes from Thermobia domestica, assembly GCF_964235325.1. NCBI lineage: Eukaryota > Metazoa > Arthropoda > Insecta > Zygentoma > Lepismatidae > Thermobia > Thermobia domestica. The sequence goes on from NC_137462.1 coordinate 229,294,578, forward strand.
TCGCATTCACAGCAACCACAAAAAAAAAAAAAAAAAAAAAATACATCAGTAGTAGTTATGCCACACCAAACCATTGTTCCTTGTTTGTTCAATGACACTTCTGATCTCACGCTTGGCTGCTTGATGACCAATATCTTGCATGTGATGAAGACTGAACCATTTAAGAATAATTTTGCTTCGTCAGAAAACATAACTTGAAACAAGAATATAGGGTTTCATTTATCTTCTTAATGAACCAGATACATCATCACTTGCACACAAGTTAGAAACCATTCGAATTTTGCATGGTTTTATCTTCAAGTTCCTTAAAATTCTTTGTAGCGTAGTTTTCTTAATATTTGAACCTAAGCTTCGACGAGCAAGGGATTTCCGCGCTGAACTAGTAACAGATAACAACACAAGTCTTTTTATTTCTTCTGTAGATACGCTTGGAAATCTTTACTTTTCTAAATCCAAGATGAACAGTGGGAAAACAATTGCTGCGGAACTGTTTGTACAGTACGGAACACTTCTAAATGGTACAGCCGTATGGAGATTTACGGCAAGAGTGCTCCACCAGTTGAGTCCAAAGTGTTTGCCGGGAAGTATTGCAACCAAATTAACTATAAAAGAAGGCGGGAGGCATAATCGCCAGGCAATGAAAATTCCCGTACACTTGGGTGAAATTCCCACTACCGTCTACAGCATCATTTCTCCAAAATGAGATGAATCTTAGGCGTTTGGTTCTTATACCAAACATAATACTTGATATTGGTCCTATTCGTGAAGATAAAGAGCGACAAAAAATGAAAGTCCAATCCTGTTGCTGTTGGAATGCACTCTCTTTAAGTCGTTTGATCTGAAATGACTTTGCAGAACCTGAATAAATATTCTGTCCCTTCAGGGGGGGATGTAAGAAGAGCGAATGCTCCCCTCCTACATTATGAAAACATATACTTTTAATCAAATGCTTAGCGAGAGTGAGTCCATTGGTATAGCGCTTTTATGATTTGAAATCTTGCTCCCAAGCCATCTTATGTGATAACTGACAACATAGGAGAACGGGAGATGCAAATATGATGGAGAAATACACTCACATGTACAAATTCAGAATTGGAGACAAAATGATCGGATAGCATCCATATTTTGTCGAAAATTTTGATTTTGTAAGTAGACAAGTAAAAGCTCACCCGAACCTGAGAGCATCCCATTACTAATTGTTCAATTCAAGTGGAGAACTCAGTTGAGAGCGTCAGATGATTAGGGAGGAAGAGAAACATCTTAAGATATGGGGAACAAACAATGAAAAAAAACCAACTTCCCTCGACCGGACTCGAACCCCAACCCCCATGATTACCAAGCCACGCCTTTGCTCACTCATCCACCAAGCCACACAGAATGACAGCCAGTCATACGAAGGAAAAAACGTTCGTTACGACCAGTGATTTATTTGTAGGGGGAAGCTAGACAAATTCCCCGTCTCTAGTTTTTCTTTCCTTGGCACTAACTTACTGTTCTCCCAGCCTGGGAAGAATATTTTCCACCTCTCTAGAAAATTTCCTAACAATTTGCATACATTTTTAGCAACACAAAACATTTATTCATCGCTGTTCTGCATTATTATACTTACACAAACGAATTATTTCCAATTCTATGAATTCCAGTACCAAGTAAACAGAAGTACTGAGTATGAAATTCTATATCTTGCGAATGGTTTTGTAGAAAACACCTAAACTAAATTTTCTATTTGGAACAGAGGTAAGCATACACGCGGGGCTTAGGAAGCAGATTGCGCCCATAAGATTTGTTTTGGCCAGTAAGGGACATAAATTTACAATCAAATGGCAAAATCACACGTTTAATTATACCATAATTATACTTTTAAGAGCGCCAAATGCGTAGAACGAATGCATTCCTTTTGGCTTGGAAGAATAAAATTATAGCTGAAGGTGGAAGTGAACAGACTGATTATGATCAGGAATAATGGATGCTACCAAGCAGTGGCGTAGCCAGGAGGTCTGGAACCCCCGACATTTGTAAAAGTTGTTAATATAAGGCCTAAGATTGCGGTTTTATTCCAACTTTTTCCCGGGGTGAATCCCCGGACACACCCCAAATGAATATTTAGCCAGCGGCCCTCCTGAAATCAAATCCTGACTACGCCCCTGCTACCAAGTGATATATTCTCTGTCACATAAGAAAATGCATGTTTTCCGTGTGATACTATCTTTTGCCTTTTACTATGAGAATGAAATCGCTACACATTCCTTGCTACCACATCGCGATTTAATTAAATGTTTTAAGAGTTTTTAAAGCTCAATCCGTAACCAAATCGATAACTGAATGATCTATCTCTTTGCAGTTCACCGAAGACACTATAGAAATATCGTAAAACTTAATAAAAGAAGAAAAAGTTCTTTTACAGGGTGAAGCTTACGATTATTGCCATATATTTATAGGGTAGATGTGTCGTGTATCTTATTCCTTTGCTCATTGGATCCGTGCACTTCCCATTCCCGCGACCTGTGCTCGAATCTTCATGCCGCTATTTTTTATTATTTTTTTTTTTTTTATTGATCAGGTAGGACTCCAGTAGAAAGAAACATAAGGTCACAATTCAATGTGTGATTCGATATTCTGATAGTAATTAATTATTTATTTCTTGTCAAGCAAAAAAATGAAGTAGAATTTTACAAGCGTAAAACTTCTAGATATGAATGTTAATAGAAACTATGAATAAGATTACAGCTGAAAATAAATTGAATTCTCTTCAATAGTAGTCCATAATTAGCTATGGTCAAGGAAATGGATCTCAGTTGTTTTGTGTGTGATCAGCACATTGACTTCCATCATCCATATTTCTGGAATTAATATCACTATCTTTTTGTTCATATATAAAATTCTCATCTTTTAGTCCTTAACAAAACAGAGATTATTGCTCAAACTGTCACTATGGCATTACATTTCAATATATAAAGAAATGAAACTAACTACACACACACACACACACACACACATATATATATATATATATATATATATATATATATATATATATATATATAGATGGTGATCAGAAAAATGGAAACACCTGTAGTTGGCAACACGTCATCAGATGTATGGGTTGGCAGTGGTTTCGTGGCGCCCCCAGCGCCGGACCGCTGGTGGTGGCGTGTTAGGTCGGTCTTCATACTACGCCAGGCGCAGTGGAACAGCAGTGTCCAGTGGCTGCAGCAGACAGAGGCAGTGTAAAATGGGAGACCTCTCAGATTTTCAAAGAGGGCAAATTGTTGGTGCGCGGTTATGTGGAGTAAGTGTAACGGCAGTTGCTATTGTGTTAGGTGTGTCGCGTGGGACAGTGTCGAAGGTGATGACGGCCTACACAACACACGGGAAAACCACATCGGGGAAGCGGAACAGTGGGCGGAAGAAAATCATGAGTGACAGGTCACGCCTGGTATTAAAGCGCATTGTCACGCAGAACCATCGTGCCACTGCGGAGCAAGTGACGGAGGAACTCAATCAGCACTTCCCCCACCCTGTTTCGACAATCACAGTCCGCCGCGAATTACATGACGAACTTACGGGGTCGTGTTGCACGGGCCAAACCGCTCATCAGGAACCATAACGCTTTCGCACGCCGCAAATGGTACCGCGACCATGCAACTTGGACCGTTGAGGACTGGAAAAGTGTGATATGGTCGGATGAGTCATCCTTCACACTATTCCCAACCACGGGCCGTGTTTATGAGTGGAGAACGCCCAAAGAAGCTTATGATCTGCAGTGTCTCCGCCCAACTGTGAAACATGGCGGCGGCTCGGTGATGCTGTGGGCCGCCATATCATGGTTTTTATTGGTTCCTGTGGTCACACTTAGCGGACGAAACACTGTCAACGATTATGTCGCAATTTTAGGAGAGCATTTGCATCCTATGGTCCGGATGTTGTTCCCGGACAATGACGCCATCTTCCAGGATGATAATGCACCCATTCGCAGAGCTGGTGTTGTTGCAGCGTGGTTTGAGGAACATCGGGATGAAGTTCAACACCTCCCCTGGCCCGCCCAATCCCCAGATCTCAACATAATTGATCAGCTGTGGTCCGTCTTGGAAACACGACTCCGGCGACGATTTCCACCTCCATTCTCTCTCACAGAACAGGCCGATACCCTGCACGAGGATGGTGGAAAATTTCACTTGCTACCATTCACGACCTATATGCCTCCATCCCACGTCACATCAAGGCTGTTCTGAAGGCGAATAGTGGCCCGATACCATTTGACAACTAATAGTTTATGTTCATTGTTTTTGACCATTTTCTACAAATTTCTTGCAGAGACTATTCGGAGTAAATGTTTTACTGAGTTTAGTCATATTTTATTTTAATATATTTTAAATGTATTTTATTTTATTCTTTTTGTTTAATATAATTATAATTTACTTTCTTTTTCTATGGGAATTAACAATTCTCACTTTTTCTTTTTATTACGGAAACTAGGAAAAATATTCTGATCAATTTTAAAGCACTTAACGCCAAAGCGAAGATAAATATGCTATTCTATTTTGTTATCTGTGTGATATATGAGATATATTTTTCTTTCTCATATATAGGAGAATTAACGTTGCCCTTTAGTCTCTTAAGGAAATTAGAAAAATGGATATTCATAACAGCATTGGTTTCAAACACTTAATGTCAAGGAGCAGATAGACTATTTTGTTTCGTTCTCTCCATGAAACAATCATACCCTTTTCTTTCTTTCTTTCTTTCTTCATGGTGGCCCTTAAGACATACCAAGTCGATAGCCAGTAGTTTGCCTGAAAGCATAACGTCGCGTAGCAAACAACTCGGTTCGACACGTGTCACTATGCGTACACCTTGTATCAAAAAGGTTGAGCGCATTCTTTATTGCTGTTTCGAGGCAAAAATTTTCTAAGTCCAACTTCGGGTATCTTCGGAAAAAAGTAAACCAGGTTCGAACGTCGAAGCCAACCTTTGCAATGGGGAAAAAGTTTGCAGATGTACTTTTCTTCTTTTAAATGTAATAAGACTTGTAACCAAGTGTATAAAAAAGCAACATTGATTGAAATACTTAATTATATAATATTTCGAAACTTATTTCGAAGATATTTCGAATATTCTTAATGGAATATTTAGATACGTAAACGAATCTTTCCATATGTAAAAGAATGCTGAAAGTTAAGACATAGAACATAATTCTCGCCTGAGTACTAAAATAAAAGTCAAAGTAGAACAAAAACAGCGTTTCCAGTGGATATGAATGTCATTATTATCTTAAATGCCCCTATACATCTCTAGAAGTATCTTCCGAACAGCGCCTGTGTTAGCTCAGTGGTAAGCCGTTGAATTTCAAATCTTAAGGTTGAGAGTTCGATTCCCATCTGGGTCAATGCTTCTTTTTTTATAAAATTCTATTTTCCGCAATGCATGAAAAATTATATAAAATAATTACATTAAAATACGCCAGTTGTATATATATATAACATATAATCATTGCAAACAGTGATTATTATGTTTAAAATATAACAGGAGTTCATATTACGTTGGTATTCTATGATATATGTGAAGGTTAAATACAAATTAAGAAAATAATATCATCGCAATAAATAAATTATGTAGTGCATTTATTTGCAGCTATTTGTCATCGGAAGTTACTTCTCAATTTTCTCATTACAGCAAGTGATTTACGCTTTGTGAAAGGTAAAGAGACTATTCGGGTATAAACAGAAATTATTATACAAACTCCAATATTCTTTACAGAAACGACACTCGCGATCCAAAAAACCATGTAAACAGAAAATTTACGAACACAAAGTTATTTGTAAGAGACTTATTTATACTTTAGAAAGAAGGCAAATTGGATTTGTTTCCAAAGGATTTCAGTTCAATAATCTGCAATGCTTTTGTATATGGATGTGGTCCCTTTCTCTCCGCCTTATATATATTGTGTGTGTGTGTATGTTCCATCATGTAAACAAACTTCCTATATATAGTGCTTACAGTCTAAAAAGTACTCTCGGGGTAAGCTATTGGGAGTTGGAGGGGGATATATATAAAGTAAAAGCGATCGATATTAGTGTCGAATCCATAGTTCTCGTTGTTACAGATATTACTAATTACAACTCCGAAAGCGTTAGTCCAAATTTAACTCTCATCGTAAAGCTCCTTTGTGGTTAAGCGTATAGCGTACACGCTTTCGGCGTGGGATTTCATGAGCAAAGGTTTGGAGGGGTCCGCGCCCCACCCAACCATTCTTTCCAGAAAAATACGAAACCCGTATTCCCTCACTTTTCGTCTACGATATTTGTGCACAATTTCATTCATTTCGGTCAACTTCTTCTTGCTTTTCGGGCGACAACTTTCAAAATTTTGGATGGGGGCTTTTGCCCCCAAAACCGTTTTTCCGCAGAAAATGAAAAAAACACGTATTTATTTATGTTGTGTGTTGTATCTACCTGCCAAATTTTTATCAAAATTGGAGTGTTACACTTGGGAAGTGTTACTTGTCATGGCTTCTTATTTCAAAAGGAAATTTTAAAATAAAGATTTATTCCGCAATTTTCTTTTCGATAAAACAAATATATGCTAAGATATTCAGAAAAAACGTAAACGCCTGAAAACTAAATGTCATCTTTTTTTTGCTTTCATTAATAATTTTACAAAAAATACAGTTTTAGCTTTGCAGAAATACAGTTGTACCTTCGTTGGTTAAAGAATTCACTTCCCAAAATGATAAACAACCCTTTGAAGAGCCAACTCCGTCTTCATTTGCGGACAACATTGCCTCCGCATGGTCATGTGAATCTTGTATTTGGTTTGAGACTTTGCAATGGATATCTTAAATGTACTTTTCTGTACCGAGAAAATTAATATGAAAGCAAAAGTATATACTGTATTTGCATAAGGAGTAACACTGAAATAAAAATACAAGAAAAGTTAACAATTCTGGTTTGTCATACAACTCCCTAATTATATAGAAACGTCTGCCGAAGTTACACACTATCAATAGTCCACGAATAGAAACCAGACATGTGGTTAACCTGAAAAGATACGTATATTCTACACGAAATATTCCAACTTTCAGCCAAGAATGTGACTGTTTAAGAGTATTATCTTTGGACACTAAGAATATATTTCACACATGTGTATTTTTTTATTCTCAGTATTTCTTCAAAGATGCTTGACACATAATTTTTCACTTTTCCAACACAAGGGTTTGAATACCTAATATTTAACTTACTCAAATTTAAACTCCATTAATTTTAGTTACCGGTACTTATTTTAGAACTATTTCATTCACAACATGAAAATTTTAGATGTCATGTTAGCAGTTATTACAGCAACATACTTCACAGTGCAACCTTTCCCTCACTCCTGTTGTTCGGCCATTTTGTTTTCAGGCGTTTACGTTTCTCTGAATATCTCAGCATTATTTGTTCTATCGAAATGAAAATTGCGGAATAAATCTTCATTTCAAATTCCCTTTAGAAATAAGAAGCTTCTGAGTCGTAATGTTATATGAATCACTTTTACTCTTCTAATAGAAACAAACCCTTGACCCCCAAGCGTTACCGGACCAAATGTTCTTTCGACGAAATGTGCTTTGAGCTAAACATCCCTGGACGAAATGTCCTTTGGACCAATTGTCTTTTGAACGAAATGTCCTTTGGACCACTTGTCTTTTGGACGAAATGTCCTTTGGACCAATTGTCTTTTAGACGAAATGTTCGTTGGACCAATTAATTTTGGACGAAATGTCCTGTGGACCAATTCTCCTTTGGACGAAATGTCTTTTGGATCAATTGTCTTTTGGACGAAATGCCATTTGGACGAATTGTCCTTTAGACAAAATGACCCTGGACCAAATGTCTTTGGATTAAATGTCTCTGGACGAAATGTTCTTTGGACGAAATATCTTTGGACTAAAAGTGTGGCCACGCTGTAGGTCAGTGTGAGTCACGGTGACTGGTGTTTCGCAGTAGGTCACGTCCTTTTGACCCACGATCCACTGACCCACTCAAAAATCTTGACCCATTTCACCCACTTACCAACCGACCCATTGACCCATTCCACCTTTGATTTTAACATGTCTTGTTTCATTTAAAAGACGAACCATACATCCACATACTTTTTTCATCGATTGCGGAGGTTGGCTTGATATGATATTAAAATGGTAATTTCTTCTTAAGGTGAGAAATTGATATGATTAAAAAGCCCATCTTGCATTGGGTACAAATTAAATTCCAAAGTTATTAGAAACGCTTTCTCGCCCCGAAAACTATGAATTCGACAAATATTTAAGTAATTTTTGAGATTTTATTTTTCTCTCTCCCAGGCCATCATCCTGTAAAGATGGGGATGAATTTGGATGTCACCTCCATTGGGGACAGCACTATCCGTCTCAACGTCCGAGAAAATTATGGATAAAACACTAAGATCAGTCGTTTTACATTATTTTTACATGTCACACCTCCCAAGTTGCATAACTTCATATTACTACAATATTTTCTTCTTAGATTGAAGGTAATATGTCCCCAAAGTTTGGTAAAGTCTGTCCCAGACATTCCAGAAATACGCTGGAATATTCATTTATACAGAAACATTAAAATACATAGAGCTGTGCGAGCAATGCCTTCGATGCTGCCCTTGTAAATTCAAAATCCAGCTGACATGTTCGTTCAGAAATGTTGCTATTTATCTCGGCGATAACGAAACCATGGACTCTACACTAATATCGGTCGTTTTGAATCTTTGTATATGTTACTCCCTTCGACTCTGCTTATTAGATGTGCTGGGGGATCTTACTCCTACTGGAAGTTAAAGTTAAAGGTCATCAGAACTGCTCCAATGAACTTGGGGACCACGAAAGATATGGATTGTATACTAACATTGGTCATTTTCAATTATTTCTACAGGTCACAAATTTCACACACTCCTTCGGGGTGTTAATGGGGGCTTAACTTACATGGCATCTGGAGTGACACTCTTTATCTAAGAGACCCCTAAAATTATAGATTCGACACTAATGTCGGCCTTTTTTATAATTTTGATGTCAGCCTCTTTCATTCCTCCTAGGACAGCAAACGGATACTGCCACCGCTAGGACTAAATTTGGTCTTAAATGGCATTAAAATTTCTAGACTACCAATTAATTTAGCGAACAGTGCTGCACTTAGAAGCTCGGCGTCCCTACGCGCTTTTGCTCTCGGCGCCCCCAATAACTACATATTTCTCCGCCCCTTGATCCCTAACTTAGAAATAAAAAATTCGAATATGCTTAATTAGTGAATTTATTGCAGTTAAATACCACTCGCTAGATGCCAACAGTATAAGTATGTATTCATTGTATAGAACTGTGCCATACAGAAAAATAAATAAAACCGTTAATCTTTAATGTGGTTTCGCAAGGAAGCCTTATTCTATATAAAGGGCGCAGTGTACTTATCACAGGTTCTTTACCAATAACAACTGTAAGAATTTATTATACAAAAAACTCGTACCTTTGTTTATAATGTGATGTTCCGGAGGGCGCACCGGGACATGTCGACAAAGGTGAGGTATACGGACGACTAGGCACGGACTAGAGCCGGGAAATGACTACACAAGATATAATGGACAGAGTGGTTAACACTAGGGAAAAAAGAAATGAAAGAAAGGAATGGAAATCAACATCGGAAATTTGAAAGTATAAGAAGATATCTTCGAAACACGTCCTTAGGGATCAGAAAAAAACATAGAGAGCTTGAAGCGGTCGATCATTTCAAATATCCAGGAAATTTTTTGACGGGAAATGCTTACTGCACCAAACAGATCACGTCAAGAATTGTCGTAGCAAAGAGACTTTCAATAAGGTCACTCCTTACTACCAGTTTTAACATTGGATTAAGAAACAAGCCCGTCCAGAGCTATATATGAAGGATGGGATTATATGGTTCGGAAACATTACGGGAGTAAGAGAACCAATATTTAGCGCTTAGAAATGTGGTGGTGGGCGAAAATGGAAAAGAAAATGAAAAATGAAATGAAATCTTTAAGTTTTACGTCCCACGCTTATGCCGGTTAGGGTAAAGGAGACGGTGATGATGAGATTAGTGAAATGGTGGAATGAAGAAAGTGGGAAGAAACGGGAGAACCCCGAGAAAACCAACGAGCACGGTGTTTGTCCACCACAAAGTTCATTTGGCGGGAGCAGGGTTTGAACCCAGGATCCCAAGCACCAGAGGTGAACGCTCTACTACTGAGCCACCGCGCCCCCCTTGAAAATGGAAAAGATAACATGGATGGAAAAAGTAATAAACGAAGACATTTTAAAACGAGAACAAGAGAAGAGGACGCTCTTAACCAGCATCTTTGCAGGAAGAACAACTGGATTGGATTATCTTGCGAAGAATTTGTTTTCTTCATACCACCATACAGGGAAAGATGAAAGGAGACCGACGAGTAGGAAGAACATAACTTATCGATGATTTTGAAAAAACAAATATTGGAAGTTAAAAGAGGAAGCTGAAGATCGAGAAACATTTAATTTCCAGACTCTAACCTAAGGAAAAAGGAATTCTCATATTAATTCCAGGACGCGACCTCAGTAATACAAGTACATTGTTTCTCCGGGTTCTTCCCCCTTCTTCATTACACCGTTTTGTTTATCATCATCATCACCGTCTCTTAGCCTGGAAGCATAATCGTGGGTCGTCCAATAAAAAGTTTACATCTTCGTTAAAATTAGACAATTTCAATAGCTTTATACGCTACTTCGATTAATTAAATCTTTTCTAATAGTAGTTTAGTAACATAATAGGCGAATTATCAGATTATTCGCTTCAAACATTAATTTTCATGCACATCATGGAAAAAATGTAATAAAATAAGAGACGCAAAAAGAGAGAGAGATGAGTTTGGTTGTAGAGGACTCGGAGCGCTCTAAGAAACTCTTCCACTGGAATGTTGTGCTGAACAACTGATTCAGACTGCACTGTGCAGCTGGGTCTTGACGTAACAACACGTATTAAAGCATTTGTTCGTTTATACACAGCAAAATGCATATACTATACAAGAAATGCCGTGAAGTATAATTTGATATGAGATTCTTTTTCTTTCTCGTGCCTGTCATTTTATAATGTGCCTACTTATTAAACCAGTTATATTAAATAGGATTAACCCTTTTAAATTATGATGGCACAACATCTGTGCCATGGCGTCGACCTTCGGAGTTTGCTTTATAAGTCTCTAGCAAAGGTTTTTAGACCGGGTTTTTTTGCATTCATTCAAATATGGAAGCATCATAGAACATACTTTATGGGCATTTTGCAGCCTCGCGTGCTCTGTCTGGAGGCTGTGACGTCACAAACATGGACGATGGGTTTTAAAAAATGTATATTTGAGAAGTTTTTTTTTTCAAAAAATCCCTGACACATTACTATTTACCCTAGAATCATGGTATGTACCTTGTTGGTTTTGTTATGAGGCAGGTTTTCGAAATGTACCACTCAAATTTCCCTATCGTGTACCAGAAGCGGGACAATCTCGTCCAAATTGGAAAAAGGGAATTTTTAAAGAAAAATTTCCCTTTTCCCCATTTTTCTCTTCACAGGTACACGATAGCGAAATTTGAGTGGTACCATTTGAAAGGATGCCTTACGCTGAAGAAAATGAGGCATGACTCATGTTGCTAGAGTCAACAGACCTGTGTCAAAAAAAAAAAATCTCGATTTCTTTAATTTTTTTTCATTTGTTACACATTTTTAGTCAATTACTTTAGTAAAGTATCTACAGTATTATCACTATTTATTCTAAAGTCATGATACGTACCTCGTTTTTTTTGGCATGAATGATACACCGTTTTGTTTGGCCAAAATCAGTCTTGACACAGGGGCCGGCCAGAGGGACCCAAAATCTGGGAAAAAGTATTTTTTGACAAAAATTTCCCTTTTTCGCGAATTTTTTTACTATGGTACACCTTGTCTCAAAAATGTAGAGCGCATTCTTTATTGGTGTTTTAGGCAAAAATTTTCAAAGTCCAACTTCAGGTATTTTCGGAAAATAGTAAACCAGGTTCAAACCTCCAAGCCAGCCTTTGCAATCGGGAAAAAGTTTGCAGATGCGTTTTTTTTTCTTTTAAATAGAAGACTTGTTACCAAGTGTAGAAAAAAGCAACATTAAATGAAATACTTAACGATACAATATTTCGAAACCTTGTATTGTCAGCACATGCTTGTTTATCATTTAGCTCTCCATACGTGATGGAACATTTAGATACGTAAACGAATCTTTCCATATGTAAAAGAATGCCCAAAGTTAAGACATAGAATATAACTATCTCCTGAGTATTAAAATAAAAGTCAAAGTAGAACAAAAACAGCGTGATAGTGGATATGAATGTCATAATTTTATTGAGAACCGTTATACATCACTAGAAGCATGGCTCCAGAAGTTCTTGTTTTAGCTCACTGGTAAGCTGTCGGATTTCAAATCATAAGGTTGTGAGTTAGATTCCCATCTGGGTCAATGATTTTTTATGAAATTATATTTTCCGCAATGCATAAAAATTATATAAAATAATTACATTAAAATACATCAGTTGTATATATATAACATAATCATGGCAGAACATAGTAAAAATGAAATGAAATGAAATCTTTGAGTTTTACGTCCCACGGTTATGCCGGTTAGGCTAAAGGAGACGGTGATTATGAGAAATGAATGAAATGGTGGAATGAAGAAAGTGGGAGGAAACGGGAGAACCCCGAGAAAACCCACGCACATGGTGTTTGTCCACCACAAAGTTCACTTGGCGGGAGCAGGGATTGAACCCGGGACCCCATGCACCAGAGGTGAACGCTCTACCACTGAAAATTTTCCGGTTCCCGAAAGCTAATTGGAAAATTATAATTTGTTGATGACTAACTTTCCTCTACTTAAATTCAATTTTGTGGTTCTATGTGCAGTTAAATATAGTGGAAAATTTTCCACCTAACATCACTTTACATAATATACAAAATTGTCAGGCCTATGAAAAGTGTTTTCCACTTGTTTCTACATCGTGATGAAAATTTTCCGATCTATGAAAATTCCTCTCACTTATTTTTTCAGAGCAATAAAACTTTCCGATTCACAAAAAAAGTTGTTTTACTTCTTGCTTCAAAATGATGAAAAATTTCCGACTCATAAAAAGTTCTTCAATTTTTCCATATAAGGCAGAAAATATTTGGATTCATGGAAAATTGTTTAAGTTGTTCCTACATAGTACTGAAAATTGTCTGACCCATGAAAATTTTCAGATTCTTTAAACGATCTTTCACTTTTTAACATTTCTATATATGAATTCAATCAATTTTATGAATACTGACCAGTTGTCACTTAATCACTGATATTTGTTAAGAACGGAAAATTTTCCGGAAAAATATAGAAAATTTTCCACCTCACATCACGGTTAAACAATGATATAGGAATAAGACGCGTATGCTTTTACGAATCGGGAATTTTTCCGTTTTAAAATTTTCCGGAAAATTTTCATCACTGTACAGGACAGACAATTTTTCGATTCATGAAAAATTGTTCCAATTGTTCCTACATAGTACTGAAAATTATCTAAGCCATGAAAATTTTCAGATTCTTTAAACGATCTTTCACTTTTTAACATTTCTATACATGAATTCAATCAATTTTATGATTGCTGAGAAATTGTTACTTGATTATTGATATTTTTTAGAACGGAAAATTTTCCACCTCACATCACTATCCACGACCCACCATGACCCACTATCACCCACCACCCTGATTATATACCAAACGTTACTTCATTTGACTTTGCAATTTGACCGTGATGATTACGCAGACATAGTTACTTTCAATTTTTTATAATATAATTCATATGTTACAGGTGATTCAAAAATATTTTTTCAAGCAGTTAGCTCCTCTAGAAGCTCACAGGCTGCATCCCAAAATCCAACTCCTTCTATCCTATGAAAATTCAAAAGTAACTGAACTTTTTTCATTAGAAACAAATGACAAAAGACAAAAAAATGGAGATCTTGAAAGTAAAATGTAGAACAGCTCAACAGTGTTCAGAAGATGTTGTCTACAATGCACTGAACAGAAGGGGTCGGAGGGTGAGTGTGAGTCACGGTGAGTGGTGTTTCGTAGTAGGTCACGTCCTTTTGACCCACGATTCACTGATCCACTGACCCACTCACAAATCTTGACCCACTTCACCCACTTAACAACCGACCCATTGACCAACTCCATCTTTGATTTTAACATGCCTTCTTTCATTTAAAAGACGAAACATACATCCACACAATTTTTTCGTCGATTGCGAAGGTTGGCTTCATATAGTAGTTTAAATGGTCATTTTTCTCACTGTGAGGAATTGATATGATTAAAACACCCATCTTGAAGTGGGTACAAACTACCTTCCAAAGTTATTAGAAACGCTCTCTCAACCCAGAAAACTATAAACTCAACAAATATTTCAGTAATTTTTGAGATTATATTTTTATCTCTCCCAGGCCATCATCCTGTAAAGATGGGGATGAATTTGGATGTGAACTACATTCTGCGCATCACTATCCATCTCAACGACAGAGAAAATTATGATCAGAATTATGAAAATTATGAAAAAAGAGAGATCAGTCGTTTTACATTATTTTTACATGTCACACATCCCAACTTCCATAACTTCATACTACCACAATATTTTCTTCTTAGATTGAAAATAATATGTCCCCCAAGTTTGGTAAATGTTGCCCCAGTCATTAAGGAGTTACGCTGGAATATACAGTTATACAGAAACATTAAAATACTTAGACCTGTGCGAGCAATGCCTTCGATGCTGCTCCTGTGAATTCCAGCTGACATGTTCGTTCAGAAGTATTACTATTTATCTCGGTGATAACGAAGCTATGGACTCTACACTAATATCGGTCGTTTTAAATTATTGTATATGTTACTCGACTCTTGATTCTGCTTATTAGATGTGCTAGGGGATTTTACTCCTGTTGGAAGTTGAACTTAAAGGCCATCAGAACTGCTCCCAATGAACTTGGGGACCCCTAAAGATATGGATTCGACACTAACATTGGTCATTTTCAATTATTTCTACATGTCAAAATTTCACACACACCTTCAGGGTGCTAATGAGGGCTTAACTTAACTGTTACGTGGCACCTGGAGTGCTACTCTTTATCTAATCCACCCCGAAAATTATCGATTCGACACTAATGTCGGTCTTTTTTTTATAATTTTGATGTCAGCCCCTTTGATTTCTCCCAGGAAAGCAAACGGATACTGCCACCGTTAGGACTAAATTTGGTCTGAAATGACATTAAAATTTCTACCAATTAATTTAGCGACCAGTGTTGCATTTAAAAGCTCGGCGTCCCTACGTATTACTACTTATACTCCCAATTAATACTATTTAATACTATTTATACTCCCCCAGTGTACTATTTATACTCGGCGTCCCTACGTATTACTCGGCGTCCCTACGCACTTTTGCTCTCGGCGCCCCCCAATAACTACATATTTCTCCGCCCCTTCATCCCTAACTTAAAAATAAAACTTAATTCGAATATGCTCAATTAGTGAATTTATTACAGTTAAATACCACTCAATACATGCTACAGCTACAACTATATAACAAAAAATAACAAATGTGAAACGTGTTCTGAATTATTTTTAGATTTCTTACGCTATTATTAAACATATTAGAATAGTAAAAGAGAATTGTTCATGAAATAGTATATTTGCTCTTGATTTTTAACTTTTTCATACGGAAAAAATTAAAATATAATTCAAGTTTTAAACTTTGCACTATGCAAATGTGTTGTCCTCTAGGCAATGGGACTAATGTGAAATGTGGACTAATTTTGACTAATGGGAAATGCGGCACTATTAGCGGCGCTGCAAACTTACGATTCGATTCTAATATCGGTTGATTTCGATATTTTTATGTCGCTACGTAACCACCCTGGGTGCTAGTGGGAGCTTAATTGGACTTGAATTGAAAGTAGAACTATTCACCTAAGCGACCACGAAACTATGGATTCGATACTAATATCGACCCGTTTCTAGCATTTTTGATATGTATCCCGACAGTACTCTTTCCCAGATTGTAAGAAACATAGGTAAAATTGCTCTAGATATATCAGAATTATGTTGAAACACACACATACATCCACTTTTATATTCTGTATAAATAGAAAGTGAGCGAACGAGCGAGAGAGAGCGACTCAAGGCATCACCACTTCCACATTGCAAAGCATAGATAAGGAATTGAATTGAAAATCTATATAAAGACTTTCTGATGTGGAATGCTTCATAAGGACAATTCCAGTCTGCTCACGTGACCTTTGGGGCTCATGAATTTCTTGCGAGCGTTGCGACTTTGGATTCACGGTTTATACCCTCTGTTTATGCATCGAATAGTTTTTCAAGAACAAAAATGACATGCTGTATTATGAATGTTGAGAATTGCCCTCTATATGACAAATAGCTGCAAATAAATACACTACATGATTTATTTATTGCTATTGAAGGAGTTTCTTAACTTGTATTTAACATTCTCATATATAATACCGATCTACTATGAACACCTACCTATTTCAGATGTTATATTTTAAACATAATAATTACTATCTTCTGCCATGATTATGTTATATATATACAACTGATGTATTTTAATGTAATTATTTTATATATTTTTTCATGCATTGCGGAAAATATAATTTAAAAAAAAAGCTTTGACCCAGAAGAGAATAGAACTTTCAACCTTATGATTTGCAATCCGACAGCTTACCAGTGAGCTAACACAAGGACTTCTAGCGATGTATAACGGTTCTCAAGAAAATTATGACATTCATATCCACTACAAACGCTGTTTTCGTTCTACTTTGACTTTTATTTTAGTACTCAGGAGATAGCTATATTCTGTGTCTTAACTTTGAGCATTCTTTTACATATGGAAAGATTCTTTAACGTATCTAAAGGTTCCATCATGTATGGAGAGCTAAATGACAAACAAGCATGTGCTGACATTAATACAAGGTTTGGAAATATTGTATCATTAAGGATTCACATATATTTTGTCATTTCGAAGAATAACAGAACATAGAAACTTTAAAAATCGTACTTATGTACACAAAAATTTGACACATAATTTTTTTTTTGTTTTCTCGGATTAAAATACTGCATATTATAACACTTAAATTTCATACAATTGACGAGTTTTTATATACTGCACCTATAGTAATAATATTGTTATTTAGACTACAGACAGATAGGTAAATTAACCATACAGTGAAAGAATGGTTGTCCGTAATTTCTTATATAATATGCAACATAATCAGCAGAAATTGCGTGATTTTGGTGAGAGGAGGGTGGTTACAGAAGGAAGATTTCTTCCAATGCTTTTCCCGGTGGAAGCGTTCCTAGTATCGCTGCTACGTTCCCTCTTTGCACAGCCATACTTAACCTCTGTATAAGAAAGACTGAAGCTCGAGTGTCGCCTGTTTTGAGAGTTATTCGGCGCCCAACTTGTTAAATAAATTTTAGTCCTTCATGACCCCAGGACCCACAAGTTTCGATGGCGATGGTGACGAAGTGGTGTTTGTCCAAGAGGTTGTTATATTTTCGTCTCTTTTCAGATTCTCTACGAGTTGCGACCACCCCAGCTTTTGTGGAAGAAGTAAGAAGATTAGAGGGGACTAGAGTATCGGTACAAGTGAAATCCCATATTAAAGCCTTCCTTCGTTTCCATGGCACCAATGACATTCCATCAGGTCTCTTGCCGTCAGAACGACTACACCCCATTGGCTCTCTCACGGAAGGCGTTCCAGAAGAGATGAGGGCTCTCATGATGAGGTCATTAACATCGGAGTGGCGAGAGTATCTGCCAGCACTGTAGAGACATGATAGGCCATATATGCCTTTTTTATCTACTAAACTTCCGCAAGCAAGGCACCGGTGTTGTTCGCAGACATCTGCTCCCAAACGTAACGCACAAGCGATTCTAAAATTTCGTCGGGAAGATGCAGCCCTAGGGATGGAGATGGAATAGCCTGTACCCAGGCGCCTGCTTCAGGGGATGTAGTAGCTAGAAGACGTGCCTTATCCTCAGGATTGGTGGAGGACTGAAGAAGAGAAGAAAATCTGGAGTTTATAAGAGAAGCGTCCCATGAAGATTGTAAACTTCTCTTATCCAGATCAGGTAGAGCAAGTCCGCCGCACGATGTCCACTGGGAGATACAATCATTAATCTCAGCTTCAGAATCTTGATGAATATCCTGGCGAAGAAGCGAAGAGATCAATGGCATAGAGCTATGAATGGAAGAAAGGAAAGATGGAGTGGCCAAATCAAGGGCTCGACGAATACCTAGACTTCCGTGATCCACTGGGAGAGATGCCTGTAGCCATGACCTATCCGTAAGAGAGCAGTTGAGAGAGTATCATTAAGTATTTCAATCAACGTTGCTTTTTTTCAACACTTGATAACAAGTCTTATTATATTTTAAAAAGAAAAACACATCTGCAAACTTTTTCCCGATTGTAAAGGCTGGCTTGGAGGTTCAAACCTGGCTTACTATTTTCCGAAGATACCCGAAGTTGGACTTAGAAAATTTTTGCCTCAAAACACCAATAAAGAATGCGCTCAACCTTTTTGAGACAAGGTGTACATGCTAGAGACATGCGAGTGGTACCGTTTAAAAGATTGGTTTTGGTCAAACAAAACGGTGTATCAATCATGTCTCTACGATAATTAGGGATGAGTCAGGAAATTTTAAGATAAAAATGGGTTATTCATTGCTCACATAGGGGAAAGCTGATAGTGTTTGCACATTGGGCAATATTTTTTTCCTATCTTACTTTTCAAGACATAACATTGAAACTTCGTACAGTTATTACACATAGTATGTAGTATGTTTGGATTTTTTGGGGGCTCTGTAGGTTGACACAGGGGCCGGCCAGAGGGGCCCAAAATCGGGAGAAAAGGGATTTTTTGACAAAAATTTCCATTTTTTGCGAATTTTCTCCACTATGATACATGCTAGAAACATGCGAGTGGTACTGTTTGAAAGACTAGTTCATAGCAAAGAAAACGAGGTACAATTCATGTTCCCACAATGAGCAGTCTTGATGATGATGATGATGATGATAGTATAGAAATTCGCTAAAAAGGTATTATCAAGGAAAAATATGCAAATCGGCTGTAGCATCAAAACTATTCATCCCAGGGCCACTCTTTGTATTTCACTCTCTTCACTACAAAGCAAAGCTTTTTTTTAGTAGCATTCGCATGATCGTATCATATACAAAAGGGGAGATATTCGAGATAAAAAAGATATTTTTAAAAAGAAAATCCCTTTTTCCCACTTTGAGCGGAAATTTCCCACATTTGGTACACTGTAGAGAAATATTACGGACGCAGTTGGAAACACTGAAACAAAACGGGGTATGAACCATGATCCTATGATAAATAGTCTTGACGCAATAGATGATTGAATGAAAGTCTACAAAATACATCAAAAAAGCCATAATTTAAAAGGGTTAAGCGTTCGATTTTCCAATGGTGACAATATTGATGTGTGCTAACTTCTCATGTAACTTTTCATCTTTATTTTGCGTTCGATTCGGTGTCCGTTCCTTGGAAAACCTGTTTGTTCAAAAATCATTATAAAAATGGTTCCAAAACTTGAGATATCTCTGTGGTACGTCCGAACATTATAAAAGTGGCACAGGAGCGTTACAGGAAACATGTTACCTTATTCTTCAGTGAACTTTTCCAATTTCGTTCTCTTTCGTTTTTGTAACTTTTGTATCGTAATATGGAGAACATACATACAAGGTGGCGCTAACCTCATATCCTATACTTAGAGAATTTATAGACCGACTTTTCTTGGCGAAATTGTTAATTTTAAACTAGAGTACTTTTTCTAAGCCTTATTGACCTAGTGATTTTAGGGAAGAGCACTTTATATTTTTATTTCCTCTCCGTGTGGTGAGACATCTGGATTTCTTTTTGTTTGTGTGTCTGTATGAATAAATATATATTGCATCATGCCAAGTAATGAAAGTGACATGAGAACTTTGTTTTTTGGCTTTACAGTGGGAATTGAACATGGAGAATAAAAACTTGGTGTAAAATGTATGGCAGCAATTGAAAGTTTCGAAAAAAACTTAAACAATTGAAATAGTGCTGCACCTATAGAAGCAACATTTCTTGACATGAAGGACAGTGTGTTAATAAGTGTGTAGCAGAATTAAGAATTCAATTACAAAATACTAATGAAGAAATTACGGTGCAAATCAACAGGTTAATGATCGAGTGAAAACTCAGTTGAAGGAGTTACGAGATGATATCACGCGAGATACCACGCAAGTATTGGGCTGAGCGCACTGTGTACCGATGTGAGTCCAAGGGTCGATGCTTTATTATGTGACTTAAATCAAGTACGTGAGGGAGAATATACAAGCTAATATATGTGCCGAAAATATACGGAAGTGCACAGAGAATTTAATGAATGAAGCCCAACAAGTAAATTATAATGATGAAAGGGAAGGTAAACAATAGAGTGAATCTATTTCATGTACTGAAGTAAGAAATTTGAAGTGGTCGAATTGATGTGTGCACAAAATAATGATGAAGTGAAGTGTTAATGCGTTACCTGAAGAAATAAGAAGTGTTAAAATTTCTACAAGTTAAACTAATGCGATTAAACAAGGAGAGATATTAATTGGATTAATTGGATTTCACCTTTTAACACACCACTATCCATTTCCACAAGATCTGCTTGCCATAAATCATCTATACCTTTAACAATAACACTTAACCTAGGATAATTTTTTCTAGATGGTTTATGAATTTCTTCTATAATGTCTTCTCTAATACCTCCACCTTCATATAGTCAATCGGGCTTTTTAATGAATTGAGATTTATTAACACCACATACAACACATATACCTTTCTTAATATATCTTCCATTCTTTGTTTGTTCTATTCTAATGTTATCTATTTTTGTATCTGTTGATTTCTTACCCTTAACACAATACATCATACTATATATTATATGGGAAATTATTAACCTCAATCTATAATTCAAACACTATATCAACTAACAACATCATTCTAAAGATCGGCCTAATTCAAACTATAATTCAAGCATATGTTTGTTTGATGCTGTTGTCCATATTTGATGATTAATACTATAATAAACGGGTGTCGATATTTGATGATTAATACTATAATTAATGCTGTTGTTGGCATTTGTTGATTAATACTATAATTAATGCTGTTGTCGATTAATACTATAATTAATGCTGTTGTTGATTAATACTATAATTAATGCTGTTGTTGGTATTTGTTGATTACTGCTATAATTGATCACGAACTTCAATCTATAATTCAATCTATAATCAATCTATAATCAATCTATATAATAACTTCTACAATTCAAACACTGTTCATCTATATAATTTAATCAATATAACATTCTATAACTTAGTCTATAATTCAAACAATAATTCAATCTATATAACAATTTATAATTCATCTGTATAATTCAATCTAGAATGTTGTTATATAGATTGAATTAGAATGTTGTTATATAGATTGAATTAGAATGTTGTTATATAGATTGAATATAGCAAATGGTTTTATGAACGCTCTCTTTCTATGTACATTATAACAAACAATAATTGCCCTTCTTCCATAGCTGAATTCTTATTTGCTTGAAACGTAATTATATCACCCTTTTTAATGTTTACAGGTGAATTTTTAATCAAAGTATCACCCTTTTTAATGTTTACAGGTAAATTTTCAGTCAAAGTATTACCCAAATATACCTCTAGAAAGTATTCATCCAAACTTAATTCCATGTGCATTATTTTTCCATTATAGAGAAATTTGTAACCATTAAAGAGATTAAATATTCTAAAGATTGAATCTGGAACATTTCTAGTTCTCAATCGACATAATAAATTTATAGTTTCTTTTTGCATAATCAATTTAGTAGTATCCATTCTATCCTTTTGAAAATCTTCTTTCTTTATATATGTGTCTTGTAATGTTTTTAATACATCTTCAAATTTGTTTCTATCACCTTTCAATTGACTATTAACATTACTATTTATTGAATCTAGCTGTTGTAAAGTTACTACATCTTGTTGGTCAATTGCATCACCTACATTAACTAGTCTTTTGCTTTTGAAATCAATCCATGTTATATTATTTGATGTAAAAACTTCACTTACATGATTGAGGTTTGTAGTCCTCCTTTTAGTATTACGAAAGATATCCATATTTATTATATAACAATTCAAATTATTTAACAGCAAGTAAAACAGTTATACGAGCTCCACCAAAATCAATCAAATTACCATTCTCATCTTTAATTGAAACTTTAAAATTTCTTGTGATGTATTGGGAAAAATATTTTTTCTTTAGGCTCATATATAATTGGTTCTCTAAACTCTGCATTTGTTCTAAATGTTGCAATTAAGTCTGTTTCGTTGTGTGTTGTATCATTGTTTTAAAATCATATTTTCTGCTAAATCACAATGAATATTTATAGTATCAAACGGATGAAACCTTGGCACCTTATCTCCTACATGTTCTGTGCTTCTGATAAAGTTTTTCTCACTAAAACCTAATACAGTGTTAATGCTATCTAAAGTTATATCACACAATCTGCTAAATATTTTAACTCTGTTTTTCTTTCTATCCTCAGCAAATTTAATATATTTTAAAACATCGGTGGAGTATGGAAGATTTGATTTAATATATTCTTCTAACTCTTTTAAATTATATTGACCAGTTTGAATTATAAGTTGTTTTGCAATATTAGAATAGCCAGGAAAGTTACAAAATGTTAACTTATTATTTTTTTCTGTAATGTTTGGAGTTAAGTATGTTGTATAAAATCCTGCAAGAGCTACTTCTAAATCATTATCAAATGGGTAATGCAAAGACATGTTTAATACAGATGAATAACCATTTAAATTAAATACCTTCATTTATTATATAATAAATAACAAATATGGATAATTGGGATATTAAAGTGAGGTTAACAGAACAAACTACAAAGAAAAAGAGGAATGGTGTGTTGTTACCTGATGATATAAGATGTTTAATAGTTGGACCTAGTGGATGTGGTAAGACAACGCTAATGATTGATAATTTCTTGTTAGCGCCTGATTGGTTAAAATGTGCAAATGTTTATATCTATTCTAAAAGTCTAAATCAACCTAAATATCAACAACTAATACAACTTTTTCAAAATATAGAGAAGGATATTAAAGATACAGTAGCAATAGTAAAAGGAAACAATGAAGAGATTATTCCGTTAGATGAATGCCAGAATGATTCTGTGGTAGTATCTGATGACTTCATTTTAGGAGAACAAAACCACGTTAGAGAATATTTTACTCGAGGTCGTCATAAGGGTTTGAACTGTTTCTATCTTCGACAAACATATTCTAAAGTACCAAAACAATTAATTAGGGACAACTTAAACTTTCTTTGTATATTTAGACAGGACAATGTAAATTTAAAACATATATATGATGAATTTGTTGCATCTGATATGTCGTTTGAAAAATTACAATTATTATGTAGCAAGTGTTGGAGTGAAGAACACGGTTTCTTAACAATAGATATGACTAGGAAGGTGAATAATGGTAAATATAGAAATAAAATTAAAGAATTTCTAAAAGTGTGAACTAAACGTATATGAGTGCACGTGAACGTATGTTATGTTACGTTATGTTATGTTATGTTATGTTTTTATTTTTCTTTATATAATAAATGAATGTTAATAAAGCTAAGAAGTATATTAAGTTAAGAGAAGAACTTATTAAAAGATTTAAGGAAATTAAACAAAGTAATCGAAGTAAGTATGAAAAATTTAAAGAACAAGATCAGCCTGTTATTGATGCAATTAAAGATTTAGGGCAAAATATATCAAAAGTAGCAGAAGAAAATAAAAATCTAATTCAAGAGTTAGTTCCAGTTGTGTATAAAAGTGCGAGAGTGGATTCAAGCTTATTAGAAACACCACGTATGTATGATAGTCCTATAAATGAAAGTGATACGCCTATAACAGAAGAAATAAAACACATGAAAAAACAAATTAAATATAAAGTAGAAGGAATAGAATCTTTAGCAACAACTCATTTTGGTAAGATTGCCTCAAGATATTATGCAACTGGGGATGATAAAAGTTTTGGAATACAGCCATATGATGAAGATGGGAAAATTATACATATGATAGGAAATGCAGAAGTTAAAATTCATGGTGATGATTTAGTTATTAATAATCGACATAATACAGGAACAGAAGGTTTATGGGAATTACTGAGAAAACATAATCCAAAAAATTATAATGATGATAATCTAGAAAAATATAAACAAATAGTAATTGATTCTAGTGTTGCATTTCATAATAATGATCCAAATACAAGAAAACAAAAATCTAGTAAAGGTAAAAAATATAAAGAGATTATCAAACCTATTTGGGATGAATATATAAAACCAACAACACCTTCAAAAAAGACACCAAAATCTGGAGAAGGAATAAAGGTATATAACGAATTATCAAAAGAATACATATGGATGGATGATGTGAGAAAACTGATTGATCGCTTGATTGTTATTGATGGGGAAGAAAAATCTGGAAATGATAACTTTTATAATGAGAAAGTAGGTATTATGGATATGATTAATTCTAAACTCATACAATTTATTCCTAATGATCCAAAAGGTATAGGTTATTTGATAAAGATATTGAATACGCTGCCATCAAAATTTTGGAATAGTGAAAAGTATGGAAAAGGATTAGTAAATGATTTGATTAATAAACTTCCATTTGAGTTGCATATTCCAGGATTTCAATATTGTGGTCCGGGTACAAAACTTCAAGAAAGATTAGAAAGAGGTGATAAAGGTATTAATCCATTAGATGAGGCTTGTAAAGAACATGATATATACTATAGGGATAATAAAGATACAGAATCAAGACATATTGTAGATAAGGAATTAGAAAATAAAGCTTGGGAAAGAGTTTTTGCTAAAGATGCTAATTTAATAACTGAAAAACTACCTGCTCTTGGAACTGCTTTAGTGATGAATACAAAAGTAAGATTTGGTTTAGGTTTATAAGTAACAAAAGTAAGATTTGGTTTAGGTTTATAAGTATTTTTTAGATTTAGGTTTATTTGTACTTTTTATGGAAATTTTTCATAAAAAGCTTTTAAGTATATAATAAATATGCAGTTAAAAGGTTTTACATTTACGATTCCTAATCAGGAACTTAAACAATTAAATATAGATCACATTTTAACTAACAAACAATTCAAACAAAAGAAAGCAAAACTAAGTAAAGGACAATGTATGTCTCTATCTCTTTCTATACCACAACTTAAAAAATAAACAAAGAAATGAAGACGAATGATAATAAAGTTCATTATGGTGGTTTTATATTTACTCTTCCAACGATTTTAGCTTTAATAGGTGCTCTAGGTTCTGTTGCTGGAGGTGCGGCTGCTATTGCTAAGACTGTAGATGATGCAAAAAAGAATAAAATGGAATTAGAGGAACAAAAGCGACATAACTTAGCAATGGAAGAAAAACAAGGTGGTAAGCTTTCAAAAAACGTAAACTCGAAAACAGTAAAGAAAAAGAAGAAATTAAACCTTTAAGTAATTTAGACCTTATACAACTTGTTAAAAAACTTAAGATAAGAAACTTTAGATGTGTATTTATGAGTGATGAATTGCCTAAACAACCAAGGAAGAATGAGTGTGGTATTGTTAATTTTGATACGTCTAAAAATATAGGAACGCATTGGATTTGTTATTGGAAAAAAGGAAATAGAAAGTATGTGTTTGATTCATTTGGAGGTAATCCGCCAAAAACACTCGTAAAATATCTTGGTCATAATATAGAGTACAATAGCAGCCATATACAACATTTTAACGAGGTAATTTGTGGACATTTATGCATTACAGTGTTAAAAATGTTTACAGATAGGTATAGTTTTTCAGAAATTATTTGTCTGGTGAATAGGAATAAGGATATTTGGAGAAGTTATATTTAAATTTTTATGGGTTTATTTTATGGGCTTAATTCATAAAACGATTACAAATATTTTTTATAATAAATATGGATAAGATAGAATCATATGAATTACAATCCTTTAAACCTAATCAAAAAACAATCGAGAATTTAAATAAGCCAAACAGGTCTATTGAATTTGATATTGACGTGGGTGATGGCTTCATACATCCATATTATGCTGATATTTATGTAACTTTTGAAATTAGAGGTAGAGACGCTGATGGAGAATATACTGCTGGTCAAAATATTAGACTTATTAATAATTTCTTCCCACATTTGTTTTCTCAAATTCAAGTTAGTAAGCATGGGCAGATATTAGATATTATAGATTATCCTGGTTTAACTTCAACAGCTGTAAACACATGTACGATTCCAAAACCAGAGGCAAATCACTATGATGAATGTGGATGGGAAGGAATTACGTGGGCAAGAACAGATGAAGAAATAGTGTTTTTGCTAAGACTTTTGCCAGGATTTTGTTCAGATTTTAAAGATATTATGTAGAAAGGAGGTTTGAAATACACATTTAAAAGAAGTGGTTCTGATGATAATGCATTTGCTATTTGGAAAACAAAAAAGCAGGATGGAACATATGAAGACAATCAACCGCATCCAGGTAAAGTTAAGATTATAAATATGGAGTTAAGAATGCCTATTGTTAATTATGAACCTAACTATGCCACCTTGTTAAGATCTAATATGTTAAAAGAAGTTAAGATTCCTATTTCATTCAACACGTATCAATGTTTACAGAAATCAGTTAGTGGCAAATATTTAGAATTCGATTTAACCACACATTTTAACTCAAGTGAATTTGATATGCCTAATTTCGTGATTACCTTTTTCCACACTGATAGAAATGATAATCAAGAAAAAGATTCAAGCTATTTTGATCATTGTAAAGTTCAGAATATCCATTTTCGTAATTCTAGAAATGAATCTTTCCCATTAGAATCTTTAAACTTAGATTTTGCAAAACATAAGTATTTGAAAGTTTATGAAATGTATACGGTATATAAGCGAGCTACAATTGGAAACACTGAGATGTATTATTACCCGAAAGAGTTTTTAAAAAATAGATCGATGTTTGTAATTAATACAAGCAAACATAAATCAGTAACTGTAAGTGATAGAACTAATTTGAAACTGTTAATTTTGAAAGCGATGTACCAGATAAAACAATTTGCTATGTTGTTATGATTGGTAATAAAAATTTAGAGCATGATGTTGAGAAAGAAAAAATAATTGAGAAGATATAAATCAATTATATGTTTATTAGATTTGTTTAGTTTGTAAGTGTTTTTATGACAATATCAAAAGAACTTATTTAATAAAATGACTATTTTAGATAACATTCCACGTGAGAATTTAATTGCGTTAATTGAAGATACTATATTAAATCTTGACAAGTTATTAATGAAAAAAAAGGAAGTTTAAGAGAATAAAATGTGTTTATACTACTTTTATTACGTTATCAATTCTATTATCAGCTTCTACAGGGTTCATCAATGTATTTATTCCTGTTACAGTGTATTCAATTATTACAACTGCATTTGCTTCGGCTTCTGCTGTTACCACTGGTCTATCAACACGGTTTAATATAGCTTCAAAGAAAGAATATTATAAAAATATGGCGAATCGAATTGGGCTGTTTAAAGATGAGCTTAATGTAATTAAGCTCATGAATGGTGAATTAACAGATAAAAATGTAAGAGATATTGTTAACAGAATCAATGACATACTTAACGAAATTCGAGATTATTAGAAAAAATTCTATATAATAAATATGGCAAAACACGTTGATTTTTTAAACAAGCTTGGAAGTCTTGAACAAAAACAAGTTATTGGATTAAGAGAATTAGAATTAGATACAGAATATAAGATTGAGAAAATGGAAAAGATTAAAACTAAGTTTGGAAAAAGCATTTTAGTTGAATGTGAAGAGTTTAAGTTCTTTCTTCCACCTAGATTTATAAAACACTTAACAGATAAGATGATTGATGAAATTGTTAAAGATGGATTAAAAATCAAATATACTGGTTTAAAAGATAATTATCCAACTGTTGAGTTCTGTATGTAACAAAATTGATGCAAATAAAAACAATCTTATAAAAAAGTGAGCTGTTAGTATGGAGCCTCAGGAGAAATTTATTCTAATTCATTCAATGTGATTATGAAAGATGTACAAGATCAAACGCAAGTAGTACTTGAAATCAATGGATGTTTATTCAGTTTGAACTATGATCAATGGACTGAGTTTAAGAAATCATTATTTTCAATAGAGAATGAAGTTAGCAGAAGATTTCACTATCAATACACTAATTTGTAACTAGCAATATACTAATTTGTAACTATTATGTAATTATCTAGAATTTAGTTAACTTTTATGGTAAAATCATAAAAGTGTTTTTGTAATTTTATTTTACTAGATTTAGTGATTTTTTTTATAACTAGATTTGGTGATTTTTTATTTTTTAACTAGATTTAGTGACTTTTTGTAACCAGATTTAGTGATTTTTTGTTTTTGTAACTAGATTTAGTGATTTTTTTGTAACCAGATTTAATGATTTTTGAAGTCAAAACCGGTTATAACCAGATTTAATGATTTTTGAAGTCAAAACCGGTTATAACCAGATTTAGTGATTTTTTGAAGTCAAAACCGGTTATAACCAGATTTAATGATTTTTTGTAACAGATTTAGTGATTTTTTGTAACTAGATTTAGTGATAGAATGCATTAGAAGTTATTATGAGTAAGATAGAAAGTTATTTGAGATGTAATAGAAGTTATTTGGGATAGGGAGTGCGCTAGAAATTATTAGGGGTAGATTAGAAGTTATTAGAGATGATAGGGTGACATATAGTTAAAATGGGCTAATAATAAATTTGTCTGCAGAATCCCCATTCCCTAACTACTTTTTGCCAGAGTAACACGAGGACGTAATCATTGGGCAAACTTTCTAGAGAAGCAGTGTTATAGATTTCAAACATAACAATTTGCGTGTCGAGTTTAATGGAATTAGCGGTGAAGTTTCGTTTGTTCAACGAAACAATGAGGATGTTTTAAATAATCAGAAAATTAACATAGCGCCTCTTGTTGTTTGTCCGAGGTAAAGGATCTTAGTGAGATTTATGAGAAAACAGAAAACTTATTTTAGTCAGAATACCGTATCTGAGAATGCAAGTTATATTAATTAGAATTAAGAAAACTTCCCACCTGATCTATATTCTAGAGCAGGAGATTAGCGACGTGGTTCAATGAGCAATATTGTTTAGTGGACAAGAAACAATTACATCAGTTGTTGAAATATCGTAAAGTTTTTGCTCGTTTCCCTTGTTTGCTCACGGCATTCTCAACAAATGCCTGGTGTATGCGGCGACTTGAGGTGGCAGCTGGCAGGCCCAATTTTAAGTCATACAATAAACACGTGAACAAGCTGCTGCGATACCTTCATTTCTTTTCGACGCTGGACGAGCAATGTCTCCTATATGAGCAAGGTTCCTGTATTACTGAAGGCGATAGTTAGACTAACTTCCGATCGCTTGGCAGGTACGTGCGTCATTTCTTTTCCTCTCTGTGAGTGCATAATTAATGGGACATCAAAATCCGTAGGAACATTTTTGGTTATCTTGTGTTTAGCTTAATATGTATCAGCGTCTGGAATCCATCGAGATCCGAAATCAGTAGAATCTAATGAGAAATTACTAGTGCCGAGAGATTTGAAAGCTTGCAACCACTTTTGGGGGCAGTGTCATTCTCGAACAATTAAAAACCATGCAATAACAGCAACTCCGTTATACGAGTCATTACATAAAGAGAAAATGTGGAGGTAGGAACCAAAACATCGAAGTGCATTTGAGTCATTAAAAGAAGAAATCACGTCCACAATTTGACAAACCGTTGTTTTTAGAAACAGACGCTGCTTGACCGTATAAGCTTCATGTGTTACCAAATTATTGATTATGTAACTTATACTAAAATACAAATCACTGAGCAAAGCAACGTTTATTTATAAAATAATGAATGTGTGACAGTTTCGCCAACCAACTGAACATATTGGCTTCATCAAACACAGTCTGTGGTGTCTGACACTGTAGACAGTGTCTGATGAAGCCAATATGTTTATTTAGTTGGCGAAACTGTCACACATTTATTATTTTATAAATAAACGTTGCTTTGCTCAGCGATTTGTATTTTAGTGTAATTATTCAATATAGCAGGAACAGTATGAATCAGTTATATTGATTGTGAAAAGTGTATTTTGGAGAACGCTAGTTGTACATTAACGAAGCGCGAAGAGATGTAATTGAACTGGAATGTGTATTAATCGTATACGCGATGCATAAGTGGCATGTCTGGTTATAAGGGCCGGAAGTTGAAATTCGTAGTGATCATGGAGGTTAGATACAGTTAAAGCGCATGCGTAACTGGAATGTCTGACTAATGAGATGGGCGCTAGAATTACAGCAATATGACTATGAAATCGAATATATTTGTGAAAATCAAATGTTTTAAATTACTATCGTGAATGTTATCAACGCTAGAAGAAGTCATCATGATTGTAAACTCCATACAAGCCATACGATTTAGATCCTGAAATAAAAGCAAGACTTCACTGGGAGTGTGATGTGAACCGTTCCATTATTAACCATTTGCATGGTTCATCTGATGGAAGTGATATACAAAATTAATCTTTTCGCAGTAGTTCTTGAAATTGGAAATGCAACTAATACATTAGGAAATGGAATATTGATGATTCGTGATTTCCATTTTCCGGACATTAAAATTCTGTGTACCACCGAGTTTACTGAATCACATTTTAATAGGTTTTCGTTGTCAATAAGGTCGTTTTATACAAGTGTTCATCGTTTCCTGTATGTACTATTGGAAAATTATGAGAAGGGATATTAATTACGAAAAAGATTGTTAACTTTTGGTGAGAACAAAAACCCACAACAACCCTGTTCAGTGTTTTATGTGAAATATTATAGCTACAAAGATACGATATCTTGTGTCAGTTGATCTTGTAGGTCAGTGGGAAAACACAGTGAACCATTTATTTGCTGTGTGTGATGGTTATTCCCAATACTTAGTGACTTATTGTCTTTAACCCTTTGGGGATCTCATGGTACAATTTGTACCATACGGGATGTTTCATGGTATATTGCGTTATAACTCTCCTATTTGAGCTTTTTCGTCCGTTTTTTTTTTTTTTTTTTTGTTTTGTTTTGTTTTGTTTTTCAAGTCCAGAGGCATTGCAGAAGACATTACGGATGGTTTCACACCTTCCTGTGTCGAGACATTGGAGGTGATGACGTCATAAGTCTAAAATTTATATTTTCGTGTAATACTTTTTTTTTGGGGGGGGGGGTATGTAAAGTATTTTTCGCGGGCTTATTTTGCACGTAGAAGATTGAAATTTTGAACAAACATGCAGTCCACCGAGTAGTATTTACCAGATTTTTTCTTCAGATTTCTGCGTTAAAACAGGGGGATCCAGAGGGTCAAAAAGTTGAAAAAAGGGATATTTTTACCCCAAAATCCCGTATTTCCTCATTTTCCCGCCTTAGATACATGATGGAGACAAGTGAATGGTACCGCCTGAAAGGCAGTTCTATTCTGAAGAGAATGATGAGCAACACATGGTCCTAGGGTAATTAGGGAAGTGTCAGGGAATTTTCATCAAAATATACTTCTGTATAGGGGAATTTTGGACATTTTCGGTACTATTTTTGTGCTGGCTTATTTTTGCACCTAGAAGATTAAAATTATGCACAAACATTCAGTCTACCGAGTAGTATTTACCAGATTTTTTTTCAGATTTCTGCGTTAAAACAGGGGGGGTACAGAGGGGCTAAACGTTGAAAAAGGGATTTTTTTTACCAAAAAATCCCTTTTACGGGATTTTCCCGCCTTAGATACATGATGGGGACAAGTGAATGGTACCGCCTGAAAGGCAGTTCTATTCTGAAGAAAATGATGGGCGAAACATGACCCAAGGGTGATTAGGGATGTCTCAGGGAATGTTTAAAAATTTCCCTCTGTATACGGGAATATGGGACATTGTCGGTATATATATATATATTTTTTTTTTGGCGGGCTTACTTTTGCACCTGGAAAATTGGAATTGTGCATAAACATTCAGCTCACCGAGTAGTATTTACCAGATTTTTTTCAGATCTCTGCGTTAAAACAGAGGGGTCCAGGGGGGCTAAAAGTTGAAAAAAGGATATTTAGACCCAAAAAATCCCGTTTTTCCTAATTTTCCCGCCTTAGATACATGATGGAGACACGTGAGTCATACCGCCTGAAAGGCAGTTCTATTCTGAAGAGAACGATGGGCGAAACGTGACCCTAGGGTAATTAGGGATGTCTCAGGAAATCTTTTACCTGAGATCATGGTGTTTTACGGTAATTTGGGGCATGGTGGGAATTCCTGATAAAATTTGTCCCGCCGTTGGTATTCAAGATAGAAACTTGAAATTTGGCACACTCATTCAGTATACCAAGTACTATTTATCAGATTTTTTTAGATGGCTACGTTCACACAGGGTCGCTCCAGGGGGGCCCAAAGTGAGAGAAAAAATCTCCCTCCGAAATTTTCCCTTTGACATCATTTTCCCGCTCCTGGTATATGGTATGAGCATGCAAGTGGTATCGTTTGAAAGCCAGCTCCATTCTGAAGAGAATGAGGTATGAACCATGATCCAAGGATAAATAGTGACGATGCAGTAGCTGCTTGACTGAAAGTCTAAAAAATAGCCCAAAAACCCCGGATCTCTTAAGGGTTGAAAAGCGACAAGTACTAGTTACCGATATTTAACTGAATTGTGTGTCTTACATGGTGATTTTCATGAACATCTTAGCAGGTAATGATCATCAGTTCATTCGAAAGCAGTTTGTACAATCATGGAGGCTTATAACATTAACATTCATCAAACAATGCATTGCAACGTTTCCAGTAATGGGTTACTGAACATTTTCCTAGATTTAGAAACGATCTTGCGCGAGTTGCGTCGTGAATCTCATTTTTTGGACCTGAATATTTGTGTAAGGATGTTTGTTTCTGAATTATACTATTAGTGCAAGTTTACGAATTCCACCAGCAGAACCACGCCTGAATGTAGTTAGAATAATTCATGTTAGTTCTAACTAGTACCACACTAGAAAAGTAAGAAATTGACATGGATGACGATATTGATTGGAATGGTAGATTGATCATTGTTGATCTGAATAGGAAAAAGTTCTAGAAAAGTTAAACGAGAAGTAAATACATCTCAAGGTATAAGACAGGTCTTGTATGAAGGTGATTTAGTGTTCCTTCGTCAGTATAATCTCAGCAGTTTGCTGAACAAGTAGGTAGGTAGGTTGTTGTGAAGTGTATCGTGATCTCTATGTATGTTAGAAGATGAGTGATAAATTGTTTGAAATAGTGGAACCATCCAGTGAAAGGTGTTAGGATTTCAAAACGTGTCAAGATTGAAATTGTGCAGACCAACACAGCAACTCGAAAGAAGGAATTGAAGCCAGTGAAGAAACATGTGCATGAAGTCGGTTTCTACAATGCCATTGAAAAAGCTGAGAAGGAAGTTACTGACAATTCTGTACCTAAAGAGAAAAGGGAAGAAGTAAAGAAGGAATATAATCAGCTGTGAAGCGCTGTTAACGAGTGTGTTCAAAAGTTCAGTCTAGTTTTAAAGATGATCGTGTTATTTGGTATATCTCCAACTACTATATTGACAAAAGGAAGTTCTTTACCTTATTAGAAAAGTTTTACCATTAGAGAATTTTAGTGTTTCTAGGAACAGCTGGAAAGATAATTGTTCTATATTTCAATGGTATATTAATGGATAGTCCCTTGCCGAAGTTTGATATGACTATTGATATGTTTTACCAGAAAAGACAAATTTGAAGTATTCTTTTGTTGTAAGAGAGATATTATAGAGTGATTATCTCAAGACCCGACCGCCTTTTCCTGAGTCATAATAAGTTTGTGCGCTAGTACAGTGTGTCTATAAAAGAACTCCGGGGTTTTGAGGCAAAATATTTTAATTAAGTAAAAAAAAAAAAAAAAAAAAAAAAAAAAAAAAAAAAACGTACATACATGTGTTATACATGATTTGAAAGCTTACATTTTCAAGTTTTGTTTTTAACAATTTAATAAAGTTCAATATGAGCCCCGTCGGGGTTTTGAGGCAAAATAAGTAAAAAACGTCTTTTTGTAGGCAGTTAAACGAAGTTTTTTACGAATTACCTGTTGATCTTGGTACCTCCAACTCCAGGCTGCGTCTTGACAACGATTTCTTAGGGCTTCGAATGCATGAAGCTCGGATTCTGTCCACATTCTCTTCAGACACACACGGCCTACCCGGCGACTTTTGCTTTGAAACACTTCCTGTTTTCCTGAATGCAGTTAACCATTGACGAATGGTTTTGTCCGTAGGCGGGTCAACGCCATAGCTACGTCGAAAGTTTCTTTGTACGGTAAGAACAGACTTAGTTTCTATGAGCCAAATAACACATTGAGCCTTTTGTTGTGGCGTCACCATAGCGCGAAGCGCCACAATCTACACGGCACAGATCTGATTCACTGACTACCGCAGCCGCTACGTCGTCTCAAGGTCAACGCTCCGCAGCGCTGCCACATGTTGATAAAAACATTTCCAGTTAGTATGACTAAAACTTTTTGAGCTAGTCATTTCAGAGAAATTAACTAAATTTTGCTCTCTTTTATCGTTAATTTCTAAAACCCCGGAGTTCTTTTATAAACACTATTCTTTCTTCGATACTCCCACTTTTAGGGTTTCACAATTTATTATATTATTTTACATTCCTTTAGTGTTTTACGTGATCGTAGATTCTTTCGGGGAGGCTTTGATGGTTTGTAGGATTAGGTATTCATTCAATTGTTCTGCAGACAATGGTCTATTGTAGTAAAAGGTTGGCAACCTATTATCTGCGCCTCAATAAATAAACCCATCATTCGGTCTTTATTGGTATTTTCTTTCTTTTATTATCAATGTTGTTCATTTACATATTTACCAAACTATATTCGTAATTTTGAGTTATGACATTTCGTTAAATGCTTTTATGTTCTTTAACATGGTAAAGGAACCAGTTTTGAAGTGAACATCGGTATATCTTCGCGTCTTTTACGAGTTTTGTCCTGTACTGGAAGGTTCATAAAAGCCAATGTCTTTCTACGGATTCACCATCAATTATACGACGATCCACTAATGGCATCTGCACTGGACTAAACGTCTGGTGCCCGTATACTTGAATGCCCGTGCTTTTTAAACTGTAAACAATACACATGCACCATGTAATGCAGCAAATTATTATGACAATAGCCTTTAATTACGAACCCTTTGTTTATGTGTTCTTGTATTGTTGTCTAAAGCCACATGATTCTTTATTCTGCATTTACGTTCTCTGTTAGACGTTGGGCTAAATAGAATAAGATTTACAGTTTAAAAGTAAGATTATTTGCGAGCTTACCAGGCGTGTACTCATATATATTCGTTCAGATGGGTGCAAAGTTTGGGAAGAAGAGTCTAATACTACAAAGCATTACGTCTATGTATCATTGACCCGGTGTAATTCTGCGCTCGAAAAACGATAAATATTTTTTTTTTTTTTTTAAGTTCTGCCACTTACATCCTCAGGAAAAATGATAGAATGTTTTTATAAAAAAAGGAAGATAAGTTAGCCTGCTAATATTTAGGCTACATAAATATTTTCTCATTAAATAATTACAATTTTATTACGAAAATGTACAAATGAATATCTAGATACGAAGTTTTGAGGGGGACATCCGGTGAACCCTTTTGTGGATGCGCCCCTGGTGCTAACATTAGTTAAACTCAGTATAGTGTTAATGTGATTCTGATGGTTCTGATTATTCTTTACTTTTTCAGTCAAACGTTCTAAGTAGGGTCTATATTACTTTTCAGATCCACTGCTAATTCCCTTCAAATAAAAAGGGAGGAAAGCAAAACAACGATATTTTCATTTTGTTTCATCCATTTATTGCTTTAAATTAATTTTGAAATTTCAAAACTTTTAGTTTTGACTTCCTAATTATAGTTAACTTTGGTCGATTATGTCCTGCCTTCTTTCTAATCTTTCATAATCCGTCAATATTAAATGAGTAACTATGCTTTGAAATCGCTGAACAGAATTCTCTACACAATAGGGTAATAATAGTTTCACTGCTAGAAATTTTCCGAAAAATGCTTCCGTGTCAAACAGAGCTTAGACTCACCAGTACTGAGAGTATTTTAGGAAAATCTAATACTATGAACTTATCAAGGATGTAATGGAGGGTATAAGGGAGTATAAAACGTATACCTACATAATACTTTTATAGTTCAGCATACAATTAGTGTTATAATGGAGATATAAAAGTGAGTATAAGCAATATTTCGTATGCACATGGAAAAGAATATCTACGAAAAATTCCAGCAATACATAACTGAAACTGGAACTTATAGAAGATAAATAATAAATACTAGCAAACGCATTTAAAATCAACCGGTATATCACCACACAACACATTATACTTTTGCTACTTTGAAATACACTGAGAGAATCATGTTTTAGCGTATCAAGTATAATCTCCGAACTGAAGTAACACCCAGAAAACAAAATATTGCTGTGGGTTTTTCAGAAGTATTATATCTGAATGTACGTTACTGCATATAATAATACTCGTTTTCTTCCATTTTGCATGTATTAAAGAAGTATATTAAAATAGGAAAATTAGTTGTAAAATTTTCTTGAGATTCTCACAATACCGAAGGTAAGATTTTACCATTGTAGGTTTGTTAGAGAATATAATCTGTTTTCATAACTATTCGCGTTTCTTACAAATAATCTGTTTATTCAAACAGGAAAGCATACCCGAAAGAAAAATCGGAGGTATTAGAAAAGCGAGAAACTAGAAAAAAATGAAATGCAATTTTATTCTCCTTTATTTAAGAATATCTGGATATTCTTATTTAAGAATATTTTTATTTAAGAATATTTTTATTATAACAAAGTGAGACAAAAAGGAATGCAGATAACTGATTGAGATAATAAGTTATATACTACTATATTCTTCTATTTTCAATTGCAAAAGTATATTCTTTCTGTTTAAATCGTCAAATTACTGAAAATTAGTCAATGACAGCTGTCAACACTGCACATTGAAATCTTTTGAAAGTTGGAAAACTGCAGTTCTTCCCGCTTTGCTGCCTCCGCTTTTCTTCTGTACTGCACAGAAATTGTTCATCATATTTGCAACCATTGTGAACGATATGTGATGATGGAATGCATATAAGTAAGGGACAAAGCAAGCGGAGAGTCTGCTTAAAATTAAAGAAAACTTGCGAATAAAAGAAAGCAACGGAAGGATAATATAGTACTTGAAATAATATTAAACATTTTAACAACAACAAACAACGTACAATATTTGGTGGTTCAAGTGGTCCTGTGAACTGCGTAAGTTGACGCCGCTGCGTTTAACAGAGAATAAAATAATATATTGCTATTTTGTAGTAAAACTAGCAATGGATGTAATGGACATTAGAGGTCTGAGTCATGTCCGCACCCAGGGGGGGGGGGGAATTCTACCAGGGACGAATCCCCCCAAAAATTTCATAACCCGACATATCTTTGTACACTTTCTTAATAAAATTATACTTGTTTAGTAGAAAAATACTTGATATAGACTAACGATATTTGACCTTGCTCATCATCTGTACTATTTGTTTCGTGTAAAAACAATCTAATTTTATCATTTTTCGTGAGAATATTGGTGCCAGCAATTAAAAATTATTTTTTGGCTGTAAAATAATAACCGTTCGATACTATATAAGCATAGTGTCTGGACTCCCCTCAGACCTAGATCATTCCGAACAAACATTTCTGGGTGCGTGATTGGTCTGAGCGGATATAAAATATTACCTACAACATTTTATGTCCATCTTTAACCGCATAACTTCATGGAAGAAAGGGGTAGTGAAAGAAATGTAGTCTCTCTCGTTTCTTGTGAATCAAAATGCCTTATCTGAATCTAAAATACTTTTCAAACGTATTTTAAACTTCGTCAAGCTAAAATGCTCTTTACACTTCATAGGTCATTTTATAGATAAACTAGTTGAAAAAGTTTTACAAAAGCATAACGTAATGTCATCTGGCATGTGGAATGAAAAAAATGAAAAAAATAGAAAAGCTATGTTGTTGCTATTCATATTGCAAACCTCTGTTTTAATAGTAAAATTTTTGAACCAAAGGAAAAAAATTGCAATTAACTCACCAAGGAGGCTGTTTCTGAGAGTGGAGAACAGATGTTGGATGAATATGCAATTCATGATCGCCACGGACTGTTCTATAAGTACCTGAGTAATGAAGATATGCTGCATTCAAAAAAAGACCAGCTGTAATGGTGCGACAAACAATCTCAACATTACCTTTAAAAGAGAAAGAAAAAATAAGCATTAATTTTATACTATTCAGATATTAACAAGAAATAGAAAACGAAGATCCATACAATAGGAAGGTGTCTTAAAAACATGAACTTAAAGCAGAGTATCTATTCCAACTATTTTTTATTTAACAACCAACTGAGAGAAACATCTTATCGGACACAAGTTGTTCACAGTACAAAACAGAAGCTAAATACCAGTGATGCTGTGAAATGTTGAAGCGAGAGATCTTTCCTCTTACTAATTTCAGTCCTAAAAATATACGACGAAGCCTCTAATGTCCGACGAACACACACAATTTTCTACAAAAAATATAGATGTTTAATATTCGGGAAAATATGTAAAATTGGGGAGTACGTGATCTCTTATTATTGACCCATTTCAACTAAAAGAATTGAAAACTTTCAGAAAGAATAATATTAGACTAAACTGTATTTTGTATAAAAGTTATCCGAATTTTTATCTAAATCTTCGGAGGAGGAGGTGAGTTGTAATATTTGATTGACTTCAGCTACATGAGTATTATGCTGTGGGTATTATGTCACAACCTCAATAATCACACACATTATGTTGCCTTAAAATCAAATAATGTGTGCGGCAGTTATCCTACAACACATTTTTCAAAACCTGAGAGGAGGGAGGTTCTATCTCGTTCTCTCTTGATTTTAAATTCACGCAGTTGAAATAACTATGAAGTCTCAAAAAGTATACGGCATATTCCATAATCCTCCCTTCCACATTGTATCATTAAAATCAGAACAAAATTCCAGTAAAGTCTTAACTAAAATAGCCGAATAATTTCTTCTCATTCATAATGATTTGCTTCTGATTTTGAAATCATACATGTATTTTTCGTGCTGAAGTTAACCAGGATAGTCTATGATATTTGGTATTTGCCCATGTTTACTGATTTGTATTTGAGAAAACGGATGTGGAAAGAAATCATTAACGAGTTTAATATTTGGTGTTTGTTATTTGCAGCTGTATACTCACCATGAGCATCTCTTCCTCTAATTTCAAAACTTACACATATATCAGCAAAATAAGGATGTATGAAACAATCATTAACATCAATATCAAACTAAACACATCTGTTTCGTATATTTAAATTTCCAGTTGTTTTATGATTAGGTTTAACAGATAATTCGTATTCCTTTATCTTATACATATTTATTATAAGAAATAAACTATTTTCTCATTTCATTATATTATGGATTGGACCCTTAAATCATTTAACTGTTAAGAACTTGAATATTTTTTCCCAAATATCTTTATTTCTGAAAACCTAGATCCATCCGTAAGCATTTTTAACACTATAACACATAAATGTCCACAGATTTTCTGATTAAAATGTTGTATACTACTGCTACTATATTCTACATTGTTTTGGCCGACATATTTTATATGAAATTTACAGCATTTCCTCCAAATGAATCATATTTTTTATTTCCTTTTTACCAACAGCAAACCCGATGTGTTGATACCTTTTTAGACACATCGAAATTAACAATACCACAGTCTTCTTTGGTTGTTCGGATAATTCATCACTCATAAATACACTTTAAGTTTCTTATCTTTAGTTGTTTGACGAGACATATTAAATCATAGTTAATTAAGAGTTTGATATCTTCTTTACCCTTTTTGGCTTTAAGATTGTTGGAAGCTTATCACTTGTCTGTTTCTCCATTTCCATATTATGTTTCTTTTGCTCTTCTAATTATTCTTGATTCGTTTCCTCGTCACGTACGGCTTTAGCGATTGAAGTAGCATTTCGAGGAGAAGAACCTGAGCTCCTCTTAAAGTCAAAATGGTTAGAATAGTAAATATAAAACCTCCAAAATGAACCTTCTCATTTGTCTTCATTTCTTTAACTTTTTAAACTTGTGATATTGAAATAGATAGACATTCCTTGTCCTTTGCTTAGTTTTGTTTGATTTCTTTCTTCATTAAAATTTGATGAATGTTTAATTGCTGAAGTTCTTTGTTGGGACTGTAAATGTAAAACTACTCATTTTCATATTTATTATAAAACTAAAAATACTTAATGGAAAATACTCCATAAAAATCAAACACTACACATAAAATTTTAAATATTCATAAACCCAAACCGAATATTACTTTTGTGTTCACGGCTAATGCAGTTCCAAACGCACGTAAAAGTTATGTTAATAAGTTTGCATCTTTAGCAAAAATTCTTTCCCATGCTTCATTTTCTAATTCCTTGTCTGCAATGTCTTGAGCTCGTATCTTTATTTTCTCTGTAGTATATATCATGTTCTTTACAAGCCTCATCTAAAGGATGTATACCTTTATATCACCTACTTCTAATCTTTCTCGTAGTTTGGTTCTTGGCAGTAAATCTTTTAAGTTTCCCTAAAGGCTTGACTATATCGTAATGGATCAGTACAGCTGGTCAAACTCTTGACCACCACAGCCGTTCAGTCTCTGAAATGGCTCTATATTGGAGTGTCTATTATATTTCTCCTTTTGCTAACGTACGAGCTCGCCTGCGGATTGCTGAATCCTACCTGTTATTACCATTATGTTCAATCTTTGAGTTTTACGTCCCACGGTTATGCCGGTTAGGCTAAAGGAGACGGTGATGATGAATAATGAATGAAATGGCGGAATGAAGAAAGTAGGAGGAAACGGGAGAACCCCGAGAAAACCCACGCACACGGTGTTTGTCCACCACAAAGTTCACTTGGCGGGGGCGTACCATTATGTTCAGTCATTACCGGAGTTCCCTCTAAAAGTTTCCTAATAGAGGTGGTGGGTTAGGCTCTCAGGACTTTCTTGCAAAGACGTATGTATTGCCATGTTCTTTTAAACATGACCGGAACCCAAGGTTGACCGCAGAATCTAAACTCTGAAATATTTATCTCAAACAGCAGTTTATCAATTAAATTCTTTACTAGATATTTCCCATATTTTTCATTATTCCAAAATCTTCGTCGTAATGTATTCAAAATATTTATCAAATGACCTATACCTTTTGAATCATTAGGAATAAGTGGCGGCAGTTTAGAATTAATTATA
The DNA here is from genome assembly GCF_964235325.1 of Thermobia domestica. NCBI lineage: Eukaryota > Metazoa > Arthropoda > Insecta > Zygentoma > Lepismatidae > Thermobia > Thermobia domestica. The sequence goes on from NC_137462.1 coordinate 229,336,191, forward strand.
TCCATTATACCATTTTTCTCACTGTAAAAATTATTTCCACCTTTTTCTTCTCCATTTATAACAATTAACCTATCACTTAGCTTTTCAATATCATTCATCCATATTATTTCTTTTGGTAATTCGTTATATATATATATATATTTCCTCTCCGAACTTTGATGCTTTCTTTCTTGGTGCTGCTGGTGCAAGATTTGGTTTTATAAATAGGTTTGATGATTTCATTGTATTTTTTTACTTCAACTAGATTTTTTTGGTATTTGGATTATTGTTTTGAAAGGTAATATTAGAATCAATAACTATTTGTGTATTTTTTTCAACAAGAGTATCAAATTTATTAAAAGAGCATAAAAGAAATAACTTATTCGTTACTAAAACGTTCTTACATGAACAATAAACAAATGCTTAATTTAGACAACTTTCACTGTTAGAGTAGTGGATGTTGTACTTTCAGTTTTGGCTTTAGAATTGCTTTTGCTAATTTAAATTTCACGTTACTATGAACCTCTACAATGAAAAAATACTGTAATTGTAATATATTATTGTACATACATAACTACTACGTAGATTGTATTTCGAAAACAGAATTTTATTAATATTTAACGTTAAAATTGTGACTATATTAACCATGTTAATAAATTATAAGTTTCACACTGTGTTACTTATCTGTTCATTTTTAATGTTGAAAAAAGTATTAATTATCATTAACTTACAATTATTTGTTATAGAAATAAATAAATATCTGACAATTTTTACACTTAATATCAAATACAACAAAGGATATTAAACTGATTAATAAATTAGTAAAGAATTGTTTAGAAAATAATTCGAATAAAATAGGAATGAACATATTAAAGTACAAGAATAATAAGAATACATGAAAATTTACATTTTGGAATAAATTCAAAAAGAAGCTTAGTCTAAAACCTGAGACTGTTTTGATTTAACCAGACTTCACAAACAATTAACAGTATTTTATAAGATGTACATGATTCTGTATAACAGCTTTTTCAAATAAATGATCTAACATGTCAATAGAAATGCAGAAGTTAAATTTTTTAACGGTACATGTTGAACATCTTGTACATGTGTACTATTTTGAGCTTCTCATGTATAATTTGTAGATCATCATCATAGTTCGTAGGATTACTTTTTGTTAACAATTCCCATAAGCCTTCTGTTCCTGTATACCCATTATTAATATTATTGAATCACCACCATTTATGTTAACTTCTATATCTCCTGTCATGTGGATTATTTTCCCGTATTCATTACATGCTTCTACTTCGAAAACCTTATCATCTCCCATTGGATGATATTTGGAAGTAATATGGTCAAAACGTGTTTCTCTAGCAGTTCTTCTATTCCTTCTACTTTATCATTAATTTGTATTCTCATAGACTTTATCTCTTTTGTCACTGGTGAACCATCTTTGTCTACAGGACTATCATAACTTATCTTTTAATATGCTAGAAGTGTTTCTAGCAAGTTTGAATCTATTCTTGAACTTTTATGTACAGTAAGAACTAACTTTTTCATTAGAATTTTAATTTCCTTATGTTACTGTTGATATATCTTATCCCAAATTTTTAATCCAATCTATGAGGCTGATCCTGTTGATACTTCTCATATCTGCATCGATTGTTTTGTTTAAGTCGCTTAAAACTTTTCATAAGTTATCTTCTGAACTTAATAACTTTCTTAGCTTTTATTAACATTCATTTCATCTATTAATTATGTACAAAAACAAAACACATAACGTAACATTTATGTTTATATACGTTCACGTTTATGTATGTTTATGGGCTTTTTAAGAACTCTTTAATTTTATTTCTACATTTACCATTATTCGCTTTTCTAGTCATATCTACTATTAAGAAACCATGTTCTTCATCCAAGTAGTTATTGCAGAATGTTTGTAATTTGTCAAACGACATATGAGATCCAACAAATTCATCATATATATGTTTTAAATTTATAAATTCCTGTTTAAAGATACAGGATAAGTTTAAGTTGTGTCTAGTTAATTGTTTTGGTTCTTTAGAATATGTTTCTCCAAGATAAAAACAGTCCTTTACGACGACCAGGATTAAAGTATTCTCTTACATTGTTTTGTTCTTCTAAAATGAAATGATCAAATAATGCAGCAGATTAATTCTCACACTCACCTAATGAAATAATCTCTTCATTATTTATTTTTACTATTGCTACTGTATCATTAATATCTTGTTCTATGTCTCGAAAAATGTTCATTACTTGTTCATATTTAGGTTGCTTTGAACTTTTTAAATAGACATGAACATTTGCATATTTTAACCAGTCTGGTGCTAATAAAAAAATCAATCATTAATGTAGTTTTAACGCAACAATTTGTTCCTACAATCAAACATCTTATGACATCAGGTATTAACTTCCATTCTTCTTTTTCTTTGTTGTTTGTTCTGTTAACCTTACTTTAATATCTCATTTATCCATTTATTATATAACAAATGAGAATATTTAATTTAAATGGTTATTCATAAGTATTAAATATATATCTGCATTATCCATTAGAAAACAAAGAAAAATTAGAAATAGCTCTTGCAGGGTTTTATACAACGTACAGAAAACATAATAAATTAACGATCTAATTGTTGATATATTTTCCTATATACCTGCTCCTCGTAATCGTATTACTGGAAAATATAATACTGTTCCAGCGCAAATTATAGTTCCGCCTGGTCAATACAACTTAAATGAATTAGAATATACATATTAAACCACAAATTCGGTTAAATGAAATTAAATTTGTAGATAGTGTGAAATGAATCGAAGACAGTAAGGAAAATAGTTAAATATTGAATGAATATTTTCGTGTAACCTTAGATACTATTAATACTGTATTAAGTTTCAGTGAAAAGAATTTATCTCACTTAGAGAGTATGTTGGAGACAAGCCGCCAAAGTTTCATTCATTTGATACTATAAATATCTACTGATTCAGGAAAAGGCATGATTTTGATGATGGTCAAGTACTGCCTATCAAATTAATTTCTACTAGTTACTTTGTTAATGAATTATTAAACAACATGATATTAGAAGAACCATCTGAAGATAAAAATAATGAGACTAGTATTAAACTGTTTGAGTTTAAAAGAATGATTTTACATTTGACCAAAGCCTAACTGTATTATGGAAGAGGGACAAACATTATTTCTAGTTATGTATGTTAAGAGAGGAGAAAAACTGTTAAATGATATTGTACCAGAAGATGAAGAGGTTGGAACTTTTATATTAGGTGAATGATTTTTTTCTATTTAATAGATGATGATGTATTGTGTTAAATGTAAGAAAACTATTGATGCTAAAGAAGGAACAACAACATTTAAAACAGCAAAAATGGAAGCAAATATAAGCAGAGTAGATGTGTAATAAGTAACACGAATAAAATCTAGTTTGTTAAACAAGACTGATTATATGGAGATGGAATACGAGAAGGTATCGTTGAAGAAATACATAAACCACGGAGAAACAATTTTCCAAGACTAAATATTATACGAAAAGGAATTGATTATTTATGCGAAGCAGATCTTGTGGTAAAATGAGAGATATACCAAAATTCGATAAGGGTGTGAAGTATATGCTAATAAAACGCCACAGTTCGATTTTGTCAAAAACTTTTAGTAAACTACATATACAGTGGAACCCCTTTCGTCCGCCACTGCGGTTGATCCGACCGTGCTGGAGCCGAACTTGTCCCAACTCGTCGGCGACTCATGAGGTCCATTGTCGCTTACGCCATCGGGGCATTGTTTACTTGCTGTTACTGCTTGCCCGCTTCAGTGCTCCGTCATTGCTTGTATCGTTTCTTCGTTATGCGTGTTTTCTGCACTGTGCTGTGCAGTTTCTAGTGCTTACTGTTCGGTGGTTTTACTACAGTATTCTTCTGTGTTCGTTACAGTAGTGTTTTTTTAACGTGTCAGGAGTGAAACGTAAACACGTTTCTCTTTCATTAAATGAAAAGTTAGAAGTGCCACAAAAACAGGATAAAGAGGAATCACTCCAAACAGTTGCTAAGGAACTCAATGTAGGCGTTACGACAATAAAAGATTGTAGAAGAAATGAAAGGACATTGAATCATATACAGTGACGATAGATGGTGAAAACACTCTTAGGGATAGCAAAACATTGAAAAAGCCTAAACTTGAACTGCTTGACAACGCGCTGTGGATGTTGTTCTACCAAGGAAAGGAAAGGAACCCATATCTGGCTCATTATAAAAGAAAAGGCAACATCTTTCAACAAAAAGGCAGAAGCCTGAAATGAGTTCGCAGCTAGTGAAGGCTGGATTGATCGCTGGAAAGCCCGCCATAGCGTCCGGTTTGTTTCTTGTGAAAAACTCTCTGCTGATGCAGATGCGACTCAGAAATTCTATGGTTTCAGGGAATTGTCAACGAATATGAACTGTTACCTTCCCAAGTCCATAGAGCTCCTCCGTGGCTAAGCGGTTAGCATACGCGCCTTTGGCGCGGGAGTCCCGGGTTCGATTCCCGGCGGGAACTCATGTGGTTCGGATTCCACGTTAATCAGTAGGTCCACGTCTCATATAGCCTCGCTGCTGAACGGGACGTAAAACCCAAAATCAATCAATCAATCCCAAATCCATAACATAGGCGAGACAGCCTAAACTATAAAATGCTTACAAACGTTCGCTGCATCAAATGAAACCGTGGCAGGAACGGAACTTATAAAAGATAGGCTAACCATTGCTTCTTGCAGCAATGCTGATGGTATATATACGAGCTTACCCTGTTCGTTATTGACAAATCCAAGAAGCTTAGGGGATTCAAAACCATAAATTTATCTTCCTTGCCGGTTTATTACTGCAATCATAAATCTGCTTGGATGGATTGCAATCTTCTCATATATTGGTTTTTCGACGAATTCGTTCTATCTGTTGAAAAATACTTGACAAAATCCCTATTCGTGCTCTATTTCTGTTGAATAACACACCATCACTCTATCTGAGGCGGAATCAGTGAAAGGGGGCATAAAATGTATCTTCCTTTCACCAAATGTCACATCACTTATTCACTAGTGATCACTTATCAAGAGAATTCAATTCACTTATCCAACCAATGGATCAGGGAGTTGTAGAATGGTTGAAGAGGCGTTATCGCAGAAAGTACATTAGCTCAATTTTAGAAAAGTATGAAGAAGGTTCTAACATATTTGAAATCCCTCAACATCAGAGATGCTATCTGTACGATTGCTTAGTAATGGGGGCAACTCAAACCTGACACGCTGCGAAAATCTTGGCATAAGCTTTGGCCGCAAGTTATGACCGAAAGTGATCAGATCGAAGATGAGCCAAACAGTGACACGCAGGAAATCGTTAAAGATCTACAAAATGTACAACCGAATGTTTCTGTCAGTGAAGTTAAGGAGTGGATTGTCCAATTGAAGAGACTGTGAAATCAGTGAAAAGCTCAATGACAATCAGATTATTGCCCCTGTATTGCAAAATAATGGTGAAGAAACTGTGAAACAGAACTCGGACGCTGAAGATGATGAACTCCCTACCCGAATTTCACACACCGACGCCAAGAACGCTTCTGATATTGCTCTTTAGTACATCAAGCAGAACTCAACCTCAACACCTATAGACATTTTGTGGATCAAGAAGTGGAAGAACATTGCAACTGAGTCTAGAATTTCATTTGCTAAACAAAAATCTGTAACAGGCTTTCTTCTACGCAAGTTTTTGCTATAGGCTTATCCAGTAAATGCTTTGCATACAGTTTATATTGCTCTTTACAATATTAATAACAGCTTTGTGCGGTTTTTTTGCAATGTTTTTACTGTAGAGAACACTACAGTCATTTTTTGAGTTCAGAGATTGTTTATTTTACTGTAAATCCGTATTTTTCTGTATTTCTGATAATTCTATCTTTTTGCGTTCCGACCATAACCTCAGACCCTGAGGCGACGGATTAGGTAGGTTGTACTGTGTAATTAATTGTTGTTAACTGTTAAACTTATCAAATGATCACACACCGGTTAAATTACGTAGAACACACTATATTTCACTATAATAATCAATTAATAATAATAAATCACATGTCCATATTACACGACATCTAGGCTCGTTATACATTGGTAATCACTCGTAAACATTCACATGGAAACTAGAACTGTTTCCTTGATAACTAAAATCAACATTAGAAAGATTCCATGACAACTAATAGAACAATACTTTTTCACAGCAAATGAAAATAAAACATTACAAATCAACATTTTTTATTACATTAGATATTACATTTTTGTTCTTCTAATGAGTAGCTACTGTATGCTAGAATAGCACTTTTGCCCTGAATAAATAATTAATAAGAACAAAAAGAAAATACATATTATCGTTGTATAATAGCTCTCGAACCAACGGAGTTCTTAAATTGTTCGCAATGAAGAAAGTATCCTGGTACCGTAATACAATTTGCATAACATATATATATATATATATATATATATATATATATATATATATATATATATATATATATATTTCATTTCATTTCTTGAATTGTCCTCTTATACTAAAATTACATTTCATTAATACAATGTATACGATTATATTATTTCATTATTACATTTCTATATTTCAATTCATAATAATCAATTACATTTTAATTAATCGTTGACGAAAAGACAAATTCAAAATTGTCTTGGAAACGAGGGAAGGCTTTAATATGGGATTTCACTTGTACCGATACCCTAGCCCCCTCTAATCTTCCTTCATCTTCGACAAAAGCTGGGACGGTTGCAACTCGCAGAGAATATGAAAAGAGACGAAAGTATAGCAACCTGTTGGACAAATACCACTTCGTCACCATAGCCATTGAAACTTGTGGGTCCTGGGGTCAGGAAGGTCTAAACTTCATTAATGAAGTTGGACACCGTATAGCTATTAACACAGGAGACACCCGAGCTTCATCCTACCTTATACAAAGGATAAGTATGGCTGTGCAAAGAGGGAACGTAGCAGCGATACTAGGAACTTTCCCTCCGGGAAAAGCTTTGGACGAAATTTTCCTTTTGTAATCACTCTCCTCTCACCAAACTCTCGAAAAAAATATATTATTGTGTATTTAATGACTTTAGATTTCTGGAAACAATATGTGCAGAATAAAGTGATTATAGTGGGAAAAAAATGTAAAAAAAAATTTCCTTATAGAATTGTTAATTTTCAAATAGTTGGAATGATCCCCAAATCTATTTGTATCAATCAGTTTTAATTTGTTGTTCCTTGCCGTCGCCTGTATACCTTCAAGATTTTAGTAAATTAAATTTAGTGAAAGTTAAAAAAAAAAAAAAAAAAAAAAGTTTACACAAATAAAAAAAATATGGATTATCTAATAATACTGTAATCGAGTGTGGTTAATAAAACAATACAAATAAATTCAAAATTTGACAATTTAGCTTAATTAGGTCTACAATTAGTTCTTTTCTTAATAATAAATTACAATTACGGTTAGAGCCAATATAAGTTAAGATACAACGTAACAGTGTTCTTTTGTTCGGCCACAACTAACATAAAATCGTAAAATGTGATTTGTATTATCATGATATAGAAAATAGATCACATTAAATTATACCGGTAATTGAAAGGATAATTAACATTACATTAAAATTACATAAAGAGAAAATTATTCTACTAAGAATTAACCAGGAAAACCAAAATTATTTATATTAAGTTTTGGTAATGCTTCTTGAGGAACGTAAGTTTTAACGGTTTGTATTCATTTGCTTCTCGTATGAGGCGAAGGACACCATTTCTTTAATTCGTCTTTATTAGCAGACCTAGAGGTTTACAAGTTTTAACATCATATTCGAAAACTTGGATTAATATGTTTGACACATCAACAAAGTTTCGTTACAATCGATTATTCTATATCTACATTAAGGATTTCATAATGGGAGTTTTAAGTACTCTTTAGTTTCTATAGTCGTCATTTTATGACTGAACTTCAGTTACCAACGTGGTTTTAATTCCTTCTCCGCCGCCAGCAAACGTGATATTAAAGTATTAGTGTGCGACGCGTCGATTAGATTATATTCAATCGCACACTCTTGTATCGAACTATGAGGAGAATTCAATTCATTCTTTGTTTGCCTCCTACTGTAGAAATTCCTGCCACCTATCCGATAAGAATCGTTACGAAATGTACTGGAAACATTAGTTAGATTAGGCAGACTGTACCTATAGCTGTTGACGCAGAATTACTAATGGAATTAGGTTCGGTTAAATTACCTTTTGCACTACCGGTACCTTGAATTATATTTATGTTGTGTATTCGATTACAATCTTTACTATTAACATTATTGTATACTTTGTTATTTGCACTATGTTCGATATACACCTGATTTTCAAAATGTTCAACTATTAGCAATAAACGAATAAAACTCATACATTGTCATGAAATTAAAATCTGTTATAATTTATACGGCAACAAAATTCTACTGGAAGCTATAATTCTCGAATCTGGCTGATAGGGATTTGGTAACTTCAATTCATTATAGATGGTGATAACGAAATCCATGATACTCTTGTCTACCCATGGGTCGAATCTCTTATTCCTGACTTGTGCATAACTACTACCTAATATAAAATCGTCCTCAAATTAGCTAACAAAATGCTCTTAAAATCTTCATAATTATGCAAGCCATTCCTAATTGCTTTAAACCAAACTGAACGTGGTAGCAATGACACATGAGGTAAAATCTAAAGAAAATTCGACTTATCAATGCCGATCAAATCACGTTCTTCGTGAAACTTTTCTATGAAAGTACTAGCCGGAATTCCATCTACACGACCACTAAATTTTGTTAATGATTTAATATCACTAAACTTCAATGAACCTTTAAAAATTTAACACAGTAAACCCGTGTTAACACGAATCAAAAGAGACCAGAAAATCAAGAGTTCGTGTTAACTGAACGACCCAAATTTTATTTTTGGAATAGGGCTGTTTCATTTTAAATCATACAACGGGTGCCCATCGACCAATTCGAATTTTTATGAAAAAAGTATATATTAAAGTTGGACATGGCCAGAATAGAGAAGCAAAATAGTTTTGGTCTCTGATGATTTGCAACACTGTTGCAGCCTCTTAAAAATCACCAGATATCGTTAATTTTGCAACAGAGCGAGCAATTGCGTTTTGAAGGTATTATTAAGAAAGAACAAAAAGTGCTAGAAATATTTTTTGTTGTTTATTTTATACTATATTTCCAACTCTTTCAAATCATACCAAACAGACATTAGAGGTGTAACATAAACTGTAACAAAATTGTTGAACTTTGTTCTGCACATATTTCGGATATTTCCTGTGCCTAAAAGAAAACACATAAGATTTGTTTTATGCTAGGAATAAATACTATGAAAACATGACACTACAGTAAAAATATTATTTCCTACCTAATTGTACATTACAAGTACTGCAACCGAATTAATTAATAAGATCACACTCATTATCGCTGTACTAACCTTAATAAATGTCTTTTCTAAATTTGTTATCGCTGTTCCGTTTAAATATAAGACTGGTGCAAATATTTCAAAAGCGTCTAAAGGAATGTTAAAAAATCGAAACCCTCATTTATAAACTAATCAAGGAAATAATTTTAAACCAAGATTTTAAAGATTTAATGAAAGAATATAACATTAATCATCGCTCAACTTATAGTTGTATAGAAGATTTTGTTGTGGAGAGATTTAATAGAACGCTTAAACCAAATATATGGAAAATATTTTACTATTTAAAGGAATATAAAGGATAAGAAATGTTACATTTGGTTAATGAGTTAAGCACACAGAACAATTGGTATAAGACCTGTAGAAGTTACCTAGGTAATAAAGAAAATGAGCAAACGATACTGGAAAATGTGTGCAAGAACGAATATATGCATGTTAAATTTAAATGTAAAATTGCTGATAATGTTCGTATAAGTAAATCTAATGACTTACTTCACAACTGATATACACCGAATCAAAACAGAACAGAAGTATTTGTTAGTAGTGAGGTTATTCCTTCTAACGCACCTACGTACGGAATTAAAGATTTAAATGAGCAAGATGTATAAGGAAGATTTTACGAACCAGAGTTATTAAAAACTAAGTATCAAGAAGAGTATATTGTAGAAAAAGTTTTGCAAAAGAAAAGTGATAAAGTATATGTTAAATGGTTAGAGTTAGATGACTCTCACAACAGTTGGATAGATAAAAGTAATGTTGTATTCTAATTCAATGTGTTTAACCCTTTATGGATATTAGTCATGATAGTTTCAAGGTTTATATTTGGTGCTGGGAAATCTCAATGTCAAAATTTACAGTTAAGAAATGTTTGCAAAACGCAATAGTCAACTTCTTTAATCATAGAAGTCGCGCTATGTGTCAAGTAAAAGAAGGAGATAAAGAAACGGAGGAAAAATAAAGATCTATTTAATAAATGTGAGTACTATGGATAATTCTTATAGTTTAAATGACATCTGTTATGAGCAGATTAAAGATAATTATTGGTATGGTGCTTTTGACGATTCTAAATTGATTATAGATAAGTCTACAGTTTATCTCAACGCTTCTAAACTTTGTCAGAGTTAGACTTTGTAAAAGTTTTAAAAGACTGGATAACGTTAATTAAATCAAAAATCTACTACTACAAGGAACTAGCTAGAGAACTGTTCGAGCTAAAATGAATTTACAAAATGAGCCAAAAGGACCAAATAAAGAAGATATGTTAAATTCAAAAACATATATATACAAAAGATATTAATATAGCTAATAAGCACATGGTTATCTGATGAGTTCTATGGTAGATCTTATGATATTATTAAGATAATTTCGTACAAAGTTTTGGACAATATCAAGAAGTCAATGAAGAGTAGAAGAAATTGAACAATGAAAAGATTGAAGATTTAATATGAAGAGTTAAAACAAATATCAGCATCATATACTAATGATAATTCAAAAGATAATTGTTCAATCATATAATAAGAAAAAATTATCTTTTTCCTTATTACGTTATTAGATGTCAAAGCACGTTTATGTAAGACTCGTAATGAAGTATGTGAACAATATCCAGATTACGAGGTAATATATGAAAAGTTGAGATCCTAACAGTATTAAATTGTTCAAATTAATGCAACAAAACTAGTTATTCGTAAAGGTAAGTGTAATGAACTTTGAACATCGCTATCAGAAGACGACTCGATTAAAAATATTGATTATTTATATAATCGGTTAATATCTGACTGTATGAACTTTTAATATAGAAATTTTATGGATAATACCATAAAGCATTTAGTTAAAATTAAGCATTAAACAGAATATATGTAGTAACACAACGTTAAATTAACATTTGTCCTAAATCAAAATTATCACGATATTTTCTAATTATGATCCTCCAATCTAAATAATTCCCATATAAATATATAAATTCTATCGAAGGGACTTGTTTTTTTGAAATGTAATACCAATAATGTGTATCCTTAAATTTTGCAATAAATGATTCTGATAAAGTTTGATATATTGAAAATAATATCCAATCAATATTACTAATATTCTTCTTCTGGTAACTCTTGGCTTGAGCATAAACGCCGACAAAGTTTATTAGCATATTTCCATATAAAAGCTGACAATTTGCTTCCGTAAGATATACCACTAAAATCAACTTTAAATATGAGCTCCTTAAAAATTCTTCAGATAAACCTTGGTTTAATCATACTTCATCTCCAATCGACTTTATTTATAAATCCTCTTATAAAATCTGGTAACTCTTGATTTTCGGAAATAATTTTTCAATCAACATTATCTGCAAATTGTCGAATGAAGTCTTCTGATAACTTTTACCACGTACACATTTTATTCGAATAAACTTTGTGTGGTTATTTATGTACAAAATCTCCTGTTATATTTTCAAGTTCATATTTGCATTCATAATCATTATAACACATATAAGATCATTGCTGATCATTTAGTGTATTTAATACTTCATTTGACAAATTCATGACATACTTACAACGAATGTTTTATGTAAGATATTTATCATTTTCTTTATTAACTTTTTGAATAAATGATCTAACCAGTCAATAGAGATAAAAATTAATTAGATCTTTATCAGTATAATCATTAATATATTTTAAGATATTTAAATAATTACATACAGAATAAAATATGGGTTTAAGAAATATTTCTTTAACATATGACATTCGATTACAATATTTTTTCTGAGTATAAATACAATTGTATATTTTTTTAAAGATTTTTAAATATGGAAAAGTGTTGTGATTTAATACATGACCGAGTTAACCTTATTTATGAAATTATAAACTTTTAACAACATTAACAGAAAAACAAATTTTCTCAAAAGAAAAATAAATGGCGTTAAAAGAACGAAAAATATTTTTTAAAAAAATAAAGAAAGAGAATTAGGTATATGTTATACACCTGAATCATATTGGGATAGTGAAAAAAGAAAATGGATCTCTAAATGATAGTGAGGGTTATGATAAGGTAGATTCGTAAAAATGAAATAGTTTTCATTATAACATTAATGACTTTGATTGAACATTCCCATAAAAGCCGTATTTCTAGTACAATATGTTAATAAAAATAAGGATTTTGCGGGTCATATAAATATTAGCTGTTGTATTAGTAATAGTGTTGAAAAGATTTTCCCTATAATCAGAGGTGTTTTAATAGTACTGTTAAAAATGTTACAGTAAAATTCAAATCAAATTAAGTGGTGAAAGTAGAAAAGAAGAACATCAAAAGTTTAATTAAACACATAGTAATTGAATCGACACAGTTACGCAAAGAGAAAGGAATAAAAGGTTTCCCGATTAAGAAAAACTAAACTTGTTGACCGTATTAAACAACATAATAATGAGCAAAACAGATTAAAATTTACCGAAACATTTCCATTTAAAATAGAAATATTTGAAGTACGAAAAGTAAAAACTGGAATATTACCAATTGATGTAAAACTTCAAAATTTACCATCAGGATCAAAATCATGGAGACATAAAATAAATTATGAAGCAATGATTATCTAGAACAGTATAAAAGGTCTAATGAAAAGGATAACAAGAATTTTAGGAATGATCAAAAAATGGACCAAAAGATTGCGATTTTGGCCAAGAATTTTAGGAATAAAAAAAAAGCATCAAAAAATTGCGATCTTGACCAACAACTAATTTTTCGATCAGGGGCCACAAAATTTGTGAATCTTCGAGAATAATCGACTTCTCGTATTTTTTACGGAGTAAGCACATTATGCTGACTTAAGTGATAGTTTGGGGGTTTGGCTACACTATATGTAATGTTCCAGAACCTCCAAGAAAATCATCTATAAGATCTACAAGAAACATTTTGACTGAAATATAACGAATCTTTCGATCCAAAAATAAGCTTAAAGAAGCAGCTAGTTAAAAGTTAATCTTTGGATAAGTTGTCGATACAAAAGAGGAAAGGAAAAACAAAACTTTAGCACTAACAACAAACAAGTGTATTAGTCAACCAATATTAAAGAATACATAACTAATGTTAAAGAAATATTACAAAAAAATGGATGAGTTCCAAACTAAAGGTTCTGGTTGCGCTCTTATGAATATTAACCATTTAGAATTATCATTTACTAAATATGCACCATATACAGGATCAACATACATAGAAATACCAGATGAAATTTAAAGCAAATAATATATTATTAATGTAAAAGGTTAAGATGAAAAAATGTTCATTATATTCAATATGTACTCTTCAGAATACAATAATGAAAGAGTACCAAAAACAAATAAACTATAGGAAAACCTAGAAGAAAAATTAAAAGATATTAATTTTCCTGTAAAACTAAGTGGCCTTTCAAAAACTGAAAGAAGACTCAATATATCTACTAATGTGTACATATATAAAGAAAAAATGTTATATATATATATATATATATATATATATATATATATATATATATATATATATATATATATATATATTGACAACCCAGCCACTCTGTGCCTGATTTGGGGATGCTTTTTAGAGTGAAACTGAGTGCCTTCCACTCACCATCTAGAATGAGTGGGAATGATTTAATATTCATATGCGAGAGGTTTACCGAATGGGGATTACTCCAAATAAGAAAACATTAACTTCATTTGATTAATAACAACTATATTTCCCATAAATAAGATTTTATGACTGCAAGCGTTTGTGATGCGTTAATGACGGATAATTGGAATATTTGCCAGACGAGTATTGCTATGATCGAGTATTGAGCCTCTGAGCCCTGAGTAGGAGTAACACATACCTGATGGTTCTGATGATGCTCCAATGATGACCTCGGTGTTGGATGTAGATCCTCCAAGTTGACGCTCCCAATTACTGGTTGGTGTGGACGAGCATTGAGTTATGGAATTCTCCCAAATGCTTATGTTGACTCGACGTTCTACGTGGATCGAATAACGTATTCTATGATGAATGTCCGTTGACTGTCCGGCTATCTTTGACTAAACTCTCAAAGACTTAATTATGAAGACTACTAACAATTACTTGTAGCCGATTCTAAAAGCTGTTTCAAGACTCTCTCCGGGACTGATGATCTTGAAGCTCTCTTGTCCTCCAGTTTTGTTCAACCTGGTCCAACTCCTGTCGTCTGCTGGACGGCACGTGCGACCCCATTTCACGTGGAAAAACAAATTCCTTCCATGTGTCAAGACTCAAAAACTGCAACTCTCGACACACTCTGATTTCTCGATTCTAAGCAATTTCCTCATATCCGTGATTTTGTGAAATGTGTGAAAGCTTACAGTTTCTCTTTTTACAATGTACAGAATTTGGCTAATGCACGGATTGACGCATTGTCTGCATTACCTTCCTGCATTGCCAGACTCTCAACGAAGACATTTTATTAACATTCTATTTAAAACATTATGCTGACTCTTGAATAATAACATTCTGCAGCTTGCATTATATCAGATACGTAACACTTAATTACCTTAACCTTAATGTTTTATAATATGCGATCCTTGCAACATGAACATTGATTAAAAATAAAATTGAAATTATACTTAATTATTAACTTGAAAAACGAGTAGTGCCACATGTCCCCCCTTAAAATCTTGGTTGCTCCGCAAACCAAGGTAGACCTCGTAAGAGGGCGATATTTTATGAACTCCCTGTACAATATACAATATAAAATGAGTAATGAAACATAAATATGAATTTGAAATTGAGTAGGACATGTGTACATATAAAATAGTAATGTAAACAATAATTAATTTTCCTTCACCTAAAACATTAATGTTACAAATATATTTTTAATCTTTAATCATTTTCCTAATTAATAAAACTATACGAAGCAAAAACTTCAAAAACTGTATTCACAAAAGTATATGCTCACGACATCTAGTGAGCTGTCAGAGAATTATTTGATCATCACATTAACACAAGTACTCTGTGCAAAAATTACATATATGTACATTTACAGATACTCTGCATTGCTATATCTCCTCGCAACAACGCTTTTAGGTTTCTTATTACAAAAATTTTCCATCACTTTTGCTGTCCATACGTGCCAACTGACGCATTTATTGGCCGTATTAGTAATGGTTGACGATCGTTCATTTCCATTGTCATATACATGAAAATCTAGAAGACAAAACTTTTAACACATTATTAAAACATATTACACTGATATTATTATCGTAGCACTTTAAAATAAAATGAAAATATAATTGTTTTTATTTTCATCATAAAACTGAATACTGAAATTTTAATGTTGAGGAAATAAAATTTTGTTGAAGGGCGTTTGCTACACTGCACTAGTTCCAGCTTGGCAACCGCTGTTTCAGCACTATTCAATCAAGGTTAAGATTATTTCCTCTCAAAGAAATCTGTTTGCGCGTCGGTTCGGTTCGGTGAACACTGGCTGTTAATACGCACTACGAAATTTTAGTTATTTCGCCAAAATTGTTGTGTTTTTACAGCACAATGACATCACAAGTTGTGTCGGAATTTTTCTTCCCTTGTCGAATGTCTATCGGTTATACCAAAATTATTCCATCTTGTGAGATGTACATGCGTAATTTTATACACTCCACTAGTGCTACTCATATTCAGAATTCATGCTACTACTTAATCTTGCTATACTCGATCTGGCTTTCCTTTTATTATATTGTAGTGTAAAATATTATCAAGTGAAAATATTACTAAGTGAATATAAATTACTTCAAGGACATAAACAATGGATTATATAATGGACTACACAATGGATTAATATATGTGGGTGAGTACAAAATTTTACATATTTAAACACGGATATATATATTTAAACACTATGTTTATTTACCTATATCTAACCTATAACTATTATTATTATTATTATTCCTAACACTCGATAACTATATACAAAAATTGATTGAGATTCGGGGAAATTGATATATTTCACATTTCCTTGAAATCCGATGAGGCCTTGGTTGTTAAATACGGCTGCCTGCCTAGCCGTATATCCCAATCAAAATTTGGCTACAGCTACCACATTTACTATTAACTATCTACATGTTTTTAAAAATCTGACTCTTTTTTTTTCAAAAATTTCGATTCTTCTCTATACTCAAATTAATTTAATAAAAGCTTCGCGACGTTGTTTTTTTTTAATTGTAGACGTAACTATTAATCTATTTTGATAGATTTATAATCATAGACTTCGTATTTATTTTTATTATTATTTATTTAGTTATTGCCTAACTATTTCGTCCTGGGTGGCCATTCCCACAACAATGTCATTAGGTCAAAAATATTTATTATTATTTCATTATTAATTATTACATTATTACTCATCTATTCATTTATTAGATTACTCTTCTCTATACTTATTATTATTCTTATTGCTATATTAAATTATTAACGTATTAAATTATTAAATAATGCCGACAGGGCCTATAACTGTGAGAAGGAATACCTCGAAGTGAGTATTATAATTGTCCAACTCGAAACGTACTATAACTGTTCAGGGCAACTCTCTGCAGGAAAACAACATCTGCTTGTCCCCGAAAACATTTTCTTATTTCTATTCTCTAGCGCTTAATTCTGCTATATCCTATTCATATACTTCTTATCTGAGTACTCTAGCGCTTAATATGCATTTATTTCTATAAATATCCTTCGACGATGCATGCAATTTATCTTCTATATATATATTCAATATTCACTTATTTATTAATATTCTTCTATTCTTATTTATTAATAATTCTTTATTTACTATTTATTAAAACACTCGTCTTCTCCATCTTCACATTTATTATTTATTTATGTCTATGTTATCTATCTTTGTTTACTTATTTTTACGTCTATCGTATGTTCACTTGTCTACTTCTCTAAAATCTATTTTTACTACTAAAATTTCCTTCTTCTCGCTACTCACATTTTAACTAGCAAACTCTTTTCCTCTTTCTTTCAAACCAATACAAATGAAATGATTAAACTAGACTTACTTCTTATATTATAACCGCTAGAATATCAACATATTCTACTCTTACCTATTCCAGATGCTCTCCTAACATCTATAATTATTCTGACTATCCTATTCCTATACGCAAGGATACAGAATTATCTACTTACTAATTTAACACTACTTAATTTTAATTAACACTAAGGGATTTGCTAAAAATGAAGGATATCTCCACAAAAAAAAAAAAAAAAAATCACTGCTTTGCGCGTGATGTATGAGTCAACACCTGTGTCTCTTTTCAACAATCACGGAAGACTTATGTGGCTTGATAAAATATTCTCATCGAAGTTTGGTAATCGCCCAATTCAACTCGAAGAGAATGGGATTTCCTTCCTGATTAGAGTTTCCCCTAATGAAAGGTTCGCCTAATTTTCAGGGTTCTAATTTTAACTTACATGTCTAGCTTACATCTATTTCAATCGCATCATTCATTTTCCTTGTATTTTTGTTTTCATTCTTGCCTTCTTAAATCTACTTTTCCTAAAACAAAACTAATTACAAAATCATTCATATATTCATTTTCTTTTTTTTCTCCATAGTCTTTCCTAATTTTAATCTATTTATTACGTCACTAATTAATCACTATATGTCTTAAAGACATAATTCGTTAATAAAATAGATAGTCAGATTTCTACTTCTTTATCGCTAATAATAACACTACTACAAATTAACATATACGCGTATTTCTTATTACCAAAACAAATTACTCACTTTCTACAACTAAATCATTAACCTAAATCACTTAAAAGAAAATATTGATAATTACTAATATTCCTATTCTTACCCTATGTATATATATAACTAATAATAATAATATACTCTGTACAACTTTCTTATTTTACGTCATCATCTTTAACCAGATAACCATGGCGTTCTTTGTTTGAACAATGAGGCAAAAGCCACTAAATCTAATACTGATTTATCGCTAGCTATCACAATCTTAGCTTGTTTTCCAAACTGCGACAACGTAGTTATGAAGTCCGAAATCTTTACTGCTTGAGTACATTCAAACCTGTTTCTGAAACGGTTTAGCCATTCGTTAACTAACTCCTGGCTAGCTCCAGAACTGAACAAAGCACATATCTTATACTTCAATTGTTCATCTTTGATCGCAAAGAATACGGAACTACGTACTAAAGTATTATTTTCTGCTATTCCAGTTAATACAGACATAAAATGCCTTTTAAATCCTAATTCCACTAAGTCATCTAAACTAAAATCTTTCTCGTGAAATTGTATTAAGTAATAGTTCTTATACCTTAACCCAAGTACGTTACCCCTGAACGTTTGTTCTTTATTTTCATTATAGGTAGGACTATATTTTACAAAATGTTTGAGAACTCCCAAATCTAGATAGTAATATCTGGATTTACTAAACATTGTAGCGGGCTTACCATTATCCTTTAGCACGGGATAATGAACCCTATGGTTGTTCTTCAGAGATAACATTTTATGTTCTTAATACTACTACTCGCAATTAACTATTAACTCAGGAATGGATTGACTAATTTTAAGTCTACTATAAGTTGTTATTACTCTAGCGCAAAATAACTGGTGTGATTTTATTATTATTTTCTGCTCTCCGTTCAACCTTGAGTCAGAGCAGAGAATTAGAACAGTTACCCTCATACACTGAGCGTTCGTGTACCGTCGTCTCCGATCGGCAACATTCGTCTCTAGTGGCTTGCGCGAAAATCTTGCGTTCGCTATGCAGGATTCACTCCGCTCTCTCGCTCTACGCATTCATGAATTTGTTACAAAATATTTCAATACGTTTATTATTATTTTACTTAATATAATGATGTAATAAATTATCGCTAAATATGTCATAAAATACTTGAATATTGTAGACCACACCACCATAAAAATTACTGTGTTCCTTGAACGTTATTCGTTATACTAATCAAAATATCAGTAGAACACATCACTATAATTCAGCCGAGAATCGAACTCGTGACTAGTACTCACTCATCACTGTACTATAAACTTAATTAGTCACGTGGGCTTAAAAAAAATTAATAACTATTGTACTTCTCATAACATTCCTAAGTGTAGCTCGGTAGGAATTATTTATAATTACTTCAACTATTAAACTCAAAGTAGTAATCTTCAAATTTGACATTAGCGAGGGTGGGAGGGTGGGATTTAATTTTACTTAACTTATTAATCTACAAGAATTTTACTGAGTTTTACTGAAATCTCTACAAATGCGTAAGTCACCAACATCTTCAACATGAAAGGCTGGGATGGGAGGTAATTAAATTATTTACTAATATTTTCAAAATAAAATCTTTACACAATGTTTCTCTGGAAAAGACCCAGATCATCTCCGCCATGACAACCCAGTCACTCTGTGCCTGATTTGGGGATGCTTTTTAGAGTGAAACTGAGTGCCTTCCACTCACCATCTAGAATGAGTGGGAATGATTTAATATTCATATGCGAGAGGTTTACCAAATGGGGATTACTCCAAATAAGAAAACATTAACTTCATTTGATTAATAACAACTATATTTCCCATAAATAAGATTTTATGACTGCAAGCGTTTGTGATGCGTTAATGACGGATAATTGGAATATTTGCCAGACGAGTATTGCTATGATCGAGTATTGAGCCTCTGAGCCCTGAGTAGGAGTAACACATACCTGATGGTTCTGATGATGCTCCAATGATGACCTCGGTGTTGGATGTCGGTGTCTGCTGGACGGCACGTGCGACCCCTTTTCACGTCGAAAAACAAATTCCTTCCATGTGTCAAGACTCAAAAACTGCAACTCTCGACACACTCTGATTTCTCGATTCTAAGCAATTTCCTCATATCCGTGATTTTGTGAAATGTGTGAAAGCTTACAGTTTCTCTTTTTACAATGTACAGAATTTGGCTAATGCACGGATTGACGCATTGTCTGCATTTCCTTCCTGCATTGCCAGACTCTCAACGAAGACATTTTATTAACATTCTATTTACAACATTATGCTGACTCTTGAATAATAACATTCTGCAGCTTGCATTATATCAGATTCGTAACACTTAATTACCTTAACCTTAATGTTTTATAATATGCGATCCTTGCAACATGAACATTGATTAAAAATAAAATTGAAATTATACTTAATTATTAACTTGAAAAACGAGTAGTGCCACAATATATATATATATATATATATATATATATATATATATATTTAATCGTTGCATACAACTTTGTACATTTTCTGATTCTCTCATACATGATTGTTTTATATTAAAATTGTATTTTTTTTCTTAAGAATTAAATTTACTAACAATCAATCTTCAATAACAGACAAGCTAAGAAAAGGAAAAAAAAAGATAAAAGATACTACAAAAGGTTATAAATTCAAAAGAGTTTTATCCAAAAAAAGTATTATACAAAAGAAAATCAAAAGCATAAGCCATCTGGATTCTGTTATTATATTGTATTGATAGAACTAAAACAAATCCAGTTGTATATAGAGGTAAAGATGCAGCTAAAAAACATCGTAAGATTGTTAGAGAAACCAAGCCACTAGCAAACATATATAAACAAAATACCTAATTACCTTTAATATGCAAACAGAAAAATAATTCAATAAATCTGAATACTGCACTTACAGTAAAATGGAATATACCGCAAAAAATCAAAGAAGTTACATTATGATCATGTAGCTGCATTATGTAAGAATTTAAAAGTTGAACTGCCTAAGTTTGTGCCAGTGATTATACATAATCTAACAGAATGTGATTCTCACTTTTTTTTATTAAAAAGCTTCGATGTAATAAAGAAAAAAAAATATTTAATATCTAATACCGAGAAAGATATGTATTATTGAGTAAAAAAGTTGGATGTATCAATTTCAAATTCATAGATTCATTTTGATTTATATCATTTAGTTTAGAAAATTATCATCAAACCTATAAAAGAACAAATGGTTCATACACAACATTTCTATCCTAATCAAGAACAATTTAAATTTGTAATAAGAAAAGGTATTATCGTTTATCCATACGATTGTCTTGATGATTGGAATAAGTTTAGAAGGGTCATTCTATGTAGAACTGAGCCTGGGTACCGTTATACAAACATTGATATATATATATATATATATATATATATATATATAGATAGATAGATAGATAGATAGATAGATAGATAGCAATTGAGTCTAGCGGTTCTTGGGAAGAAAGGCCTCAAATTAATAAAAGAAATCGGCCACCGTCTATCAATTAAATCAGGAGATAATCGAGCAAAGAGTTTCCTGATTCAACGCATAAGCATAGCCATTCAACCTGGGAACGTGTCGGCTATTTAAATATAATGGGAACGTTACCCACTAGTAAAGAGCTAGAAGAAGTCTTTCTTCTGTGATTGCGGAGAAGTGAGGTTAGGAGTAAAAACAGATATCATTGGTGCATTAATTTATGTATTAGCAATCGAGCAAGGAGTATGGAGAGACAGCTCACAGTCCATAAGTTTATATGAAAAATTGCGGCATGAATGCTGTACCGTACGTCAAGACAGTGACATAACATGACAGGTTTGAGCCCTTGAAAGCAGAAGATTAGTATTACCTGCCGAACATTATGGGAACAAAGTACCGAAGAATAGATATTTACTGTTTTATTTTAAATTTTCATTATAACAGTTTTTTAATAATCATTGCTATTTTACAATTCTTATATATATATATATATATATATATATATATATATATATATATATATATATATATATATATATATACAAGAGCAGATCTAAGGGGGGGCTACGGGGCTATAGTCCCCCCCCCCTTTGACGCTAAGGTTTACACTGGATAAAACGGCAAATTATGGTTTAGCCTCTCCCTTGATCATATCCTGGATCCACCACTGTATATATATATATATATATATATATATATATATATATATATATATATATATATATATATATATATATAAATTCAGTACGTAGTCACGCGGGAGAAAGTCTCCAAGTAATGATAAGAGAACACTTTTTCGCAGTGAAATAAAATTACGTCATCTGGCTTCGCTGAAATCAAGGGTCCGCGTGAGAGCAACTACACAATGAGAATAGTCTAATGTTTCCACCCCTGCAAGAATCAATGCGTTCACGTGTTTGGTGTTAGCGAGGAAAGAAAACGTGAAGGTAAAGTGTATGTGACGTTGTTCGAGTCACACATTATTACAGCTGTTAGGAAAGTGCGAATGAAATATCGATTGTGTTGTGTTCTGTCCATTACGTTGACGTTCGTGAAATTAATGTATGTGCTTCTGGTATTAACGAGTATTCAGGTAGGAAGTTATAAAATACTAACTGTTGTAGTAAGTTATAACTTACTAACTGATTATATGCTATTGAAGTTCAAATATCATTTTATTTTAAAAAATGTCCCGTCCGTTACGTGTTTCATACTGAGAGTGCATTCTCATTGTTTCCTTTCGTACAGATGTATGGTCAAGGTTAATCTTGGGTTACATTAATGTAAGTTGTATTATAAGAGCTTGAAAAGAAAGGAAAGAATATCGGCATGTCATTTAATGTTTACCAGGCTGATGAATATAAAAATATAGTTGTGTTTACAATCCATCAGTTCCTACTATAATTATGTGGCATGTACCGAAACTGTTAGGTACATATATAGAGAGCGATAGAAACACAGAAAGAGAGAGATAAACAGAATTAAACCAACGCCTACATTTCTGAACGTGCGGCATTAGTAAGGTTAGTGAATCACGCGGACTGGAAATAGTCCAACCACATAATGGCACCTCTAGCTCAATATCTTGAAAGTATATATCATATGTTTCTTTTTCAGATGTGCTTTACGGCTCCTATTTTTTATTCATTCATAGGTCCCAAAGAGCTATAGAGAGATGGAGAGAGAATAAATGTAATTGGATTAGTTGTTTTCTTTATTTATAATTCATTTGGTTTACATTTAATGATGTGTATTAAATAATTCCAGGGAAGATTGTGACTACAACTTCCGGTATTCTTTCCCAGGTAAAAATGGATAAAAAAGAAGCTGAGAAAACTAGATTAAGAATGAGAAACTACAGGGAGAAGCTGAAGACAAACTGCCAAGAATGGCAAACGCATCTAAGGAAAGAGGCTCAGATAAAAAGAGAAGCCCGTGCTAAGAAGAAAGCAAGAATGGTAGGAAATTAGAAATTGTTGAATGCAAAGATGTCTATGGAAAGTGCAAGAAAACATAGATACAGAGCAAGACAAAAGGAAAGTTAAGGAGAAAACATCTTAGTGTATTAAGTGGCCTAGGTTTCTTCTCATTTCCACATTTTTTTTGGAAAGGCAATCCAAAGAGTTAGGAAGGTTCTGCCACAAAGTTCACGAAATAAAGATTGTACTCAAGAAACTGCTTTCAGATACTTTTCGAGATGTCGATTGATCCGTGAATTCGTTGACCAAAACGATAAAACCATCTGGGAAGCGACTGTCTACTGAACAAGTACGTACGGTTGAAGGCTTTCTGCAGAGATGATGTAAGCCGTCAGTCCCCTGGGAAAAAGGACTTTAAAAGTGTTAAGTGCAGTGATGGTGATAGAATGAAGTTACAGAAAGGTCATATGATGATGACAATTAAAGAAGCTTATCGTCTGTTTACAATTGAAAACCCTATGGTTAAGATTAAACTCAACAAATTTTGTGGACTACGACAAAAGTTTGTGTTACCGTCATGAAAAATGCCTCATAATATTTGTGTGTGTGTAAATATCATTCAAATTTTACCTTAATTATTGATGCTTTGGCGAAGAAGACACCTTGCTTTCCCTCCACCAACAGTGGGATCCGAATAGTGCATAAGAGGATTATGTGAAAGCTGTAAAGAAATCACTTCTTTCTTGCCCGAACCCAGAAGCAATGGTACGATATAGATGGCCGCCTGAAGCAAGTATTTGCTGAGGAGTCCATAGTTAATTCTATAAATGAACTTCAGGGTGAACTGACACATTACAAGGCTCATTATTTTGGGAAAAGGACACAAGAAAAACATTTTGAATATAAAAATAGAAGTGTGGAAGGATGTGAAGCAGTGTTGCAAGTGGACTTCGCAAAAAACTATACTACTCTAACACAAGATGAAACAAAAAGTGCACATTGAAATCATCAAGTTGAAATTTTCACATGCGTTGCATCGGTTAAGAATCATACCATCTCATATGCTATTGGGAGTGATCATGTGTTTCACGATAAGGTTAGTGTGTGGTGTTTTTTGAAGATAATTATTAGCGATCTTCGATCAGATTTCAATGTTTCTGAAGTGTCTATATTTTCTAATGGATGTGCCGCGCAGTTTAAAAACAAGTTTAACATTGCGAACATGTGTCACATGGAAAAGGATTTCGGAGTACAGGGAGAATTGAATTTCTTTGCAACATCATATGGTAAAGGAGCTGTAGATGGTGTTGGTGGGACTTTAAAAAGAACTGTCTGGCATAGCAGAGGGTTAAAGAAAGAAATGTGATGGTAAGTTCAGCCAAAGAATTTTTTTCATGTTGCTTCTTATTGTAAAGTGGAAAAACTCCATTTTGTTGACACTCGAACAATAGATATGCAGAAATCTGTCCTACAAAACAGGTGGGAAACTGTTAGGGCTATACCATACATTCAAACTAAACATTACTTTAGGAGCATCAATCCATTTCAGCTTGTAGTTGGACGAACAGCTTTATCAGAACTCCATGCATATACAGTATTAGACAAGGACGATTGTAGTAGTAGCAGTAGTTCTGATTTGGATTTGAGTATATTTAATGCACAAGAAGCAGTAGAACAGACACTGCCTTTTTCTGATGTGTACTCTGACGATGAAAACGAAATTTTTGATTAACTATGTTCATATCGCATATTGTAAATGTACTGCTAAATATAACGATTGGATTTCAATGATACTTTAATACCGCGGTCCAGTTCGACTATGGGTGTCGTGGGTGCCAGAGGGAGCTCACCTCTTTACCAAATAGACGTGGCAATGATCATGGAGCTAGAAAGATGGAAGAAACGCCACTCGCAAGCTTTTGCACAACTGAAAACAAACAAGAGCGGGCCTAATTCATGCACCGTGCGTAGTCTTTTAGATCTAGCATGAAACATATGATATAGCATGAAACACCGGGCTACGACCATCGTCTCGCACCTACTTTCTTAGCGTTTTTACCATGTCCTCTCTTTTTTCTCTCTATGTAATATCAGTTATGATTTTGTTGCAATAGTTTATTCACATACAATAGTACTTTGTGGTCTAAGCAGCAAGGTTTAGCACTTTGCCCTCCTGAGATATTACGCCTCCAAAATGGCATAAAAGTCACAAACTTGAACTTTCGGACCCCCACAAATCTACGGTGCCGGTAGTATCATAGCTATGGATATTTCTGCAGACTCTTTACGTGCAGTGATATTCAGCACAAAACTTATTAACTCTACGCTTTATGCCATTCCAGAATACAGCCCCATTAAAAGTGTAATTTTCTGTGTTTTTTCTGTTGATTTCATGTATTAGTTTGCAGCCTTGCATATTTATTGTGAAGCAAAAGTTTATATTTTCCGTGTACCTCAGTCTCTCCTGTAAACATTCGTTTTTCTTGGTGTTCGTCTAGCTGGTACGTCTTGAGCAACTGTAGTTTTCGTACAGATTCTCTATTCACACGTACTTAACATAGAAAGAGTCACCTTTCTTAATTTTGAAAATAAATCCGGCTACTGTATAGCAGACAAAAAATTCATTTCAAATGTTCAACTGTTTTCAAGTATTGATGACACAAACAACGTCGATTTCAATGTGGAGAAAAGACCAGGAATTGTCCCTTTCGTCCTCTAAGTTTGAATTTACAAAACGCTAGGATATGCCCACTCTTTTTAGTGAGGAGTTTATATACATAGTTTAATATTCTCAATTCAAAGAATTCGTGATATACATTTTTGCGTTAATTTTGGATGCCGGTGGGATTCACAGTTCTCTCTTACTAACTAATTTAGTTAAAATAGATTCAGTGGTTAAGATTTACCTTTATTTGGGCTTATTTTGCGATTATACATACATTAATTTTGTACCTTTATCATCTTTGCTTTAGTGTATAAAAGAAACATTATCTGGTTAATATTACGCAGAAACTCTTATGGGTCAATCTACACGAAGTGGTAAAGAGCAGGTTGCTCGACCATCTCCGAAAATTATCGAAATCGGAGTGTGTTGAACCGTGTGTATAAGGTCATTCTTGTAGGTATAAGTGTTCCTGAATGGCGGCCATTTTTGTTGTCACTGGCGTGCCAATTTTTGCATTTTGCAAGCGTTTACGAAAACTACAGTTGTTCAGGACGTACCAACTAGACGAACACCAAACAAAAACGAATGTTTACAGGAGAGACTGAGGTACACGGAAAATATAAACTTTTGCTTCTCAATAAATACGCAAGGCTGCAAACTAATACATGAAATCAACAGAAAATTACACTTTTAAAGGGGCTGTATTCTGGAATGGCATAAAGCGTGGAGTTCATAAGTTTGGTGCAGAATACCACTGCACGTAAAGAGTCTGCAGAAATATTCACAGCTATGATACTACCGGCACCGTAGATTTGTGGGGGTTCGAAAGTTGAAGTTTGTGACTTTTATGCCACTTTGGGGGCGTAATATCTCTGGAGGGCAAAGTGCTAAAACTTGCTGCTTAGACCACAAAGTACTGCTGTATGTGAATAAACTATTGCAATATAATTATGACTGATATTACATAGAGAAAAAAGGGAGGACATGGTAAAAACGCGAAGAAAGTAGGTGCGAGACGATGGTCGTAGCCCGGAAGAATTTAAATGTTTGCATATGTTTCATGCTAGATCTAAAAGACTACGCACGGTGCATGAATTAGGCCCGCTCTTTTTTGTTTTCAGTTGTGCAAAAGCTTGCGAGTGGCGTTTCTTCCATCTTTCTAGCTCCATGATCATTGCCACGTCTATTTGGTAAAGAGGTGAGCTCCCTCTGGCACCCACGACACCCATAGTCGAACTGGACCGCGGTATTAAAGTATCATTGAAATCCAATCGTTATATTTAGCAGTACATTTACAATATGCGTGATATGAACATAGTTAATCAAAAATTTCGTTTTCATCGTCAGAGTACACATCAGAAAAAGGCAGTGTCTGTTCTACTGCTTCTTGTGCATTAAATATACTCAAATCCAAATCAGAACTACTGCTACTACTACAATCGTCCTTGTCTAATACTGTATATGCATGGAGTTCTGATAAAGCTGTTCGTCCAACAACAAGCTGAAATGGATTGATGCCCCTAAAGTATTGTTTGGTATAAATGTGTGGTATAGGCTTAAGATGCCTCACCCCAGCGAAATTAAAATACCGCTAATTTTACTGTAATTATGTGATATCTTCAAATAGATAAAAGATAATTGAAATGTGGAACAAGAGCGCCTTAGACAATATTATTTTGCGTCAGGTACCGTTATCACAAGTCACTTACTGGATTTCCGTTTTCAGCCGTTTAGAAATGCAAAAGTAAATGCCGATTTTGAAAATGGCTCGAAATCGAAAGCAGATAAGTGAGTCGTGATAACGGTATCCCATGTAAAATGATATTGTCTAGGGCGCTCTTGTTCCATATTTGGATTATCTTTTATCTATTTGAAGATATCACATAATTTCTTCAAAATTAACGGTATTTTAATTTTTCTGGGATGAGGCCTCTTAAGAGTTTAACACCTGTTTTGTAGGACAGATTTCTGTATGCCTATTGTTCGAGTGTAAACAAAATAGAGTTTTACCCCTTTACAATAAGAAGCAGCATGAAAAAAATCTTTGGCTGAACTTACCATCACATTTCTTTCTTTAACCCTCTGCTATGCCAGACAGTTCTTTTTAAAGTCCCACCAACACCATCTACAGCTCCTTTACCATATGATGTTGCAAAGAAATTCAATTCTCCCTGTACTCCGAAATCCTTTTTCATGTGACACATGTTCGCAATGTTAAACTTGTTTGTAAACTGCGCGGCACATCCATTAGAAAATATAGACACTTCAGAAACATTGAAATCTGATCGAAGATCGCTAATAATTATCTTCAAAAAACACCACACACTAACCTTATCGTGAAACACATGGTCACTCACAACAGCATATGAGATGGTATGATTCTTAACCCATGCAACACATGTGAAAACTGTAACTTGTTCATGATTTCAAGGTACACTTTGTGTTTCATCTTCTGTTAGAGTAGTATAGTTTTCTGCGAAGTCCACTTGCAACACTGCTTCACATTCTTCCACACTTTTATTTTTATATTTAAAATGTTTTTCTTGTGTCTTTTTCCAGAAATAATGAGCTTTGAAATATGTCAGTTCACCCTGAAGTTCATTTATAGAATTAAATATGGACTCGACAAATACTTGCTTCAGGCGGCCATCTATATCGTCGCATTGCTTCTGGGTTCGAGCAAGAAGGAAGTGATTTTCTTACAGCTTTCACATAATCTTTTCGGATCCCACATTGCAGCATACTTCTTGCATAAGGTCACTGTTGGTGGAGGGATAGCAAGGTGTCTTCTTCGCCAAAGCATCAATAATTAAGGTAAAATTTGAATGATATTTACACACACACAAATATTATGAGGCATTTTTCATGACGGTAACAAAAACTTTTGTCGTAGTCCACAAAATTTGTTGAGTTTAATCTTAACCATAGGGTTTTCAATTGTAAACAGACGATAAGCTTCTTTAATTGTTATCATCATGTGACATTTCTGTAACTTCATTCTATCACCATCACTGCACTTAACACTTTTAAAGTCCTTTTTCCCAGGGGACTGACGGCTTACATCATCTCTGCAGTAAAGGGTTTCAAGCGTAAGTACTTGTTCAGTAGACAGTCTCTTCCCAGATGGTTTTATCGTTTTGGTCAACGAATTCACGGATCAATCGATATTTCGAAGAGTATCTGAAAGCAGTTTCTTGAGTGCACTCTTTATTTCGTGAACTTTGTGGCAGAGCCTTCCTAACTCTTTGGATTACCTTTCAAAAAAAAAAAAAAAAAAAAAAAAAAAAAAAAAAAAAAAAAAACATGAGAAGAAACCTAGGTCGCTTAATACACTAAGATGTCTTCTTCTTAACTCCTTTTGTCTTGCTCTGTATCTATGTTTTCTTGCACTTTCCATAGACATCTTTACATTCAATAATCTCTAATTTCCTACCATTCTTGCTTTCTTCTTAGCACGGGCTTCTCTTTTTATCTGAGCCTCTTTCCTTAGATGCGTTTGCCATTCTTGACTGTTTGTCTTCAGCTTCTCCCTGTAGTTTCTCATTCTTAATCTAGTTTCTCATTCTTAACCAAATGAATTATAAATGAAGAAAACAACAAATGTAATTACATTCATTCTTTCCCCATCTCTCTCTATCTCTTTGGGACCTGTGAATGAATAAAAAATAGAGGCCGTAGAGCACATTTGAATAAGAAACATATGACATATACTTTTCAAGATGTTCAGCTAGAGGTGCCATTAAGTGGTTGGACTATTTCCAGTCCGCGTGGTTCACTAACCTTACTAGTGCATAGTGAAAGAACGTTTATTTCTCCGCACGTTCAGAAATGTAGGGGTTGGTTTAATTCTATTTATGTCCCTATTTCTGTGTTTCTATCGCATTCTATATTCCAAAACTTTGTCTCATATAGGTTGTATATCTTGCTTGTCTTCTAAGCGGCTAAAAATGTCTGCAGGATGACGCTGACTTTCAATGTGTTTAATTTCTAAATTGTAATCCGCTAAGAATATTTTACAGCGACTAAATTTCCCGACTTTGTCCAGCTGGGTATTGAGTGAAGCGAAGCATTTAGCATCTATAAATAATTTAAATTTTCTATTCAATAAGAAATGTCGAAATTTTCGAATAACATATATCAATGCATATAGTTCTTTGTGCCATGTTGAGGCCTTTCTCTCGCTTTGGTAAAACGTCTACTAGAATAGGAAACAACACGTTCCTCATTAGTTTTAGGGTTGTAACATGCCAATATGCCGCCTGCGGAGGTTGACGATGCATCTGCATATGCTCGGATTTTCAATGATGGATCAGAATGAAACGAAGATGGAGCTTGTATAATATCCTTCTTAAGTTTTTCAAATAGCTCATCATCACTGTTTTGGAAAATAGAGCCTAATAAATTGTCTACACTCCGAGCCGCGAAATGTTTTTCCCTTAAGAATGGACTATTATATAGAACTCAGAAACATCCCCAATTACGACTGCTGTATTTACTCTGTGTGCCGAAATCTTTGTTAAGCAAATGGTTTGAGGCTATCCATAACAACCCAATGGCACCACATTTTGGGTATATAAGACATACCAGTCGGCACTTAGGAAATATTATTTTCCTAATATGAAAGCTTACATAGCCAATAGCATAAAAACATTTTAATCATTCTCACTTCTTACTTCCAATAAATAAATAAATAAATAAATAAATAAATAAATAAATAAATAAATAAATAAAATAAAAAATAAAACACACACCACTAGGAAGAAGAAAATATAAAAACACTTCAGACGGATAAAAACACTTTCCATAGCGATACAAACGTTTCCTCTTTGTTTTATAAAAGCTGATTCATTATTCTGCAACTGAATGAAAGAATGCTGAGATCTGCATTTCCGCATTTAAGAGGCAACTGACCTTTACAAGGACAGCTAACTTTTAATTCTATATTTTCATCGATATATATATTTTTTTTTTCGTTTCCTCTGTGAACTACATATTGTCACCGACATTATACAACTTGAATATTGTACAGGATGTTCCAAAAGTTATGACCTCTCTTACACTATACAGGATGACCAGGAATTCAGGACCATAATTATCATCATCATTGGCATTTTAAATTGGATTATTTTATTGAAATACATATGCTTAGTGCAAATATTTTAGAAATTTTCACCTTATACAGAGTGACCAAGATATCACGCCGTTCGCGTAACGAACTTTCCAATATAAATCATCTTTATATCTCTGTATTAATTGCAACTTTTTTAGTATTTGTAACTCTTATTATTTTATATATTATATATCCGTCTTCGCTTAATACCAAAAATATCCAAAACGCCTCGCTTAGAAGTATCTCCTCCAATTCCGATGGACACATTTAATACCAATAATATGACTAAGGAGCAACCGACATTACAGGCTCCAACGCCACTCACTATAAGTGAACTAATATATGTGTATTAAGCCAAAGCCTTAAACAGGCCTACCTCGAGGTAAATGAAGTGACATATAAAAAAAGCAACGATCCTGCCTGTGATTAGGGACTAACTGTTTAGTGCTTTCTTCCGCTACCTTATTACTGCTCCGAAAAGTGAATTTTGTTTCAGTGTTGCAAGTGTTATTAATGTTTTTAGTGATTTTTTTGTGTGATACCTCAGTGTTGCCAACCCTCATATAAAGAAAAATAATAATACACCAGCTTATATTTTAGACAAGCCAGGGGTGTGTGATATCTTATGTGATGTTGTAAACAAACAATTCCACGCATCAGTGTTTACAAACACCACCACGTGTTTCGGCAAGAGGATCTCCCACCAGATGGGACTACAGTCACATGCAGACGACGGCTTCTGGCCCCTCCCACGGAGCATAAGACGACATCGGAACAGCAGCGCCACCGCCACCCAAACGACCCTATAAATTGGATGGACGAAGACAACTCGACACCAGTTTTCTGGTGACCCTCCTCTGTTCTTCTACGGGACTACGCCTATCCTATCTCCTGGCTTAGCCTGCTATGGGGTTCTGTCTGAAAATCCTAACCTCAGCCGCTTAGCCTGCTACGGGGCTCTGTTGGCTACTGAACCCGCCTCTGCTTGATACGGAGCACTGGTTCCTTAAATCTCCTCTGCTTAGCGTGCTACGGGGCTCTGTGGAGATCCTGTCTGCGACCTTACGGTCAAAGACTACCTATTTCTAACCTTTCATACTAGAGGGATTATTTTGTATAGTATTTTGTGAAAATACTTTTATAGTGAAACCTTTTATAATAAAACTGGTAGTGGGAGTCTATTTCGGACGCTCTTTTTATTAAATGGTCTACCTATAACCAATATAAGACAAAACTTTACAATATATTCATAACAGTTTCGGTACAAGCCACATAATTATAGTACGAACTGAAGCATTGTAAGCAAAACTATATTTTTATATTCATCAGCCTGGTAAACATTAAATGAAATGCTGATATTCTTTCCTTTCATTTCAAGTACTTATAATGCAACTTATATTAATGTAAACCAAGAATAACTTTGACCCTACATCTGTACGAAAGGAAACAATGAGAATGCACTCTCAGTATGAAACACGTAACGGACGGGACATTTTTTAAAATAAAATGATATTTGAACTTTCAACAGCATATGATCAGTTAGTAATTTATAACTTACTACAACAGTTAGTAGTTTACAACTTCCTACCTGAATACTCACGAACGTCAACATAATAATGAACTTTCTTTCCTTTCAGCGCAAAGGACGGAACACAACACAATCGATACTTCATTCGCACTTTCCTAACAGCTGCAATCATGTGTGACTTGAACAACGTCACATACACTCTACCTTCTCGCTTTCTTTCCTCGCTTACAAACAAGGATTTGTAACCAATTCGATGTCTATGTTCGGGCGGCAATTTATTTGTAACCGCTCAGTGTTCGGGTCGCTGTTCGGGCTACCATTTATTTGTAACCACCCGGGTGTAGGGTCACTGTTCGTGGTTGTGTCCTCCGTGGTCCTGCCAATAAGTATTCTGCTGAGACCTGAACGTACCTGGATAGGACGATGAAGGACCTCTCCAAGAAGGGGTTACAAATTGTTTTTAAATCGCTCATCGGTCTCAATGTTGAGATGAGCATTAGGCGCCGAAAGCTTCGGATATCTCGTCTCGAAAACCTCACGGACGATCAGACGGTCATCCAGCCCATAACACACACAAACATCATTCACACACACAACGAAAACACGCTGGATTAAATAACACTATACATATTTATTAGAATACTATTATATAAAAAAATAACAAAGAGGAATGAACACAACACTTAACACAGAATATGTGTAATAATCTTCATTACTAAAATGACACTTTGTTTCTTTAATGCACTGTGGCCCTTTATATATAGGAGATTATGTTTGAAATTTCATTATGAATGCTTCTCTCACACCATCGACGAACCTGGAGGATTAGCACTGGGGGAAAAGTTGCCGGGATAGTCCTACGTAGAAATCTAGTCGCTGCGCCGAACAATTCTGAAGCGTTAAGATGAGTCTTTAGCAAATTAAAAAAGAAAGTCTCCAAAGTAGAATGCCAATGTTGGAGGGCGCGTTTATAACTTTTTTGGCGCACAAGGTTTATGAACCTGGGACTTATTGATTGGGGCTAGACGTAAGAAAACGTCCTTCACCGGATAATAGCTTGTGCCCCTTAACACAAAGTCAGACTTAATTCCCGACGCAACGTGCATGATGGCTGCACACAATTCCGGAGTTAAACTCCCCGAGCTCAAAAGTTTAAAATGCAAGCTGGAATGGTTTACTGAAGAGTGTTGACAGTTCATTCCAAAAACCACTCAGTTAACTCACCTGTATGCACATACAAACAGAATACGGAAAAAAATATGTTAATTTTAGTCTACTGGCCACGATGCACGAGACATTGCGATAAGTCGGGCGTGAGAAAGTACAGATAAGGAACTGCAAAAGCGATGAGGCTGGTGCCATTCGGTCACTTGAACATTTGTTCTGGTCTATCCTGCTCTAAACTACTGCAATATTTCCATATGCGATTAAAGAAAGCACCTTAGTTTAGTTCCAAATAACTGCAGAATATATACTGTGCATATAATAAGTCAGGGAGAAACACTGAGAAGATTCGTCACTCACTGAAATGTTCTCACCAAAAAGCAATGTTTTAAATATATATATATGAAAAAACAATAAGAGACTTCTTTGTCCAGTTGCGTGGGAAGAAACCAATTCTCACCGAAGAAAGAACCGATTTGCGTAGCAGAATATACTATAAATCGAAAAAAATAATCACTGTCTTTACGAAATATACAGAGCTTCACAAAAATACTTCTATAACCTGGTACCGGTTATAGATGGCGCCTGTTGTGTGGAACGACTTGTCAAGTACACACGTAAGCAGGTTGATGGCCGTATAATGAGATTCAAATAAAATTAAGTTTTCCACCAAATTTTAAAATTAGTTAGTTGGTAACACTCTGATATGGTGTGACACGTGCATAAACGATGAATGGTTTTTCACCTGAAAAAGGGCTATTTGAAATAGCTAAACAACTTGTTCACGCACTACAACATGATGATGTTCCTGCGTGAGCAATGTTCAATCCAAGTGTTCCATGAAGTAATAAGATCTTTTTAAATGTCTGCTGTAGTTGGGTTTCCTTATCTTCCGTTTCTTTACATGTTGAAACCATGCTATCTTCCTGTGTTGAATGTCCTCCATGGTTCTCCAACGATGAGTTGATGAAGGGAGAAGGGGAGATTTTTTAACACTGATGTGAGAAATGAGTTGTGGTTAAAACACCTGTATGATAACTTTTTTTTTCACTGAAAATACGCAGATAGCGTTTATAGGCCTATTTAAGTTCTTATTTTTTCTTTAAACACTAATAAATATTTTTCGTAAAATCTTTTAAGTGTTCCGTTTCAATCACTTTGTTTGGTATAATATGAAGTAAATATGCACTCAATAACTATTCATTATAATATCGACTTCAAGAATTATCAAACATTGTAATAAAAGTTATTATTGAAAATTAAGTTGTTAAATATTGTTACCTATATCCATCAATGCACTGAGCAAACAGACACACAAATACAGAAACACTAATTGAAATACGAAATAATAAGCTACATAATGTAGATAAGTAGGAAAAACACGAATAGGATATTTTGCATATACACAGAAAAAACTGAAAACAATAATAGATATTTAGTATACTGCTTAAGATAGTGAATTTGAAAATATACAGAGTATTCTCCTATATACACAGAAAATACACGAAACAATAACAGAAAAGCATGTGAAAGCCGAAAAACGAAACAATAAAAGGAAATACAGGAAACAATAATGTCAAAATACATATGATGATCTCTACAATTGCATTTTAATGCTTCATTTTATATTAATATTTTGTAACAATAACAACAATGAAATTTAAACATGATTTCTAAGGAGCAAATGCAATTTGAATAAATATTATGTTACAGGTGGATGGATCAACATTTAAAGCTTAAACCTAAAATACTGTTAAATTTCTCTGAACGTTGATATATTATTTTTATTATTTTATTCTTCTCTTGTTTCTGTTGTACTAGAGAAACATCTCCTCCAGTTCCCTTCCAGGCGGCAACCTACCAAGAACTGACGAAACGTTGCCACGTTGGACCGCAACGGATATACGTTGGAATAAGAAGGATGCTGAACGAACATATACAGAAACGATAGATATGCGTCTGCCTACCTCTCTGATAAAATCAAGGCTTCTAGAACCCCATGCTCCACTGGTCTCGATGGCTATTGGAGCAAGTATAAATGTATCGAGGAGATTACTGTATTTCCTTTCCTTTTCTGCCTTTCTACGTCTAGCAACTTCCCCAGCATTCACAACGGTCAATGGGAGGCGTAAATGGGGGAATGTGTTCGAACATGTAAAATCCCATACTAGAGATTTGCCTCTCGTCCAAGGTATTAATGTAGTGCCATCAGGTCGTTTACCATCGGAACGACAACAGCCTGACGGTTCACGAATCGAAGGAATTTCTGCCGTCGTGAGGGCTCGCAAAATGATATCATTAACAGATGAATGTCTTGTGTTTCTGCCTATGCTCTTCATGCATGAAAGGCCATGCAGCCCGCGTTGAGTAACTTGATCCCCGCAAGCTGGACAGCGATGTGGCTGACAAACAGCTGAACCCTGTCTTAGAGCTACTGCGATTCGAAAAGTTTCATTAGAATGTGAAGACCTAATTGGGGAGAAGGTAACGCATTTAACCATGCACCAGCATGGGGAGATGACGCAGCAAGAAGTCTAGCTTAATCTTCTGGAACAGCAAGGCATTGTAAAACAAGTTTATGGAAATGTACTGCTATTGGTGTGTACCAAGATGCCTGAAACCTCTTTTGCTGATTTCCGGAAGATCTGTATCTGTTATATTTATCCATTTGGTAGAGCCTTCACCTATCCCATCTGAGTCCAGGTGGTAGGAGGGAGGAGAGAGCCTCGATTAAACAAAGGGATCCGTGGTAGGACGCTAAAAAGGTAAAAATCACCATATCAACAGTTCGTCGAATACCAAGGCCTCCAAATCCAACAGATAAGGATGCTTGCATCCAAGATTCGTCACTCGAGGAGCAGTTCAAAATTGACTCCAGACCCATTTTGAGGATATGATCATATTTCTTCAGCAGTGGAGTTTCATTCCAAGATGGAAAGCACCGTAGAAAGTAGTTTAGGCGTGGGATTGACAATGAAGCACGTAGAAGAAAAAAAAAGAGCTCCGTGTGCTGAAATCGAGTCAAGAGAGACAGGAAATATTCTAATTTGATTATTTTGTTTGATAGCACAGTTGTAAATGCTTCCTTTGTGAGAGCAGAACCTACAAGACAAGCATCCTGTTTGCTTAGGAGACGTATTCCTGGGGCAACTTCTCCAAATCTTCTGAATAATTGGTCGGATGTGACTTCATCTGATCCAAGAAAACCAACTTCGCATTTTGAGAAATTCAAATGTAAGCCAAGAGCTGATGCTTTCTCATTTATATGTGTTAACGTTGAAAGGACTGCCTCAGGTTTGTCAGCAATAGTCCCATCATCCAAATACCAGATGTTTAGTTCAGTATTAATCGAATGTACTAAAGAATGTATTGTTATGTCAAAATGTGCTGGGCCTAAGGGATCGCCTTGTACTCCTCTCTGGGATGAAATAGTGTCTTGGCCTAAGAATAGGTTACTGGGTTGAGCGTAACACTGGTGAACATATGGGTATATTGCGGGAAAATATTTCAATATTTCAGTAAACATGGAGTCCCGGCGAAGTTCATTAAAAGCGTTGCGAAAATCCAGCTTTACGATAGCCTTTGGAGCGTTGTGAGTGGAGGAGAAATATACCCTGGTTGCATGAACGGCTGTTTCGACTCCGTTGGGAATACAACTCCAAGTTGATGGGGAGACAAAAAGTTCTTAAGAGGCTCTCGTATTCTGAAGCATATAATTCTGGCTGACATTCTGCGCCAAATGTTCCCTATGGCGATAGGTCTGATTCCACCACATTTCTTTTTCAGAGCGATAAGTCTGGCTCCTAAAAACCAAGGTCGAACTTTTAAGGGAATTTTTCCTGAAATAATTAGATATAACAGATCACAAAGTGATTTTAATAGCTCTTCCTTCGATTCGAGTACTTAGCAAGATAAAAGATCTTTGAGAATCGAAGGGCGAAGACCATCTAGATCTCCCGAGCTGCCAGATTGAAAATAATGTATAGCATTTTTAACTTCGTTTGTTGAAACTCCTTGAACCCTGTTTTGATCTTCTGGAAAATTCGGTGAAGTAAATGTTGCAGGGTAGGCTGGGTGTTTCTCCAACAACGTCTCAAACACTGAAGCGACAGGGGCTGGTATTGTATCATCTGACATTAGTAAACGGGCTGCTCCTCGGATATCACCATCGCCTAGTTTGTTTTCAATAATTTTCAGATTTGACACATTCTGTTTAGGTATAGATTGTTTGATCTTTGGCGATTGTAAGGTTAAGGCGTCAATACCTATATTATCCCAAACACGAACTCTTTGTTTTACCCATGAGTTAAGGTTCTTTACATTCTCGGATTGTTTGGGAGCAGTTAGTGCTACAAATGGAAATATAAACAGGTTGATCCATTCTCTTTCTCCATTTGAAATAGTTACTTGCTATAATAACTTGGAAAGTGCATCGGCAACCTCAGTTCGAGACTGACGGGGAACATGTCTTAGGATGTGTGTAGAGGATCTTAATGACGTCAACAGTTTACGCAAGTTAGATAACGTTAAATCTTGTGTGCTACCATTGCATTTAGTGATACTTACATTTATGGCTCTATATAGTTAGGAAAGCTATTATTATTGATATGAAGACAATTCTCTTCTGCATTTATGATCGGATGCTTTTTACCTATATGAATGGCTAATCCTCTTGCATTCACATAAAACTTTCCACAATGGGGACAAGGTAACACCTTCGCAGATCTAGGATTGGCTCAAAAGTGGCCTCTAGCAGGCCTGCCAGTGCTGGAGTCAAAGTCATTGCCGGGGTTATCGGTTTCACCTGATTCCGCTGAATTAACTGATGGAGATTGAACACTGGGAACGTTGCTTGAAGATTCCATTAGTTCATATCGTATATCTATGTGTAACAAGGTGCACAACAAAATAAAATAATTTTTATCAGTGATAAAGAAGTATTGATGATATTAATATTTAAGAAAGTTTAAATATTCGTTTTTAACGAATTTCCGTTGCTGTTTATTTCATTATTAGAATACAATGTCGGAATTATAACGTTCGATAGTTCTTTTATTTCGTTATAAGAAGATAACCACTAAGCATATTTTTGAACGGATTTCACCATTTTTGTCTAGGAGACGTCGTGGACACACACATATAACACAAACATGTCCATCAAAAGTATTTCCTCTCTTTCGACCGAAAACATTGCAGAGAATATCCTTAGGCTTGTGCACTGATCACAACAATAACAACACAAGTGTTTTTTAATATACTGATATCTGTATTTAAACTATTAGAATATGAATGAATATGAAAATAGCAAACATGTTAAAGGTATTAAAATATTAAAATTATTGTCAAAGTTTCGATATTACTATAATACTCGTATATTTGAAAAATATAAAAACCATTGAAAAAGTAAAATGAATGAAGATGTAAACACATGAAAAACTGACAATATACAAACAAAATAAGGTTTTCACCTGTGTGTCCGACTTTTTAAATGATCGTTCCTTGTGTTGTCTGGGAAAAAAAGAACGAAAAATCGTGTCAAAATTGACGTTCAAGTAATTCCAAGAAATAAGCATGATTTTGCATATCAAGGAAAAGATTGTGATTTCGTTGATATGTATGAAGAAAATTAGGTGCGCCATAAGATCAAAATGACATCTGCTCGCCATGTGAAAATCGAGACTTTAATTCAATAATGCTCAATACAACAAATGATTTCATTCTGAAACAAAGTTATTATTAGCTTAGGCCTAGAATAATGGTTGTTGTTCACTTCCAAAAACATAAACATTGTAGGGTTACCAGAACATGTGGGTATTATCTGCAAGAGAACTTAATAAAGCGTTGAAAACTATACGGTGTTGATCCAAGTTTCTCAAAGGTCTGAATCAAGGAAGTTGACTCACTAGTGCAAACATTCCTGAAAATAAACGGTCATTACGCCATGAATTGACCAAAACTATAGGTGGGAAAAATGTGTAATACTACGCGTACTTACACACAAAATATGCCATCGACACTTGCGATGCAGAACTAGAAACGTGAAAAGGTCTGCAACCATAGGCACTTACAAAATGTTTCTATACATAACTGAAATATAAACACTTTCATATTCAGTAAAATACACGTATGTTCCCTGGAACATAACATACGTCTTCCGCCTAAAAAAAGATGTGTAAACACACAAAAATGCTTTCGTAGCATTGTAAAGATATGTCTTTATAAGACAAAATACATGAGACCTATGAAAAGAAAAACATGGGATACAAACATGAAAATATAGTCATCGACTTTACAACTTTCTGGTCGGTCTGAAACATCAAGATTAAATTCCCTACAAAACAGTTATGTCATTCCACGACAGTTATACTTTTTTTAGGCATCTTCGCTAAAAAAATATTTAAAATGTATGATAGTAGGTGGTACGTTGGTATGGCCAACGAAGTGTCATTGAAAATAAAGAATGTACGTGTGAATTTCATGGTACCAGCTGAGTACTCTGTGCTGTCATGGCCACTGCGAAAAGATGAAGTCTGGATACCATTCCATGAAATTGTATCTTTATTACCCTGGAAGTACCTTTATTACAAAGTAGCAATGGACAAACATACAGACCGGATGATAATAGTTACCGGAAAGTACTAGCATGCCTTAAAAAGTAAGAAAAGGTATGTTGTTTTGCAAAGTGTTAGTTCATATAAGTTTCGACATTTGAAATCATTTATGTTTCACAACATGCACGTATCATTTGCTTACGTAGCCTGTTTCACATGTTTATTATGTTCCTTCTCACTTCGTGTCCATGTTTTTTTCTTTATTTATTAGAACGTTCAATTTCTTATTACTAATACTGAACTATAATTTTAACTCACAGAACTGTACTATTTTGTAATAATTAATTTCTTTTCATGGCAGGTTGTTTTTTCTTACAGTCTTACAATATATGTACACGATTAGTGTAAATGATTTCACTTGGCGCACACGCACTTCTTGACCTCCATTCTTCATATCCGTTCTAAACCTGAAAGATTGCCGACACTTTGACAAAAGCGAAAATTTACAATGGAAGGAAACACATCAGGGTTTCGAAATTCACACAAGTTGTTTCTTACATAAGTAGAAATATTCCTCCAAAACATCACACTGATATTCAACTCTCAACATATTTAAATAGGGCTGTGAAAATAAGCAAAATGTTTAATTTTCACAATGGTATCAACTTTAACCTCGCAAAAATCCTGCAAATAAAGTGTAAACAGCTCTGCATTACTGGTGCATATAGTACCACCCTGTAAGGTACTGCACACAAACACAGGCATTTTTTGTCTTATCTAGGAAATCTGTGGCACGTTAAAAAATATGAGCTTTATAAACGGTAATGTAAAAGAAGTGCTGCCTTTGACATGTTATATATCTAAACATAAAATGATCATGTCACTTTCAACATATTACTTCATTACAACGTTGCATA
This sequence comes from Thermobia domestica, assembly GCF_964235325.1. Classification (NCBI taxonomy): domain Eukaryota; kingdom Metazoa; phylum Arthropoda; class Insecta; order Zygentoma; family Lepismatidae; genus Thermobia; species Thermobia domestica. The sequence continues at coordinate 229,377,776 of NC_137462.1, forward strand.
TATTTATTGCAGAATAAGTTTTACCCATGTAACATAATTAGTAACCGAGTTCTTGGTCATTGAAAACTTAAATAATCAGCGTGTTCAGCAAGTCACGATGCAGACTGCCTAATTTCTAGGTCAATTTCGCAGGAACTGGTAGCAACAGGAAAATAAAATATTACATACTTTCTTAGGAGGGATTTAGGTACGTTTGTGCCAAATTTAATCAAAATCCCAGATGGTCACCTGGAGACTGTTGAACCATTTATAATGGAATAACCCTGTAGTGAGTTTTATTACAAAGTTTAGTTGAGTTCTGATAGAGAACAATTGAATTATAATTGATTATTTCATAAACAATTGTTGGCTCCAACAATGGCAGGATCAATAATATGGAAATTTGACAAATAGCATTCGCTACGCATTGTTATGTTCATATTGCTTAGTTAGTTGGTTTTGGCTAAGTTCTTTATTAGTTCGCTATTTTTATGCTCGTTTTTTGTGTAATCTTCCCATACAATATCACTGCTGACTTTGGTGTCATCCATTGAGCTAAAAATAAACTAATAGAACGTCCAAAAAAACGTTAAGGTGGGGCGTAGATCAATATTCTGTGTTTGGGGTGCCGTGAAAAATTGATACACTAAGGCCGCCCTGAACCTAAAACGCTTCGGAACCACTAGCTTAAGACAATCTCATATGTTCCAATTTTTCATTCTAGCTATTACTACACATGCATTTAAAGCCATAAATCTAGTTAACATAGAGGTCAAAACTAGGAAACAATAATGTAGTTGTGCTTTAATAAATTTATAGAATAATTGATCTTTCACTTTCTTTTACATACAAGTTTTCTCGGGACTATAAGCTAGGTGAAAATATTGACTTCCGACGTTCTGAATCCTGACGTTGCATTTCTTCAAGGATTGTTATGAAGAGACTGGAGATGTGGGATATATATATATATATCTAGTGACCACGTCGAGGCGGAGTTACGAATGGAGGACCTGTGATTGGCTCAAGAAAATACTGGTTCCTGATTGTTTTTGTGGTTACAAGAAGTGCCTTTGTCGAACATCTTTTTTTTTTTCTTTTGTTTTGTTTCTGAAAAAGGTCGACCAGATAAGACTGAGTTGAAACATGTTGTCTCTATTGAGATTATTGCTTTCACGTGAGAAAGCTATAGCTTCTTTTATTATTCTGTCAACATATGGCTGCATTTGGCTATTATGTTAGTATTTGTAAAATAATAAAATATAGGTAGAAAATTTACTTTATGTTCCAGCTCTAAGGTATGTTCCGCTAATCCTGAATTTTAAAGTTGCTAGTGTGCTGTAGCTGTTGCATTCTTTGCATCGTTGTTGTATGGTGCGTCCAGTCTGCACTATGTATGATCTCCCACATTCACAAAATATACGGCATAATCCAGCAGCGCGCATGCACAGGTTTCTCTTCACTGGTTTAAGTAACGATCTAATGTTGGTTGGAGGTTTGTGAATAATTCTTACACCATGTCTAGGAAGTATTCTGCTGAGTTTACCAGAGATGTGGCCGAACAAAAGTAATAAGATAGTGAAGAAATAAACCTCACTCTTTTCTTTTCCAATCACTTTGTATTGGAAGTAACGGCCCGTTTTATAGTTATGTTGGTATCTGTAAGATTGTAGCCATTGTCTTCTAGCGTCGAACAAGGATAACTGAATTCCTATTGTAAACTTTACTGGTCACTTGGGCCAAAGTGCTTAGAACTGTAAGACGTGACTTGTGACAACAGCTGCTTTAGTTGAGATAAAGGTCCGTGTGTATAGGATTCGCATATATGGTGTGACCTGATGTTCCGTCAGGTTTATGGCGAATAAGAATATGAAGAAAAGGGAGGCATCCATTGCGCTCCAACTCCATGGTGAATTTTATCTGAAAGTTAATACTGTTGAGAAATTCCATAAAATCATGTAGCATTTCAGGTCCATGTGGCTAGAAAGCAAAGAATCATTACCGTATTTGGAAAAACAAGAAGGGCTAAGAACTACCGCATCACGAGTTTCATGTCCAAAGCATTCAATGTAGAAGTTGGTAATGATTGGAGAAAGAAGAAACACCATGGCTAATTCATCTGCTTGTTCATATAACTCTGATAATTCAAAAAGTGCGTGGAATATTTTGTTGCGTTACCATCGCGCCCATTCCAATAATACTGTAGAAGCAGTATGAATAGGTAGTGAATACTGTCATGTTCTATCGAATATTTAAGTTGGTAGTTTGTAGCAGGGATAATTACAGAGCTGAATGGGTTATTACTCATAATGCGCTACTGAAATTTCAAAAATAGCGTAATTGAAATTTATAAGAAATATATTTGATGTTAAAATATATATTTAAAGTATGTATAACTAATACAAACACAACCCTTTTAATTACGACTGCATTCAAGTTTGTGGAGAATATTGAAGTACGAAACTGAATCTCTTTAGAATCAATAGCTAAGTTTCTATGTTTTCATCCTTACGTAAGAACAGAACTTACTATTAAAATGGGCTCCGAACAACGACCGGGGATTGAATCCGATGCAGTTGGGAGTGTAAACACCATTTGCAAGATCAACTCTCATGCTATGGGCTGTTCCTCACCACATTATCTCACTTTCAAGAGAATTGAATCATAGGACCATGCTACTGGCCCCCACAGTAACAGCTGCTGTTTTGAAGAAATTAGTGAGATAAATTTAAGTGTGCGACATGTAGTAAAGTAGATGTACCCTTGGTTTGTAATATATTAAAGTGGGATAGTGTCGAATTCTGGTGGAAAACGTATTTTTAAGTTCCGAAAGACGTTTAACGAACTTCAATCACAATCAGTAGCTTCCAAGACAACATATGCTTTGTTCCATAATCGTGACAGCATTGAAGGTACTACTGTACTGTCGCAGTCCCGTATGGTTGTAACGTTAATTATATATATATATATATATATATATATATATATATATATATATCTTCAGTTACGTCACTTTCCCTGATTCCAAATTTATATATTATATATTTATACAGTTCACGAGATTATCATGAATCACACAACACAGTTATTCACTTTTGAATACATACATACATATATAAATATATATATATATATATATATATATATATATATATATATATATATATATATATATTCTCTTTTAAAATATATCGTGTTTGTCACATTAAAATATTATACATTAAATTATTACAAGATGGCTTTTCGTTCTATCTATCTTTCTTAGTTACCGTAACAACGACATCAAACAGACAGATACAAATATTTAAATTATTTCTTTATATTTTTCTTCTTCTTCTTAATTGCTTGTGCCTTTACAATAGCACTTTTGCCCGTAAATATAAACAATACTAAGAAAGTACATACAAAAAATTTGCATTATTGTTTTATGTATGGCTCTCGAACTATGGGACTTCTTTGAATTGATCACTGAATAGCCTTCATATATATATATAAATTACAATTCATAAAATAATATATTATTTTCAATTTATCTCAATATCATTCTTATATTTATTTAATAATCAATTTTATTATAATTCTATAAAATTATAGATGAGAAGGACATTCAAATTGTGGTAAGTTTTTGGTTATTTTTAGGTCCTAAATAAATTCTTTTAATTCAATGCCATTTATACTCGTTAACAATAAAGTTGGTGTGAGTTAAAATACAACGTGACATGTTTCATTTTTTTCGGGCATATTTAACATAAATTTGATAGACAATATTTGTATTGATGTAGAGATGTAATTGCATAGAATGTGAACGAAGTAAAAATTACAATGAAATTATAACGTAAATAGATTCTAAATAGGTTAATATATAGGTTGAAATTATGCTTAATTCTCATGCATTCCTCGCAATCAATTACGAAACCGAGGTATGGATTTTCTAAACCAAATACATCCAATTCTAACAAATTAATATAACTATAGAATTCAAACGACGTACGAATTACACATGAAATCATAACAATATTCAAAGTGAAACAAAACAAAAAACAATTGATATTACAAAAGAATAATCTCACTATATTACTTGTTGCTATCATTTAAAGGATTTGAAGCATTGTCATTTAAGTTTAAATCACTGTCTTTATATTCTTGCGAATAAATTGCTAACGTGGCTTTAACCCATTCCACGTCAACCGCATTTAGGTTAAGTTGGCATTGTTAGAAGATTCGATTAGGTTGCACTGAAGAGCACAATCTTGAGTACAATCCTGTATGTTATTCACTTCACCAGTTCTTTTATTCCTATTCTGAAAATTTCTGTCGCCTATGTAATTACTACGAAATCTGGGAGTTCGTGAGAAATTAGCTCGATTATTTACATTATTTCTAAAAGCAGTATAATTATTATTTCTATTTCTTCTGAAATTAGGTTCGGTCGTATTGCCATTACGAGAAAATCTTACATTATCCCCCATATTATGATTACAATCTTCTCTAACATTGATACTTCGAACAGGAATATTGAACAGCTTGATATTTGTTATTATTATCTTGCAATAGTAGAAACGCTTTCAAAGTCTTGACTGGAAGACCAATCGGAAAAGGACCATTAGGAAGACCTAGGCGCAGATGGGAGGACAATATTAAGATGGATCTCGCAGAGATTGGAATACAAAGTAGAAACTGGATTCAGTTGGCTAAGAATAGAAGTCAGTGGAGAGCTTTTGTGAATGCGGCATTGAACCTCCGGGTCCCACAGGCCATAGAGTTAGTTAGTTAGTTATCTTGCAATCTAGTCTGACTTTTATAATTTTGAACTATCATTATTAAGTGATTAAAATTAATACATTGCGAAGAGATCAATACTTGCTGTAGCCTAAACGGTAATAATATTCTTATTGATGCGATAATACGTGTTTCCTGCTGATATGGATTGATCTGCTTCAAGTCATTATACACTGAGATTACAAAATCTGTAAGCCTTTTGTCTACTTTAGGATCAAAACGTCGGTATCTAATTTGGGCATCCCGGTCTGCTAACATGAAATCGTTCTCAAAATTTGCTAACAGCGCAGTTTTAAAATTGAATAATTACGCAGACTACCTCTGATTGCCTTGTACCATGCCGAACAAGATGCTAACAAAATATGTGGTAAGATTTTGAGGAAATTAGCTTTATGTATTCCATTTAGTTCACACTCTTTCTCAAATTTCTCTAAATAGGTACTCGCTGGGATGTCCTCAGATCTACCGCTGAATTTAGTTAATGATCTTATTTCACTGAATTTCACGCGACTATTATTAGTACTAAAATACCTTAGATGTCGAGGTTTTACGTGTGTATGGTTTCTGCGACGTGGTCTTCTTTCTTCTTCCTCAATATTTGAGATGGTATATTCCCTTTCAGTGTAGACTTCTGATGAGTTGTTGTCTTCTTCACAGGTTCTTCACTCATTTCTCCTAAGTTCATCATACACAAAGTTGAAAGCAGGATCAGAATTACACTTGGCCGTACTGATTTTCTCTTTGATGGTATGAATCTCTTCTTGCAGTCTTCGAATTTGGTTCGTATGTTCGTTGACTTGCGTTTCGACTACATCAACAGTACTTCTCACCACTGCAAAGCTATGAATAATTTGTTTCATTCTATTGTCGGTTATTTCCAATTTGGTATTTATCTGCTGCGTTACTTGTTCTAGTCTGGAATCCATCTGTTGTCCTATTTGTTGTGTCACTTGTTCGAATCTGGTATCCAATTTGGAATCCATCTACTGTCCTGTTTGTTGTGCCACTCGTTCCTATCTAGAATGCGAGTTTTGTGTTACTTGTTCCAATTGGAATCCATCTGTTGTGTCATGGAATTCATTTGCTGTCCTAGCTGTCGTAAAAGGTTAATTACATCCGTTTAAGTCTCAATTGCTGGAATATCGACTCCTCCAACTCCTGTATTGGTATTCACTTTAGGTCTTCGGTATATTTTTCTTTTATTACGTAGCAGTAGATAATCCGTGATGCTGAGTGAGATAGTTTACAAATACTTATTACCAATCTCAAAGTTCCATGGCTTCGGCACCATATAAATAAGTAACGTTAATTATATATATATCTTGTGTTACGTTCAATTCCCTGATTCCAAATTTATATATTAAATATTTATACAGTTCACGAGATTATCATGAATCACACAACACAGTTATTCACTTTTGAATATATATATTCACTTTTAATATATATCGAGTTAGTCACATTAAAATATTATACATTCAATCATTACAAGATGGCTCTTTGTTCTATCTACCTTTCTTAGTTGTTGTAACAACGACATCAAACACATAAACAAGTTGCCATAGCAACAAAATTAAGAAATATCTCGATATGATACAAATATTTAAATTATTTCTTTATATTTTTCTTCTTCTACTTCTTCTTCTTCTTAATTGCTTGTGGCTTTAAAATAGCACTTTTGCCCGTAAATATAAACAATACTTAGAAAGTAAATACAAAAAAGATACATTATCGTTGTATGGTGATGGCAAATTTCAGAACTAAAGCTAGTCATTGGAACAGACACAAACTCTAAACGACACAAGACCTAACAGAAGAAGATCTAAAATTTAGGACTTCTGCCTGCCCATATTTTTAGGATATTCCAGTCAAGTCTTGAGCCGTTAAGCCTTATGAACGTTACCCTTATGGAATTGAGCTGCGCATTGTTAACATATGTAATTTTAAGAAATTATTCAAGCTGAAGTTAAACGTATGTGATGTTAATCTTGTAGATTTCCACCGCGGACTGCCTTTCTTCCCTAGAAAAGACTAGTTGTAAAGCACGAATTACGTTCTCGTGAAAAAGAATTAGTGGTCCACTCGCTGTATTTTATTAACATAAGAAAGCAAACGAATGCCCACTGTTCGGAGGATATAAATTTTGTATCAGAATAAAGAAAAAAAGGTCTGTGCTCCTGAATTTTCATTGGTGCTGCTTCGTCGGCTCTGTACCTTATCTACTACGTGTATATTGTTCTATTGTTCTCTCGATCAATTAACTGTTCAAGAAAGCTCTCAACGCTCGGCTCTAGACCCAATATGGAAAAATTATAGAAAGGAAAATATTGTAAAATACATAAAGTATTCGCTTGTCCTTTGAGTCATATAACAAGATATTTGTAAGTGATTGTATAATTTACAAAGTAATAACATCACAAATGTATATCTACAATTTTCCATGTAGGTATTATTACTATAAGAAAGTAACCAAATTATAAAACAGATTTTCTTTACTGGGTTTATTGTAATACGTCGCTGCTATGAATTATATTTATATATTAAAATGCTAGGTTTATAGTTTGTAAAAGTTTACGTTTGTCTCCAATCCTTTCGACAATGAAATCTCGAAAACCACAAGTACTAGAAACGTACTGTTTTCACTTGTCGATTCCAAATTTTGTGTATATTGTCGAGTTTTAATTGAATATTTAAAAAAAAAAAAAACATGGTCGTTATTTCTTTATTATATTTTTTAGGGCTACACTGGAAGTGTCAATTTTTTTTTTTAAAGTAAAGCATCATATCCTACGAGTTATACATTTCAACACAACATAATTGTATACATGAGTTGTATATCTCTGAGGCGTTTGTTTCATGGCCAAATGATAATGAAAAACGAAGGATAACCATTTCTCTAGGATAAAATGAATCTTTATTGTTTGAAGTGTTTCGCAATGAACACCATATATCACTGACATTATAATTAATCGTGTATGTAATGTATTTGCTTATTACATACTGCATGCAAGAAGAAAGAAGACACTGATCATACATGAATTAGAAACTCAAATCTTGCAAACGGTGCGAGATATTGAAGAAATAATAATAATAATAAAATATCCCCTTTATAGTTCCCCTTGTCGTGTCTGTAAAGGGACATGTGCAAATGTTGTGAGGAATGACAAGGAGATGCATGCTCATATGTGAATGATGCGCTGTGTCGAGAGCGCAGGTTCAGCTAGTCTGTAATTATACTTCTATAAGCTTTAATTTTTGAAAGACTTACCATTACAAGATATAAGTGGAATATTAAAATCATGTAACAATTTTTTCATCTGATTTCTTATCTCCGTTGCTCTTTGAAGACCCTTGTAATTTACAAAATACTTTTCACACCAAGCTTTCGATTGTCCAGAATGTACAAAGGCGTTATAAACATTTAAGACGGTAATTAAGTCCCCTTCTTCAACTTCAAATTTTCTTTTCGCAATAAGAAATTCTGCTTGCTTCCCTCGTTTAACGAAAGTATTTTGTATTTGAAGCATTGCCAATATGGATAACATTTCTTCGGTGCAGCCGAATTCACCTAGAAAGTAAATATGGTTATTTTACTCATTATTACAACTTATCAATACACTGAAAACCGTAATTTAGAGACACAAGTTAATTAACGTTATCTACTTTTATTGTTTAGAACTTGATACTGACGCAAAGCGTTAACAATCAATTAAACTCTAATTTTCAGTCATGTAACTAGTCTATTAAACATTAATGATTAAATAATTCGTTCAAAACTTTGTTAGGTTTTAATCCAATAGTTCGAAATTTTCGCAGGAGTTAATTTAAAATAAATACTCGTTTAAGTCCGTAACGATTAAAAATTCAATAATTTTCTAAAAAAAATACATCAAATGGATATTTCACCAAAGAGTTCTTAGCAACTTATGTAAAGAAAACTTTGTAAGCAGTTCCATAACAATGAGCTGACGATATGGGTGATCACAGATATGCTTCACTAAGTGAAGTTTTTGACCTTTAGTTACCTTGATGCCAGGTCCAGTATCTCCTTTTTTCAAAGAAAGTAAACCTGAAATGGATTACTGAAATAATTCATGTATATATTGTCTGCAGTATTTTCCCCCTCCCTTCTTTTGTTTATTGCTTTTTATTTATTTATTTCCATGGTGCCGCGAACTTTCATAAACAGCAAATTTTTGCTAATCATATTAGAGACAATCCGAAGGAAATCGTCCAATTTCCAGGTCAAAAATTGCTGACAAAAGTTATTTATTTTTTATTTTATTTTATCTAAAATTGTATCACATTTAGGGAGTAGTAAACGGGTATTCATTTATTTTTTATCCGCTCAGGTTTGTTTGTAGTACCATTTTGTATAGGCGCGTGTGCGTAGTTTGCACTTTTCAGAGGATTGCGTTAAACGCTGTAACTTTTTACGCTTAAAAGATGAGTTCAAACCAAAACCATATGAAAGATAATGGAATGGACAATATGCTGTGTTCTGTGGATATTGAGACGTACTTTAGAACGTCGGGGAAAACGCTCTGAACATTGATGTTGGAAACCTAAAAATGATCATTTGGAATGTACATTTCGAAACAAAATAAATGCGACTCACCTTCAATTTGTCATCTACATAGAGACTAGATAGAAAACAACGTCTTAAACAAGTTTCCGATTTGAGAACTATATACTTAATGTTTTGGAAAATTTTAAACATTAAGAATTTTCGAAAATCGTGTATTTTCACCATCTGAGGAAGGATGCAAGTGAAAAATCCCAAATTTGCAGAAAATAGAATATAGTTGTGCAGTAACACGTGGGTAAAATTGCATCATTGAGACATGAGTAGTTTCTCAGTTATAAGTTGTTGCAATGATGTGAAATTCGAAATTTTAACAGCTGAACAGATGTTCAAGTTCTTTGTTGATAGTATCTCAGGCATACAATTTATCTACGTTTCAGTGCAGTCAAACAGCAAAAAGTTCAGTCAAACAGAAAAAGAAAGTCGAGATTTGCTACTTGTAAAAGAATTATCAATACCAGATCATATTAGATTTGTACCTCTGACGCAAACACAAATCAGATGTTATGAATTGTAACAATCAGATGAATTTACTGATTGCACTACTATAGTACTTCCAGAACATAGCATGTTGTCATTTGCACATAATGACACCGTAGTCTGTATTTACGAGGAAATGGCGGATTGGGAGAATTGAAGACATCAGTCAGGACGATCTTCTTGTTCACTTTTTCCATCCCCATGGCCCAAGGACCTCTTTTAAACTACCTACGAATGACAAGGTGTGGGTGCCAATCACTAAGGTTCTCCGGAAACTCACACCCACAGAGTTCACAATTCCTACAGGTTGTACATTCAACATCAGTGCCAAACTCTGAACATTGTTTACCTCACTGATGTTTTAACACCAGCGTTATAGGTAGAAACGCAATAACAGACGCGTTTGGTTTTTTGTACAAGATATGATTCATAAGTTATGCACATTTTAAGAATTTAACATTGCTGTCGTGTTATTTTGACTTCTGCTATGAAGTTTATATCCACGCCTCATGGCGTTTCATGATATTAAGTTCCAGTAAAGAAAAACCTCATAACTCAGAAACCATTCAAGTCTCAGTGATGCAATTTTACCCGCTTGTTACTGCAAAACTATCGTGTATTTTGTGTAAATTTAAGATTTTTCACTTGCGTCCTTCCTGAGATATTTGATGGTGAAAAACATGATTTTCGAAAATTCTTAATGTTTAAAATTAAAAAAAAAAAAAAAAATGGTTCTCAGATCTGAAACTTGTTTGGAACGTTGTCTATTATCTAGTCTTTATGTAGACAAAAAAATGAAGGTGAGTCTCATTTATTTCGTTTCAAAATGTACATCCCAAAACGGCCAATTTTAGGTTTCCAACATCAATGTTCCGAGCTTTTTTCCCCGACGTTCTAAAGTATGTCTCAATGTTCACAGAACACAAAATGTTGTCCGTTCCATTATCCTTCATATGGTTTTGGTTTGAACTCATTATGTTTAAAGCGTAAAAAGTTACAGCAGCTAACGGAGTATGTGAAAAGTTCAAAATACGCTCAAGCGCCTATACAAAATATCCGCTACGACAAAACTTGCGCGGCTAAAAGAAAAGAAAAGAAAAAAAAAACTAAATTTTGTCAGAAACCATCAGTAGTCGATTTCATTTGGATTGACCCATTACTGATTCCCTGTCGCATCAAACACGAAGTTTAACCACTATTTAGGAATAGGGTTGTTTTGAGATTTGTTCCCTATTCAAGCTTTTTCTTTCTTTCTATGAAGTATAACTGCCAAATCGTTCTTTCTTTCCTCTTATTATTTACCTTTTTATTCGGCCATCTTTAACTGAGAAACGGCAAGTGTTAAGGTCAACTGTCTGGTTTTAGAAAAAATGTAATACGGATATGCTTGACGCCCGTTGAAAAGACGAAAAGGACAGGAATAGTAAAGAAGGACGAACGTATTGACTTACTAATATTGATGGTCTGAGTCAAGTCAACATTTTTTATGTTTTGCAGTTTTAATTCGAAACACACAAATAAACAGCACATAACTAACACTCATGCACACACTTACGTACATATACACTTCCTCCTCGTAGATTTGTAACAATTCTTATATAGTGATACTCTTGCTTCAGAAGATTTTAAATGATGAGGAATAGTTTAAAACTTAGAAAGGATAAAATCTTGTCATGGATGGCATATGTAAGTTTGTTTGATAAGAGACCGGTTGAATATTCAGAGTTCACAGAAATGAACAGTTGGGAACCAATTTCGAACTCTTAAGTTTCTTCTCAAAGCTTGATTCCTTAATCTTAGTGGATCGCAAATAGAACAAAGAATATCGAAAATTAAAAAGTAAATAATTTTGTACTTCCAAAATGTTATTATATGAATTAGATTTTTTTGAGCATAGTTAATGAGGTCTTATCAGTTAGACATTTACATTTTTCACTTGTAAAGGAACTAGGAGACCACAATTAACTTATTCAATAGATGTAAATATTACAATGTCAGCTTTTCAAAAGTATCATGTTAATTGTTACTGCATTATTATCAAAGTTCATTTAACATGTGCGGAGAACAGTGGCAAATCTTAACAATGTATAAAACGATTGGTCTATAATTTTCAGCTTACTGATATTGATGGTCTAAATCTAGTCTATATTTTCTATCTTTTGCGGTTTCTAACCCGAATATCTGAAAGACTGATTTTAAGGAAAACTGACATACGTATTGATGCGTACTAAAACGTCAACTAAGTTATTGTGATTTATTTTTTCTCCTCTGATTGCCCATCAGGTATTCACTGTTTTTTTATTTTTTTATTACACTATATGTCATTTAAACGACTACTAAAATTGAATGTTACGGATTGTGTCATTGGGTTTCTTTTTAAAGTATCAGCACGGACAACGCTAGATTTTGTTAGAAAAATTAGGTCTATATCCTTCGCGTGACTTTACGTAAACACTGTGTAACTATTAGTATATTCGTGACCTCGTAATTCTATACTCCGATGTAACAAAGATAGTCTACTGGACCCCACTTCTAAGTATCATGTCGCGACGCGAGGGCAACAAAATGTACTCTAATCGGCATACGTTTTTTTCCTTATCCTGCCTGTCTCCGTACCTAAGTCCTATCGATCATTAACGTAGACAAACAACATATGTACAGCCAGCTTAATGCCCGAACAGCTGCTGTTTTTGTCGTTCGAGTATGTTTATGTGCTATTTAGATGAGTACCTCGTTTTCTGAACACCCTGTACAACAAATTCAGGTTGTCCTGCACCTGTCATATTGATACTACTGCCACAAATTTTCAACTTCATACAATGAGTAGCACAATGGTGCACGAAAGTGGATTTGAAGAGATGTCGAAGTTAACTCTAGATTGTGTAAGTGAGCATTCGAAGTCAACGTAGCATCAGTTCTGTATTACATGTGTCATTAGCAACTTCTAACATGATCATAATGCAGTTTTAGCGGGACAGGAACTCATGTGTCAAGACAGGATTGAGTCGACCGAGATCATCGCCACGCCTGAAACCTGCAATCGTTCGGAGTGCAAGGAAACAGTCATCATATCCAACAGCATCGCAGCGGAGGCTGACACATCAACACGAACCGCTCAGTGATATTCACATAATGTACAGACACGTCGCCGTAAAGAAGTGTTGGAATAGGCAATATATTGCTTCAACCTTTCCTAAAATCAATTTATTTATTTTGCCTGTTTTGACTTACAATATGGAGAGTATCTCCTACAAATTCTACAGTTGTCAAGTATATAAATGCAAATTGTAATTACAGCTTATTACACCATTTGAAGTACAAAATTATAACAAACATCACATGTTAAATTTGTTACATCATTACATCATATTCATACATCGTTATCATTTGCAAATTCCAGAACTGAATAATATGCTTTGCAGAGTACGAATTTTGTTTTGAGTATTAAAATTTACCTCTTTATAATGTGATGGTAACATATTATAAAGTCTCGTACAATTTAAATAAACATTTTTTTGGTACTTCGAGTAATTTTGTTGTACTATGTAAATGTCGTTTAATTGCCGCGTGTTGTATGTATGAATATCTCTTGTTTGTACAAACATCTGTTTGTTTTGTTTCACGAAGTGTATAGATTTACATATGTATAGGCTTGGAAGGGTTAAAATTTTTTGTGATCTAAATATTTGTTTACATGATGTTCTTTTATTTAGTCTGAATATTATTCGTAGTTTTTTCTTTTGTATCCGAAATGTTTCTTGACTGCATGCGGCTGATCCCCAAAACATAATTCCAAAACTGAGGAGTGATTGAACTTTTGAATAGTATATCGATAATAAGCTATTTCGTGAAACTGTATCACGTAACCTAAAGAACGCAAAACATAAAGTAATACAATTTTTATTTAATGTTTTAACATGGGTTTACCAAGACAAATTATCATCGATGTAAACACCAAGTAATTTTGTTGCATTAGAATATTCAATTTCTTTTCCATTAATGTTTAGTGAAGGGCAGGATGGATTATTTCCTGGAAAACGAAAGTTTATTGCGACTGTTTTATCTGTATCTAGGAGAAGGTTATTTGCATTCAACCATGTAACTATTTTGCTTATAACCTTTTCCGTTTTTACCAATACTAAATTTGGGTCTTGTTCAGTAATGACTATATTTATATCATCAGCATATAATATGCATTTTGTGGGGTGTAAATTTTTTATCAGATCATTTATGCAAATTATGAATAGAGTAGGACCTAAAATAGAGCCCTGAGGGACACCTCTGGTAATTTTTTTTTTCTTCTGAGAAGAAAGTGCAGGATCGATTTGATTCAACTTTTGTTATTTCAACAGTTTGGCATCTATCTGTTAGGTAGGATGAAAACCACTGGTTTGCTATGCCACGTATGCCATATTGAGACAATTTATTTAGCATAATAGTGTGATCAATTTTGTCAAATGCCTTTGACAGATCGATTAACAAACCTATAACATAATTCTTATTATCGAGTGATTTCAGGACATCTGTAAGAAAATCAAATAAAGCGGTATCAATACTTTTATTCTTCTGAAATCCGTGCTGAAAAGTCGAGATAATATGATTTATTAAAAATTTGCTAAGACGTTTTGGCATGACAGATTCAAATATTTTTGAGTTGAGTTGAGTTGAATTTCAGTTTAGCGTCCCTTTCAGCACCGAGGCTATATGAGACGTGGACCTACTGATTAACGTGGAATCCGAACATGAGCTCCCGCCGGGAATCGAACCCGGGTCTCCCGCGCCAAAGGCGCGTACGCTAACCGCTTAGCCACGGATGAGCTCTCAAATATTTTTGAAAATATCGATAACACTGAAATAGGTCGATAATTTGTCACGACATTTTCATCACCCTTTTTAAAAGTTGGAAGAACCTTAGCATTTTTAAGTAGTGTGGGAAATATACCGTTTTCTAACGAGAAATTTATAAGGTAGCAAAGTTGATGTGTGATATATTTCGCACATTTTTTAATTACAATGGAAGGGACTTCATCCATACCTGAAGAACGGCTGTTTGATAAGGATTTAATTATTCCTATTAACTCATCTACAGAAACTGGATATAAGAACATAGACTTTGTGTTTATTTCTTCTTGATTTGGGAGTTTCTGTATTATTTTTGAGTGATCAGTATTATTCGTTTGATTAGCTGAATTCACAAAATGATAGTTAAATATATCTGCAATTTGCTGTGGATCGTTTATAATTTTACCATTTAGTTTTAAGATATTCTACACTCTTAGGCCTGCTTGTGCCAAGAGTTTTATTGATTATTTGCCACATTGCTTTAGCCTTATTTCGGGCATTTAAAAGCAAGCTATTGTTTCGCATTAATTTTGCTGCCCTTATGACCTTCTTATAGGTTTTCCTATACAGTTGTATATATTTCTTTAAATCATCAGATTTAAAGTTACCAGATTTAAGGATCTTATTAAATCTTATCAAATTGGTACTGGATTTTCTTATTCCATTTGTAATCCAACTCTTATCAATGCGTTTCGAAATAGTGCGACTTTTTAAGGGGAAAACAATATTAAATAATATAAAAATGAGTCCATAAAAGCTTTAAACTTTTCATCCATGGAACTATATTTATATATCTCCTCCCATGTTTCTTGACTTATTAAATAACACATATATTGAATATTCGAATTTGAAAAGGATCTCTTTAAGGCTGTATAGTTTTTATTTTTAACTAATTTATCTATCAATGGTAACTGTACGTATATAGCGTCATGATCTGAAAAACCAGGATTGAAAACACGTGATACATTTATTGATTGATTTTTCATAATTATGAACTTATCTAAAGCTGCTTTTCCAAATCGCGTGGATTCATTTATAACGGCATGCATATTAAATGTGTTCAGCAAACCTTCTAACTGAGACTTATACTTCGAGTCAATTAACCAATCAATATTTACATCACCACAAATAATTACGTTTCGAGGCTTAACAAACAAATGATTCAGAATGGATTCTAATTTATTAAAGAAGATAGGTATATCGCCAGCATAAGGTCTATATAGACATATTATGTAAGTATTAGACTCATTTAGTTTCAGGGTCGTTGCTTCAATGTGCGTTTCACAGATGAACTGAATTATATCTAACTCAGTATAGTTTACATCATCATTTGTAAAAATACAGACTCCACCGTGCTTCCTTGCCGAACGACAATAGTATGATGCTAAGTTAAACTTACTAAAATTCACTAATTTTATTGCGTTGCTATCAAGCCAGTGTTCACAAAGACATGCAATGTTTATATTGTTTAATTTATCCAGGAGCACTTCTAATAATTCAACCTTTGTACCAAGCCCTTGTACATTATCCTCTGCGGGAAGAACTTGACATTTTGCACAGGAAAGCGAAACTTGGAGCAAAAACACAACCACTTATTCCATAAAATCCCTAAAAGATACTGAAAACACAGGCAAACAATTCTAAAAAATACAGTAAAATAAAACTGAAGTTACTGACGAAAAAAGAGCCACACAATAAGGGACAGCCGGCGCTTTTTTTTTTCGCTCGCGTCATCGTGTCGCTAATTGTTGTCACATAGACCTTTTTTTTAACAGGTTTCAGTGGTCTAAATACAAACAAACAAAGGAGGGGAAGATACACAAATGTCAAGCATTTCAATCATCCCCGTTCTCCCGATATTTATTGTTTTATGTCAGCAACAAGGGGGGTCCTATCTGTCGCCAACTGAGTGAAATTTAATTTATTTCTTACTCAAATAGCATTGTGAGACCAGTTACTTCGATGACAACTGGAGCCGTCCCTACGAAATGGCAAAATTGGCAACAATGCATAACGCCAAAATACGAGCTAATGTAGTAAAACGGCTATTAATTTCGAATTCAGCATCCTGAAATTAATCAGAATCAGAAATTTTTCTATCTGTAACTTAACGGACGTCGGCCTGTGTTATTTCCTTGTTGAATTATCGATACTTTTCAGTGGAAAGGGGATGAAATTTTTAAAGTCCGAAATCAAGGTAAGTAGAACAACGTACACAAGCTTACATTACAAATTTTAAGTCTATTTTTCTCAGAACTTTATGGGTTGATTGCTCTTTGCTCTAAGTGCTTGATATAATAAACAAGCTTCAGCAATTATTATAGTAGAAGGAACATGGTAAGCATATATGGATATATGATACGACGTACTGTATTGTTTGTTTCTTAATTACGAGTAATATCGATCGTTTTCGATTATTTTTATAAACTAACCCACTATCAATTTACTATAAACAGAAATTGCCGACCCTCCCCACAAAGGAGGAGTTTAAAAATGCTAGAAAACGTTCTGTTCATTTTCAATAAGGAGTTCATATACTGAATTTCAGCTCCGTAAGTTGAACGAACGGCTTGTGAGGTACTCAATTTTCTTCGCAAAAATTCGTACCCCACTATCCCTTAGGAAATTATTATAATGAAAGCAATATGGTAACATCCCAGTTTGGATTAAATCCTAAGTGTATACCAAACTTCATTTCATTTGACTGCCATTTGGCCCTGATGATTAGCACACATAGTTAGATTCAATTTTTTATATATAATAATTTATATATTACAGTGATAAAAAAATGTATTTCTTCCAGTAGTTAGTTCCTCTAAAAAAACAGGCTGTGTGTCTCGAAAGCCAAGTAGCAGTATAAGTCCTATTGCTCTTATTACAATTACAAATATCAATATCCAAAAATGTCTCAAGTTTTATTTTTTTACTTAGAGATACTCATCTCAGGTAAGGAAACACAAACAAATGAAAAAGGGAGGCCTTTAAAGTGAAACGTAGATAAATTCACCAGTGTTCAGAAGCATATTCTTAAATCTCGCTCGACCGTACGCATAGGAGCTAAATACGCGGTTTTGGTTAGTTGGAGTTATCAGTTTCTCGCCACGTACCATAAATATAGCAGAAATCAACTGGCTCTTACTTGTGGTCTTGCTGGCCGAGCGTACTAGCGCAATGAGCTAGTAATTATGATTGTTTTCGTGTGGGTTCAAACCCGGGCCAAGGAATTACTTTTATTTTTATAAAAAAAAAAATAATACTCAAAAAAGTGAGTTACTTACCTTACATGTGCAGTTTTGCCGTTCAATTCTACTCTAGAAGAAGAAGAAGAAGAAGTACTACTACTACTACTACTACTAGTAGTAGTAGTAGTAGTAGTAGTAGTAGTAGTAGGAGGAGGAGGAGGAGGAGGAGGAGGAGGAGGAATGGGTTAGAAGCCCCGTGGGGCTCCATTTGTTTCACCTTGACTTCCATATCAATTTAACCTCAACTGCTTCTTCATTTCCACAAAGTGACAATTTTCTTCTATTACTACTATAATACGCAATACATACGCCAAAAGGTTTGGAGAATCGCAAACTGCAACCAATCAGAGACGTGTTTAAGTTTGTATGACTAGGGCCGAGAGTGAAGAAAATATGCTGTTCAGAAGATGCTGTCTACAATGCAGTGAGCAGAGTTGGTCGGTGGGTCAGAGTGGATCAAGGTGGGTCACGGTGGGTGGTGGGTCACAGTGGGTCAAATGCTGTTACCCCACGACCCACTGATCCTCAGAAAACTCAACCCACTTCAACTATGGTGGTACACGTCTAGTACCTAGATTGTAGTTGATGATATTGTCTGTTAAAATCAACTGTCATTATGTAGTTCAAATTTGGAGATAAAACCCCTATAGTCTGCTCTTAAACCGACAAACTGTAAGAGGTGATTCGTCACATCAAAAGAAGTCCAAAAGTTCCTGTGGACCTGTGGGGAAAATTGCATATGACTTTTAAAATCGCGGAAAAAACAAATTTTAAGAGGCCCTATTTCGAATTCGAGAAATTGTGGAGTGGCGGTTCTTAGCGTAAAGGAAGTCATGCCTACATAATTCAAAAATGCATATTTCATTAATATT
Organism: Thermobia domestica; assembly: GCF_964235325.1. Taxonomy (NCBI): domain Eukaryota; kingdom Metazoa; phylum Arthropoda; class Insecta; order Zygentoma; family Lepismatidae; genus Thermobia; species Thermobia domestica. The sequence goes on from NC_137462.1 coordinate 229,396,552, forward strand.
CAATGGGTGTGATTAGTATTCCCTGCAGGGGGAAATTCCCAGACATGCCATAAACCAATTTTGAGTTATGCTCTGATTTTATGATTAGTCCAAAGTAGGCAAACGATATGCCTTGGCAGCTGTAATACGGAATCCTTTGGCACGAAGTCGAAAGTGTTAAGAATCGTCAACTGCACGGTCTCTCGCACTCGGAAAAAAGCATGCTGCGATTTATTTCTTTCACGCTTATAAGTGGAGAAAACGTGAAATATACCGTGACGAAATACATCGCATCACATGTTATTCCGAACACAAAAAACATGGAGCTGCAGGTACGTAACACTTCCGACTTCCCTCCGAAGCACTGGATGTCGATTGTTGTCAAGATTTACCTCCTGCCTACTTTGGACTCTCCATGAAATCAAGATATATCTGAAAACTCTATTGAGAGGATATTTGGGAATTATACCCTGCACGGAAAGCTCTGTACACCCATTGTAAATTGATGTAATATGCATTTTTGGATTGTGAATGCGTGACTTCCTTTACGCTGATAAGGACCACCAGGAAGAGTTTCTGGAATTCGAAATAAGGCCTGTTGAAATTGAGTTTTTTCGCGATTTCGAACAGCCCTAGCTCTGAAGCTATGCACTTTTCGCCCATAGGTAGATATAAACTTTTTCTTTTATTTTGATGTGAGGAATCACCTCTCACAATTTGTCGAAATAGTTCATATTATATATATTGCAAGTGACACTTTTGGATCACTTGCTGGTTTTTATGTTTAAATAATGTTTTTAATTTTATATATGTTTTATATCTTAATATTGGTATTGGTTTATATATTTTAAGTTATTATTATTAGGTTAAGAAATACAGATCTGGTCAATGGGTGATTAATTATTGTTATTATTAATTGTATGTAAATGTAATTGTTGTATTTATTATGTATATTTACATTATTTCTGTTTCCAGCTATTATATAAAAAATACCTCTAGTAAAAAGAATAGTTAGATAGCAACTGTGCTTCAGGGAATAACAGTCAGTTTGAAAGCATTTAGAGAAAGCTTCTTGTTGGTGGGAGAACCCTCCTCCCTGCCACTCGTTTTTTCTACATAGCTATTGATATGATAGCTTTCCTATATATACGGAAGATTTTTACAGGGAAGGGGTCAGTTGACCGTCAGTCTTAGCGGAGACTTCGAACAGTCTCCAATATGTAGTCTATAGGACGGACTCGGCTCGGTGAGTCTGAGTCGAGTGGGAACTTTTTTCTCCCCATAAGAGAATATTAGGTCTTCAAGTAAATGAAGGGGGAGTATTACGGAGGTCTTGCTTAGACTCGTTAGGTTCTCTGAGTCTTAAATAGGGCAGAAGGCATGAGCTATATTAGGTTCTACCTTCTAGTAGGTTTTTATTTGTAAGGGACTTCTTTCTTGGACTAAAATGAGGCCCTGTGAGAAGAAGGGATATAGGAAAATAATTCTTATGCTAATTCCTGAAACAGATTTTTGCTAGGGAATTAGGCCCTGTAGAATAGGGACAGGATTTGATCCTTGAAATGCTACATTCCATATTTAGATGGATATGGCATTTAGATTAACAATTCCCAGATACTAGAATTTTTGAGTACGTGTTCAAAACTGAAGCTGTATACGGTTTTGGTCGGTTATAAGGTAATTTGTTCCTCTTGCAGAACACAATAGGTTTTTATGAACACTCTGAACACAGATTCCTGGGTTCGATCCCTCGAAGTGGACTCGTAAGAGGCTACTGATAGAGTTTTAGATTATTTTTTTTGAATCACATCTCCTAATTCAGGGAGTATGGTTTTTATCTAACCTTTACCTGCCAGATCTATTTAAGGATCTTTCGCTACTATAAGGCCAACTCATTCTCCTTACCTACCTATCACTATAATAAGTATTTAGATAGATATCATTCTAGTGCATCTCCTATTTAAGGGAGTACACGAAATAGGGTCGTAGGCCAGGGCTTTTGATGTAGTGAGTCAATGCCCTTTATAAGTTAAGGTCGACAGAGGAAGCTTTTAGTGAGGGCTAACCCTTCTGTCTGCCACAGGCACATAATTAGAGAAACCTTAGCTTTATTAAGTTTACTAAAACTAGAGAATAATTAAGGAATTAGAGAAGATAATACCCAACAGTATTTCTCATGCAATTTTAAAGAAAGATATTTCATAGAATTATCGACATTTTCTAAATAAACTTTTAATAGAGGTAACTTATGTGTTATGATTTCATATGTAGATAAGATCCTGAGTTATAAACCTGTTTATTAAGTTAATTACCCTAGACATTATTTTGTTTTAAGATACGAGTCTGAATATAATTTATTATATTCTATTTTATTTTTTAAAGTTTGTCGAAAATTTTGTCCTAGAGACGGGAAGAGCCTGTTCGCACAGACTGACGTATTTCAGTGTTACGTACAACAAAGTAAACATAAAATAAATCTTTTTTTCTTCGACAAAATATATATATATATATAGGGTGTTTCAAAACTACAAAGACAACGTTTGGGGGGTGATTCCTGGCACCAATATCACAGAAAAAGTATAGACCTACCTGGGTGCACAAATGCTTCCTTTCGGATTTTTAGGCTCCGAAAACGAGAAAAAAAGAACTTTAAAAGGCCCGTAGCTACAAAACTATGGGACACGTTTCAGACACATTTACGGGGCTGTCCCGAGAAGACCCACAAGCACGAAGTTGTCAATCTCAAGCTTACTTGCCTTGGAAACGAACTTACTTACCTTGATTTTGGACCTTAAAAATTTCATTCGTTTTTCTACTGAAAGGTATCGATAATTCAACAACGAAATAATTAGACCATAGTAATTTAATTGAAAGCCATCGTAATTTTACCCATAACAAACACTTTACCATTTTATATCGTAAGGGTGAGATCCATTGTTATTGTAATAGAGCGGTGCTTGAGCGATTGATCGTAAAAATTCAAATTGCGATTAGTTGGAATTTCACAGCCTGGTTTTATTATAAGTGAAAAATTCTTTTGTCGATAGAGGAGAGGCCGTGGATCAAGTGTCAAAGTTGATGACAATGTGTTTTCGTGGGTCAGTGGTTCATGGTGGGTGGTGGGTCAGAGTGGGTCACGGTGGGTGGAGGGTCATGGGTCAGAATGATTCACGGTGAGTGGTGGGTCTTGGTGGATCGTGGGTCAGGGTGGGTCATGGTTAGTGATGGGTAAATTCCCGGGAAGATATTTTTCGGAAATATTCCCTGAGAATATTCCCGGGAAGATTCCCAAAAATGGGAATTTTCCGGGAATTTATGTACAATCACAAAGAAAATTGCATTCAATTACTATATTATGATTTCAAAGTTAAATTCCTTTTTATATCACAGTATATTATTACTGTTGTCCCCAGGGGAGTCTTTAGAATGTATATTCTGAACGATGTTATTTTATTAACATTTTATTATATTTAGAGAGTACGCAAAATGGATATTTATTTACAACTAGCAGCGTTCACCCCGCTTCGCTGCGGTCACCCCGGAACGCAATAAACGTTGTTACTTAGATAATTTTTACTTTTTCGCTTTCAAGTGATATGATAAAAACCATAGAAGATTGCAGTAAATGTTAACATTATATCGCCTGTCATTTATGTTAACCCGCCCCGCTTCGCTGCGGTCACCCCGGAACGCAATAAACTTTGTTACTTAGATAATTTTTACTTTTTCGCTTTCAAATTGCAGTAAATGTTAACATTATAGCGCCTGTCATTTATGTTAACCCGCCGAGTCACATGGTCATGCGGGTTGCATATAAATACGTTTATTTTTACCTATGATGAACTAATAACAAAGGATTTGTACGTATGGACACTTGAATGGTCAATTATCTCAAGACACTGGTAATTAAAAATTAAAGTGATATGATAAAAACCATCTAGGGTCCAAATCCTAACAACCCCCCAAAAATGAAAGAAATTGGTTCAGCCGTATTAGCGTGATGAGTTCACAAAGGATTTGTGCGTTCTCTTTTATATATATAGATATGTTCTATGAAAGTAAATATGTTTCAAAATGGTAAGTCAACATACTTTTAAACCACTAAACAGTTTATATTTACATGTTAGTGGATTTTTTAAACTTCTACTAATAATATTATAAACATATTAAATTTTTAAATGTTATAAACAAATTAGGTTGGGTAACTTCCAGAACACACATGTCCCACCATTTTGTCAACATTTGCACATAAATATGTATGTTCACAATATTTGCAAGATACTTTCCTCTCTTTACAATTTTGCATGTAACATTGCCACACACGACTTTTTCTTCGTGCCCATTTCTCGAAATTCCTTGCGTTAATTCACATGTAAAAGAAGTTCGAGTACCTCTTAAGAAATTCGAGACAGCGAGAGAAGACAGACAAACGTCCATTACTAACGGTGGTTCTGGGTTAATTAATAGTATTTCATTTCTATTTCTACATAATTCTACATTACTTTACAAAATGGTTTCTTTCCATCATTTGTAAATTAGTACTTTGCTACTTTTGGCGATTGTTTAGCTTTGGCGGGTTTTGTACCTACTTTTTTGCGATATTCTATTCCGATGCGGTTGTTTTATTATTTCATACGTTAAATCAGGGGCGGATCCACGTGAGGCGATCGTTCCCCCCTCCCAGAAGAGGAAGCGTTCTTATTTTATATATATAAATAAAATCCATCCCAAAGTTTGGAGCCCTTAAAAGTAGCAGTATGATAACCCATCGCCCCCAGAAATCGGTCCTGGATCCGCCCCTGCTTTAAATTATGTTACCAGTATTAAATTTAGGCAGCATTGCCGAGCGAGCGTCAGCGAGTGAAGGTGGGTTAAAGCCCCGCAGGGCACGTTGTTTTCCATCTTCGTTACCAACAATTCAATTTCTTTTCTCAATAAATCACTTCGACTTACCTTTACGGTTTGTACAAATCCCCTACTACCCTAAAAAAAATGTTCGACACTTTCTTGACTACTTGAACACCACTATTAACTCATTTCTTTCATAAATCATCCTATCTTTTGCTAGTTTTGGCCCCCCAATACTAAACAATTACTCTACCTTTTCGTGCAAATGGAAATTGAACTTAAAAAATCATATTATTAGTTATATAAAGTACTGTCAAAGAATCTTAAATTTTTTAACCTCTAAATTCTTGAAACCTAGAAGTCATAATATATTAAAATAAAGTAATTAGTCATATAGTTCTTATAATTTGGAAGATAAAGTAAAGAAATGGAAATAAATTCCTTCCCGGGAATTTATAGGCGAGGGCAAAAACCCGGGAATATTCCCATTTTTAATTCCTTCCCACCGGGAATATTCCCATTGCCCATCACTAGTCACGGTGGGTGGTGGGTCAGTGGGTCGTGGGTCAAGTTTTCATTGGCTCACGACTCGGTTAACTGGTTTGGGTTTGATATAAGTTTGAAACAGAATATGTCCGTTTATCTCAGAAAACGAACCGTAATTTGGTTCAGTTTTGTTTGAAGGCAGAGACTATATTGCCACTTCTCAGAATATCCGTACATATTTTGGAAAAGTTCCACACGATATGTAATGGTTTCGTTTCAAGTTAATGTATTATAAGTATGCTGTTTCACTTTTGAATGGAATTACGATTATCCATGTTTTTTCTCTGTATATATTGTTCGTTGGTCTTACTTTAACTCTATTCATGCATGGGGATCGCAGCGTTTGAGTAAAGACCAGACGAAAATAGAGAAATATCAGAATTTTTTTTTTCTAATACGCTCCTGAAACACGAGCAGAAATCGTACGAATTGCAAACCTTACTTAATTAGAGTGAGAATTATAGAAGCTGTTCTTAGAAATAGTTAATACTTTGTGTTCATGTTAATTCAGTTTATTGGGGACAAGTTGGCACAGATTAAGGTATTTAGAAACTTGGATTGGTCATGATTTAACTATTGGGATTCGTGAGGAATAATAATAAAGGAATTTGTTCAAAATAAGAATGTCACACCTAGTGCACTGCTGGTTCCTTGCTGTCCAAAAGATCTTCCACCACAGTTCTGCTTTCAGCTGATATAAAATGTCCTTGAAGGTATCAAACTCGGCAACCAAAACGCATAACAGAAAATCTATCGCAGATACTTAAAACCCTACTCAAACCTAGAAACTGGTGTAATAATGATTTGTAAGTTCAACACTATGAAGCGCGCAATACTTCAGGAAAGTAACTTATTTCACATCTTAGCGTTTCCATTAACGTGGCTCGGTTAACGTCTAAGACCGCATCTTTCGTTCTTCTCCGCGATTGTCTTCTATACTACTCTAATTTTGAAGAAAACATTTTATATAACCGGAAATATGAAATTGGATATTTCCAAAGAATCTTCTAGACGACACCGATCTCAGCAGGCACGTGGAACTCAATTGAGAAAGAACATTCTGCTGACCAAAAATCTTTAAAATTTTCAGGACAAAAAATCCCAGATATTTTGAATTCTGCCAATCCAGGAAGTTACTATAAAGATGAATACAAAGATTTTACAATATTACAAATATTCGCTGATACAATTTTAAGGACGAAATGCTAATTTAGTAACAGTTATCTAACAGTCTCATTATGTAACTTTTCTTGATGTAATGTTACTAGCTTGCAGTATCTTATTTCATAACAAAAACATAAGAATCGTAAATAGCGTGAATGAACTTCATGACATAATTTCTTTCTAAACCTTCTGCAGGACAATAAATTTTAACAAACACAATAGATGATGTAAATAGGATTAAGTGAAATTATTTTTATAATATAATATCACTGCACTAGTAAGATTTGAACCAGAGTCCTATAACAATATTTTTTTGTGAAAACACGTTAATGAGCAATAGAAAATACAACTGTTTTTCGGTTCGGATTGGTTTGGGTTAATAGCTTGAAAATGTAATCTTTACGTTTAATGTCCCACGATTATGCCTGTAAGGTTGAGGAAGATTGTGATAAATAAGAGCTATTCTTTTTTATATTTGTATGCATATTTTGTTAAAATATCAATATAACGCATACATAATCCAAAGTCGTTTAACCAAAGAAAGTTCGTTACTAGGTATCGTGCTGAAGACAAATTCTTCTTAGTTTCTGTTAAGGCATCCGAAGGCTCGATTGTCGTATTGTCCAGGATCTGACACAATTTTCCATTTTTTTTCCCCCAAAGTATCTCTTATAAGGCAATTCATCCTTATAGAGGGTCCAAAAAATTTCTTTTCATTTTTCTTAACTTCAGTATGCCTATGTGCACTTTAATAGGAGGTAATATTGAGGCCTCAAATATTCAGTAATAATAATAATAATAATATAGAAGATATATTCCGTATGAGGACAGATTGTATTAAAATCTGTAAAATCGCTACTAGCGTTAGGCAAAAGTTACAAAATTGTTGGGATTGGAGAGAAGTGTCAGGATCATCAATACGCACAACCTGCATACGTCCCTACAGCTAGCTAAATGTTAAATGGAATGCTTCCAGGCAAATTTCATGTAGAAAGTAGGGCTACTGAACTCACAATAGCCCAAAGAAAATTGGTTTTTAAGTAATGGTTATGTCGACTAATCTACAGAAGACGTCGATGATGAGATGAAAGAAATTTTGGAATAAAGAGTGTGAGGAAGCGGAACCCGGAGGAAACCTACACATACGGTATCTGTCTAGCACAATGCCTACTAGGCAGAAGTTTAATGGAGCAAAGTGAACCATTAAATTCACAACCCTTCAGTAATAATAATAATAATAATGGTATTGAAAGTATTAAACTTGCCCTAAAATTTTGCAAAACTTACTTAAAAGTAGAGATTTCGGGGAAGGGGTTCCGTACCCTCAAGACACAACTTTGCAACTACCCAAATTTTAAACTAAAGCGTTCCACTTAAGTTTCATGTAGAAAGTGTTCTACTGTATGTTTTAAGGAAAAGAACTGTTATAAAAATAACTGAATATCACGCAACAGTAAGGCATATAATTAACTAATTTTTAGAATACGCAAAGGTAATTATAAAAGCTTTGCTACAAAAATACCTACACAGACCATAATTTAATGAGCTCTGAAATACAAAGTAACAGAATAGCCTGTAAGATTCAGTCTACAGAGCAATTGTTAGTTAAAGAATGGACACACACTATTTCGAGAATCGAGACAAGACGAGAAATGTTTACGATATTTTTCGTCTCGTCTCGATTCTCATCTCCAAAGCGAGACGATTATTTAAGTTAGCCTTGTCCCGTCTCGAATGTAAAATTTTAATTCTCATGTTATTTTGTTTGTTTTAGAAATGATATGAGAAATTACTCTTCCCGTGGGCAACATTAAACAAAATCAAAATATTTTTTCCAAACATCACGTTTCTGCTTGTAATGGTATGATCTGAGCAATAATTAGCTTCTAGCTTTTAATCTTTTACGAGATAATAATTATTATCAATTTATGATTATTACTATTATTATTCCTGAAGATTTGATAGTTCAAGTATTGAAACATCCGAGTATACAAATATCTGAATATAATAATAAAATGTATGTTATCGCCGATCAATCGCCATCAGAAATCCTAAAGTAAAAAAAAAAAAGCCCGACGTGGATTCGAACCAAGAACCTCCAGATTACTGGTCAAGCGCCTTTACCACTGAACCGAGATCACTACGCGGTAAACGATTCGTCTTTAGTTTGGTTACCTTAGGTTTCTTTGCTTCCGCTTGCAAAGTTGTATGTTATATTTCTTCGATTCAAAACGTCTTTCGTATTTCTTTTATGATGATATAAGTGAATAATCTTCGGTCAAGTTTATATTAATAACTTGAGTTTTTCTTAAACCTTCGGTTTAAAAGTTTGTTTCTTCTCTACACGAGACTACAGATATGACATATTTAATTATACTCTGCATTTGTTTCAAATCATTCGCCATTACCTTGTTCAAAGACTTATGTCCGCCACGATACATATTAACCGCGAGAAATTTATTTTCCGGAAGCGGAAATTGCACTTCCGGATTTCGGAAAATTACGGAATTCGGTAAAATTCCGAAAAATTTCGGAATTCGGAAAGAATCCGGAATTTAGAAAATTCCAGAATTCAGAAAAATCCCGGAGTTCGGAAAACTAAATGAAATTGATGATGAAATTTCTCGTTCTCACTGCGAAATTAAAGTAAAAGAAAACCCGGTTAGGCACACACAGGTGGAAAACAGCTCCACTAATAAAAGGCACTACGCTTCAGTGCAGGAAATTCTTGAGAAGGTTCATTCTACGGAAAACTTGTCTGGGGAAATAAAACAGTTACTTTTCGATTTGTTGATTAAAGATCGTGGAATATTTCAAGACCGACCCGGCAGGTGTAACCAGTTCGAATATACAATGCAGGCGGAAACAACCGAACCTATAGTTAAACGACAGTATACTTTGCCATTTAAGTTTAAACAAGCCATTGATGATCAAATTAAAGAATGGTTAGAATGTGGTGACACTGAACCTTGAATGCTTATCCACAACCACCCCATCTTTTGTATCCCGAAGAAAAATACTGATAAAATACGCATACTAGTGGTAAATTCCGAGGCGCCAAGTACACATCTAACACTGATCTCGTCTCATGTTATATCCAGGTACCACTTCGAAGGACTCCAGGCCATACACGGCCTTCTCTTGGAATGGGAAGATGTATTCCTTCACAGCGATTCCGTTTAGATATAAGAATGGAGGATGTAGCCTTACGGAGTGCCTCTAGAAGGTTTTTTGGATTTGGTTTGTATGACAAATTGTCCCTTATATAGATGATCTGTCCCTACCTACAGCCACATTCGAGGAACAACTGAACATTCTGGATAAACTATTTACTAAATTAAGGCAGGCAAATATGACTGTGAACCTCCAGAAGTCTTTTTTTGCAATAGTACTTTTAATTTCCTTTGTTTCATTGTGACTCTAGAAAGGATTTTAAAAGACTCGCGTATATTGAGACGATAAAAAACTTACCACGACTGGAAACAACGAAAGAAGTGAGACGATGTTTGGGCCTTTTTGAATGGTGCAGTAAGTTTGTGTACGAGTTCGCCGAAAAAGCTAAACCTCTTTTCGATCTGTTGAAGAAAGGCAAAAAATGGGTCTGGTCTGAAGAATGTGAAAGGTGTTTCCAAAGTTTGAAAGATAGTTTATGTGAAGAAGTGGTATTATCTCATCCCCGGCTGGACAAAAATTTCAACGTAGTGACAGATAGTTCCCTAACCGCGGTTGGAGATATCTTGTATCAAGAGTGCGATGGCGAACGCCATATCATAGGGTTTTATAGTAAAGTTATGTCACCAGCACAACGTAAGTACACTATTTCAGAGCTTGAAGCTTTTGCAGTGCTAACAGCTACTAGATGTTGGGGACATATACTTTATGGTAGGCATGTGAAAGTATTTACTGACCATCATGCGTTACACTGCAAGATTTGCCACTGGAACTCTACACTTGCTAGATGGAGTTACAATGTTTTGATCTTGAATTTGGTCTCATAGCAGGTAAAAATAACAAAGATAGTGATGCACTTTCCAGAGTGGTATTGTCACCTAAAGATGAATTACATGTTATTAATAATTTAAAAGTTTTGTCAACTTTGTTCAAAAATATGACGGTTTCTGAACTTATTGATAAACAAAGGGAATAATGAGCGAATTGCTAAATGGTTAGAAAATCTTAATGATCCTTACACAAAATTGAAAAATCGAAATTTAGATAAATTCTCTAAACTTGAAAATTGTATTTTAATGAAAAAAAGTTTTCACTTTCTAAATTCTTCGAGGATCTGTTTCCTCCCTCATTAGCTCAAGAAGTAATTAGACATATGCATTGTGAACGTGACCATTTTGGTTTAGAAAAGACATTTGGTTTTGTCAATGATGTGTGTTACTGGAAATCGATGAGGGATAATAGTGATTTTATTTCTAATTGTATCGAGTGTAAGAAAATGAAGAAACCTCCCCTGCAGCAAAACCGTCACAAACTGTTTCCGTAGACTCACCACGCAGTCTTGTATCCACTGATTTTCTAGGGCCTTACCCTGAATCATCCACAAAATGTAAATATGCATTGTCCATACTTGTTGCTTTTATTAGGTATTATATGCTGTAAACAATGAGAAATAAAACTACAAAATGTGTTTCGAAATGCTTAGAGCTATATTATTTTACTTATTTGGGTTTGCCCAATGCTGTATTGGTAGAGAATGGAAGTTGCTTTAGCTCACGAAAGTTCAAAGATAAAATGGCCGAATACGGCATCCTTCATCATCAATGTTGAACGTATGCATCGAGGAACAAATCGATTATTGACATTATTGTGCAAGAGTGATCACACGGCATAGGAAAAATATATTCCTCAGTTGTAATCCTGTTGAATTATTCCATATCTAACAGTCTCGGAGTAAGCTAGCTTGCATCTCAGTGTGAAAACAGAAAAATCAATTGTTCGGGATTTTGGTATTGTATCTGGTGAAAACGAAAATGATGAACAATCTCTTTGGGATAGTAAATTGTTAATGGCTGACATGAAGAGAAAGGAAATTATCCGTAAACGAAACGGAAAACAATCTGAAACAGGAAAATGAAATGAAAATGAAATCTTTGTTTTTTACGTCCCAGTCTTATGACGGTACGCTAAAGGAGACGGTGATGAGAAATGAATGAAATGGTGCAATGAAGAAAGTGGGAGGAAACGAGAGAACCCCGAGAAAACCTACGAACACGGTGTTTGTCCACCACAAAGTCCACACGTCGTAAGCTGGGATCGAATCAGGGACCCCAAGCACCGGAGGTGAACGCTCTACCACTGAGCCACCGCGCCCCCTTGAAACAGGAAAGTAGGTACAAAATTAAACCTAATGATTTAGGATTTCTTTGTGCAATTGATAAGAAAGTGGTAAAATTTTTCTAGTTGTATCGTGATCCTTTAATATGTAAAGGTACTCATAAGGAAAAAGTTTTAAAATTGGTTGACCCGTTAATGGGAAATTCGGTTGGTAAACATTCGGTAGATCGTATGAAGGTATAGAAACCTGCAAAGGAAACAAAGAAAATATGGCTTGAACTTTGCATTGAAACAGTGCGGTTATGAAATTGGAAACGAGTTCAAGAATCAGTATAAATTTGATGAAATTCAGAGTCAAATGACTGAAATCATCTGTAATATTTGTGAATCAGTCCAGGTTATCTTGCCAAAGTACATAAAGTTCTTTTAGACGCTAAATATGTTAATGAAATTGTTGAATCAATATTAGAATATGATCCGTATTTACAGGATCTGCTAATGTTTGTTATGAGTACTGTTTCAAATCCGTTAGTAAATTATTTGAAAATGTAAAACTAATAAAGACATATTTTCACACACACACACACACACACACAAGATATATATATATATATATAGTAGGTAGCACGAATTTTTCTCTTTATTATTACCATTTTTGATCCCTCTACCAGGTGCTACGAGGCTTCACATGAACAAGAAAGTTTCGTGTTCTGCCATGATAATAAAAGTACTGTTTCCTTTGTAGTATTAAAGGTTTATTCACTGTTTAAGTACTAAACCATGTCAACATAATAGTGAAAGCAAATGTAGTAAGGATAAGTAAATGGTGTGATTTAATAGTTATATAAATAATGATAGTGTTCCTGGGTTCTGGAAAGATTTTGAATGATTGAAAATCTCTCCGTCCTTGTCCGACGCCATTCTATAACTGATCCGAACAGCGGTATTTTGTCCCCTTTTATTTGTCTATCCGCACAGCAAGAGGACAGAAACTTTTGAAAACATGCAGCTGAAGAAGAAGAAACAGTTAGGGTATTGGCGGTGAATGAGAGGAATGGCGGCAGGAATTCTATTTTCGGGTGGAAATGCTTCAGAATTATTAGTTGTAGTATAAAACTGATGAATGTCAGTGAGAATAGAGGTGTCAAAAATATACTACGAAGAAAAAACCGAAGAACAATTCGTAAGCCACAGGAATGCAATCGTATTACTAAGGCGAAGAGTGCTAAATATATATGAGAAGTCGCAGTACTGCAAACATTCGGTGTCAAAACCACAAAAATTACTTTTATTCAATATATTTAATGCAACATATATATATATAATAAAAACATATATATAATAAAAACATATATATAATAAAAAAAAGATAAAAGTGGACTGATGTAAGGGTTTAAAGAAATAGTTTTTCTGTATTCATTTTTTCTTTTTTTTTTTTTAATGTACGTATAAGTCATATAATAAATTAAGTTACTGTCAACGCATCTTTGTATTCTAGACTGCTCTATGTGACTCAAATAAAACTACAGGTAATAATTTCTAAGCGCACAATTATACTGGGGACAACCAGTGGTCATTAACGGATTTAATTATTATCTGTCTTCTCAAAACGTTGCAAGATGGAACAACATTGCGGTTTAGAGGCACGACACGTTTCTCTCAGAAAAGTGGGTAGGGCTTACTAACGAAATTCCGAAGTTGCCTATGATTTCCATACCGTGCTGTAAGAGTCATATATCTTCGGGACATTCTTAGAAGACCCAGCTTCGCACCATCCTTGACCTAATCAAAGCCGTAAATTCAATCATATTTGACTATAAGCAAAATTTATTGGGAAGCTGGAAACCACTTTATAGAAACACTTAAAGAAAGGCTGAGACAACGTAAAACATAGTAGCACAGTTTGTGACAATTTTATCGACGAGAGTTTACGTGTTCTATCCCTAGAAAAAGTCACTTTTCAAAATGTATTTTCTTCCGTACTAGTACTGTCTCAGTAGGTACTCTTTTATATAAGGAACGTTAAACTATAATTAGTTAATCGAGTGATGAACCTACCACAATGACAAATATGATAGTAATTAATAATAATAATAATAATAATAATAATAATAATAATAATAATAATAAATAGTACTAACATGGAATATACGCAGAACTAACTAGGGAAGGTCGCGAGATGTTACTCAGAGTTCGTATCGATACTATGCTCAATCGACTCGTTATTACATATAAAACCATTTAGCAAACGGATACGTAAATCCTCGATGGATAGGGTGTATGAATTATTACGAGCGTTCAAAGTTTAAAATTGAACAGATTTTGCGAAGTTTGAAGTTACCACTTTTTTAGATAGACGCTTTGTTTTTGTTATCGAGGGATTTTCATAGGTATCCAAAACAGTGGTGAGGTAAAAGCATACACTGATTGCAGGTAAGGGCACTTATTGGGAAGGGAGTAAAGGGTAATGGCATCTTACAACTTGCCTCCTGTTTGCCACAGAGTATCGATAAATTAATAAAATGTATTTTCTACCCCTATTCGACTGTATTATTATTCAAATATCACTTTTCTATTTGGCCACCTTCAAACTGAACCATGACATTTGACTCCGAAACGTTTTGCTAGAGAGCGAAATTCAATGAAGAACGTCATGGTATTCATAAGTAATCTTGTGATAATCTATATTGTGATGTTTTTTCCCTTCTGTAGATAAGAATGAGACCAATATTTTCTTAAAAGACTCTGTCACCAATGCATTGTTCTGTCCAGATAAGCTGTTCAACAAAAATTTTGCACTGAAGCGCACAACATAGTATCATATGTGGAAAACAAAAAATCAGTTTATTGTGAAAATGAAGTTAATCCAAATAAATCATCCACTACAGGCTGGCACTGATAGTGATAAAATCACGTGGAATTGGCGCTTCAAAGAAATTGTGCTGCGCCAGAGCGGTCGGCTGCGGAATTATCCTGAGCAGTAATCCGAACCTGTCGGGCTATGCTTATGCATTGCAGAAGACGGTGTTTCAATGCATTGTCGCTTGCCTTATATATATATATATATAAAACTTTTGAGCGAATTGAAATGCCGATCATGGGAAAATATTAGTCAAACTCCAAGGAATATGTCAAGATATTCAGTAAAAAAAAAAAAAAAAAAAAAAAAAAAAAAAAAAAAAAAAAAAAAAAGTGCGCTTAAAGCTGTGAAAAAGGTGGCTTTTATTCCGGAGAAAATCGATGTTTGCATACATTGTCGCTAGCTGATTGTTTTTTGGCCACATTTATCGCCGATTATCGTAAAATATTCCCTGAAGTTTGCACACTATTTTGCAACAACCGCCATTAAAATCAGTTGACAAATTAAATTTAAAAAAAAAAAATGCTAGTGATGAGATATTGAAACACCGTCTTTCAGTGAGGTGGAGTGGGTTTGGAGTCTCGTTCACGTTAATTCCGCTGCCAAGCATTTCAGAGACAAAAGTCATTATTCAATTTGAAGGTGGCCACACAGGAAAGTGCCATTTGAATGACAATACAGTCAAATAGGGCTGACAAATAAATTTTATCAGCCTATCGACCCGGTGTGACAAACAGAACGCAATTTGCAAGTTGTGAAACACATTACCCTTCACCTCCTCCATAATAAGTGGCCTGATCTTGCAAAATGCGTAATTTTGACCTCTCCACTGTGCTAGGCAACTAAGAAAACGTCCCGATACCAAAAATGAAATATGTATCTCAGAAATAGTTACTTCAAACCTTTTGCAAAATCTGTTCAATTTTGAATTTTGAACGCTCATAATTCGAACACGGTTCTGATCGAGGATGTCTTCGTTTGCGTAATTGTTTCACATGTAAAAACGAGTCGATTGAGCATAGTATCAATATGAAGTCAGAGTAACACTTCACGACCTTCCCTAGCAAGTTAGGGAATTTTTACTATTCAATGTTGTATATACTTGATTTCTAAAATTGAAATGTCGCCAATAAATATCGAACAAATGCTATTTATGCAAATATATATCGTTGTTGCTATTTATTTAATAGAAATGTTTTTTACATTTCAAAATTTAACAATTTTATAATATACACATATACATTGCCAACAATAATATTTTGCATGACATTATCATAATTTGAAGACTGATAAAATTTAAGGCTTTATATATATATCTATATATATAAAAGAGAACGTACAAAATTTTGTCCGCTCATCACGCTAATACGGCTGAACCAATTTCTTTCATTTTTGGGGGGTTATTAGGATTTGGACCCTAGATGGTTTTTATCATATCACTTTAATTTTTAATTACCAGTGTCTTGAGATAATTGACCATTCAAGTGTCCATAACGTACAAATCCTTTGTTATTAGTTCATCATAGGTAAAAATAAACGTATTTATATGCAACCCGCATGACCGTGTCACTCGGCGGGTTAACATAAATGACAGGCGATATACAGCGGAAAATAGCTTGAATCTTCTGTTTAAAATTTTTTAATTGATTTGCTTATTTTTACAGACACTTTTACAATATGCCAGCACCGGGATGACCGCAGCGAAGCGGGGCGGGTTAACATAAATGACAGGCGATATAATGTTAAGATTTACTGCAATCTTCTATGGTTTTTATCATATCACTTGAAAGCGAAAAAGTAAAAATTATCTAAGTAACAAAGTTTATTGCGTTCCGGGGTGACCGCAGCGAAGCGGGGTGAACGCTGCTAGTATATATATATATATATATATATACTATATAATATATATATATAATACAATATGATGGCTAATAATAATACAATAATAAATAATGCAATTTAAAAATAAGTGAATAAATAAAACGGCTCGATGCCTAGAGCGACACTTTCACCAACAAGTTCTGCGGATTTTTCGTGGGAAGCATCACACTAAACACTTCCAAATACATTGAGATCAATGTTTGAGAAAAGGTCAATGGTTCCTCGTAGAGAGATGATAGATAGTCCTTCAATATGTTCTATAGTGTTATTCATATCTTTCATTTTAATGTCTTACAGTAGGAATACTACTACTAGTTCTTTGCCTTTGGGTATGGTGTCGTGTATTGAGGCGATGTTGCCTGTTAGAAATGCAATACTTATTCTTTGTATAAGGAAGGTGCTTGCTCTGTCAACGCCAGATAACTGCGTGATCCGTCTGCCTATTTCTTTTATCAAGTTAATACCTTCTCTGCTCCATGAACCGCTGGATTCAATAGCGATAGTTACAAAATGTTATTTCGCAGTAAGATTACTGTATTTTCTCTTTTTTTTTTCGTTTCATTTCGGCTAGCTATATTTCCCACCTGTTGAAGAAAACGGGAGATTGAACATGTAAAGTCCAAAATTAGCGCTTTACCTCTGTCTCACGGTAAGAGAGCCATCCCATCTGTTTCCATCTGTCTTGCTACACCCAATGGATTCTCTTATTACAGGGATGCCGGCTGAGATTAGTGCTCTCATTATGTCATTAACATTTCAGTGGCGAGAGTGTCTATCTGCGCTTTTGGAACAAAAAGGCCATGTAAACCTTTTTTATTTACTTCGCTTTTGCATGCTTGACATTTGGGTTTTCACATATATATCTGCTCCCAGACGTAACGCAATTGATATTCGGAAGCATTCTTACTTAGGTGAAGGCTCAACGTGGGCGAAGGTAGGGCTTTGAGCCAAGCACTTGCTTCTAAGGAGGAAGTAGAAACTAGTCTGGCTTTGTCTTCTAAGTTGTCTGCCAACTGGAGTAAAAGGAGAGGTGTGATTTAATGATAGGCATATCCCATGTGATTTGTTTTGATGTGATGTTGATTTCGGGTAATTCTAAGCCAACTAATATTGACCAAGTTGTAGAGCAATCCTCAATCTCAGAAATTCTGTGAGAAATTATATCATGTTGGAGAAGTGATCCGATTGGGCATTTGGAACCATACAATGATGCCAAGAAGGCGGGAATAGCCATATCTAAGGTTTGTCGGATGCCTAATCCTCCAAAACTGATCGGAAGAGAAGCCTGTAGCCATACATTATGAGAGAAAGAAAAATGAAGGATGGATTCTAATCCAGATTTGATGGAGTTATCGTAATGTTAAGTAGATCATCTTCTCTCCAAGAAGGTGAACATCGTAGAAAATATAGTAATCTTTGGCACCGTATGTTTTTAATAAACAGAAAGCTGAGTGTGCCGACATTAATGACAATCTTGTGAAATAATTCTCCAGCTTGGCATCTTCTCAATTAATAAAGATCTCATTGGTTCGGAAGAAAGGGCAGAAACCAAAAGAAAAGCGTTTGAAGGCGCCATTAATTGAATGCCTGGAGCCACCTCATTAAACATAATGAAAAATACATTTGTCTGTTCTGGAGGTGGTTCCAGGGAGCTAATCTCACATTTGTAGTTGTTTAGTTGTAGGTCTATTAGAGATGGCTTTGTATCGGTATCATTTAATGTATTTAATATGGTATCCGAGTCTCCAGCTAAAGTGCCATCGTCTAAGTACCATATATTTAAATCTGTGTTGACGATTGGTTGTAGCGTTAAGGCAAATAATGCAGGACCTAAAGGGTCTTCTTGCTGAACTCCTCTTTGGAATAAGATAATGTCTATGCCATATAACAAATAACTGACTTGAGCATAACTCTGGAGCACGTAAGGATAGATGGATGAAAAATTGTCCTTAACGGCAGTGAGTATTGCATTCCGGTCTATTTTGTTAAAAGCATTTTTAAAATCAATCTTTAGGAAAGCATAGGTTTCTGATGAGGATAGGAGTAAGACATACGTGCAGCATGTGTTGCAACTTCAGCCCCTTGTTCAATGCCTACTCCTAGTCGGTGTGAAGAAAGGCGTTGAAGTAACTAACTTTTAATTCTCCAGCATATTATTTTAGAAGAAAGTCTTCTCCATGTGTTTCCTAGGGCAATTGGTCTAATCCCTCCACATTTATTTTTCAATGCAATAAGAGTAGGTCCAAAGAAAATTGGCCTTATTTCTACGCGTACATCTCCTGACAAAATCATGGAGAGAAACTCGCAAATGATCTTGGTAAGGCGATCTTTAGACTCATGAATATTGTAAAGAATTAAGTCCTTGAGAACTGAAGGGAGCATGCTGTCTATTCCTCCAGCTGAACCAGAAGGGAAGGATTTGAGCGCTTTGAGAAACTTGCTGGATAAAACTTTATTATCTGTAATATTTTGATCTGCTAAGTTAGGTGCAGGAAATGTAAAAGAGTTCGGACGATGTTTTTCTTTTAAGGACCTTAAAATAGCAGGATCTGATGGAGCAAAAGAATCCTGAGAAATAAGAAGTCTGACAGCACCATGTATGTCACCATCAGCAAGTTTATTTTCGATATGGTTAACGAAGATGTCGTTAGGTGATTTGTTAAGATTTCTGTTGCATTTGTCTTTGTTCTTCAGAAACTTAATTGAGTTCGTTCTATCGTCGTGAGAGCTACTTGACCAGAGTTGAACTCTCTGCTTCACCCATGTGGTTAGATTAGAAGTATTTTCGAATTGGGTAGGCATACAAAGAGTAATATAAGGAAATATTAGGGGTTACATGCACAGGACCGACACGGCGTAGGATCGACACGGCATAGGATCGACACGGCGTAGGATCGACACGGCATAGGATCGACACGGCGTAGGATCGACACGGCATAGGATCGACACGGCACAGAACCGAAACGGCACAGGATCGACACGGCATAGGATCGACAGCAGAACTTTCATACGATCGAAATAATAAAAAATACATTATTTTATAATTACGCAATATTAAGTAACAATTATTTTCTCAAGGATATATAGGAGAGAACCGTCATACGATCGAAACGGCATAGGAACGAAACGGCGTAGGATCGACACGGCATAGGACCGAAACGGCACAGGGCCGACACGGCACAGGATCGACACGGCACAGGACCGAAACGGCATAGGATCGACACGGCACAGGATCGACACGGCACAGGATCGACATTCTGTAGGGTGGTCAACACTTTCTGAAAATATCAATATCGCATATCCCTCACCTTGAATTTGTGGATATAAAAAATTGTAAGAATAAATAATTCTAAATGGTCTATTTTTAAAAAAATTATATATATATATATATATATATATATATATATATATATATATATATATATATATATATATATATATATATATATATATATACAAATTGTATAAAAATATTGTGCGTAATATATCCATGCCGTAATAAATACACCTTTAATTTTGTGATATTAAAAAAAATACGCTAAATAACTCCAATAGTTGATTCCAGGTTTTCAATACCGAATAAATAATATTATTTGTCTGATATTTTTATAATGCTGTAATTTTTTATGTATACTAAGTTGAAGTATGTACATGTAACTGCAATTTTAAAACTGTAGGCTTAGAATTTGCGTTTGGATTTTTTTTTTTTAAGCGAAGCAATGCACCTATGTTAAGTTGCCTCCTTTCAAATTTCGAATTGAAATCGGAAGCCAATCGTTTGTTTTTCGTTTGTTATTGACTTTTTTGAAGAAAAATAGTAAAAATCGTATCTTTCTTAAAACATAAAGAGATGTTTACAAAATAAAGTTGGTATATGGCCAAATTTACCCTTGTTCCTCCACTTAAAATTTTGATTGAAAATCAAAATCAATTGTTTGATATGCGTATGCTACTAATTATTTTGAAAAAGAATAGTCTGTTTCGAAAAACATAAAGAGTCTTTTCAAGAGAAATGGGTGATGGAATTTCATATTGGCTCCACTTTAAAGTCTCGAATCAAAACCGAAGCCAAGCGTTTCTTATTGGTTGTTTTTAAGAGCAAATCGCTTGTTTCGAAAAAATAGAGAAAGAGATTTACAAAATAAATTTAGAATGTGATCAAATTCAATCTGATTCCTTTACTTACAAATTTCGATTCAAGACCAAAATCAATCGTTTGATATGGATTTGTTGTTGCTTGTTTGGAAGAAAAGTAATTTGATTCGAAAAACGTAAGAATATAATTAAGAAATAATGTTGATGAAGGTGATTTGTTTCGGGGCGGTTTGCTTATTTTGAAGAAAAAATCACTTGTTTCAAAACAACCAGTAAAATATATCTATTTCCAGGATACATTTGGTGGTCAACTTCATACTGTTTTTTCTGCTTTTAAATATCGATTCGATACTCAAGCTAATAACATGTTTTCCTTTCTTATTGATTGGTTTGAAGAGGAAATAGTTTGTTTTGAAAATTATTAAGAGTCATTTACAAAATAAGGTTGGGTGGGCCAACTTTTTGGTGGTATTTCAAATTTCGATTTAAAATCAAACTCAATCATTTATTTTTCGTTCGTTATTGATTGTTTTGAAGAAAAACTAAGAACCATTAAAGAAATTTTTATAGTAAAGGTGGTCACCTTCACAGGGTTCCTGCACTTCAAATTTCGTTCAAAGCATAAAACGGTTCAAATAATAAGAGAAACACAATCAGTACTCTACGCAAATGTTTAGGGGGTTCAGGGGCTTTAGGAACACAAGTTTATATAATATCAAGTGTTTATATATATAAACGTGCTAATATGATAAACGTGCTTAATTTTGCATAATACCTTGCTCAAGGGGGGTTTCAAAGTCCTTAATCCCTTTACTTCAGTACGCCACTAAACATCAATTATAAGTCATTCGTTATCCAAATTGTACTTCTTGTACTGATTCAATCCTTAATTTTAAAGTTCAAAATTATATGAGCACTTATTATGCTATTGGAAAAGAGCACATATTTTATGACAGTGCAAGGTAGTTTCTTGTTTTAACAATTGAAAGAAAGGAAAACACCAATAAAAGTAATAATAATACCTGACACGAATTCCGATAGTAAATCATATTTTATTATCTTATTTGAAACTTTGAGAAAATTGAAGCTCTACACCGAATACAAATTGGATAATAAGCAATGCTTTATAATTGCTTGATAAATTTCAAATTGAGAACAAAGAGAGTGATACTGTTTAAAAGAAAGATTGGATAAAAACAAGAATTTTAGGAATGATCTAAAAAATGGATCAAAGTATTATGATCTTGGCTAATATTAATTTTTGGATCAGTTACCATAAAATATTCGAACGGTCTCTAAATCGAGTTTTCTCCAGATATGTAGTTCTCCAGGTATAAGGAGTAAAAGAAAAATTTCGATTAATTAAATATTTTGGATTTTTTTTTATAACGGGCCACAAAATTTTTGGACGGTCCCTAAATCGACTTTTCATATTTTTTACGCAATAAGCATATCACACTGAGTTAAGTGATATCTTGGGTTGGGTTACACTGTATGTAGTTCTCCATATATAAGACATACAATAAAATTATTGATTGAATGAAATATATTGGACTTTTTGGATCAGGGGCTACAAACGTTTGGACGGTCCCTAAATCAAGGTTTCGTATTACTTTCGGAATAAGCACATCATGCTGAGTTAAGTGATAGTTTTGGTTTGGCTGCACTATATGTAGTTCTTCAGATATAAGACGTACAAGATTTTTTTTTTATTGAATGAAATATATTAGATTTTTTGGATCAAGGGCAACAGAATTTTTGAATGGCCCCTAAATCGAGCTTTCGTTTTATTCAGGCACTAAGCACATCATACTGAGTTCAGTCATAGTTTAGGTTTGGGTACACTATATGTTGTTCTCCAGATATAAAGCCTACAAGAAATTTATTGTCTGAAATATATTGGATCTTTTGATCCAATAATAGTCCTTCATCCTCCATTTATACATTAAGCAAGTAACAGTATAACGTGTACATTACGTGATACACTTTGTATTTTATGGTGTGATGTTTAATAATAAATTATTAACAGAATACCCGTTCTTCGCACGGGGAGAATAGTTTCATTTTGAGCAAAAAGGGCAATGGAATCTGAGTATGGATTTAAACTGCATCGGGAGTGTTACTGTTCGTCTGAGTGACTCCAAATACTATTTCATCGACACTAATATCGGTATTATTTTTTATCATTATATATATAGTGTGTAACTTCATTAATGTAATGAACGTCTGGAGGTGATTCCTGGACTCGGAAGAAGAATTTAAATGAAACGAAGTCTTTAGCTTATCATAATTAAACTTCTATGTCAATGGTAACGGATGATCAATCAACGGCTTCCTGTTCAACTTAAGAGTGTGTAAAAATGAGAAAAAAATAACTTTGATCCAGAGTAGGTTTATAACGACTGTGCATAAGACAGTCAGGGGCAAAAGATCATGTACGATGAACTAGAGTATAAGGGATTCTTCACATAACAACAGTGATTCCCACAAATTATGTGAATATAATTTGAGCCAAAGTAAGCTAGATTAAAAGATTTCCTCCCCGTAATGCGTAAATCCGTGGAAGATAATAACTACGAGTACAGAAGGAATGAAATTCGACGATACTCAAGGTGTTGCGCGTGTTGCACAAGGAAAGAAAGAAATACAATTTCAAATTATCGATTTATTCTGTTTCGTACAAGGTAGGATAACTGTGAAATACTCAGAGGTACCTTCTACAGTATTTGCGCAATGCAGTATGTGTACACGAGACAGCTATGAAGAATAACAGTTCACAGTTTGATATTGTCGACCGTTGACCGCATTGCAAAGATGACATCGGCGGAGCAAATTTTTCCGCCTGTGATCAAGCACATCTGAAATTTCGTAGATGATTGCCGCAGCTATATTACATCGAGCTACAAGTTCTTCGACTGTCGTGGCCGGAGTTTCATACGTATCCCCGAAATAAAAAATCAAGCAGCGTGAGGTAGAATGAACGAGGTTGTCATAACACAGGTTTTTCTCTCCCAATCTGGGAATGTTTCATTTAGGTAAGTCTGCATATTCCTGTCAAAATGTGCAGGTGTACTATCATACTGAAATCACATCTGCTGTCTTATGTTCAAGGGCACATGTTCTATCAATTTTGGGAGACAATTACGTAAAAATAAAAGATACGTACTCCCACACAGGCAGACCGATAATAAATAAGATCCTACCACAAAATTATCCACCACACCACACCAAATTTCTGCTGCTGATCGTTTACTAGAGTTGCATGTGGGTTTTTACGCCATACACATGATAGTTTCAAGACGGTTTTGATCATTCGACGTACGCTGTCTTCAAGTTCAGCTGTCCATATGGGGCTATTTCCTCCGATTTCACGTACGAGAAACCGAAGGGACCCCTCTCTCGAAATCGAATATGGAGGCGTGGAAAAATACAAGGAAAGTTACTCTCTTTTGAGGGCGACGGTCACGATGTAAACGCCTCACTTCTGGGCTATTGCCCTTTGCTACTCCATAAATGAGTTGCATATCTGCCAGCTCGTGGACAGGGTAATCTTCCATCGCGCAGGCGTGTACAGGTTATCACAATCAATTTTACTTAAACACCAACGTCTACACTTTTACACGACCTTAAATACCTGGACACAACCCTCTACCGTTGAACACAACATTTCCCATCCTGTTATACAGCAATTACACGTGTAACAGTAGAGCATCTGACTATGTATATCACTCACAAGTTGCGTAGATGCTTATTACAACTCAGCTATGCTAACTGAAGCCATTCCACAATAAAACTTCAAGACAGCCTTCTGTAAGCCACTCGCAATTGGCACACAAGGGACGATAGTTCCGTAGGTATTCCTCCATGTAGGTATTCCATACAGCTCTAAGGTATGTACATTAGAATGTCGAAAAAAGACTATCCTTTTTTTAAAATGTACTTTCAACGAGCTTCCTTTGAGAAAATTTCTCCGGCAATGATAAAATCAAAATGTAAGTGGTCTACACTAGGATAGTATTTTGGTATATTCACAATAGCAATGAAGTTTTTCATAGCTCAGGGAAAAGTTGAGGTTTGCCAACTCGAAGGAAGGGGAAAACGCCATCAAAAGTATTCCTGGGAGAAGATTCATCTAACGGATAAATCAAGTATACTATTCCAGCGCACTTCTTGGTATCGTTATGCAACGTGTACAACATCCCTTGTTTCCCCACTTTTGTTGCTTCTGTGCACAGAAGTACCATATTCCACGGAATTACATATTACGAGGAAGAAACCGTTTAATGCAGCTTACTTTTGCCCCATATCTATTCACACAATATTTGGAAACCCTGGGTCATGTGGAGAATTCCTTGTACACTCGTTCATCACATATGATCTTTGCATTTTTCGATGTTATATTTATTTACATGCCGCCTGACTGTCCTATGCACAGTCGTTTTAAACCTAATCTGGATCAAAGTTATTTTTCCTTTTTCACACACTCTTGGACAGGAAGCCGTTCATTTATCATCCGTTACCATTAGCCTAGAAGATATAAGTGTGATACGTTAAAGACTTCGTTCCATTTAAAATCTTCTTCCGAGACGTCATTATGTACTGAGACAAAATAGATGAATCACACATGTGTATCTCTCTTTCTTTCGAATTCTGAGTGTTCTTCTAACTTGAACGATGCACTATTATATTTTAATGTTAAATCTTGTACTTGATTGATCATTTCTTCATTCAACGTTTGATAAAATACTCAAAGGAATACTCCAGTTTCTTTGGAAGTCATCCTTGCATCGTCACTGTACACTAATCGAATCTACGACTAAAAACAATGGACATTCTTCTGCCCGACTTCAATCCGACGTTTTGTTCATGAGTTATGGCGGTTTATACATTTTTCCGACAAATTTTCGGGTGTTACACCCAGGTTGTTGTATAGTTTTTGTTTTATTTCGGTGTCAGGAATCACCTAACGACGTTTGTTATATTAATTAAGTTACACCCTATATATATACGGGCGCCATTTTATGTATTAAAAAAACCAAATTTGTTTAGTAACGTAAATAGCTAAACTATGAAAACGTATTTACTAGAGAAACACTTTTTAGTTCTTGTAATAATTTTCTCTCAAACAAACTGAAGGTAAATATATACCAATAAATCAATACAGCTATATTTTAGAAAATGAAATGAAATCTTTGAGTTTTACGTCCCACGCTTATGCCGGTTAGGCTGAAGGAGACGGTGATTATGAGAAATGAATGAAATGGTGGAATGAAGAAAGTGGGAGGAAACGGGAGAACCCCGAGAATATCCACGCACACGGCGTTTATCGACCACAAAGTTCACTTGGCGGGAGCAGGGTTTGAACCCGAGACCCCATGCACCAGGGGTGAACGCTCTACCACTGACCCACCGCGGCTCCAGCTATATTTTAGAAATACAATAGGCACTGATTTTTCGAAGACTGCTCTAATACATAGGAACAATCAAATTTGTAAATAGAGTTTTCTTTTAAATAAAACAAACTGAATTGCTTAAACTGCGCTATATCGATTGGTTTCAGCATCTGATTTTTTAAAAATAAGTAATTAGCAGCACGAAAAATTCCTATATTATCTTCGAAAATAGACCTACATGTTAATTGCTTTACTGGCTTTATACATTTTTTTTTTTGAAAAAGTGATTGTAGGGGAAGATGGGGCTAGTTGCAACAATTTTCAGGTCTGTTTTTTTACTCGAAAATTATTATAGATATAAAAACTATATTGAGTGTACTAAAAGGTACATGCCTTAACTACATACCAAAAAAAGAGAAGTGCAAAACATCGAACGGCAGTTTTGATAGCATCCACTTTTTGAACTAAGTCCGACTGTTGACACTTGCCCCACCCATGGGGTAAATTGCAACATCATCTGGGGTAAGTTGCAACAATCGGACTTGATTCAGAAATTTAATGCTATCAAATCTACAGCTTGAACATCGCTTCACTCATTTTCACTGTGGCAGTCAATGTCTATAATCTATACAGATGTAGTACGGATTTCTCTCGTAACACGACCAATGAGACCACTTCTCACAACATAAACACTGTACCCAGTCTTCTTCTGTATCCTGTTCTTCGTACGGTTCTTCAGAAACCAAACAGACGACTTGAGAATAAATTCTTCTCAGCTGATGATTTTACGTTTTCGGTTGCTTTTAGATGCTTCTTTTTCATTTCGAAAGTACTTTTTTCTAGAGTGTTTGTAAGAATAGCACATCTCTTCCTTTTCCGAGCTGTCAGTTTTCTAGTTCCAGATTTTGGATAGAACCATACATGTTCAGGAGATCATCTGAAGGATTCTACACTATCTTCTTAGATGCATTTGCAGGTGATCCATGAAGCTCACTTTGACCTGCAGTCTGAAGTTCTAACTGAGAAGATGAAAGGAAACAACTACTACTAGGCACTGCAAGCAATAAGCCATCACTGTTGTCCTATAATAATAATAATAATAATAATAATAATAATAATAATAATAATAATAATAATAATAATAATGGAATAATAATAATACTCTTAGTTTTATTACCAACAACAATTGTTATTATAACAATGCTTAACCGCAAAAATTTCTATTTCAATGGCATGCGGCATGTTGCAACAGATGTTGCAAGTTACCCCATCGAAATATTTATATATAAAAGCTTTCCTCCCCACTAAATAGCAGGTAACATGGGAACAGAAATATAATGTCATTGTACTTCAACTGTTATACTATTTGGGTACTACATCTTACTTATTGTTATTACATATATGTAAGGAGTAGTTAGTGCTCTCAAATGGGTCATGTCGGGTCGGGTCAACTCGCGTCGGGTTGTCGTGTCGGGTCAGTCGGGTCAGCTCAAGTCGGGTTGTCGTGTCGGGTCAGCTCGGGTCGGGTTGTCGGATCGGGGTCAATCGGGTCAGCTCGGGTCGGTTTGTCGGGTCGGGTCAATCGTGTCAGCTCGGGTCGGGTTGTCGGGTCAGGCCAATCGGGTCGGGTTATCGGGTCTGGTCAATAGGGTCAGCTCGGGTCGGGTTGTCGGGTCGGGTTAGTCGGGTCGAGTTGTAGAGTCGGGTCAATCGGGTCAGCTCGGGTCGGGTTGTCGGGTCAGGTCAATCGGATCGGATCACTGGTCGGGTCACTCGGGTCGGGTCGGGTCAGTCAATTCTAGTCACGGGTCGGGTCGGGTCGGTCTTGAACCCGACCCGACCCGTTGAGAGCACTAGCTATAGTAAAGAAGGAAATGGTACCAGGTTATGCGTACGCTGATGATGTAAATTTAATAGGGGATGATGGGAGAACAATAGAAAGAAATGCAAAGGTCTTATTAAACGCTTGCAGGACAAGGGTTTAGAAGTAAATGCAGACAAAACTAAATACATGGAAGTGAGTTGGGAACGTAATACGGCCAATTATGAATGCGTTAAAATATTAAATAATACTTCTGATAAAGTGGATACTTTCAAATATCTAGGATAACGAAAATCATTTTCACGAAGAAATTAAATGTCAACTAAAACAGGGAATTAGTGTTATTATTCAGTTCAAAATCTCTTGTCGTTGCGAATTCAGTCGAGGAGTTTGAGGCTTAAAATATATAAAACAGTAATCATACCTGTTGTTCTGTATGGTTTCGAAACATGGTCGCTTATTCTGAGGGAAGAACATAGACTGAAAGTATTTGAGAACAAGATGCTCAGACGAATATTCGGACCCAAGAGGAATGGCGGAAACTTCATAACGAGGAACTACATAAATTATACGGCTTACCAAACATTGTTAGGATCATTAACTCTAGGAGGCTTAGGTGGGCAGGACATATAGCCAGGCAGGGGTGAATTCAGGGGGTGGCCCGGGGGAATCTCCCCCCGAAGAAAATTCATCCCCCCCCGGAGAAATTAAAAAAAAATTCAGTCACAAAATGTAGAAATTTGCTTTTCTTTTCGTGCACGTGCAGACAAAATCCGATCTCTCAATATACATATAAATGACGCAGACCCATTCTATATAAGTATTAAGCATATAACATGTAAGATAGAATACCAAATAGCAGCGGCGGCTGGTACTAATGTTGCATGGTTGTGCAACCGGACATTTTTTTAATACTTAAAATATTTTTAAGTATTAAAGTAGTGTATCAGTGAAAAATAAACCTTTGATCTTGAGCGCAAAACAGTATTGATGCATTTCTGAAAAAAGTCAATTAAAAAACGGAAAGAAAGAGATGATTTACATTTCCAGTGGCAGCCAACGTTGTCACTGGAAGCAGTAACATTGAGCATATGGCAGCGAGCTCCTATTTCTTAACATGGAGAAATGGATTTATTCTTGCATCGCTCCTATCTTCCCGTATTGCTCTCTTGCGATTGCATTTTCTCCCGCAACTGGTCAGCTTCTGTAATAGTTACGAATTCCTCCGCTTAGCAGCGCTTGACTCAATTGATAGGGTGAGAGAGATACAGAGAATCTTTATTAAGCCTATTACTAATATTACATATTAATATTAGCAATAATAATAATGATAACTAAATTCATGGCGCAACAGCCTGTAGAAGGCATGGACTTATGGCACTCATTTCTGTGGGGTAATGTGTTTATAGGTCTGCACGGGCTCGGGCTACTATGATAACCGTAATGGGGCTAGCCATACTGAGAGCTTTATACAGTTCTACCTGAGTTAGAGCGGCAACGCCGGAATCTGGTTACAATGAAGGATTTATGGTAGGGACAAGTAAACCCTTAGATCTTTACTTACTATATATATATATATATATATATATATATATATATATATATATATATATATATATATATATAGATAGATATAGATAGATAGATAGATAGATAGATATAGAGATAGATAGATATAGAGATAGATAGATAGATAGATAGATAGATAGATAGATAGATAGATAGATAGATAGATAGATAGATAGATAGATAGATAGATAGATAGATAGATAGATATCGAGTGTTGCAAAATAAGTGTTACAACTCTTGAGAGGTGACTCCTGCCACTGAGACAAGAAAAAAAGTTCTCTTGAACTTTCGGCTATCGGACATAGTTTCGGATCTACAAAGCGTGGAAAAATGAGTTTCGGACGCCAATAGTTCGGAAACTAACCAACATAAAGAGGGCGGGTAAAAAATTCACTGAAGAAGTCATACCTGCTCCATTGAATTTTGCATGTTTCACAATCCTACCATGCACGCGCAAGGGTTCCCCAAAGGAACGTAGGGAGTCCCGGATAATCTTCCAAGTGAAACTTGGTCTAAATGGATATGAATTGATAAGCTTGTACCAGGTAACAATAATTCGTTTGTATTAAGTCGATATCTGGAACAAATATAAAATGGCGGACACCATGCCCGGTGTGTGTGGTTGCATAATCGCCAGGTGTGGATGCCGGACAACAGTGATGTTCTGAGTATTAAGTATAGCGAATTTGTACTCAAATGCTCTAGAAAGACATCTGCAATGTCGGTAGAGTATAACAGTGAAACAGGGTGATTCAAATGTGTGGAAACACTTTACGAAAAATCCCCAGAATGCACTCATACTCAGTAAACGTGAGTTCAAATCGTCGGAAATGTAAGGATTAGCGTCAAGAACATGAAAGCCATTGCCAATTCATCAATAATATTCCCTCAAACTGATGCCATGTGATGTGCACGGTTGCATACCAATAAGGATGCGATAACTGAAGCCAAGTTACTTTACATATATATGATTGTTATTAGTAAGAAGATAAATAAGAAAATAATCAGGCAGTATATTATAAGGAAAGAACATTAATGATCATAACGAAGGATTAGGTATAGAATGCACGATACGTATGATATAGTAATGGGCGTGAATGATGTGGCGAGATGCATACACAGGACAACACGTGGGTGATATTAGTTAGACAAATAAGCTTATCTTTAGCCTAGAGGCTGCTCTATTCAATGATGAAAATGAATGAGTCCCATGTTAGTAAATAATGGTAATCACTGTGCTGGAAATGATGGGTGAATGAGAGGAAAATGTTCATGAATGACGTAATCGGCGATGATAAGTAAAGAGGGATCTAACGGTGGTAGATTATAGGAGCGAAAGTGGAGAATGATAGTAACGGTGAGGTGTTGGGTGAAATGCTAAATAACGCATTGTATCCTGAAGTAAAGGATGTCGGTTTTCCAAACGTCTGGTGATATATGTTAGCCGAAGTTTTCCAAGAAAGTATTGTAAGGTCGGAAAGGTAATTTGGCGGAGTGTGCAATTAAAACAGTTATCGTGGAATATGAAAAGAACACGAGAAGCTGACTTCCAACACGAGGCCGAAACGTGTAAGTAGCCAGTAATGAAATTTAATGCATAAATGATATATTTACTCTTAAAACAATTCTAAGCGATATAGCCCAAGACTTATCCTATGTCTGGCGTGTTATTTCAAATCATTTTGCTAATATGATAATCTTTGTAAGTCAAACAAAATATCTATTATTATTTTAAACTCTGTTAAACTAACCTTTGTGACACACAGAGTTTGACCCTGGTTTAGCAGATACACAGTAGTGACCAACAGATTCCCTTTTGTTGTATGTATACCTTATGTAAATAAACTATCATCATCATTATATATTTTCTCAATTATTCCATTTTGCAATTGTTAAATAAGATTAACAAAAGGTTGTAAGAACTAATAGCGTTATATTAACAAAGGTTCACCAAGTAGTTTATAAAATAATATCGTCCTTATTTGTAATGGAATTGCAGGGGCTTATCGCCCAGCCTTGTTAGGAAGAAGAAGCATATACAGTTTATTGCATTGCAGATAGCATACCCTACAGGGAAATAAAATCATAGGTCACACTCTATCACTGTACTACCAAACCAAACTAGTAATATTCCAAGACAAGAACCATTGTCTTGTTCTAAAAATAACACTAGACTAGTAAGTGATAACACAATACGTGTACAGAAACCAATACATAGTCATTCAGGGTATAGCCAGCAAGTTTTTCTAGAGGGCCTTCATTTTTACAAACTAAAAACAAATCAAAAGTTTCTTTCAAGATTATGAAAGAATTAATAACACATAGATACATATGTATTTCAGAAGTACATATTATTATTATTATTATTATTATTATTATTATTATTATTATTATTATTATTATTATTATTATTATTATTATTATTATTATATTATTATTATTATTATTATTGTTATTAATATTTAGTAGTAGTAGTAGTAGTAGTAGTAGTAGTATAGTAGTAGTAGTAGAAGTAGTATATTTCATATATGCTACATTTCTGAGACTTGAGTCTTGATAGTACGTGAAGTTTAAGTCAAAGGTTATGTTACGGACGGCAAATGATGGCTTAACACCAAAAACATATTCTGGCCGGGACCGGAGGTTAGTCTGTTTTATGTTTATTAAACGTGTTTAATAATTACAGCAAATGAAATATGTTTATAATAGAATGTGAAAGAATACAGTTTTAAAAGAATTAAACTACGTCAACATGTTAAAATAATTAAAAGAACCTAATTCATCAGCCACTTTGTACTCTCGTTTGCTTAACTGGATGAACCGAGGCCTAAAGGAAAAAGAGTTTTCTGCCCAAATCTCATAAGCAGTGGGATATTTTAATATTATAGAAACTGACCCTCCTTTCGCTTAGAAGTGTAATTTTCAAGACGCTGAAACATATAGTATTTTATTACTTTTAGTTAAAAGTTCAAATGCCGAGTTTCACGCATCTAGCTTAAACAAATCCTTCCTTAATTTATTTACATATTTTCTGAGTAAGTAATGGGGAAATCGAACATAAAAAAATGTGCTCCCTTTGCTCTTTCCCTTTTATGTGTTCAATTTTCAATTTTCAATTTTCAGTTTTTTTTTTTAATAGGAAAGCTTATATGCCAAGTTTTATTTTACTAGCTTTAGAAACTTGCGAGATACACTACCCTTTAAAAAAATCTTACCCCACCCTTTTTACGATACTTATTTCCAAAAATTCTTTCTTATGTACTGCTTTCATAAGAAAATTATATTTTATAACTAAAATTTATCGACTCTACTTGTAGTAGTATGCCCAAAAATCACTCATCTTTACTCTTTTATATAAGAGTACAGAAGATAAATACAGTCAAACAAATGGACTTCCATGAACAGTTTCCGATTTCTTATAACTAACTTATTCGTACATTTCCCACAAGCTGTGGTTTTAAATTTACGCTCTGTCAAGGTCCAGGTTTCAAAAAGGAAGTAACTGGAAATACAATAATATTATGTATTTATGTACATGTGTAATATGTATAAATTTATTGTCTTATTGAAGCTTTTGTAATCTGAAAATAAACTTTTGATTTGCTTTTAATATATAAAAATCAAGCTCCCCTAGAAAAAATTGCAGGCTACACCCCTAAATGACTATGTAGTAATTTCTGCAAAAATGGCACACGACCTAAAATTTAGGTCTAGTGCCTATATTTTTAGGACTTGTGCCGTTTAGAACTTATGAATGTCACCCAATGTATTGCATAGTAAATGTTCTTTGTTCAATTTTAAATTTACTGCGTTCTTTATGTATACCGTTGGTATTTAATGTTCACTCGTGAAATGTCTAGTGAGCTTTTGTCTTAATTAAGTAAACTTTGGTGGATTTTTGTCTTACTCTTAATAAAATTCGCTCCACACAGTATATATTGAAATTCTGAATGTTTTCTTGCTTTCAGAAGTCTGGTAAAATATGCTTTTTAAACATTTTTTCAATTTTTTATTTATTTATTTTTGTTTTAGGAATTTGTCTTGGGATTCTCGTATCTCCATTCGAAAGAAACGAATTTCTTAACTAATTATGTAATTAATTCTTAGAATGAAATAAGTTGTATTATGTAATTCACGTATAAGTGCAGAACAGATAGTGATAATAATAATCTTAGTAGTACAAATATAGTTGTTATTGTTGGAATTAGCTACGTTCGTGACATTATTGCCAACTAGTTGCTGCATCGTCGCAATTTCGTGGGGTGGTGGCGAATTTCAGAACTAAAGCAAGTGAATGAAAAAGGCACAAGACCTAAACGGCACAAGTCCTAAAAGGCAGAAGTCCTAAACGCCAGAAGTCCTAAAAATCATATCGCGGCACAAGTCCTAAACGGCAGAAATCCTAAAAATCATACCGTGCCACAAGTCCTAAACTGCAGAAGTACTAAAATTCAGGTCTAGTGCCTATATTTTTAGGAGTTCTGGCGTTTAGGACTTCTGGATGACACCCAACACATCATGCTGCCTCAGTGATGGTTTGGTGGGGAGTGAGCTACTCAAGCACAACCCAGCTGTATTTTTGCGAACAAGGTGTTAAAACATCTGCCAAGGTATACCAGAACACAGTGCTAACACCTATAGTGTAACCACTATCTGCTACCATGTTCCCTGGAGAAAGGTGGACCTTCCAACAGGATTCCGCTCCAGGCCACACAGCGAAACCAACTTAGGACTGGCTGGCGCGGAACGTCCCTCACTTCATTTCTACCATTGATTGGCCTTCTAGCAGCCCGGATCTTAACCCGTTGGACTACAAACTTTGGGCAGTACTTCAGGCAAAGGTCTGCCATAAACGGCATCCATCTGTCGACAGTCAGAAACAATCTTGGCCCGAGCAGTGAACAATTTTCCCATGGACAGTTTTGGGTAAGTTACATGTAAAAATGTAACGCGTTACAAGTTACTTTACTTTTTCCTAAAATGTAACGCGTTACTTGCCCCCAAAAAGTAACTGTTACTTTACTTCGAAAGTAACGCGTTACTTTTAGGTCTGAAACTTAGAATATGTGAACAAATGTTATCACTTCAATTTTCCGTACTACTATTACTATCGCTTTTATTATTATTATTATTATTATTATTATTATTATTATTATTATTATTATTATTATTATTATTATTATTATTATTATTATTATTGCCCTTTCTGAATTGCTTTATGTAAATGCAAGGACACATTTTTACTTGACAGCTATAAGTTATGAATATTTTCATATAAGGTAACATTGGCTAAAATGCCATACTGCGTTACTCGTACGGATGGGCTAGGGTAACCAGACGTACTGATTTTCGCAGTACAGTACTGTTTTTCAAAGAGCTGTCCTGCGTGTTGCGAAGATGTCTAGGAAATCGAGAAATATCCTTCTTCTTTAAAATGTCCTGCGAAATGTCCAGAGTTAATTTATTTGCAATATCTTAATGTTTCATTCTTTATTCACAATATTTTGAATCAAACACACTCTTTTCCTGAATGATGAACCGCTGTGTTTTTTAACACTCCTCAGAAGACTAGGGATGGAGAACAATCAACAAACCATTTTTTACAATACATCGCTTTTACTGAGAAGGCCTTGTTGAGATATCGGTAAAGTAGGAAAGGTTTCTTATTGAACTTATGACAGTGATGCTAACCAAGTTAAATAGAAGTTCCTTTGTGCCGGTCTAAATTTTCTTTCATTTCTTAAAATAATACCACGCTTCGAAATTTATTATTATTATTGTTATTATTATTATTTAGCCCAACACGAACTTTGACTGTACGTTCATAAAATAAACCAATTTGTTATTCATCAAAGCATTTGGAGTTGTGTTTAATTCCTTTAATAATTTTGTTCAGTGCTTCTTCTTAACAAAAATGTTCATTAACTTAAGGTTAACATTAATTGAAATAATGATATGCGTATTGCCGACGCAGTAAGATATCATATACAGTACTATTATACTTGTGTCCTACTTTTCGATTGTTAGAATGTGGTCATCCTACGATGGGCACGAGTGAGTACGAGCGAGTATTCTTTGAAACTCGATTCGACTAAAAACAGACATCTTTGAACGCGATTCGAAAAATTTCCTCCAACTCGACTCGAATTCGGGTCGAGTCGAACCAAATCTGGTTTGTAGTTTCGAGTATTCTCTTCAAGTATCTTGCATAGACAATATAGGTTATCAATGATACTAGTACTACTACTAGTACAACTTTTATTATTAATAATAATAATAATAAATAATAATTATAATTATAATTATAACAACACTGTGTTTAAACATGAAAGAAACGCGGTCTGTGTTTGAATACTAAAAAACTAGTTGATTGCTAACCTCGGTAGTCGTGAATTCTAGGAGTCAAGGATATTGTTCACGAGCTTGTAAATTTGGGTTGAGGGTTTAGGTTGAGTATTCGGGCTCGAGCCAAACATTGTTAAAAGTTATAGGGCACTGGCCAAATATCTTCAAAACTGTTCGGCCCGGGTTTACAATTGTAAACAACTTGAGCAGCTGGGCTCACAGCTCACTCACTATGGACCCGAACCGAGAAGTGAGCCGAGCCAACAGCTCACCGAACCGTGTCAGCAAGAGCCTTCGGCCCAGATGAGCCGAACCGAGCAGATGGTTCATCCAACCAAGCCAGCTCGAGCCGATGGTTCACCCCAAGTGAACCGGCTCGAGCCATCGGCTCAGTTATTACTTCCCAACTGAGCTTCTTATTAAAAAAGTATCTTGTGGTCTCGATATCGAGACGAGAAGACATGCGAGCATGTTTCCTCTAGTGAGCAACATTAAAAGTATTCCATATTACTACTTAGCTTACATTTCTCATGGCTTTCGCTTTCTAGTGGAATCAGGCCATGATTTCAAAACAAGTTAAAACGTAATAATAATAATAATAATAATAATAATAATAATAATAATAAAAATAATAATAATAATAATAATAATAATAATAATAATAATAATAATAATAATAATAATTATTATTATTATTATTATTATTATTATTATTATTATTATCATTATTATTATTATAAATATAAGTATTCCATACATATAGAAATGCTTTTGACCAAGCACACAAGAAATTATATTTTGTCCATTTAGCACTATCATTCTTTTGTCACTCACAATTATTAATATTCATATAGTAAATATCTTATAATTCTTATATTTTAAAATCAATTGACAGGTCTCTGATGCTTTTATGAGAAATAAATATTTGGTTTTATAGATACTACGCAGTGGGGATGATCGTGCGTCGTTTCGGTCCTATGCCGTGTCGATCCTGTGCCGTGTCGATCCTGTGCCGTTTCGTTCCTATGCCGTGTCGATCCTGTGCCGTGTCGATCCTGTGCCGTGTCGATCCTGTGCCGTTTCGTTCCTATGCCGTGTCGGCTCTATGCCGTTTCGATCGTACGTATTCTATGCATATAACTTGCACAGGCATAGAATCGACAGGAGTTTATAATTTGTAAGAGCAAAGATTAAACAGATAATAAAAATATTATTTTTTTAGGCACATGATTAAAAGTTAAATTATTTCAGAGCAGCGGCGTGAGAGCAAAACGGCACAGGATCGACACGGCATAGGATCGACACGGCATAGGACCGAAACGGCACAGGATCGACACGGCACAGGACCGAAACAGGTTTCTGAGCTGAATTGTCGGTCGTATGCCGTGTCGATCCTGTGCCGTGTCGATCCTGTGCCGCATCCCCAATATTAGGAGTTCGGTCCAATCTTCAATATTATTTGAAGCGACAGTGTTCTGGAGAATTTCGATAAGAGCTTCCGTCATTGCATGTTTTGCTCCTCGAGGAACTTGCCGAAGAATAGGCACTGATGATTTTCGGCTTCCCAAACTATCAATAAATTTTGAACTTACAGTCTCCCCAAGAGGGAAGTTATCATTTGAATTCAAGTCTTCATTGTTTGAAATAATACTAGTTGAAGAATGTCTCACATAAAAGTCAGATGCTCTCTTTTCGTTATGATATTTGCTGTTGTGAATAATCAATCCTCTTGAGTTGAAGTATTTATTACATTTGGAGGAAAGGACATCTCTAGAATTAAAACTAATTTCAGTAGATATGCAAGAGATATGTTTAGACTGATTGATCACTGTATCTTTATTGTTGGAATATTTAAACTTAGGCTTGAATTAAAATGTTATTGTTGAAAAATTCGAAATTCTTTCTTTCTTTTAACAAGCAATAACTGACATGTATTTTGTACGATTAAACAAAATATGAAAACAATACAAAATGAACAAAATCCACTGTGTTCCATCAACACTCACACAGGACAAGGCACTGAACAAAGAAGACAACTCCCATTACACAAAAATGCAATAAACGATAAAAGATAGATGACACCAAACTCATTCCCAGTGCCGATTAGTGTTTGCAAATCATGAAATGTCTTCGGAGTCATCGGAACATGTAGAATGCTAAATCTTAACGCTCTAGTCATAAATAAACCACACTTTCACACTCGAAATGAACTAAATTCACGAAGCGATTCAAAAGCACGTCTATACTCTTTAACAGTAACATAAATTTTACTAATACATTGTATATAGAATTAATCCCATTCATTTCAAATTTTACTTAATGGAATCTGACAGGGACGCGAACAAGAACTTTGAGAAAAGTTTCAAAAACTAATACACTTCAGTAGGACTCGAACCAACGACTGATGATGCTTCCGATAACAAATGTCTACAAGAAAAATTCGGCTTCTTATCACAAAGTATTCTTATGGCTTTCTTCTGAATTTTGAAAACATTAAATCTCTGACTTGAATTTCCCCAGAACAGATTGTTGCTTCGACGAATCATATTTGGTTTTGCCATCTGTGAAATTTCATATTCGCTCATCACTACCATATAAATTATCACGATTAATGTAAAATTTCCGGAAATTTTGAACCAGCTGGTAAAAAACCGTTTTTTTTTTTCGGAAAAATTTGAAAAATTGGGAAAATAACAAAAATCTTTGTATTAGGTTGGTTTTTCTAGTAATGGAACTTTTTTTTTCTTGTTGTTGTTTTTGAATGCACGAAATATGTAAGTTGAGTAATTTCAATATTGTGAATATTAAAAAAACACTCGAAAATAAAACGGTTCTAATTATTCTTAGAAATTAATAGTCTGCACCCATTTCCTTTATGTGCCTTTTAGTCGTTTACTCCTGGTTGTGCTTTAATTACAGAACTTTTACAATCGCATACACGTCTACCACCATGAAGCGTTCTGTTGCAACAAATAAGGCTCTTGAATGAAACTGAGTTCTTAATGTGCTCTTTGATCTGATGAAATTTTGTTAATTTTAACCAAATTACTTCTTAATCGAAAGAGCAGTAGGCAAATTTCACTATTACTCATGCACTAAAACATATAATTACTATTATTTAATATTCAAATACAGACTTTAACATAAACTTTATGTACAACACTTTGCACGTAAACAAATCCCTGTTTTCTAGTGTGACAAATTATCTATACCGTAAGACGGGGAACAAGATTTAAGGAATTTTAAAGAGAATCGCATGTAACTTAAAAACGTAATGATTTACAACACTGTATTCTAAGCACATAATAGCTAGATATATAAGGAAAACATTAGTGCCAGTTCATTAATAAATATTCAGTATGACCATAGTTATTGAAATATAAACTTTGGTGCAAAGATACCCCGTAGCTGGGGATACTTTGCACAACATACAAAAAAAAAAAAAAAAAAAAAAGTATGTTCAACAGACAAACATAACGTTTCTGAGCAATGATTTCCTTTCAATGTTTATAAAATTTACTTTCTACACAAAACTGCTTTCAGTCGACAAATATTGATATTAGAATGAGAGTACCGGTATCGATATTTAGTTTGAATTACCAATATTTGTAAAGAAAATCATGTATTTTCTGGTACCGACACAGGAACCACATTCTGATAGTTTAGCGTATGTCCCACAAAAATTTCAACTCAGGACCAGAAAAAAAATCCCCGTGAACTGATTTGCCTTCGTTATTCCTTATGTTCAAAAATATCATCCCAACCGTAATCAGTGAAATATTTACGGGTTTGGGGCTTTCAAGCTAAAGTCCACCCAAATTGCATAATTAAAAAAAAAAAAAAATCTTATGTTAGTCATTCGTATGTGTATAAGCTTCAAGTCCTCCCCTCTCCAAAAGTCTAGTGATTTCTAAAAAAACGAAGCCTTTTTGAGTGAAGCTTTTCTCAAATTATTTTTCTGGATCCACCACTGTTCATAATTTATTTTCCAACAAGAACCTCATTCCGGCATCTAACTAGATAGGAAATTTACATAAATTTAGAATGCAGGAGGTACCAGTAGTAATAATTTCCTATCTACGCGGTATTTTGGACCGGTGCAAAGTAACCCTGAGTAGAGGCTGAAAGCACCTTCTCCCAGTTTTACTTTTTTTTATGACTTCAAAACGTTTCACTTTTCAATTTCAATTATTGGATCAGAGTTCCATCATACACAGTAGTATTCTACACAATAGGCTTAACTTTGACGGAAATTCTTGTACGTGTGCTACCTCCAAAGTTCGTCCCCCAATTACTAATTCACGATTCCTCGTTTAAAGGAATTATCCCGAGCACCAAACTGGTGTCTACAGATTAAAAGCGGCTCATTTAACATCTGTGAGCATCCAGGAGGAATAGCATAGTTGAATAAAACAGAAAAAATGAATAAACGAGGCCCCAAAGAATGTCTCTCTCTAAGCAAAGTACCGAGTCCGGTTCAGATGTATCAGATTTAAACAAAACTTCAACACACCAAAAACAACAATCAAATAGGTAGATCCAGAAAATACAAATGGGAAGTTAATATAAGAAAGGATTCATACTAATAATAATAATAAAAAAAAAATCTCGAATCGTTTACTAGGAAGTAAAAGAATCCAGCCCTTTATAGGAGAGAACCATTTATCGCACATATCTCCCAAAATTGGCCGAAGAATACTAAACGAATTGTTATTTTAACGAAAAAATTATCCAATTTTGCCTCCTAAGTGAGGTGTCAATCGGGACTTGAAC
This sequence comes from Thermobia domestica, assembly GCF_964235325.1. Lineage (NCBI taxonomy): Eukaryota > Metazoa > Arthropoda > Insecta > Zygentoma > Lepismatidae > Thermobia > Thermobia domestica. Next base: position 229,437,113 of record NC_137462.1, read on the forward strand.
CCCTTGCCTCTCCTCCCTCTAAAGGAGTGTCCTGGCCCCAAAGCCAGGTAAAAAAAAAAAAAAAAAGTTCAGCGACTTACTTTGCATCCCCCTTCACACAACCCTCTTGCTGTGTGGTACAGTTTAAGGCCAACAATCTCCGTATCCCCCCAGACTCTTTTCCTCTTAAGAGTGTTGTGGTCTGAAATTATGTCAAACTATACTTTTTTCATCACGGCAATACAGCCCTCTTGCTGTACCATGTCAATCTCTAGCCGCCTCTTCGACCGAGAATCTGAGAATTCCAGAAAAGAGATCCCATCCCCTCTTTGGACAAAATCCTAACCATCTACCTGTTTGGACGGTCGAGCTGGAATCCTCCCACACCTATGATTCTCCTGCTCTTATATAGAAGATACAACCAACAGTCACCAGCCAGACGCTTGGTTTAAATATTTTAAAATTAACGAACAAAAAACATAAACGGGCAAGATTAGCGTTCGTTTCTGGCTCTCCCCTAAGTAGAGGCTATTAAAAAAAAAAAAAAAAAAAAAAGAAATTCTGTTGGGAAAAGAAGGACTGCTGTTAGTTAACAAGCCATAGAAACAAAATTATACAAACACAAGAATAAAAATATAGATTATATGAACTGTAATAATAATTTACCCGGTCGGAATTTCTCTCTAAATCTATATTAACTAAGAATACAATATACAAGAATAATAAACAAGGTAATAATTACAAATATTAATAGCAGCTCCATAAGAGGGGACTGCATGTTACTTACGTTTCCACAAAAATGAAGAAAAAAGACACTTAATTTTGCACTTAAAAAAAAGAAAAAAGGAGCCATTAGTCCAAATCACTTGTTCAGACTCTTTTAGTTCTTTGAAATATTGAAAGACACTCCTTTTTTTCTAAACACACACACAAAACACAAATAATCGAGAGCCCATTGTCCGCAAGCGTGCACTCTCGGCGGTCCCTGTCGAATATATATTATATACCTCTAAAGTCGGAAACACACTTAATTGTTTGCATACTTCCACAAGACATACAAACACCAAATTTTGCATACTTGTTCGTCATGGGATGTGAGTAATGGGAAAATTCCGATATCACGAAAAAGGCGACATTTTCCATGTAAATGAAGTGTCGAAATTTTTCGTCGTTTCGAAATGCTGGTTTTTAGAGTAGTTCCGCACACCATAGAAACGTCATATTTTGTCAGGCAGTGAAGCTAGGAACATAGTTTATGATAGAAAAAAGAGCATTAAAATTCGTTTTCGTTTCGCGGCGCAAATCGAAAAAATGTGAAATTTGTAATGGCTGTATCTAGGATGTTGAAATTTCGAGGTGATGTTTATTCTGATGCGTAGTTTGCGAATCCACCCTTAAACTTGAAAAAAATAGTCATGTTCGGTGTCAGAAAGTTCTAGGAATGTTATAAGGAAGCGTCTAATTCTACACAACTTGTAGATATGGTGGAATCACGAAATTGCGATCAATTGTGTAGAGTACAGCGCATGTGAGGGGAAAAATCCGACATGTTGGAAAAGTCGTCATCTTCGATTCAAAATGGCGGCTCAAAAATTTGTAACCATGAAAATTGTAAGTTGTGCTCTTGGTAGGTAAGCCATGTTTCGCTATGTTATTAAGGACGTAGTTCAGTTTAAGTGAAGAAACAAATCATTGGAGAAGTCGCCATCTTGAATTCAAAATTGCCATATTTTTGAATTGCCTTCATTTGGCCTCTTATGTGGTATATTGAGTACAATAGAACAAACAGAATTCAACGTAGTAAGTTAGCTCCGCGGTAAAGTGTCTGCTTTCTGAGTAGCAGGTCTGGGTTCGAATCCCCGCAGACCTTGTTTTATCTTGCATTTTTTTTCTTATCACGTTGCTTCATTTTACCAAATAGTTTCTGTTGGCATTGCGTGAACAAAATATTTTCGTTATTACAGACATAGACGGAAAGGATATATTTATACGCTAACTGTTGAGATGGTCTCGAAACTAGGCAGTATGTTCGTGTAAAGTTTCGAGACGATACTGAAGTATTTAAAATCAAACATATGTAGCTTTGGAAATGGAGCATCACCAGTGTCTCTATCGGAAGCAATGTTCGGGGGGGGGGAGTATTACCCCGGGGGCACTGCTGATAACATTCTATTTGTTATTGTGTTATAAACGTATTATTTTGATCTCGCCAGGGGCGCTCTGAGGAGGCAGTGTCCCCCAAAAAGAGCCTGAAAGAAACATTGGGCATCATTTTCACGATATAGTGTCCATACAAGACAACAATACATTTTGTCTCGCGACAACAGTGTCTGCTTCAAACCGGAAACGATTGCAAAATATCTCTCTCCCCTTTTATGTTCCTCGTTAAGATACATGCGTATACCAAATTTGAAGTGAATACCACAAATGGAAAGTATAAAATATTAATTTTAAGAAAATACACACACACACAGAGGGACGTACGCAGGGGGTGGGTCCTGGGGGTCCGGACCACCACCAAAATTCCAACTTTTGAGTAAATTTAGCCTAATTTTGGGGACAAGTTTAGGAATTTCAACACTGATATTGAGTTTGGCCCTTCCCGAAATAAATTCCTGCGTACGCTACTGCGCACACACGCTCATACATGCACACATACACACACAAATGGACATCTTTAAAAATTGTCTCGTCGGCAGTGTACATAATTTTAATATATAAGATACGTGGAAAAGTGCCCCTTTCGATTTAATAGTTTTAGTTGCGGGTCCGGTTGGAATGAAATGCCGTATATAATAAAGTCAAGCTTATTTTCAATCACCTATGCTATAAAAATAAACTTTCAAAGAAAGAAAAAGTGAGAGAAAAACTTGTTGGGAATCGAACCCAGGTCTTTTGCACAGTAGGCTCACGTCGTTCCCCTACACTACTCAATTCCTTAGATTTTGGACTTCCTACTTACTGCTCACATAGTACTGGTACGTAGCGGGCCCGCGTTCGTGGAATTACACCTCTAAAATCGGAATAGGAATCGTGTTATATATGTGTTTTTTAGGATGATTAAGGAAATGATGTCTTGTTATTTGATTGTAATAAGAAATTAGAAAGACTCGATTCTAGTACAATGTTTTACTACAGTGTAGTAAGTGGTGTTTAAGTTGCTATAAACAATTTTTTTTAAAAGCCTCCAATAATATTCATATTCTACATTACCTAGTAAATAAACGTCTTCATTGAAAATATAAGAGTATAGATACAGGAAGACTGTATGTAATTGTCCAGTATAAATAATCATTTCAACAAGTCCTGCTGCCCGATAATTACTTTTGTACCAAAGGACAGCATTGTAATACAGTGTACTACGTTACTGTGCAAAAACTGGTGTTCAATCAAATGTTATGAACTAATGTTTAAAAAGCCTTAACAAAATTCATATTTACGAACAAATTTAGTCTTCCTAAAAATTCAAGACGAGAGATACAGGTAGACTGCAAGAAATTGTCCAGTAAATATGAAATATTTCAAAAAGTCTTGCTGCAGGTAATATGTACTACTATGCCGAAGGGTTCCATTATAAGGGACTTTTCTATATTACAGTGCAAAATAGTGTTCTCTCAAATGTTACCAACAAATGTTTAAAAAGCCTCCAACAATAATCATATTTGTAAATCACCTACAAATTGTAGTCTTCATTGAAAATACATGAATAAATATACAGGGAGACTGCAAGAACTTGTGCAGTATATATGAAACTTTTTAAGAAATCTTGCTGAGGTAATATGTACAACTATGCCCAAGGTTTCCATTATAATCCACTGTACTACATTATAGTATAAAAGTAGTGTTCACTCAAATGCTATGAAAAAAATTTAAACAATCTCCAACAATATTCATATTTGTAAATTATCTAGTAAATTGTAGTCTTCATTGTAAATACAAGAATAAATGTGCAGGAAGACTGAAATATTTTCCCACCCTTATATCACAGATATGAATTACTTTTCCTGCAGGTAATATGTACAATTAACTACAAGGACACTATTATATTACATTGTACTAAATTACACTGCAAAACATAATATTAAAAAATGCTACGAATAAATATTTGAAAGGTTGCAAAAATCACATTTGTAAACAGTAAGTGTTTTCGCAAAATGCAAGGTTTAATAGGTAGGCTATTGGAAGACAGTGTCCGCTGTTTATGTTTGAGAAAGTAAATTCTGTTATTGTCTCTAACATGTATAGGTGTGCGCAAAGTGTACATAATAAGCCATGCACATGATTGCCAGAGTAGAAGTAGTAATAGAGTTCTTTCTAATAAATTGTGTGTTTGCTTTTCAAAGTTACATGGAAGGAATAATACCGGTTGAATTGAAGTATGTGTTGGTAACAGGTGTCTGCTGTAAAGGGAAGTGAATTCCTGAAGGAATAGTTTTCTAGAACATGACACCTCATGGCAAAGACCTGACCGGGGGCCTGGGGGCGGAGCCCCCAGCGAGCTTTAGCGAGTATATATATATATTCACAAAATCAAAACAAACAAATAAAAAACACTGCTGTGTCAATCCTTAAACACATCACAATTTGGAGTTCCGTCCAGTGATAGTTCTTTTCTATTTCAGAACTTCAATCTCTTCGCCATTTATTGGTCCCCGTCGTTCAATCCTTTACCTGGAGTGAGTGGGAGTCCACTGGATCATCCTCCGGGCAACTTGTCGATGGTTCAGAACTCGAACCCGGAGCCTCCGCTACCGATGAAGGCCTCTTTCGTAGTTTTTCATATTCTCTCAGGTCCTTGAGAGAAAAATTGCTCGGGTCACCTTGCAGAACACGTTCTGGGTTCGGGCTCGACTTCTGTCTCGCGGCCCGGTACTGCTCTTGTTATAAACCCAATAACAATATTTATACTAACATGCAATTTTACCTTTTTCTGAATAGGTATCAAATCATTCAAAGAAACACTAGAATCATCTGGTCATATATGTGTATTTGCCTCAAATATTTATGAAATGCTACATGAATGAGGCATTGGTACTTACTGCGTACATTTTATATAACATTGATAAAAACATATTATGAAACAACTTCACTTTCACGAAATATCATATATGATTGTTTTATACTTTTCAGATACTAAGATTTTATTAACACTGTATATAGCCTATGTTGAGGTTTTCGAAACACACACGATCACTCGCTTGTTTGAGTTTAATATAGCTTGAATATACACATTATCATTTCCCTTTCTTTTGTTTATCTTAATGAAACACCACTTCATAAAATAAAGGGAGGATCCTCGGAGGAGATCAAGATGATAATTTCCTCATCACATAATTCAAATTTATGTTTCTTCTTATATCATGCTGCTTCCCATATTGTAGATGTCGAATGTGGAGCGTATAAAGTAAAGCTACACCAGCAAAAATACTGCAAAGCCACTTTTGGACGTAACTCAAATTATATCATCCTTTCCACTTAACTGTACATGATATTAAACAGATTAAACAGATGTTTCGTCGGTAATAATATTTCTAATAGTTACTATCCTATTTGCGGAATTTATAAGTATCTTACAGCGTAACGCAATACCTACTTTTTAAATCGTGTTAGGATATTTTTCACTTTCTTTCTAAACTATTCACATTCTTCTAGTTCTAAGTGGCACAAATTGAATTTATCACATTTTTGCTAACTATAGTAAGTATTTTTCCACTATGAAAATAAAACTTTTATTTTTAACGTAATTTGTTTGCCTGTAGGGACTACACTTGTTTTTTTAAGTTAGATAATCCCGCGACTGACTGCCGCTTGGAGCGCGTATGTAATATTACGCCAAACGTAAGATTTGTAAAGTCACTCTATCTTTGCACTGAAAGAGATTAATATGATTCAGTATACTTGGTGTCTACTTTACAAATGATTAGTGTTAGACAAAATTCACGTGACTCCATTTCACTTTCATTTAAGAATATTGATCTGCTTTAAATACGAAGTCATGGTAACTACAAGAATGATGTGTCTGAAAAGGTAGACCTTATATCCAATGCCCATGATATTACTTTACTTTTCACCTTGGTGACACTTACTGTATATAAAAGCCGTTTCGATCTTCGTCTTTTCATGTATAGTTTATTCTTACCTGCTGTTATCAATGCCTTCGAATACATAGGTTGGATGGAAAACTCGGCCATTCTCACTCCAAGGGGTTGTGTCAGATATCCTGATCGGTCAACAGCACCTAACAAATATAATGTTTCTATTGCTGATAGCAAGCTTTCGGAAGGTGGTGGCGACGGAAAATCAAATCGCAGTATGTTATCAATGCCAAAGGCTTTTAACTGGAGAACGGCCATAGAAATGTCTGTTCTCTGTATCTCTGGTAAAGTTGTTACTTTTAACTTGTAAAAGTCATCTTGTGTGTACATCCTGAAAAGATGAAAATACTAAATCAAAATGACATTACCATAATTTACCTTCATATTTCATAATACCACTTACAATATCTAAGTGTATCTTGGGTCCACGAAATGAATTCTCATTTTCAAGATAACAAAATAGTTGAATTTTTGACAAATGTTCATTTCCTAACTCATCCAACGCTACTGGGACCCAATTTGTTATTATGATTATTATTTTAAACATTTTTACTGAGTATCGACTTTCGTCATTTCAATGCACAAGACAAGGCAGTAGCAAAACGAATTATATTTATAGATAAATGCTATGAAAGAATTAGAGCAGAATAGATTCCCATATTTGAACTACTAATCTAGTTTCCGATATATAAGGCAGGATCTTGAATTTCGAGAGCCCATAAAGCCTCTTTCACCACAGATAGAATACTGCCCAAGCGACTATGGTCTCTGCTGTCAGTCCCACAAACAGATAGTATCACGTAATTTGGTATGTAGTTCGTAGTATGTTGTTTTCTTGAGAACGTAACCGACAGAAAGTTTTTCGAGAGATTTTCTCACTAAGCTTTAACTCTACGCAAGATCGAAAGAGAATCGTTCATTCATGAAAGAAGAGCGACTGACTCTACTCTATTGCGAAAATAGCAACTCCAATAATAAACTATGATTTACCATAGATGCATCGCATTTTGTGACATAATTTTTCATTTGCATCGCATTTCTAGGACTTTCTGTACGGAACTGGGATGTGATACCAGGGACGGAGTAAGCTTAGTATCTGAAACAAGATTTCTTTTCAGCAAGCACTGGGATTACTTGGGAAAGTTATCTGTTCGCAAATCTCGCGTGAAAGCAGCAGGTTTCTCAATGGAGTTAAATCTCGTGAAAAGGGTTGGAAATATTTTTTCTCTTTAGAATGATTTGAAAGACAGAATTCTTGCTTGGGTGACTCTACAAGGTTTGGCATCGTAACTTTCCTTGCCACAGTTCGCACAAGGAACGGACATCGCAATTTAAAGCTGCAAAGAGAACTAGAACAGGGTGAACTCTTAGATGGTAATATCCAATGTAAAAAAATGGGTATCTTACTAAACGGAAGGGAAAAGATCAGTGATTAAGTTGGAAGCAGTTCACTTGACATTTTACTTCTATTTGAAAAAAATGAAATGAAATCTTTGAGTTTTACGTCCCACGGTTATGCCGGTTAGGCTAAAGGAGACGGTGATAATGAGTAATGAATGATATGGTGGAATGAAGAAAGTGGGAGGAAGCGGGAGAACCCCGAGAAAACCCACGCACACGGTGTTTGTCCACCACAAAGTTCACTTGGCGGGGCTGGGATCGAACCCGGGACCCAAGCACCAGAGGTGAACGCTCTACCACTGAGCCACCGCGGCCCCTTTACTTCTATTTGAAGCTACTTCTGCAACATTACATTAGTTGGGACTTGATTTGAAGTTTAACATTTCTTTCAGCACCAAGGCTATATTAGAAGTGCACCTACAGCTTAACGTTGGAACCGAACCACATGAGCTCAACCAGGAATCGAATCTGAGTCTGCCGTGTCGAAGATGTGTATGCTAATCATATAGCCACAAGTAAGCTTTACTTCTTCGACATATTGATCAGCGAACATGGATCTGATCTCCTCTTCGATGATATTTAGGAGATCTCAATATGAAATATCTCCCCGAGTAACATTCTTAGACAGTGTGGTTCTACTGCGACGCGAAATGCCTTAATGCTGTATAGTTTAAGCAGTTTCCCTATGCTTCTCGTTGAGTATCTCCATCAATAGATATCTATTTCTCAGTTTCTTTATAAGTTTCACCTATCCGGCTGTGTAGTTTTTCATTTTGTTTGACAAGTTCTTAATAGCAGTCGTGGCCATGATGATTTCAGTTTCATAGACGTATCTGAAGTTCGTGCTTCCATTGTGCTCTTTCATAGACACAAGTTCAATCTTTTCCAAGAAGAATTGTTTTGACATGATATCCATTGCTCTGTTTAAGGCCGCTATATATTTAACTTAAGATAGAGAGATGGCGTGGATGAAAATATAATGTACAGATCGAATCGACTGCCACACACCGAAAAACATTTACGGAGTTATTTTGACCCCTTGCAAAGATGAAATTAAGAAAAAATTAAAACGATACAGACTGCGAAAGAATCTTGTAATGCAGGGACTCTCAACCTTTTCCACCGCAATACCACCAAAGCATACTAATTACAAATACGACAATATGTCGTACGTACCACGAACAGCAGCTCGCGTACCATGTACGTGTATCATAGGCTGAGAAATCCTGCTGTAGCTTAGACCATTTTACCATATTTTGAGGAAGACGTAAAGAAGAGGTTTACAACTAAAATTTGTGCACCAATTGTTAATACTGTCAAAAATTTACGCAATTTTCTCCTTGCAAGTAATATTCTCGTTCATTATATTTTCTCAATATATGATTGGCGGATGCCTTGCAATTCAAATTGTTCCATGTGCTGAATTATGCGTAAGCAAGTGTTGTCTCAACTCATATATAGCCTCTTATTAATGAACGCATATTGTACAGGAATGCGTGGAAATCAGAAAATGTGATCAAAAGCAAATGTAAGTCAGTAATAAACAAATAGCTTAATAAAATGTCAATTAAGCCAATTATTCTGAAAAAAAAAAACAAAAAAAAAAAAACAGTCATTTACTATACTCAAAATTTTTGTGTCTCCAATTAATTACTTAAAATATACAAGATACCGAGTATTTATAGGTAATGCACTATTTATTGTTTTCAATCTTAATGGTCGGCAAAGTAAATTCAAAGCGTTAACATCAGAAAGAGATTAATGAACTTATATAAACAGTATTTAGAAAATATAATCACTGTATAGATGTTCATACGTAGTTTTCATAAATCCAATTACTATACTAGTCGTACTCAAATATAAATTCCCATTAATTATTCTTATATATTTATATGTATATCTGGCAATATGTGGCAATAAATGTATAAGAAATTGCAAAATACAGGTCTCGATGACTCAAATAATTTTACAACGAACGTTTTGAGGGCGTCAAATCCGTTGTAGACTCTTTCCCCGCCGACAGTGCAGTTTCCGTGCGTGAAGCGCAAGCTGCGTTTTCTGATCTCAAGATATCTTCTTTGCTTTCGTATATTACAAGCATTTTTGGTTGGCTTCCGGAGAGCATCAAGAAATTGGAAACTTCTGGACTCTTGTTTTAGGAATCCCTGAGTGTCCTGGAGGATGCGAGAAAGAAATTAGATCTTGTCCGAGGAGAAGCTGGTGTGAATGTTGCCGCTAAGTTCTACAGGGTGTTGGAAAGGAACCCTGGGTTCGTCACATTACTTAGTGTGTGCAAAAGCCTGAGTGGAGAAGTTTCAGAAGATCTGAATGATATTTCCCCCGAGAAAATTCGCTTCATGAAATACGCCCCAGTGACATCACGTGACGTAGAAAGGTCATTTCTCTTCCTATAAAAATGTAATGTCAGACAAGCGTCTCTGTATGTCTTCTGAAATGTCGCAAAATATATCGTGGTGCATTGTTTTTCTAAATAAGCGCCTCAAATAGTGTTTGGATTGAGTTTGAATATTAGAAAAATTGTAACATCTCTTAAACTGTCATACAAGAAGTGATTGTTTAGAAATAAACAACGAACTGCTTTAACTGAGTGCAGTGCATATATTTCTGCTATGTTTCTAAATCCATGCAAGAATAGTTTTGGTAAGTGCATTGTGAAAACTTCCTATTTTGTTTAATATGCCCTCTACTAATATTCCAAAACATTTTTTTCCGAGTTGAACTGCGTTTTGTTTCATGTTTAATGAATGACCTAATTATTGGAAAGCTTAGCATTCCAATTCATTTTCAAATTTGCTTAATTACATTAAATATCACAATGCATAAAAAACAAAATATAGTGAATAATAAAGTTTATGCATAATAAAAATACATACATTTATAGCAAAACATATATTTTAGCGATATTTTGATATTACATATTTGAATGATGTTACATATTTCACAATATGTAATTAGCTTTTTTCCTTACATATTTATGTATATATTTGGAAAAATGATATTATATATGATCCGGGCTCTAGTAATAATACATCTCATATTTCAAAATAATTTAGGCTAAATTAGATGCGAGTACATTTAATTTAAATTGAACTTCTGGAATGCACAGTACGAACGTAGCTAAAAGAAAAACGCTGTCGGGATTCGAACTTAGCAACATCCACGTAGGAACTCCTCTACGTTAGCCATTCACCTAACATATAATGAGTTAAACGCGCTGTTTTTCAAAGTTAGAGGTGGGCATCCAAGTGACATTTCCATTGCTTTTTCTCTTTCCTTGCTCTTTTCAAACGTCTAACATGTTTACGACGATTTGTTTTATTTTCCACTGGAGCTTCGCAAAAGGTGATTTATGTCTGAGTACTTAGCACTACTTTACCAGACGATTCTATCAAATATAACTCAATTAACACAATTGTAACAAATTTTTACTGCCCCCACCCAGTTAACTTTTGGATTATTCTATTCTATAAGTTTCTGAATGTAGCTACAGGACAAGTATATGAATAACTGCGTACAGTTCTCCGTGAATGAATGTATAAAAGCGTGGTGTGATAGCTAAGAGGTTTCTGGGTCGAAACCCATCTCAGAATCTGAAGATTTTATAAATTCTTAATTTCGTAGATTTCAAGATCTTCTCTCCCTTAGCAATCATCTGATGCTCTAAAAAGATTCTCACCATTAATTCGATAACTGGCTGATGTGATCCCCGCAATTCAGAAATTTTTCTTCATCTGTAACACAAAATCACAAATTTCGTCACAATACGGTTACTGTCCGACCATTTTTTCTCTAGTTCCAAATTTTCATATCTAAATCATCCCTCTGTCTTAGGGGTGTAGCCAGCAGTTTAATGCAGGAGGGGCTCGTCGTTTTTGAAGGGGGGCCAAGCCGAAAAAAATGTGTTGCAGCTAATGTTTTTGAGTTGTGAAAAAAAAAAGATTTTTTTCCTTTCGGAATACTAAAACAACTGCTTTTTATATCCTAATATAGTTTTTTTTTTTATATATATATATTTAATCCAGAATTACTGTCCCGGACCAAATGTTATACCTTTGTGCGTAACTATTTCAGTTTAAGCCCTTGTACAGTACACAGAACCTATCTACATAAAATTGATTTTCTTTGAAATTGCTCTTAATTTCTTTAAGATTTCCTAACAAAAATATTTATTTATTATTCGACACTAAACAAACAATTATTTTATTAACAGTTATTTCTTACTTCCTGTTTTATACCAAGTAGCACTTAAAAAAAGCAAATGAAATTCAAACTGAAAAATTGAATAAAAACTTTGTTTTTCACCAAATTTTCCACATGATAAAAATGTGTTTTATAAAACAGTAGATAGAGCATATAAAAATATAATGTATTTACAAATTAATTTAGAACCAATGAACCAACAAGTAAATGTTAGGATAGGGGAAGAACTGACGGAAGAGAGTGCAATTGGAAGGGGAGTTCGACAAGGATGCTGCCTCTCGCCAACACTATTTAATGTCTATCTAGAAGAAATAGTGAAAAAGAGCCTACATGATGATGATGGCACTTCGGTAGGAGGTAGAATGATTAGATGTATAAGATTTGCAGACGATATGGCGCTTGTTGCAGAATCTGAAAAGAAAATCAATAAAATGTTAGGAAAAATGAGAAAGGGCTTTGAAGAATATGGGATGAAAATAAATGTTAAAAAGAGAAAAGCCATGGTGATTGGAACAAAGGGGTCTGTGTCAAATATAAAAGTAGGAGGGGAGAAAATAGAACAAGTGAATAGTTTTCGATACCTGGGTAGTGTTCTTAGTAATGACATGAAATGCGAACGTGAAATAAAAGCAAGGATAGGAATGGCGAAAGAAGCCTTAAAAAAAAAAAGAAAAGTCTGTTTTGTGGGACCTTGAACAAAGAGTTGAGAAAAAGACTCATAAAATGCTTCGTGTGGAGTGTTGTACTGTATGGGGCGGAAACGTGGACATTACGTAAAGGTGACGAAAATCGACTGGAAGCCTTCGAAATGTGGGTGTGGAGAAGAATGGAAAGAATTAGTTGGGTCGAGCGGAAAACGAATGAGAGAGTGTTAGAAATGGTGGGTGAGAAAAGAACACTTTTAGATATTATTAGGAAGAGGACGAGAAACTGGTTGGGACATTGCCTAAAAAGAGATTGTATCATGAGGGACGTCCTAGAGGGTATGGTGGCGGGAAAGAGAGGGAGGGGGCGAAAGAGACTACAATTAATGGATGATATTAAAACAGAAAGATCATACGCGAAGACGAAAAGCTTAGCGGAGGACCGTGGAGCATGGAAGCTTCTCAGCTGCGGCAAGTGACATGCCAATAAAGGCAGAATACCTATGATGATGATGAATGTTTTATGGTAGTATTTATAGTACTTTGTTAAAACGTTTGTCATCAAACTGTCAAATATAGATCGCAGTAAATTGTGTAATCTGTTGTCACAAAAAAGTATACCATGCTACTTTCCGATCGGTATATGGAAGAGATACCATCAGCGGCGTAGCGAGCATTGCAAGATTGGAAGGGGGGATGAAACTTGACATTGTCCAGTCTTGATTTTAAAAATTGCCAAGTCTTAATAAAAGATTGAAATTTGTTTCGAAAATCTTAGTCTTACTTTACCCTCCCTGTGGAAATCTATTACAGGAACCTTATTTCCATATTCGTCCCATTCCATGCCTCTTCTGAGATACAAATACCAACAGCCCTTGTTCCGCTTTCGAGTGCAATTTTACACCTCAACTCAGGATCATTATCACCATGCATGATGCACAACTCTTAATTTGACAACTTATGGTTAGGTTAGGTAATCCGCGTCACTCCTCACGAGAACCTTTAAAGCTATAATCTGTTATAGAAATGCATTTAAAAAACGTAGAATAAGCTAGGCTATATTTACTGCTTGTGATATAGGGATATATAATTTATATAAATATTCAATTGAGGGGTTCAGTGAGAGACCAGGCTAACCTGCACACAAATATCTCCTTAGCTCATCTACTTCATATTTTAAGGACGTCTGGTAAAACGCCGGATCTTGTTGGGTAGGGTGCGGAAAAAGGCTTTGGCAGAGAAGAGGGAGAAAGCCTGAGAGGATGTCTTTGTAGAATAATTTTCTATCAAAATGAGTAATGTATGTAGTTAGAGAAGATGAAAATGCACTATAATATATATTATAATATGAGATTTGATTCTACATTAAATTCATTATTTATTATCGAATTGAAATATTGAAATTTATTGTGAAAAACAGGGTGCGAAATCTTGGGGAACGAGAATTTCCCCCCACTGAATATTTTTGGACAAAATTCCCTCACTAAATCCTTGCTGGGGGGATAATACAGTGAAATAATGTCAGAAGTTTCCAAAGTAATTACCGTAATTCATATGTAATCAACGTGTATTTCATATTTAATTAGTAGATGAACTAATGATCAGCGGTATACTCGTAATACTTAACTCTGTATAGTTTACTACTTCTGGATGCCCAAATTCGTGAACTTTCTATATCGAAACTTTAAAGCATAAAAGTGCGCTTTTTTTTTTTTTTTTTTTTTTTTTTTTTTTTTTTTAACTCTTTAGTCCTCCAGTCTTTTCCCACTTCGATTTCATGATTTCGAACTCTGATGAAATATATTAAATACCGTCAGGAAAAATACTGATATATAACCTCCCCTTTAGGCGCCCTCCAACCACGCGCCCGGGGCACGTGCCTCGCTTCCTTCCCCATAGTTGCGGCCCTGTGAGCTACATAAGTAACATACAGCGGTATATGTAATGCTTTGACTTACAAATGCTAAAAAGAAAGGAAGAATTGCAATTTTTGTTAAACTTTCGAAAGAAGCAATTACGGGGTTAAAAATAAGGTTGGAAAGGCAACACATTTGTATGAAAATGAAGTGAGACACACACTGGTCTATGCTTTCACCCACCAGACGTATTGTTTTAAACCCCAAAATGTGACTTCCGGAATCTTGCACTTAGGTTCACAGCGGAAGCGACGAAATGACTTGCCGTGCCGTGGTAACTCAGCGCCCAGGAGAAAAGTATACGACGGCGCCCCCATACATATGTGTGAGATCGACAGACCAGCCGCGAAGTGCCACCTTGCTTGGCGGGAAGCGGTACAAAATTTGCAAAATTAAACCTTGCTTTCTCTTGATTTTGAGCACTTTTAATTACATTTTTCCTTGAATTTTATACATGTGTACGGGTACGCACATGCATTTTCCTCCCAAAGTTTGTGCCCCTTTACATCTGCACCCGGGGCGGTTGCCCCACACCAAGGCACGGCACTGCTTGACATCCATTGTAGCTTTTCTCCCCACCACAGAACACTCCCCAGAAATCTACTGTGATACTATTCCCAAAACACATTTTGTTCAATTTTCAGTACTCGAAAAGCCCTGTAAATAGAGTCTTACTGCAAAACAACTGTAATAATCTATTGATTTCCTCCGTATTAGTATGATTACTTTTTGTTTCAAAGGGAAGGTATATTCACACACAAAGCAGACACGGTTACACAATATATTCACTCTGGTATCACAATCTACTTCCCTTTAATATTTTACTATTAGGAAAAACTCTTAAATTTGTCAAATTTATATACTATACATAGTAAAAAGTTTATACTAACCAGTCACTGTCTTGTTCTTGTTTTATTAATAGGCCTATTAATTCTTATTATTCTCTTATTAATTTCCACAATCTGCGTGTTGTCTTGTATACGCTCTTATATCAAATGCTTTTACGTCTAATGCTCTACCTATAACCGAAACGCTTCTTCTGTCTTTGTTTTAATTTTGCACATCACCTTCAGCTTTTGTCCGTGGTACAATTTCCCGATTTTTCATTAAAGATTCTTCAAAATGTTTAGGAATATCAAATGAACAAAAATGAAGTGTGATCACTTGCAGAGTCGGATTTAGGTTTACTGGAGCCCTAAGCTGTTGAAGGTAATGGGGCCTATTACGTGTGCAGGTGAACGTAGGCACCCTATAGGCCTATACAGAAATGGATAAACTAATGATATTTTAGGAAGCATGCTAGCGGAAGGGACACCATTACTTACATCATAGTAGCCTACACAACAAGAAGCACTGTTGCTACGTCCTACGTTAATGCAAATTTTATTTTGTTGATTGATTTTCTTATACTTTGGAAATGGATATCCAGTTTCCTTTAGGTCTTCGGGGCCCCCAAGACAGTGGGGCCCTAAGCTATAGCTTGTTTAGCTTATACGTAAATCGGGCACTGATCACATACAACAAATAAAGAAGCTTTCAACGAATATATCAATTTATTTCAAGGCAGAAAACTGCACAAAATTTATGCCAAGTCTATAAAAGAGTTGATAATGATTTGCAGCACGAACAAAACGGCATTCTTCAAATTGCCAACTAGGTATTTTAATTTGCCAACTTGTTAGGAATTTGAGATCTTTTTTTTTGGTGGGGGGGGGGAGCTCCACTTTTACCCCCTTAACGACGCCCCTGGATACCACACTATTTTTCGATTGGTATGTTAATTATAAATTGTTAATTATATGTAAACTTTGTTATTTTTAAATGATTGAAGATTTTAGATTTTGTTCGGGGGATTCTCTGCCGACATACAAGTTTCACTTTTTATACCAATGATCTTATAAATTTGATCAAACAATATGCGTTTATGTAACACTCAAGGAAGAGGGCAAGTATACCCTCCTGTCCTGCCCAAGTGACGCACGTGGAATATTTGCTTGCAATTACTGGAAAACAAAATGAAATCAATCATTCAATAACACTCATTTCTGTCAGTAGTTTTTAGAGCTCTTCGCCCGCATTACACACTTTGAGAAGCGGAAAACCTACTGCCGTGATTGACAATTTTCATAGAATTCACAAGGAACATTTTTCTAGCTTGATCTGATATCTATTCTTTGAAGAAGGGAAATAATGCAAATAGAGGCGTTTATGAAGCTATGGTAAAATGTTTAGATATTTTTTTTATTAAAATTCATGCTCTACAAACGCATTTCAGAACAAACGAATGAAAGAGAAGGTTTTAGAGCTATAAAGCTTGTAAACATGTTCCTGCTCTGTTTCGTCTGAGTGAAAAGAGTATATTATGTCACACAAACTGCTTTAGACAAAAGGAATAGGAGAGGGTCGTGCTGGATTGAATACCAGGAGCGCTAGTCGATCGAGATGTGTTTGTGGATGCATAAACACAAGGCGCAAGAGTTTGTTAGTAATTGGACTTAAATTAATTGTAACATTTTCTATGCTGCGAAGTGTATATATTCAGGTCCTATAGAACATTTATCGAATTTCGCTTTTTGACGATTCCAAATTTAGAGTGTGGGCCAATGTACTCCTTCCAAAATTTGAAAAGGAGGCGTCAATATGTCCATGTGATATAACAGTGGTGCCCACCCCCCCCTTATGTCTATGACGCACCCCCCCCCATTGTCTATCCATAGGTGTTCTTCCATGAAAAAATCTTCTTTTCGATTAATTTTACCCCCCCTCATCAAACATATTTATATAGATTTTAACCCCCCCCAAATATTTCAATGACGCAGTTTGCGTCATAGCCCCCCCTTGTGGGCACCCCTGGATATAAAAGAAAATGGACACTTATACACGGGGCAATCCAAATGAAATCGACCAATTTCCAAGTCAAAGGTTGCTGACAAAATTTATTTATTTTTTATTTTTATACCTAAGATTGTACCACATTCAAGGAGTTGTAAATGGATATTCATTTATTTTTTAGCCACGCAGGTTTGCTTGTAGCGGCCATTTTGTATAGGCGCGTATGCGTATTTTGCACTATTCAGAGGATTCCGCTAAACGCTGTAACTTTATAGGTTTTAAATATAATGAGTTCAAACTAAAACCATATGAAAGATAATGGAATGGACAACATTCTGTTTTCTAAGGATATTGAGACGTACTTTAGAACGTCGGGGGAAAAAGGTCTGATCATTGATGCTGGAAACCTAAAAATTAGTTTTGGAATGTATATTTGGAAACGAAATAAATGAGACTCACCTTCAATTTTTTGTCTACATACAGACTAGATAATAGACGTCCTAAGCAAGTTTCAGATTTGAGAGCCATATACTTGATTTTTTGGAAAATTTTAAACATTGCGAATTTTCGAAAACCGTGTATTTTCATTACCAAAGATCTCAGGAAGGACTCAAGTTAAAAATCCCGAATTTGCACAAAATAGACTATAGTTGTGCAGCAACACGTGGGTAAAATTGCATCACACAGACTTGAGTAGTTTCTGAGTTATAAGTTGTTGTAATGATGTGAAATTCGAAATTTTAACAGCTGAACAGACGTTCGGGTTTTGTGTTGATAGTATCTCAGGCATACAATTTATCTATGTTTCGTCAGAAGAAGTGCAGTCACACAGCAAGAAATTCGAGATTTGCTACTTGTAAAAGAATTATCAATACCAGATTACATCATAGATTTGTACCTCTGACGCAAACACAAATCAGATGTTATGAATTGTCACAACCAGATGAATTTACTGATTGCAGTACTTCAGTACTTCCAGAACATAGCATGTTGTCATTTGCACCTAATGATACCGTAGTCTGTATTTACAATGAGAAATGGAGGATTGAGAGAATTGAAGACATCAGTCAGGACGATCTTTTTGTTCACTTTTTCCATGGTCCAAGAACCTCTTTTAAACTACCTACGAGTGACAAAGTGTGGGCGCCAATACTAAGATTCTCCGGAAACTCACACCCACAGAACTCACAATTCCTAGAGGTCGTACTTTCAACATCAGTGCCAAACCCTGTACACAAATTAGTCAACTGTTTACCTCACTGATGTCTTAACAGCAGCGCTATAGGCAAAAAAAGAAACAGACGCGTTTAGTTTTTTTGTACAAGATATGATTCATAAATTGTGCACATTTTACAAATTTAACATTACCGTCGTGTTATTTTGAGTTTTGCTGCGAAGTTTATATCCACGCCTCGTTGCGCTTCATGATATTAAGTCCCAGTAAAGAAAAATTTTATAATTTAGAAACCACTCAAGTCTCAGTGATGCAATTTTACCCACTTGTTACTGCAAAACTATCGTGTATTTTGTGTAAATTTAAGATTTTTCACTTGCGTCCTTCCTGAGATATTTGATGGTGAAAAACACGATTTTCGACGATTCCCAATGTTTAAAATTTTCAAAAAAAAAAAAAAAAAAGTATATGGTTCTCAGATCTGAAACTTTCAGTCTACGTTCTTCCCTCAGATTAGGAGTCCATGTTTCGCACCTATACAGAACAACACGATTGATTATCGTTTTATATATTTTAGATGATTATCGTTTTATACAGTAAGTCTCAAAAGTCCCCTGACATAGGGAACTCTGTTATTATTATACAACAAAATGTAAGAAGTGAAACCGTCTCCAAATATGATGTTTTCAATCTAAAGTGAAGGATTTTTTTTTTTTTTTTTTTTAATCGGACAAGCCGTTTGGGCTATACACTCTTTATGCGCCCAATGTTAAATGAAAATGCAACGTTGCCATTTACCTGGACCCACAACATAAGTGAATGAAGTTATTGTCTTTTACGTTAACATGTCGATGACAGCCCCCATTTCAAACAGTAACTTCATTCATTTATGTTGTGGGTCCAGGTAAATGGCAACGTTGCATTTTCATTTAACATTGGGCGCATAAAGAGTGTATAGCCCAAACGGCTTGTCCGATTTAAAAAAAAAAAATCCTTCACTTTAGATTGAAAATATCATATTTGGAGACGGTTTCACTTCTTACATTTTGTTGTAACTAATAATTACAGAGTTACATTATGTCAGGAGACTTTTGAGACACCCTGTATATTTTAAGGTTCAAATTCGCCGACTCGACAAGAGATTTAGAACTGACTAAAAGCAGAATTCCCTGTTTTTAGTCGGCATTTAAGTTCTTCGTGACCATGGTTTTCATCTCTTAATATTGATCCTAGATATTTGAAAGTATCCACTCTATGAAAAATATTATTTCACATGCTAAAGCATTTATAATTTGCCGTATTACGATCCCCACGAACTTCAATGTATTTTGTTATATTTATATTTACTTCTAAGCCCATGTCCTGCAAACGTATAACAAGACTTCTGCATTTCTTTATAATATACTCCTGTCATCCTCTATTGAATTTACACAATCAGCATACGCCATAACCTGGTGAATACCAATCAGCTCTAGGTCCTGGTTGCTATCTTTGATTTTCCTTACAGCGTCCTCCAGGAAAAAGTTGAATAATAATAGTGACAACACATCTTCTTGTTTAGACCATTCTCGACGTGAAAGCTCATGGACAAGAACTTTTCTACCTGCACTTTACTTTGGTATTCATTTAAACAAATCTTAATTAATCTAGTTGGCTTTTTCAGTATTCCAAATTCTGTAAGAAAGTTGTACACTATTTCTTTCCTAACCGAGTCGTAAGCATTTCTAAAATCAATAAATAATCGATGTACCGAAGTATTGTATTTCCCACTTCTTTTCGAATATTTGTCGAATGGTAAATATATAGTCGATAGTTGAGCAATTTCGTCTAAATCCGCACTGATAATTTCCAATAATTTCATCTGCTTATGGGATCAATCTTACTATTAATACAATGTTCGAGAGGATTTTATAGGATGTAGTAGACACAAGAGAAATGGTTCGGTAGTTATTACAGTTTAATCGCCTTTCTTGTGAATTGGAACAATGATTGAGTCTTTGCACTCTTGTGGCAATTTCTCCTTGCTCCGAATAAAGAGGATGAGTTTGTGTATCTTGTACCACAATTTTTCACCTCTAGCTAAAATTAACCCAGTCGGAATTTCATCTACACACAGAGATTTGAGTTTCTTTAATTTCTTTGTAGCGATTTCAACTTCTATTCGGATATGTTCTGGAATATACGGTTTTGCTGTGTGCATCTCCTTTCTATCACCAACATTAATTTTTAGCTGCGTATTAAGCAAATCGTCAAAGAAATCTTTCCCTTTATTTAAGATGCTGTCTGTATGAGTGAAAACTGTTCTGTTGGCTTTCTTTAATATATAAGCACGACATTGATAGCTTTTCTTAAATTCGTCGATCCCCTTATATATGCCCCGAATGATTTTGTTTTTACTATTATCTTCAAGTTTTATAATTTTAGCTTCGTTTCTAGCGTTTCTTTGTTCTAAAAATTATGGAAGTTTTCCTCTGATATCTAAGAGATTTTGTGTAGTTATTTCATTCGGATTTTGTAGCAAACGCAATTTGCCTGTTTTGTCTTCTCTGCTAGTTTAATGCACTTCTGGTTGAACCATGGTTTGTTCCTACGTATTTCCGTATGACCCAATTTTTCTTTTGGTGAAATTCTAATGCAATCTTTGATTTTCATTCAAGTATCATCAACACTAGTGCACTCCGAATCTTTTAAAGCAGAGAGAATCTATTCAAAATTCAATTGGTATTCCCCTCTTACCCGTCTTTCTTTAAATTAAATCTCTCCGTTTGCAAGTCTTGCATATTTTCTTTATTCAATGATAATGTTTCTTATTATTGCTGCTGCAAGGTACTGATCAGTGTCGGTGTTAGCTCCTATAAACGACCGAATATCGGTTATGCTAAATTGTTTTTTTCTACCTACTACGTGATGAATTTGTTTTTTCGTCTGGTGAGGTCCAAGTATATTTATGAACGTCGCGATGTGTGAATTTTATACTCTTTACGAGAAGGTTTTTGGATGTTGGAAAAGTTCACGAGTCTGACACCGCTATCATTACTTTCCTTATGCAGACTTTGGTTCCGTATAATCAGTTTGAAGGTATCCTCTCGTCCTACCTTTGCAACTCCCTAATAAAATTTTCACATAGCACAGCGGGAGTTGTTCAAATATCCGTTCTACTTCTTTGTAAAAAACTGTCTTTTATATCGTTACCCTTATCTTTAGTTGGGATATTTACATTTACAAGAATAATATGACACCACCGACCCTTAAGAGTAATAAAAGGAAGTTTATTATTAATAAATTCAACCCACTTAATTGCTGATATTATTCGTTTGTGAACGAAAAAGCATGTTCGTTATATAGATTTTTATTTCCTTCCCCGTAAACAACGTAAAATTTCCGGGCTTAACAGTTCCGTTTTCTTCCCACCTAATTTCCTCAACTCCAACTAGAACCATCCCGTATTTTTCTAACTTAGTCACTACGGATTTTAACACGACTGCTTTAGAAAGACTTCCAAATCGTATGTCCATTTTATTTTGGTGAGGACATGCCAAGTTATCAGTCCTGGTCTAAGACTTCTGTGAATGTTTCTGAACAAGTGCCTTTCTCACAGGATGAGATTGTTAGCCTCACGCAAACCCCCAAGCTGGAGCACCACTTTTTGTACTCTGTGCACGACTGATTATTCAATATGTTCGCAGTTAATCTCTATATCTGAAGTTCTTCTCGATCCGCAACTTAAGGACGCGCCATGTCGTGGTGACAAAAACCCACAGACTTATCAAACAGTGCTTTAACAGAATCTCCTTCAGTAGAAACAGATGGAGGGCAATAGCAACATTTTCCACATAGAGCACAGGAATGGTTCTAGGTATCCCTCCAACATTTAAAAATGGAGCATGAATGTATCCATGTCTTATAAAAGGGAATGGACCCCTGTATACACCCACATAACCTTATTATAAAGGAATAAAGTAATAAGGCCTCATCAAAGAGGATAAACTAGGTTTAAAAGAAAGGAAAAAAATGACTTTTTTTTTTTTTTAAACCCATGAACAAGTAAGTACGAGATGGACTCCAAAAGATGCAGACGTACATAACCCGGCCCTATGTTACCATACCGAGTTTCTAAATTTAGCAATTTCCAATATTTAATGAGACTGAGTCAAGGTACCCCCTGCCACAATTTAAAAGGGTGTTCCTGTGCAGTCCTGGCCATGGCACCTAAGCAATGGATCCAGAGACACAAAAGTTCGGTCAAGTGACGCCCTTTATACGTCTTATTGTTTTATATGAGGTGTTGAAAACAAGAATGATCTATGTTATAGAAGATTTTTTGAAAATGGCCTCAAAGTGTTACATCTCTCATGATTAGAATATGTGCTGGTAGAATGTTTTTGTGTATAGCTTTTCAGTCAGTTGACATACACATATCCCACTTTTCCAACAAATAATTTACATTGTTCTAACTGTAGTTACCAATATCTCAAGAGCGTCAAAAATGTAACATATACTAATCTTGCTTTCAACGCCTCATATATGGCAATGAGGGTAGATTACAAGAAAACACGGGAACCTGGATCAATTTTCCTTTCACGTATAAACATCATATCTTTCCCAATCACGTATGTTGGTATGGTTTACCATACATCACGATAAGAGCGAAATCAGTTTTTGCGTCTTCTCTGAAATGTCATGTTGCATAGTTCTTGTTCATGATAATACACACACGTTATTAGTCTTTCAAACTAACTGTCCCGAACGTTTACGTGAAAACCAGCAGAACTGTCTATTACTTCTTTCATGTGTTTTATAAGGTTGCCGAATCATGCTTTCATGTTTTTTTTTATTTTATTTTATTTATTTATTAATTTTTTTTTTGTCAATACAAAACACATCTAGTAGGAACTACGACATATTGAAATGACAATTTCTCATTCGCACAGGGTTCATTTGTTTTACAAACAAACGTTTTGTTTTAAATTTGTACACTCATCAGCGTATTAATCAAATTTATAGAAATACATGTTCCTTCAATATTAATACAGCATTTTATTTAACTGTATTAATTTATAACTTCTTAACATTTAAGCCAAATTTCTTATTGAATATAAACAGCGACTTAACATACTTCGTAATTAATGTGAGAAAACATATCGAAGTTGGTAGCATTCACTAAAATCATCACTCTAGAGACCTGGTTCGTTAAAAAGAGTGTTTGAAGCTAATGTCTCAAAAACTCACTACGAAGCAGTACCGTGCTTAAGATGTGGTTGAGCACACACGCGATTTACAAGAGGGTGAGCTCACACACGAATTTAAAGATTTCTTATCCACAGAAAGTATTTATTGAAAAAAATTTAAAGTATTTTGCATTCACCGCAACACTGCACCAAAATGTTCACAAGAACTGACGCTACTCCCCAAGCAATCCCATAGTCACTTCCTCGTCACAGGATAACCGAGGAGCAGACGTGATTAAGGGAAACGGGATATGCTGAACAAAAATAAAAATCCTTTCTTTTCTTTCTTTCTTGAGCTCCTTCGTGGCTAAGTGGTTAGCGTACGCGCCTTTGGCGTGGGAGACCCGGGTTCGATTCCCGGCGGGAGCTCATGTGGTTCGGATTCCACGTTAATCAGTAGGTCCACGTCTCATATAGCCTCGCTGCTGAACGGGACGTTAAACTAAAATCAACTCAACTCAACTCTTTCTTTCTTTCTTTCTTTTTTTTTTTTTTTTTTTTTTTAAAGCATGTTTTAGAAAGCGGCACGAATGCATTTTGGTTTAATTTATATTCGTTTTCTCTGTACCCAACGCAACAATGAAAATATATTAGACTCTCACACAAATAGAACACGATAGATGCACGTCCATTTCTGCAGGAGGAAGATATTAACCGATCATCAATTTTCCAGACCTTCACCAACCAACTGACAGTCCTGTAGAAATATTCATAACTGAGAGAATAAGCTGAGAAAATGCAGAATAAACCATGATCACATGTATGAAGTATGAATCTATCCTGTCAGCCCCTCTCCTTTCGTCATGTTGAGGGTTCGGTACATGAAGGGGGCATTACCGAGAAGTTTACAAACGAACACTCTAGATAAAAACATGGTACAGTTGAGTTGGTCTAATTATACGTGGTCTACCTATATTCTATATGTATGAAGCCAATTTAAAAATACCAACAAAATCAGACGGCTGAAATCTTTAAAGAAAGAGAAAAGTTCTCACCTACTAGACAAACCAGGAACGCGAACAGTGTATTTTGTGCGTTACTTATTGAACAAGAACAGATATAAATATTACCTGTATGCCTTTCCAGAACGCACTCTTCCTGCTCGTCCTGCACGCTGTTCTGCTGCTGATTGTGAAACAGGGATAGTTATAAGTGATTCCATGTGTGTCTTGGGACTGAACCAGTGGACTTTCATGAAACCAGAATCAATTACTGAAAGTAAAAATATATGTTACTATTAAAACATATCTAACGTTAAAATTCAATCTAATTTGTAGTAACATCTGTCCTTATTCTGTTACAAGAGATCTGTTCAATTATTTCTACTTGAACTGATTGCGTGCAATATTTTCCACATGCTGCGTGAAGAATAGTCAACAAAGAATGACAATGAAGTTATTACATACAAAACAGTAACCACACCTTAGAAGAATTTATTCCTTTCAGAAATATTCCACTGAGTTAAATTCAGGAGACCAAGATTACGTGCTGAACCTAAACTTTCATATATTTTCAGAATCGTTCTCTTTCACGATAGCTCAATTTGCCTTTTAGATTGAAGCCATACAGCTTTTTTCCACCACAATACGTCACAATGCCTCTCAGTTAAAGCTGAAATTCTACACATACGCTCACTTGCACTTGTTTCTTCTGAGGTATTATAGCACGGCCAACAAGAGATGGTCTCTGACGTTTGTTACCACATGCGGTGGGACATTGCAGCCCCTACTTTGATACCAGTGTTACCAACCACGATCAATCTGTCTTATACCATTAATTAAATTGTCACTACAGTTGCACAAAAAAAAAAAAAAAAAAAAAAAAAAAAAAAAAAAAAAACTTGACACGCGAGTAGTGGCAATGTCACTGCGAGCTGTCAGAGACGTTCTCTTACTGGACGCACTATAGCAACAACAGACTTGCCTTGAAGAGAAGCGTCAAGAAAGTGTTCATTAATTAATTTATTTATTTATACGTTTTTCTGGGCATTGCCGGCATTTATGGCCTTTAGCCCTTCATGTGTGATGGATGGCGTCCCAAGGTAAGTGCATATCCGAGGGAGGGGGAAAGAAAGAAGTGGTGTGGGATTTGTATGACAAGTACAACTCCGGCATTTGTTGGAGTAAATAAGGAAAACTCAAGATAAAACTCACTCATGATGGCTGGCCTGAAAAAGCTGTTACACCATTTCGATCGGGTGTCCTAACCAGGAATCAAATTCGGGACCGTTCGCAGCAAAGGCGAGAGGGTTAGCGATTACGCTACGCGGGATCAGAAAAAGCGTTCATTAAAAATGGAAATTACGTAGCATTTTTGGAAGAAATATTGTTATAAAAAATGGTGGCAGCTGTGTTGATCTTTACCTTGTTGACAGATGTGGCAAAACGGCTGAAACGCTTATCTTTCACCTGAAAAAGTGACTTTACTAGAACTCTGTAAAAGCGAAATGTACAGGTAGTTCAATGTGGAAGAACATCTTTGCCATAAAGCTGGTGTCGTAATTGGTGTGCTTTTATAGTATTTTTTGAGAAGGAAGAATGTGTCAAGGATATATATATATAGTTTCTTACATACTGATTCTATTTTAGACAGGAACACAACTGAAGGTACCACGCTACTAGAAAATAACAAGCTGAAGCACCGGTAGAAAAAAATCATGCATAATGTTACTAAAGCTAAATAAACACTTGGTACCAACTTTAACATGGAACGAAGAATATGAAGGACCTTAACTATCTTGATTTTGCTTTCGTGGTTTTACAAAGAATTTTCCTTTCTATATATTGCTCCTTATAGGGGGTTCAGTACTGAGATTTGCACAGCAATTTTCGAAATATGTAACGATATCGAAACATTAAAATTAATGGTATCTTAAGATGAATAGGTCTCAGAAGTCAGTTGTGGCTGCGCCGCAAATTAGGAGAATTGTCGATATGATGTTGTATTAAAATAAGTAAGTTTACAGGTAGCAGACATTCATATTTAATGATGGGTTTAAACAAGACACTAGGGAACCTTCGTTCCGTTGTGTAAGTTGTATTTCAGGAGTCAAAGAGATTTCAACCATGGTTTGTCTCTACCAATCATACTCTGATCCTAATTTTGGTTGAAAGAATTTTCTGAATTCGGATGGCTGCGAGCTGTCATGAATTTATTAGTCCTTGAGGGTTTGGTCACTAATATTAGCCAACTGTGAAATCAATCCCATTACACGTGCCGCTATTCACATCTTTTTGCCCACAAGGCGACTGTTCATGTAATTGGCATCCCGTCAGTGATATGCTCAAGTTGCGTCGTGGTTGGACGCCTGGGTGCTGTCCCGTACGCCAACTAACGCGTAACGTATGTCTGATGTGAGTCCCCGTGTGATCTCCGTCCATGTCCTGGCGTTGTGACATTTTATGGTGGAGGCACCAATGCATATGTGTCGAGGGAAGGACTGATCAAATCAACTTTGTCCATGTATTTGATGAACGCTTTGCTGGTTATGGTCCACATATCTGTTTACCTTACTTGATTTTTATTGTGTTTCGATTTTTGTATCAGCACTGGCAATGAAAAGCATACTAACTGTGTTCTGCGCTTGTTTAGTGTTTCAAAATGGATTATAAGTGCAGAAATCAGGTATACTATTGATCATTCATACAAAAATTATCATTTATTATTAGTGCACCCATGTACTCAGTTAGTATGAATATCAAGCAAAGAGTTGAGAAAACTGGTAATAAATTTAGAGTAATATATCCCTCCAAAACGTCCTCTATCATTCCTTACATATGGGTTAAGAATAGTCATTGTTTAAAGTGTGGATATGATTCGGTTTACGGTAGCAAATGTCCGCATTTTGGTTTCGCGTACCTAGACAAAGATGGCCAGAAACGCTACATTTAAATAGAGGAACCATTTGATCAAGGAATATAAACGAGCATTTAGAGTTGGCATCTCATGAAACAGAAGTAAATAAAATATTTGATCCTCACACTGACAAAAAATTGAAATCCTCCATTGTAGCATTTAGTCCTGTATGTGTTACTCACCCACGGGAAGCAAATGAAATCAACGTAGTTAGTTCAACAGAGACACAAAAGACTCGCGAGAAACTATGAAAACCTTATAAACCTTCTTTAGAAAAAATCGAAAAGGAACTTGAAAGATCATGATTAAAATCTTATATTTGACGAACAGAAAACACGGGTGAAAGCTGCGGGAGAAAGCTAACAGCATGTGTAATTACAAGAAATGAAATCATGTCATGAAAGCCTGACGATATGATAGACTTCATGGACAATTCGTCGCAGTCACCATTTGTTGGTTATCTCGGTAAATAACCAAATTACTAACAACCATTGAATGTTAATGCCAAAGAAGCAGATAGAAAATCAGTTTTATCAAGAGAACGCATATTCAAACCGAAAAGGTAGGTCGAATATAAATACACAAACCAGTTTTCAAAAGCCCTCAGTTGTACCCATTATAATGACTCATCCTATTAGTAATTACACTACACAAAT
This sequence comes from Thermobia domestica, assembly GCF_964235325.1. NCBI lineage: Eukaryota > Metazoa > Arthropoda > Insecta > Zygentoma > Lepismatidae > Thermobia > Thermobia domestica. The sequence continues at coordinate 229,465,114 of NC_137462.1, forward strand.
TCAAAACCTCGTATTCAACGACATATGATAAACGGAATTCAAACTAAGTAATTTATGACGGGAATACTACCTAAAACTGAGGGCAGCACAGGGTGTCTATTGGAGTTAACTTGGAAACTTTTAGTATATTTCCAGCGTCCTGCTAAAAAATTTTCAGTACATTACGGTGAACTTAAAAGGAAAAAAAAAAAAAAAAAAAAAAGGAGTGCCACATAAGACTGTGTTCTGTGATATTTAACAATTTGAAAAATATGTTGAAAATATGCTGTCTTCTTCAATATTGTAACTGAAAGAATGCACAAAAACTAGTGGGTTAAAATCAGAAGAAGGGGAGAAATAGACAGAGAAAATTAATATTTCAGTTTAACGTCCCATGATTATGCTCTAATGAAGACGGATGATTATGGAAAGTGAATGATGATGGAAAAATTAGTGGAGTGAGCATGTGGAAGCAAACGAGAGTATCCCGATAAAATCTGCGGGCACGATCTTGTACACCACAAACTTACTTTACAAGGGATCGTACCAGAGACCCCATATATCAGAAGTAAGCGCTCGAGCACTGTGGCAGCATCACCCCCCCCCCCAAAAAAAAAAACACACACACACACACAAATTAGTGTTTTCTGAATGTTATTTATCCGACAATGCCTGTCGTAATGCACACGCATTTATTTTTTATTTAATTTATTTATTTATTACCTCCACTGACTTCCAACAGCTAACTCTTTCCACACCCGGTTCATTATATTACATATATTTCTACTTTTATTTTTTTTAACGTTCGTATTACCGTTTCTACAAACAGTGCTAAATAGAAAACTAGTTAATTACAAACATTCAAGTAACATGTCTAATGTTCTTACTTACACATTTAGATGTGCGACTCTCTTTATATTTCAAAAGTTATTTAAAAAATAAAAGATAACATTTTATAAACATCTATATTATAAACAATATCCATTTTCTTTTACGAGTTAGCTAGTTTTTCAGTGGTTGGCAAGTTGGCCCAATCACCATTTACATCCAGATGATGGGGCTGGCATCTCAATGGCTCTCAAAGGGAATTTTTAAATTTCTCTGATATTACACATTAATTTCTAATATCGATACAAAGGACCCTGTGTAAGTTCTCGTCAAAAATAAAAGTTCTATTTGCCTCGCTTTTTTGATGTATGCCTATAGATATAAAGGCAACTTCTCAGGAAAAAAATATTTCGACGACACTGATAACGATTTCAAGAAAGTAGAGCCAAAATACCGTAAATGTTTATAATGGAGTATATGGGAAACTACATGTTATATTCGGATTTTTGTAGGTACCGTCCACAACTCTGAGATCAATGATTTGCACATATGATGTGCATCAGAGTACGGGACAAATAATAGGTAGAAACGAAAGTGGTGTTATGTTTCCCTTGGCTGATACAGGGTGTTGAAATTGGGCACCATCTGGTAGTTTAATAGACTGTATGGTAGACTGTATTTGGTGGCTGGGAATTGTATTACGTACCATCAGCGCCTCCGAAATGCAGATCAAGATGATGTGGTGTTCCTCCCGAAGGCAGGGCTGTGACCCAAAGGTCCCTGGGAAAGGTGAATCCACGATGGCTTACCATTGCCTGCCATGAGATGATGACGTCCGAAGCATGGAACCTACAGTTGAACAAGAGATCCGGATTTCCCCTGTCCCCACCGGGAATCGAACCTGAGATCGCTTGATTATAAGGCGAAGAGCTTATCCATTCATCCACCGGGGACATATTCTGACAAATAAGACCATTCTCATATTATGATATACAGCAGTGTAAGGGTCAAATAATAGTTGAAAACGTCAGTGGCATTATGTTCTATTTGACCGATCCGGACGTCTGAGGTTGTGTATATGCAAACATTCGCTTCATATTCGCTATCTGTCTGTTGGGAGGCTGCCTCTATCTGGGGAAGTACAGTAGAAGCGTCATTGTGGAGGTGTTGATTTCTGTAGTAGCTTACTCATCTTTAGTGACTGCAAGTAGTGATCGATTCGTGTGTTGTGCCTACTCATTGTGCCTGCAAGAAGTTGCAATTCCTGCATGCTTTTGTCCAGTGACTTGTTGTTTTGTTTCTCGCGACATTTATGCGAACTTTGTTGTTGTGTACTATTTGGTGTTATTTTCTGGTAGGTTTCGCCAGTGCGGAAACGTGTAATGCAAAAGCCATCTTATTTATTTCAAAACAATTTGGTGACGTGTGTGACAAATGGCTTCCGGTGGAAGCACGGATAAACATCGGCAATGTTCTGTGTGCGAACTATGGTTTAGAGGGCAAAGAAAGTGACCGGTGTGTGGAAGTGAGTTCTTACAAGCGGCTAGTTACATGCGTGGGAGCAAATGTAAGTCATTCTAGTGCTTCGGTCAGTCAACAGTACTATGTACAACATGCTATATAAAGGCAAATTCTTATGTGAGAAGTGTGCAGAAACAACCAGAAATGGGTAGTCAGGGATCGGATCTCAACGTTGAAGATACGTCAACTGTGCCTGTGCACATGAAGGTAAGCCTCGCAGAAATTCCTGAAGAACAGTTAGTAGTGTTCACGGGATTGACCAATGAACAGTTGACTATGCTGTGCAACTTCTTTGACGCCTTACATAACAGCAGTGTTACAAGCGTTGAAACCAGACTGGGCATGTTGTTAATGAAACTAAGGCATGATCTTTGTAATGACTTTCTGGGAGCAATATTTGGATATTCATGCCACGGAAGTATGTCAAATGCATTGAAATCAGTCAGACAGGCTTTGATGAGGGAGTTTGTACCGCCCATATTGGGTTCAAAGCATTTACCTCGTTCGTTTCTTCTGAGGAAGGTTCCAGCTTGGGCCAGCAAACTTTATGGGGTAGGGGATGACAAGCTGGCTTTAGTCTATGACGGAACATACATTTACACCGAAAAATCGACGAACTACACTCTGCAAAGGCGTGTGTATAGTGTGCAAAAAGGACGTCCGTTAGTGAAACCGATGATGATCGTGGGTACATTGTCGACATTGTTGGTGTAAATAATGATACTAGTATTACAAACTCTATGTTCGCCGACACAGCAAATGGTTTAAACAAGCTCTTACAACCAGGGGACTGCGTTTTGGTTGACAGGGGATTCCGAGATTCCATGACGGTGTTGAAGGAGGCGGGGATCATTCCGAAAATGTCACGTCTTTTAGAAAAGAGAAAGAAGCAGCATGACTGCCTGGCTGCAAACCAATCCCGTATTGTCACAAAGGGCAGGTGGTGTGTAGAAGCGAAAAATGGCCATCTCAAAATGAAGTACAAGATGATTAGGGATAGGGTTTCAATTGCGGCTCTTCCCTACTTACGCGAGTATTTACTCATTGCAGGTGCCTTAGAGAATCAGTTTGCGCTTCTATTGACCAACGATGCACCAGAAAAAATCTGACGAAAGTATTGAAATCTTATCATGTGCTCGTTTAACAAACGAACTACAAAAGAAACTACAGACATCCGGTGATATTGATAAACTCTCAGCAAAGATTTGGGAACCGTGTGACAGATCGTCAATTACTAACTTCCCTCGATTGACAGAAGACTTATTCAAAATCACGCTTGAAATTTATCAAATCCAAAATGCTCACGCATATGCAGCAGAGCCCATGAAATATGGTGGTAGTTTTTCACTGTTCCATTTACATATCACTCCACACATCCTGGAGGTTTAAAATTCAATCTCGACATGTACAGAATTTGCAGTACACACTTTTCATTGAATATGATCCAGAAAAATCAGGAGCCGACGCTATTCTTGGATGGTAATGCAAGTGCCCCAGTGGAGCTCGTGTTCTCGGATGTTGCTCGCATGTGGCTTCTGTTCTTTGGTATCTTGGTGGTGCTCGCTATGAAACTGTTCATTTTCCGGCTTCAGATTTACGTGGTATTTTTCTGGACACTAAGGACATACACGGTAATGAAGATCCAGGCATGGCTTAACTTTGGTTATAAGGAGGTCTGCTGCACATTTTGACCACTAATCGTGGTGTTGTCATTCACATCTACGGAAAATATTGTCCATTCCCATAGAATTTAACACTTTGTGATCATTATATTTCCGATGACTTATTTGTGTGTCTGTGTATGTGTGTGTCGGTTTGTGTGTGTGCATGTGTGTAACAGACCCAGACACTTTCTTTTCTGCCTATTTCGTAATATTAAATATCATAATATGGCAATGGTCTTATTTATAAGAATGTGTCCTCGATGGATGAACGGATGGATGATGGATAAGCTCTTCGCCTTGTAATCAAGGATCTCAGGTTCAATTCCCGGTGGGACAGAGGAAGTCCGGATCCCATGTTCAACTGTAGGTTCCATCCTTCGGACGTCATCATCTCATGGCAGGCAATGGTAAACCATCGTGGATTCACCTTGCCCAGGGACCTTCGGGTCACAGCCCTGCCTTCGGAAGGAACATCATATCATCTGGTACGTAATACAATACCCAGCCATCAAAAACTCTCTCATACAATCTATTAAACTACCAGATGGTGCCCAATTTCAACACCCTGTATAAGCCAAGGGAAACATAACACCACTTTCGTTTCTACCTATTATTTGTCCCGTACTCTGATGCACATCATATGTGCAAATCATTGATCTCAGAGTTGTGGACGGTACCTACAAAAATCCGAATATAACATGTAGTTTCCCATATACTCCATTATAAACATTTACGGTATTTTGACTCTACTTTCTTGAAATCGTTATCAGTGTCATCGAAATATTTTTTTCCTGAGAAGTTGCCTTTATATCTATAGGCATACATCAAAAAAGCGAGGCAAATAGAACTTTTATTTTTGACGAGAACTTACACAGGTCCTTTCCAATATTTCAAGTACCAGTGACACCCTGGAACAGTAGTAAAATGGAAGTGGTCCATTCAATGACTTAAATAAAGAATAATAATTGGAATGAACACGTGGGAAAGCAGGCTGGGCTGAGTCAAATTTCAAACTTCCGAGAAAATCAACAGCATTCAAGCGGTGGAAATAATGGCCTACCATCTTCAAGTTCTCAATCCCAAGCATATGAGGAAGTACTAACTCTGATGAAAGATGGAAATATTTGTCCTTATGTGAGACTGCCTACATTTGGCTAAACAGGCCTGCCAACGAAATCAGTACCAGTATTCGTATACAAGTACGAGATCTATCGGTGAACAAGTGTGAATAAGCAGACTTTTGGTGGCTTGTTTTCTTGACTGCACTGGATTAGTATGTTACCAAGATCACATCCCGCGAATCCATTGCATATGACGAAGTAATTGACCGTTTGAAGCAAGCCTTTCCGGATTATGCATATCTTGTCTACTTTCAAGAGAATTTGGAAGTGCGCATGTAATGCGAGAACAATGTCCGAAGAATGTACAAGTTTTCAGATTCTTAAGTCATGTTATTCTGCTATATATATGCGCTAGTTTTAGCGTAAAAGTATACTGGGTTTTCTATTATTCAGTTTTTAGGAAACTTGCAATATACGAAAAACGTAGAAAAGAAAGAGTATGTGGTGCTTTCAGAAAGTTTACGTCCAATAAATATTTTACAAGAGCAAGGTCACGGTCGAATTCTTTCCTCTCCGCTAAACAACTAGTTTGTTATGTCATATCAAGATTACGGCACAAGAAAGCAAAACAGACGAAGTGTGCCATGAACTCAACTATGCCCAGCCACATGATATAGGTTGCATACACAATATATTCACGATCCAAGTAAGATACAGGAAGTATGCCACATAGAACCGATTTCCAAATACGAAACCCTTGTTAATTGAAGTCCGCTTCATTTTCCCACCAACCAACACAAGCCTCGTGTATAGGAATCGGTACAACACTACCCACCAAATATGATCACTGCGAATTGTCATTCAGTGATGGAAAACAAATTTCCTATTACCAAAATTCTGGGTATCGAAATCCGTTAGTACCTAGTGTCTGGGAGAAAGATCCCACAAGAACATTCTGCCTAGACTAGAGCCCTAGGGAATCCATTAATATGACACCATCATCAACATAATGTTAGAAAATTAGGCAATTCTCACTCAAAGACAAATCATACGACTTTTGTAAGCTGTGCATTAAGTGGACAGAAGTAGCAGCAAGCCGTTTCAAGTTCTTGCACAGTTTTTATTGGTCCTCGTAGACGACTCCCTTGAATCGACGGCGACATTCGAAACTCATTAATAAAGTGACGTACAAAATTGCTAAACTTCAAATAGTTGGAATGAGCTAACCGCTTTACAAGTAAAGAGTGATTATTCAGACCATGTGTGTCTCTGCCCGAAACGACATAGTTCACGGCATCGGAAAAGCGTATTATTCGTGTAAAGACCCTTACCAAAAATATCTGTTATAGAGACTTAATTGCTACACACACTTTTGGAGATCGGCCCCGACGTCATATTTAATGGAACAGTTTTAAACAATGGCGAAGTGATATTGATATCGGTGACAAATTTGTCCAGTTAACTAAACTTCTTGATAAAGTTATGTATTTAGGAACACTCGCATTGTTTAGCGATCCCAACAGATATGAGTCGCAATGTTCAAAAAGCAAGGAAGAAAAACAAAAATAAATTCCAAGAGAACTCTCCAAAGAAGACTTCGTCAGATTCTGAATATATACTGTAACAAATATTTCGAAAATATTGCTTGTATTTTTCTTATGACATACACAACATACCACGGAATAAGAAGCGGAACAGCAGAAAGAAGTCGTGATGTCACACGTGAACGTGAGGTCAATAGACTCAGAATCAGGTTAGGAAAGTTTCACCAAATGGGATTTATCAGATGCAGACTTAATTTGTATCTAGCTAGAAGCAACATCAAATTCTAAGAAGGCTGAAGAGCAAACTATACCCTACAGCGAAAGGTTAGTAATTTTCTATTCAGTACACCCATTGGAAAATGACAGCGGACTAATATCAGTTCGTGTGCAAAGAATTAGGTAATGTAATTAGGTATCTTTCTCGGCTGCAGACGTCACCGTTACATCTGAGGAAAGGAAAAAGGAAACCCTCATCATGACAACGTTTGCATAACGAACATACTTAAATATTATATGAGAAGAGAACCTAGACAATAAAGTGGAAAAAACTTACCCACACTAACTACGCTTTGCTAGTTTATTTTATTTTAGATGAGATATGCCGGAGATCAGTAAAGTAGTAATCTATAATCTCAGCAATGAGCGTTATCATATGTGTTTGAAAAATTGTACGTTTCATGAGTTTGAGAATCCCAGTAACGGCACAGGGAAGGATTTCTACGATCCCTACTTTACAGAAGTTTGCCGTGTTAAAGGCTTCAATGAAACAGCAGAATTATTACAGATGGTTTTCGGTAGTAAGCATTGATTCTCCGAGCCGTATTCACTATTTTTCACGTGATAAAAATAGAAAAATGAAATTAAACGTAAGCCCAATATATAACCTCCATGATGATTCTGTGTTATTGTGAAAAGACAAATATGACTGATACTCTCGCTTTCTACCACATTCTAAGAGGATTACCAGCACATGCCTTGCAACATGTAATTGAAAAGGGGTGCGTGCGTTACTTACGCTACAGAGTTTTGAAAAGGCGCATACATAGAAGCGATCGCAAGGACCGAATCATTGCTGTCCAACAAATGTGACACAATCAGAGAAAAACGACGCATTTACCCCTTTACCAGAATTGAATTCTGCCCAATACACAAAGTGCACTCAAACTGAAATCTAGCCCCACTTTCTTCCTCGTAAAGACTGCTTGCTAGAAATGTGGAAAATTGAATCATGACATCACTAAATGTTCCTAAAATTTTACAAACATAGGTAAAAGCTTTCGCAGTATCAGATTTTAACCGCTGCGCATAAATTTCGGCCGCCTTTATTAGTAGTTTTGAATTGGAAAAAGTGAGCAGTTTGAGAAAAGTTAGAAAATTTAAATTAAGAATAAACTAAATCCTAAACATCGTACAAAATAAGATTACTTACAAAATACTGCGAAGATTTGATAGTAAATCACCTGATACTATTTATGGCTCAAGAATGCGTCTTTTAAGGATACTGAGGGGGGCGCGGTGGCTCAGTGGTAGAGCGTTCACCTCTGGTGCTTGAGGTCCCGGGTTCGATCCCAGCCCCCGCCAAGTGAACTTTGTGGTGGACAAACACCGTGTTCGTGGGTTTTCCCGGGGTTCTCCCGTTTCCTCCCACTTTCTTCATTCCACCATTTCAGTCATATCTCATTATCACCGTCTCCTTTAGCCTAACCGGCATAATCGTGGGACGTAAAACTTAAAGATTTCATTTCATTTTTTTAAGGATACTGAGCAAACAGATGTTTGAATTGCTTACTCCTTTCAGTTATGGCAGCAAGTTAATCACGTCTCCTTCCTGTAGTCGTATCCCAAAATATTTCATCCTGATTAACCAATAACAAACGCAATGACTCGCATCAGGTGCTTACCAACTCTATATTTTCACTAAATTTCTACTCTCACTTTAATTGAGGGACATAATTCACGGACTTCCAAGTACAGTATAAATATCAATGACTCAAAAGCAGTTTTATTATCTTACTGCAAACGCACAGAATAAGAATTTCAAATTTTTTTCGCGATCAACGATTGTTACATGAAGGAGAAGTGAAGTGAAATTGATATGCAAACCATGACTGTACTCAGGATACTTTTGCCTTTCTTAGGATAAATTTATTTTCGAGGGCGCTCACATTAGCGTTACGTACTACGTTTTTAAAATTAAATACAGAACACTGAAGAAATCGTTACAATATTAATTCGGTTGTAACCACGTTAAGTAGGCTTTGTGGTGAACAACACAGTGCCCGTAGGTTTTCTTGGGGTACTTTCGTTCCCTCCAACTTCCTTCTGTCCATCATTTCATATAATCTCATCATCAGCGATAGCCTACCATATGTCGCGGGACATAAAATTGAAAGGTTCCATTTCACTCGCGTGTGGTCAACAGTGTTATGTCACCTTAATGCCATTTTCGATCTATGTGACTATGTTTTCTTCTTAACAAAAACAAATCATTGTTTTCGTATTGTCATGGGACCTGGAATCTTTTGGACACAATGCTGATAATAACGACAGGACTTACGATTTTTTTGAAACGCAATAAAAAGCATTCGCGTTTTCATTCTTTAAAATATGACAAAACGAAATATAGCTTTAGTAAAGGTAGTGTGGACCGGGGGATGTAGATCGCCAAAAATCAAGAAATATAATTACAAACAAACTCTAGGTTGCATCTTTGTAAATAACTCTGACCTTGCACCACGACTAATGCTGTTTTAAATATTCAATTTCCATTATATATGTCTGTGACAATGATCGCATGCACATGCGATGTGGCTAGAAGCTACATTGGGGATTTTTCTTCTGGAGTATTTGTACAAAATTATAGTTGGGGGATTTGTCGATCTTCACAGTTGGGGCATTTGTCCATTGTGGAATTTTCCATTTTCATATTAGGGATTTTTTCCATGGGAGCAAGTGTCCTAGATTTACACCTACACCAACACGCATGCAACATGCGTAATTATTTAGAAACAGACCAACTGGTATTTATTTAATGGAAACAGAGATTAAATGTTATTTATAATATTAAATGTGGTTTACAAGTTCAAAACAAGTACAGCATTAATTTTAGAACTCAAAGAAATACAAGGACATTAGGAAATTTTAACTAGAGCCTAATTTACCTGTGCTCTCGGAAACTATGAGAACTATACTTCGGTCGAACCCCCGCCGCCCTCTGACGGAGGAATAATTCATTGTGGCAAAGCTTCCGCATCTAACAAATTGAAAGATGTAGGTCGCAGCAAGTTTTCCCTTCTCTTTCGAGGGAGGTACGGGAAACCACATATCAACGGTAGCGCCAGCAGGAGCACAGTTGAGAAAGAAAGGCTCTACATAGCTATGGACACCGATGTCTATTGTGGCAATGTTGCATATTTTATAGTACAATAAAGGCTAGAAAAACCGACCGAAAGTCTAGAAAGAAGAGGGTTCTATTTCTATGAGAGCCCGAAAGACAATGTAAATTATAAAGTTTATTGAATTGAAAAAGGTTTTATTCAAGCGGGCGAGATTCAGCGTATTGCTACTCTACCACCTAATTCTTGCCAAGGAAGTACATTGAGTTATATATATATATATAAAAGATACAATCAATTGAGTACAAAAAATACGGTGATATACAACAAAAATACAGGTATAAATTAAGATGATAAAAAATGTGGTACTTTTAATAAAACACACACACAAATTCTACAAGTGATGAAAGAGAAAGAAGCATAAAAATACAACCATGAAAACGAACACAAACCGATCAATAACATGGAGACAAAATAAGGTTATGCTTGTCATTGACAATGCGGGGTTGGGGAGGGTGGGAGGTGATGAAATATTTCTACAATGCATGATTATTTAATAAAAAAAGGCGTAGCAAGTCAAGTCTGATTTAATTTACGTGGTTGAAGTGATAGAATACAAATCATGGGTACCTGAACTTAAATTTTGTTGCTAAGTACATACATTTTTAACATTTTTTGAAGGAATTAAATGTTTTAGCTTCTTTTACTACATTTGGTAGAGCATTCCGTGACCTTGGAGCTAATACTGAAAATGCCGCAGTGGTTTGCTTGAGTCTATGGTGTGGAATATCAAACGTATTTCTTTTGCGTGTTAAGTGAGTGTGGATAGTTGATCTAGCACTCAGTTTCTTGTATAGATACACGGGAACGTGTTGTTTTAAGAATTTTATAAATGAGAGAGCCATAATGCAAATATCGCCTTCTGGACATTGTCAGCACCTTATTGTTGTTCAGAATAAGAAAATATGATCGAATTTTAGTATATTGTAACAGAAGCGGATGCATGAATTTTGTACCTTTTGAATCAGAATAGCATTGTTTTGTATAAGAAGTGGGCCATATACATAATCACAATAATCAAACAAAGGCAGTAGCAGTGTTTGTGTCAGGAGTAGCCTGCTATCTTTGGACAGACAGTCTCGTATTTTGTACAAGTTTCTTAGTATTCGCAGAGCTTTTGAACATTGAGTAGAGATGTGATAATTCATACAAAGTTTATCGGTTCTAGGTTAAAAACCATGGAAACAATAACAGCGTTGAGTGAAAAGAGCGTGTGTAAATAAAGCGTGAACAAAAACAGCGCATGAACAAACACCGCACATGGACAAAAACAGCGCATGCAAATACAGCGTGGACAAAGTCCGCGCATGGAGAAAAACAGCGCATGCAAATACAGCGTGGGCAAAAACCGTGCATGGACAAACAACGCATGCAAATACAGCGTAGACAAAAACAGTGTATCGACTAAAACACCGTATACAAATACAGCGTGGACAAAAATCATAGATGAACATTTTGCACTAGGCTCGCTCGCGTTCGAGCACACTTCTTTCAACTGGGCTCGCGATCACTTACCTCAATTGGGCTTGCACTCACTTCCTTCAACCGGGCTCGAACTCGAGATCACTTCTCCCTACTGGGCTCGCGTTCACTAGAACTCGCGCTCACTTCCCTCGACTGAGCTCGCGTTAACTCAGCCTCGCTGTCACTTCCCACAATGGGCTCGCGTTCGTGATTACTTCTGTCAACTGGACTTGCGATCACTTACCCAAATTGGGCTCGCGCTCACTCGGACTCTCGATCACTTATCCAAACTGGGCTCCTCTCACTCGGACTCGCGATCACTTCCCCAAACTGGGCTCGCGCTCGCACTCACATCTTTTGATTCACTCTCACTCGGACTCGCGCTCACTTATATAACTGAGGCTCGCGCTCACTTATATAACTGAGGCTCGGGCTCGCGCTCAATTATTGAGCCCGAGTCCAGCTGAGCATGAGTACCGAATTCGCGAGCGTCGGGCTCGTGAGTGTGGACACCTATGACAAAAACAGCGAATGCATGTCCTGCAATGCACATCCTTTCTCAAAGCAAACATTGTACAATTCTTGATATCTCAGTAAATAATATTTCGTTTATACGTTTTATATTGTGTTCTCTTTATAGGTCAAGTCATCGGTTTGGTTTTGTATATACATAGCGTTTTGGTTACAACCTTTCTCTTAATATCTATTCCGAAACTTGGTACACTCATTTATTAACCCCTGGAGTATTTTTCAAGATACATTTGGATTGCGTGCTTTTATCTAGGATCACTCCAAAGAAGGGCAAATTTGATGGGAGGTACTTTTGCAGGGAATTTTTCCCAATTTTCCGTTTTCAAATACGTTATGAGCGCAAGTACATAGAACCCCTAGAGAACTTGTTCATGCTGAAGAGAATGAACTATAAAGCATGAATTTCCAATGAACAGTGTTGATGCAATAGCTTTTTCACTGAGCGTCTAAGTTGTTTTTATGCCAACAGGTTTAACGGGTTCCAGGGACTTACTCCATTGTTCATAGCACCTAACGTTTAGTGCATGAACATATTTTTATGTTTATCGAATAGACTAGGTTTGATTCTCATGTCCGAATGACAAATTGATATCTGTTCCTTCTGAAATTCGCATGTCATTTGAATACGGCAATGCGGATACTGGATTGTACTTCCGATCCGAAACATTTTTTCATTAAACGTATTTATAAATTTACTATTTACACAAAACACACTTTCCGACACTGTTCCCGACACATACACACACACACAAAAAGCAACGAACTACACACTCTCTCGATGTATCCGGATTTCATATCCTATTTTACGGGGGAGATATATCGAGTGCAAGCATACAGTTTCTTTCTGGGACACGGGGAATGTCAACGTACCTTAGAGGATTCCTCCTGCGTACAGAGATTCACAGCCACTCTTTCATTCATTTAGAAACACTCTTATAAACATCATTCCTATTTCGGTGTTTACCCGTTTTGCTTACAACTTTAATAATTTGTTTTAGTATATTGTTCTCTTTTTACTTCTGATTAGTCATTTGTTATTTTGCTTAATATCCTATATAGTCCTCCTGATTAGCTATAATTTCGTTTATTTCCCTTCTTTTTATTTGATCTCTTTCCTCTAGCCGTTCTTCTATTAATGCACACCATAATACGTGATGTTCTGGTGTGCCTATTTCTTCGCATTGGCATGTTGGATACTCTGTTTGTCCCATTTTGCGTAACACGTGACTTAGAAGTAACACTTCCCAAGTGTAACACTCCAATTTTGATAAAATTTGGCAGGTAATACTGCATATGAAATAAACGAAAATGTGTTTTTTAATTTTCTGCGGAAATACTGTTTCAGGGGGGCAAAAGACCCCTCCAAAAAATTTGAAAGTTGACGCCCGAAAGGAGAAAACAAGTAGACCGAAGTAAACGAAATTGTGCACAGATATTGTAGATGTAAACTGGGGGAATAAGTGTTTCATATTTTCCTGAAAAAAAAAAAAAAAATGGTTAGGTGGGGCACGGACCCCTCGAAACCTTTGATCACGAAATATCAAAAGTGCTAATAACAGTATGTCAGATGTGTCTAAAGGACATGAAGAATTGCAACGAAACTTTTTGTAGGGACAATACCCAAAAAATACACGAATATGTTTCTTTTTTTATTTTTTGCTGAAAAAAGGTTTTAGGGAAAAAATTTCCCACTAAAAATTTTGAAAGTTTCATCCGGAATTCAAAAAGATGTGGACCGAAGTGAATGAAATTGTGCACAGATGTTGTAAATGAAAGTGACGGAATACGGGTTTCGTATTTTCCTGGATAAGACGGTTAAGTGGTCCACGGACCCCTCCAAACCTTTGATCACGAAATATCAAAAGTGATAACAAGAGTATGTCACAAGTGCCTAAACGCATGAAGAATTAGAACAAAACTGTGTAGTGACAATACGTAAAAAATACACAAATACGTTTTTTAGTTTTCTGCGGAAAAACTGAATTAGGACTAAAAGTTTCCACACAAAATTTTGAAATTTGACGTCCGAAACTCAAGAAGTGGACCGAAGTGAATGAAATTGTGCACAAATATTGTAGAGGTAAGATGAGGGGATATGTGTTTCGTATTTTCTGAAAAGAAAAAAAACTGTTCGGTTGACCGAGGCGCTGGCTGGCTGAAGGAGTGGACCGATGCGAAAGAAGTGTGTAGATATTATATATGTAAAATAAGGCCTTCTGTGTTCCACATGTATCCCCATCCGATTTCTTCAAATTTGGCAGGTCAACAGTAAGCACAAACAGTATAGCGTATTTTATAATGTTTTATAGTATATATTAAACCTTTAAGCCTTACAATGTTTTCCAGCATAAAGAAAACACGTGTCGCTTAATTTCCTCTTTGCTCTTGATGCCAAATTTGAAGGAAATCAGATAGGGACACTTGAGAAACACGAAATGCTTTATTTTACATATATAATATCTACACACAATTTTATTTCCTTCGGTCCACTCGTTCCTGCAATATTATGGTAATATTTACTTTTTTTCGGAGGAGGCCTTGGCCCCAACACTGTTTTTCCGCACAAATTAAAACACGTTTCGTTTATTGTTCTGCAAATTGTCCCTACACGAAGTTTCGTTGCAATTCTCCATATCCTTTAGGAACTTCTGATGTATTCTTATTTGCAATTTGATATTTTGTAATCAACGGTTCAGAAAGTCTGTGGTCTACCCAACTGGTTTTTTTTTTTCAAGGAAATATTAAACATATATTTCCTCACTTTACGTCTACAATATCTGTACACACTTTCATTCACTTTGGTTAGCTTCTTGCCTTTCGGGCGTCAAATTTCAAAATTTTGGTTGGGGGCTTTTGCCTCTAAAACAGTTTTTCTACAGAAAATAAAATAAACGTACCCGTTTATTTTTGCGTATTGTCCCTACACGAAGTTTCGTTGAATTCTTCATGTCCTTTATACATATCTGACATACTGTTATTAGCACCTTTGATATTTTTCGTGATCAAAGGTTTGAAGGGGTCCGTGCCCCATCTAACTTTTTTTTTGCAAAATACGAGACCCATATCCCCTCATTTTACGTATACAATGTATGTGCACAAGTTCGTGCACTTCGTTCCACTTGTTTTTGTCTTTAGAACATCACCTTCCAAAATTTTGGGTGGGGGCTACTGCCCCATGAAACCGTTTTTCCGCAGAAAAAAAAAACGCGTATTCGTATGTTTTGCGTGTAATATCTATCTGCCAAATTTTATCAAAATCGGGGTGTTACACTTGGGAAGTGTTACCTGTTAATTTATTCCTAACTGGTAGGAATCAGCAGTAAGATCAAGTCTATAGTAAAGTTTGAAATACCGTAAGTCAGCGCGATCCAGCTAAGAGTCGGGTTCAGCGCAAGAGCTAGTGTGCTTTGCTAGATTAGTCAGAACTATTGCCTTAATGGTGGCTTTGAGAAAGAATGTGCACTGTGGGCCATACATGCGCTGCTTTTTTGATAGGTATCCAAACTAGCGAGCCCGACGCTCGTGAGCTCGGCACTCGCGCTCAGCCGGGCTCGGGCTGAATAATTAAGCACGAGCCAGAGTGAGCCCGAGTTTCAATGAAATATTTAAGCGCGAGTCCGAGTGAGCTTTTGCCCAGTCGAAAAAGTGAATGCAAGACCGAAAAAGCGCGATTCCGAGTGAACGCGAGCCCACTTAGGATTATTGAGAGCGAGCCCATTGAAGAGAATTGCATGCGAGCCTAGCTTCTGGAAGTAATCGCGAGGCCGACTGAGCGCGAGCTAAGTTGAGAGAGTGATCTCGAGCGCGAGCCCAGTTGAGGGAAGTTAGCGTGAGCCTGAGTGAGCGCAAGCTCAGCTGAGGAAGTGAGTACGAGTCCAAGTGAACGGAGCTCACTTACGTTTAATGTGCGCGAGCCCATTCGAGAGAACTGAGTTTGAGCTCGTGTGATCGCGAGCCCAGTTTGGGGAAGTGATTGCGAGCTCGGGCTATGTTGATGGAAATATGCGCGAGCGCGAGTAAGTGCGAGCTCAATTGAGAGAATTGAGCGTAAGTCCGAGAGCGCAAGTTTAGATAAAGAATAGTGAGTGCAAGCTCGTGTGAGTGCAAGCCCGAGTTAATACGGGGCCAGTCGAGAGACGTGAACGCGAGCCCAAGAGTTTGTGAGTGATTGCGAGAATAGTCGAGGGAAATAGTGGGAAGCGGGAGCCAAATTGAGGTAAGTGATCGGAAGCCCGAGTGAGCGCGAGCCCAGTTGAAAGGAGTGAGCTTGAGCGCGAGCGAGCTTAGTGTAAAATTGGTTGTTTCCACTTACGATGTATTTGCATGCGCCGTTTTTGTCCTTGCGCGGTTTTTCTTCATGCGCTGTTTTCGCCCTTACACTTATTTAACTAGGAAGAGTGCCTCTCACTTACGCAACTTGAAAATGAATAAAAACATCTGGGTTGTCAAACTTAAGGTACTTTTATATGAAAATTATTGTATACATTTTTTTCAATTACGATACATTGTAAGCATAAAAATATTTCGTACAGTATATTATGCTCTTGTAAATAGTATACTTATTAGTTATCTGGTATATTAATTTGGGGTGCTGTTTACCCTACTCATTTAAAAGTTTTGATGGTTCAACAGAATAATAGTGTAAGAATATGTTTAAAAATGCGGCCTTGACAGTACACTAGATAAACTCTATGACCAATTTTCAGTGTTTCCACTTTCAAAATTATATTTGTAGAAGGTATTAATATATGTTGGAAAGAATAGAAACAAATGGGAAGGAAAAAATATATGTACAAAACTAGAAATGTGACAAAAAAAATATAAATTACAGCAACGAGTAAATCTATAACTTAATATCAAACATATTGCAGAGCTCCGAAGCTCTATAATGAACTCCTACTCCGAATCAAAGAGGAAAGTACTTTTAAAATTTGTAGCAATATATGGATTAAAGATTTCATTTTTTGGTGACGGAGATAAAGATTTATTATAATTAAAATTGAAAAGATTAAAATACGGGAGTAATGGTATGTTATGTCACATTAAACACGTGCATTTCTTTGTTTACATAAATGGTTGTATTTATGTTGTGTTGTCACTGAAATCATGGCGAGACACTAAATCGTCAGATTGTTTGTTTTGTTTTGTAAAGATGAAATTGAAAATTATAGTCATCAATGTGCAATCTAGTTTGTTAACATTGACACAATTTGAATGTGGCACAACTTTCAGATCTGCAGCGATTGTTAGTCTGGGAATTTGGTCACGATGTAACAAGGTTGAAACAAATGTTTCAACAATAGCTGAGGTAAACACAATTGAACGACATAGCAAATTCCAGTGTCTGGAATTGGTGAACAGAAAGCTCTTGTTAGAGAGGATCAGGATCAGATCAAATTAGACGCCGAGCTGAAGTATCAGAAGTAGTTTGTACGCATTCAAGTGCAAACACAATCGACGACGAATGGTTGGTCTCTAGTTGGTATTCCATTGGAGAACCCACACAGCCAACAACCGTGTCCAGGAGATACAGTGATGCGGAATCACCAGTCCAGACTGTCATTGCATAAAGAAGGTATGTGTACCTCAGTTATGTCTGTGTTGATCGTGATTCAATTACCAGTCGTTTACCAGTTGTGATCTGATTGTTAGGCTACACTCACACATCACATACACTCAGACATTATGTTCTTATTCAGACAAATACATGAATGAAACTAATCATAAAGTTTCTCATAATTTCCTCTCACGTAAAGCATTAACCTACTCATTCCGGATAATGGGTGGTAGCAACTTCCGGACGTCACTCTTCAATTATCCCCACGCTTTATAGGCACGACGTCCAGGAGGTTGTTAAATTATATTAAAGGTTAATTTTACTGTGCTTAGAATAATCCAAAAGTATTTTTAAAAAAAATATTACTAACTGAAAGTAAGAATAATAAACCATATATGTTGCGTTAAGAAAATAAATAAGTAAAGAAAATACGAGAATCAGGCTCTCACACACAAACTTTTGCTTATGTGAGCCATTTCTATCTTTTCTTTACTCTTTACACAAGAAATTCAAAAATTTTCGCAATGTAGAAATAAAAGCAGTGAATTAATCTGCCCGACACTGGAAAATAGACATGACTTCTGGAAGTCCGAAGTCCTGTCATCTCTGAATGCTGGGTACGTTAGACTCTATTAATAAAGGAAATCGAAGAGGTTCGATTTCCTTTAGAGAAGTAATAGCATTTACAAGTAAGAAATGTGACTTTTGATTTCTGTAGCAATTTACTTTCCTTTTTCTTTTACTTTATTCCATTAATATTTTATATATTGTAATTTCTAATTGAATGGGTGAGTAGAAAAAGGAGCATATTGCAAAAACCTCAACTTTCAAACACTGGGTGGAAACATAAACACATTTCAGAAATATCTTCGATTTTTCACATAAACGTTCCCGTAGACTTCAGTAAAGAGGACCTAAAATTAATGAATGCTTTCCTTGTCCCTCTCAAGCGGTATAGGTACATATAAAATGGATATAACCATCCCAGTTTAGCTTGCCTATTTTCTGGAATGTGTATCTTTTTCAACTCGCTCGTTCAATTAATTATGTTTATGTCTTTTTATGTATATGTTTTAATATATTGGATACAACCAATACACTAAATTTTCTTCTTTCTTTAAATAAATAAAATAAAAATTCTTTCTTTTTCTGCTGTAATTGTTCCTGGCTCCTTTTTTCTAAGGATGTCTATAACAATTGTAAACAGCTGTGGTTGTGGTTCTGAACCTAATTCTTATCTTGACCTGCTCGTGTGAGTGCAAGCCCGAGTGAGTACGAGCCCAGTCAAGAGAGGTGAGCGCGAGCCGCATTTACCGCGAGTACGAGTGAGTGCGAGAACAGTCGAGGAAAATGATCGGAAGCGTGAGCCCAATTGAGGTAAGTGATCGCGAGACCGAGTGACCACGAGCCCAGTTGAAACGAGTGAGTTCGAGCGCTAGCGAGCTTAGTGCAAAATGTTAAGGTGATCTGGTACCCCTAGCAACCTTGAAAGTTAGTCCATTTAAAAAGCATAGCAAAGTTTTTCACTGTTTTCTTCTTTATTATTAAAGTTACAAACGTCAAAATTTGAACAAACCTAGAGGAGACACATATCTATGCCTTGTGTTTTTTTAGATTTTGAAAAAAACACAGTAAGGAAACTTTTATCTTTAACTTTGAAAACATGGCAACAGTAAGACCTGAACTCCCTGCGACGGTATAGTTTTTTCCTTTCCGCCCGAGTCGAGCGGCAAGTTCAGTTCTCTGCCTCGCTCAAGTTGTTCCAATCAGGTGACTCATAAACAGCGGTACAACCGAAACCTTCTTTTCTCATCTCTCTCTCTCTTTTTTTCTTTCTTTTCATTCTGCGAATTCCTGGAAGGGTAGTTGTCACTTGTCAGCTTACCATTTCCGCAAAATAACATAGTATAGATGTCAGTTTGTGATCTTTGGGAAAGATTATAGAAAAAATATTGTTGGAATCAATCTAGGACTAAATTACCCTTTGAAAGCGAGGTCAAAACCCTTTCTTCAGAAATAATTGAAAGATATTTACATGAATAATTTTTGAGGGCAATATGATCAAGTGAAATGGCATGTGGGCAAAATTCCTGGGGCCTGCTTTTTTAAAAATCACTTTCGTTCTGTGTTGCCTGTCCACATGGCCACTTCTATGCTATCCCCTAGAACTTTTTTAATTTTTCATGCACATATGTCCGCTGACAATACAATATTGTATAAATTACCATATACTCATGTGTAATGTCTATATCTCCCTTTTCCTGGAAGCGGAGAAGGAAAAAAATATAGATCCATGTAATTTTCATACTAGCATTTCCTAATTTTAGATTTTTTTCTAATAAATGAAGTTCGCAAGGCGCCTGAAGGCTGTGAGATTCTACCTGGGTATCATGTGCATAGATACACCCTCGATCAAATTCGTGTGAAATATCTTGTGCAAACTTTCATTGTGAGTTCGAACAGAAGAGAACCAAGTTTGATTAAGCTGGGTAACGGCTCACGCAACATTTTATGTTCTTGTAAGTAAATGATGTTGGCTTATTTTAAAATTGAGCATGATTAGGGATGCGCACGAGACAAGATTTGTGGTTGTCTCGTCTCGAAAATTTGCTGTAAAAGTGATGTCTCGACTCGAAAAATGTATATTTCTCTATTGGAAGAGCCGTGTCTCGACTCGTCTCGTGCGCATCCCTAAGCATGATTTAGTAGTACATTTATTTTGCATTATACAAATTTGTTTAAATTATGTAATATCTGTGAAAACCTTGTTGACCAGGCTCGCAACCAGCCACTGAAGTTTGGGGAGCATAAATATGCTAGGGGGGGGGGGGGGCAATCGTAACAATTCTGGATCTCCGTATCAATGTCATACGGATGCATTGTGGTTTGAGGGGCTAAAAAATTTAGGAAGGGAGCAGGCTCCCTAACCCCTCCGTAGTTGCACAACTATGTAAGTAGATTCCTCAGTACCAACCTCACAAAATAAACACCACTACTTTATTTCGCAAAAAAAATCTTCACTACGTTATATAAAAATTGGATAACTCGACAGGTCAGTGTGCGAATTGAATATTTTTCCCAGGGCGCATGAATTTCACTCATATATGCACCCAGCCATCACACACGTAAGAGTGGGGAAAAGTTATTCCTGTCTGGAATGAAAATTTTCTCTTGCAGGGGGATAAAAATTTCTCAGAGGAGAAATCCCTGGCATCCCCTCGTCAATTAGCACACTAGGACGGGCCTCTCACAATTTATAAGGAAATCGACGCAAAAGGCTGTAAGATGACATTTTTCATACCTTTTCTTTTCACATGACATATTTTCGACTCCAGACGACACAGGGACGGATCCAGGATGGATTCCTGAGGGATGGGGTAGTGGTGAGTTGTAACACTGCTACTTAGGGTTACTTTAGTTTTATTATGTACAGACTTGAACTTTTGCATCACTGGTGCTTGTGCCATTGGAGGTGGCGAACGACCCTTCCCTTAGGATCCGCCTACAAGTCTCTATGCCATCTCTACAGGATAAAATAAGATAAGCGAGAATGTTTTCCACTTATGTTTGAAGGCATACACGTAGCCAGAAATATTCGTTAGTCGGGTTTAAATATAGAGCCCCTAATAATAATAATAATAATAATAATAATAATAATAATAATAATAATAATAATAATAATAATAATAATAATAATAATATCCGCTTAGTATTGTGTTTCGTAGAACAGATGTAGACTTCTTCCTCTGACACTGTCCGTCTCCATATAAACATTTCCCACTCCCACCCCCACATCTTTAGATTCCAATCAGTCTCGGTGGTCCGTCTCTCTGTTTTTTGTTAATTTCACTGGAATGCATTTCTTTATAGTCTTCAATCTTTGCATAAAATTAACAGTCCTCACCTAAAAGATATGTGGTGTAGTGTGCGACGCAATACTTCCCTCTGGGAAACCCTGGAAATGTACGTATTGCAATCGGGCATATCACCTGAGTCTCTCTTTAATTAGTAAGTACGCTGGGAATTTTATTTTGTGAGATGTTCAAAACCCAAGAGGGGGAGCATTTAGAATAGTGATACATATTTTTACAGAAACGCAAAGGAAGCAATATGTTTTGTTAGGCCCAGGGATGTGTGTAAAGAAAGTTTGGCTGGTGTTAGGGAGTGTTTATGGGGTTGGGAAAGATTTTAAACAAAACAAACTTCATTTCCTAGCCTTCTCTGGATTACAGGGATGTCCACAGTCAGGTTTTGGGGCACAGGTTGCACCTATGATTTTTTTTTAGAGGAGGGACATAATTTGTCATTGAAAGTGGAACAATCGAATTTTAATTATACCACAATGATGCTTTTATGAACACGAGTGGCGTATTTAGAAATTTGTTTCAGGAAGGGGTATGCACAACACGAGAATAAGCACTTATATTTTTCCTTTTAGGTGCCGACAAATTTTAATGAAGTTGTGAATATAACAAATTTATTTCGGGGGGGGGGGGGGCTTGAGCTCGATAGCCACCGACTGATGAACACTAAGTATGAAGGAGAACTTAGCATGAATAACATTTTTAAATAAGTAATTGTCATAATAAAGAATGGTAAATTTGGGGGGAGGACAGTCAATGGGAAGAATGGTAACCTTCAGGGGAAAATAGGGACCTCTGCTATGTGTGTATATTCTCTACTCATTTACATTTTCTAAACATTGTGATGTGTCGTCGTACGTATATGTAAGCCTCTTCTCTACACAGGAAGATTGTTGTTGATCCAAGATGAAAGCTAAAATCTTCTAATTTCAATAGATATGAAAGGAGGGATTACAACCTGTACCAACACATCTTAAAGTACACCACTGTTTGAAAGTATTTCTTTACTAATGTACATACTTTCCAAGAACTTCAGTTTGATGTGTTAGGTCCTATATATCGTTTCTAGCTATTTATCATTTTTAGAAAATATTTTTTTCTGCATTTATATGCTTATCTATCTCTCTCTCTTTCTCTCTCTCTCTCTCTCTCTCTCTCTCTCTCTATATATATATATATATATATATATATAATATTACTTCTATCTGTTTACCTGTCTATCAACCGTTCGATTTATCATCTTTCATTCAACATTCACATACTGCATTGAAATAAAGGTATATAGGAACGGAAGAAATAACCACAGAAATATGAAACACAATAGCACTTCTTTCTTCTCTTTTCTTATGTTTCTGAAGCCGAAAGTCGTGCGATATTTTTCCTCGGTCGGCAGGAATATCTCGCTTTCCGTTGTCTTCTCACGGCACAGACATTTGTACTGCTATCCCACCTGCTGTCACTCATAAAGTGATTATCCGTCGATATTCACATTTCAAGCAACCACGACTCGAAGGACAGGCAGAAAGACGACCGCTAAACGCGGACAGGGAGGTTCACACAGGAGTCATTAGACATTTCAACAAAAGGAGACACCAACTCAAAATTTGATTGGGAGGGTTACATCTGCGTTGCCAAGTTTTTAAAGTCAAACATGGAAGCTTTTTTACTGTGTTTTTTTCAAAATCTAAAACACACAAGGCATAGATATGTGTCTCCTCTAGGTTTGTTCAAATTTTGACGTTTGTAGCTTTAATAATAAAGAAGAAAATAGTGAAAAACTTTGCAATGCTTTTTAAATGGACTAACTTTCAAGGTTGCTAGGGGTACCAGATCACCTTAATTTATATTTTTTGTCCATGGGTTGTTTTCGCTAACGCGGTATTTGCATGCGCGGTTTTGTTTCTGGCAAGGTTTTTGTTCATGCGCTGTTTTTGTCCACGCGGTATTTGCATGCGCTGTTTTGTCCTTGCGCTGTTTTTGTTCATGCGCTTTTTGTCCATGCGGTATCTGCATGCGCTGTTTTTGTCCATGCGCTGTCTTTATCCACGCGGTATTTTCATGCGCTGTTTTCGTCCTTGCGCGGTTTTTGTTCATGCGCTGTTTTTGTCCTTGTGCTTTTTACACCGGATACCAGTTTATCATCAATTTGTAATCCAAGACTTTTTACACTAGATGAACAGCTAATGTTTGAGTCCATTATTTGTAATTCTATTTTCTGAGGAACAATTTTATTCAGGTGATTATCGGAAGCTAGAAAAGTATAAGTACATTTTCAGGGATTAATAAAAAGGTCGTTATCAATACACAAGTTACTGATGGCATTAGGATCTTGATTGAGGAGTCGAACAACTTGGGGTAAGTGCTGAGGCAAGAGTGTCGCCCGCGTAACAGTACATCTTTGAATGCTGTACAACAGACACCAGATCTGAAGTATATAAGGTAAACAAAACTAACCCTAAAATTGAGCCTTGTGGAACAGCAGCTTCAGAAATTTTGGAATGAAAGGAACTACGTAAAGCAAGTTGCTGTTTTCTCTTATGTAGATAGGATTCGAACCATTTTATAGCATTTACTCAAAAATTATATTATTCCATTTTTGCTAATAGAACATCATGCTGGACAAGGTTAAATGCCTTTGACAGGTCTAATAAAACTAGTATGACTACATATTTGTCATTTAGTGCATGAAGCACATTATCTTTAATACCTAACAAAGCAGTAAAAGTGCTGTGAAATTTACGAAACCCAGAATGTTCGCATGGAAGTATGCCAGAACTATCAATTTATGAAATCATTTGCTGAAGCTGAAGCACTTACTTTGTAATTACCTTTGAAAGAACTGACAATATACTTGTTGGTCAAAGGTCACTAATTAATTTAATATCAGACTTCTTTGGTAATGGCAAAACTTTAGCTAGGTTCCAGGGATTAGGGAATTTGCCATTCGAGAAAGAATACTAGTTTACAATATTAGTTTACGGAGGGGGAGGGGCCAGGTAAAGCTATTTTAAGCATGTGTGGGGTTATTTTATCAAAGTTTGCGGCATTGGATTTAATGTTAATAATTGTTCTTCTAACTTCATGTTTATGAACAGGTCTTAACATATAAGGAGTTCCACAATCAGTGTGTTTCAGTAATCTGTACTGATTCATTTGCTTATCAAATGTATTATTACTTGTTACTGAGATTTCGGAATCCTTAGCAAAATGACGATTTATGACATCAGTACAATTTAGTTCTTCAGGGAAGTTTAACAATGAACTTTTTCCTCCTATTCCCAAATTATGTAACGTTCGTCAAGTGTCTTTATTTTTTCTTGCGTTATTTATATGAACTGTACACGGAGAGAAGATTCTGTTCTCCTGGAAGTCCAACACAATAGCTGTGAAACAGCCTGCAAACCCAGGCCCGGCTGGATCTGTATTCTGTGCCCGACTCGACCAAACCCGCCCCGGCCTGAATTTCGAGCCGGATGCTAAACTGGCCGGCGTAACCGGCCTGAGAACAACCAAGTCTGATAAGTCAAGTCAACCCTTCAATATTCAATGGAAAATGAGAAATGTGTCGTCATGAGATTGCAATGTCTATTTGTCCTTCTCGAATGGGAAAATCGTGTGAAAGGTTACCCAAGGTTTGTTTTCTGTATCCCTGTTCTGTCTTTTTATTTGTTATCTGTGCCCTCTCTGTCCGGCCATGTTTATTATATAATACGGCTCATGGACGTAAAGTCTCATACCACAATCATTAGTGTGTTACGAGTAACAGAGAAGATAGGTGAAACTGCTTCACCGTATGTAGTACTCTTACTACAACTACTACTCTTAATACAACTATTACGTATAGTCTACTACTGCTAATTCCACTATTGCTGCCACTGCTACTACTACTACTGCTCATTACTATACTAATACGACAACGAATATCACTACTGCAATTACTAGAACACGAAAACAGTACTATTACTAATACTACCACTACAAATACCACTAGGTCTACTATTACTACTACTACTGCTACTATTACTACCACTCTTACTAACACTACGACTACTATTACTATTACTACTTCTACAATCACTATTACTATTAATACTACTACCACTACTAGTGTTACTGCTAATACTACTAATACTATTACTACTACTATTAACACTACTACTACTCGTCCTAATATTACTACTAAACTACGATGAAAATTAGTATCACTATTTTGCATAACGCTTTTCAATTTAACTTGCTCCCAGATGAGCTATCAGTAGGAAGCCTTTGTGAATGCGTTAGTAACGTAGTTACTTATTTCTTGAGATCTGGATTGGTAACCCGGCTGACACACACTATTAACCAAGACACTGACGTAAGATGGGAAACTAAACTCATCATGCTGAAATCTATGGATTCACAGGTCGTCAACATCTGGCGGATATTAGAAGAACACAAAAAAAGTCAGCGCTTAGATTGACTTGATGAATCCTTAATGAAAGAAATTCCTGCCTTTTTAAAAGATTTCTACGATGCCACCAAAGCGCTAGAGGCAAAGAAAACTATAACAATATATTTGATACTGCCTTGGTTTAAAAGACTAAACAAACTTTGCAAAGTTAACAGTAAAGTTGATTCCAATGATATGTTGCAGCTTAAGGTTCGGGTGGAACAGTTTCACAATGAGAAGGTCGACATTCGTATGGATCATAAAGAGGAGACCTTCAACTCCAAGTACTGTCATCTCCGAGTAATGTCTGTAGATGAGGGATTATTTGTCCACACACAACTACGTGGTTTCGTTTCGTCAGTCACCTACTGCAGTTGGTTTCTTTGATTCCCTTGCTAAGGATAGTAGCTCAAGCAGACACGGTTTCGAGCAACCTACTGAGAAGGATAAATTAATGGAATGGAAAAACAGACCTTACAGTTGTGGTGAATTTGACGTTGAAGTAGACATCAACCTCAACATGCCCAAGAGAACCAGATGGTAGAGGTAACAAGAGGAAACATTACCAAAATTGTTCAAATTAGCGCACCAGTATTTGGTCATCCCTGCTTCTAGTGCCCATCTGATAACGTTGCATTTAGATATGACACCACAGTGTCACACGGGATGAATGTAAAGGTCGTTTGCGGTACCTTCCATTTCAATTCAGGCAAAATAAATAATAAATAAATAAATAAATAAAATTTAAAAAAAAAAATTGTACCATCACCATCTCAAATATTGTTGAATTTTCTTTTTTTTTTTTATAGCAACTAGACATGTTTCTAAGAGAATCATATTTTTTGTTTTGTCGAAAACAAAAATTCCCGCCAAGTAATGGGCCATCAAAGACGCGGGGCACAATTTATGAATTGTAGAAAACATGGAATATGGTCAACTTCGGAGCCCCCCATTCAGCAATGGAGACAGACAGAGTTGAAATTCTTATTATGGCATGTACATAGGGATATAAATAAACTATTTTTTACTATAGTTTGCTTTGCGCATGCGTATCTTTTGGTACGTAAATTAACAGATGAACGTCAGTTTATCTGAAAAGTCGAAGTTTGCGAATTTTTTTCGAGCACTTCCGGTTAGAATTTTAAAATTCCGTTTTCACGGTTGATAAGACCTAGTTACCCGCTTTCCGAAAAAAAAAAAATGTATCGCTTCTGTGTGCAACTATTTTGTCGCAAAAAATTCAAGAAATTGTCAAATTTTGGAAAAACGACATTTTTGGGAGCCATTTTCTCGAAAACACCATAATTAAAAATTCAGAAATTTTGTCAGATGGTTCATGAATAATAAACACACCAAATACCATTTTCGACCAATGCTTCATGAATTAATTACAGCATTTTGAAGTTAGCGAAGTTCCGTTAACTTTGATGTCATAGTTGGCAACACTGGAAACAATAAAAGTGCAACAATTTGATAATGTTTGTGGATCACATTCATTAAATAAAGAATAAAAGATTTTTCTTGGCTGCTTTTTATCATTTTGATCAAAAAGGCTCTCTGAAATAGTAAAATAAGCCCTTCCCTACTCCTCTGTTGTTACACCGATGTAATCTGAGATGGAAATTGCGATTACGAAACATACAAATTTTAAGTTCACTTACTTAAGATGGTCTTCGGAAACAAAATTTCACTTTTTTTTTTCCCCCACATGAAGCAATCATTTTCTTGCTTGATGTCTTCTTCGCTAACGGCATGTAACCGTGCAGATGGTCCAATAGGTGTTGGTGGACTCAAACTCGTAGCACATTGTCGATAGTAAGAAAACACTTATTTTCACTTCTCTTATGCTTTTCTGGAAACCTGTACACTGCTGAAGGTCCATGTGGAAGCACAATCAGCATTTTCAACTTCACGCAATTCATGATTTATTTATAATACTGCTGCTACCCAATACTGGTTATCATACATGCATGTACCTAAAGTTCTTTTCTCCAGACTTCTTAACACATTCGAGACGGAGCCCGCCACGTAGGCGGGCTATGTTTTCTTGTTCAGTGGACGGAGCCCGCCTACCCGGCGGGCCCAAGGTTTCGTTACTTTGAATGGCAAACGCATGTCCGTAGGTAGGTTTCGGCTTCTCATTTATACTTTGTGATGCCTCAAGTACTTGTAAAAAAATTCGACAATGCGACCAGTCCAGAATGAGAGACTGTTTCCGCGCGAATTTGTCAATTGTGCTTCAACCGAAGCAGCTGTGAATGAGTCATCAACATACATAACTTTTATATCTTGGTTTTATCGGTTTGGTTGATTTGCAGCATAAATCAGCCTTGCACTAAATTCTTAGTGTAAACTAATATTTTGCAATTTCATGATATCCAATCACTCTGTAAGGTTCTTGTATTTCATTATCAACGATGTAACTGCTTGTAAAGGTTATTATATGTACCTCAGTATTCAATTGTATTGTTCGTCGGACTTTTTTTAAAACTGCAAAACGGCTCATTTATAACAAATAAATAAAAATATATAGAAATGAACAAATGATTTGAGATTTGTGTATTAAATAGTCCTAAGTATATATGCTGAGAAATGAAAGATTTTTTAATTGTATTCTTTGTAGTAGATTGTTTACAAAATCCCAAAAAACATGGTAAAACCGCCGTCCTGAGGGAGAAACCACGCAAAGAGGGCCTCCGACTCGAATCTACACTTTGAATTACAGAAGGTCGATTTTGGGGGAAGTATGAAGTTAGTTTATATTGACCCGTTACTGCCAGAAAAACATCACAATTTTCCGAGAGCCAAAGGTGACTTCGTTGAATACCAGTTACCGGTAGCACACTTTTCCATTCTGCATTTTTTTTCCTCGAAAAACTGTCGAATTCAGTTCCTGGCAACAAAACAAATGTAATACCCGAAGTGTGTACTTACACCATAGTCAATTCTTTTACAGTTTTAATACTGTTTATCTGTTTTTGCATAAGGTTATGCCGTCTTGCCACATTCTTTACCCCCCTCCCCCCAATTCCGTCGCTGAGACCTTTGCATGGCCGGTTTCACAGAATGGCCTGCACTGCTTTATCGAACCTGTCTGCATCTCAGACATGTGAAAGTGATTTTTAAAGTGGGATTCCGCACCATCAGAAATCACTGACACGGTTTGGAAAATTGTAGACACTTATTTTCACGTGTTCGACACGCAACGAATGGTATGTTTTGTCGTCCTTATTACAACAAAACTGTCTGTTGTTTCATAATAATATACACTGCCGTAAAGAAGGAAATTTGTTCGTTTTTCCGGTGATAAGTATGAATTTTACTTTGCAGAATAACAGTCCAGCTTTCAGCGAAGTCTACATGAAGTAAAATAGTATTTTTATCTTGAAAGTTTATACGATGCTTTTCGGTAGCAATTAATTCTCTTTGGATTTTCGTGATGTAGTCATGAATTACAATTCTTAGTTAAGCCGGAAACGTATGATACGGAAACGGAAAGTGGCACTGTTTTTTAACGAGACCATTGTTTTCCCATATGGCATACGTAATAATTTCATTTTTATCAGGATCAATAATTAAAGACTCCACACGTATTCCTTCCACTCCAGGATATTCACCGCATTCTTGAACAAGACAGCTGTAATTTTCTACGAATCATAGTACTAAAGAAAATACGTCACTTATGGCAGCTTCAATATAGGCTACTCCTGTTTTGATTTGTTGCAACGCAGTAGCAATTTGACTTACAATTTGCACAATATATATATATATATATACTTCCCTCGCAGGTAGCGGACTGACCCACTTTGGTCGAATACTGTAAAATTTCGAGTTACTCATTCTTATCCTCCGATTGTTCTGTTTAAAATGTCTGCAAATTTCTTTGATTGAACGCGTAAGAAAACGTTTCGACTTTTTAACTTTTTGTGCATTTTCGATCATTGTAATGACATCGCATTTAATGGGACTTTGTCTGGGGCATTCCAAATCATCACTGAGCTAATACTTCACGCTTTTTATAGATCATCAGAACTTATTGGTTGGCTGTTTCAAGTAAACTTAAAATTTGTCTGTTTCGTAATCGTAATTTCCACCTCAGATTACTTCGATTTAAGAAAACGGAGGAGAAGGGGGTGGGACTCATTTTACTATTTTAGAGAGCCTTTATGATCAAAATGATTAAAAGCAGTCAAGAAAAATCTTTTGTTCGTTATTTAATGAATGTGAACCACAAATATCGTCAAATTGTTGCATTTTTATGGTTTCCAGTGTTGGAAACTGTGCCATCCAAGATAACGGAACTTCGCTAACTAAAAAAGGCTGTAGTTAATTCATGAAGCATTGGTCGAGAATGGTATTTAGTGTGTTTATTATTCATGTAAAGTTGAACCATTTGACAAAATTTCAGAATTTTTAATTATGGTTTTCAAGAAAATGGCGCCCGAAAATGGCAATTTTTCAAAATTTGACGATTTCTCGAATTTCTTTTGCGACAAAACGGTTGCACAGAGAACCGATACAATTTTCTTTTTCGGAAAGTGGGTAAGTAGGTCTTATCAACCATGAAAACAGAATTTTAAAATTCTAACCGGAAGTGCTCGAAAAAAATTTGCAAACTTCGACTTTTCAGATAAACTGACGTTCATTTGTTAATTTATGTACAAAAAGATACGCATGCGCAAAACCAAACTATAATAAAATATACTTTATTTATATCCCTATGTATCCACAACAAGAATTATAACTTTACCTGTCTCCATAGCTGAATGGTGGGGCTCCGATTTTGAACATTTTCCATGTCTTTTACAGTTCATAAATTGTACCCCCTGTTTTCGATGGCCCATTACTTAGCGGGAATTTTTTTTCGACAAAACAAAAAAATATGGGTCCCTTAAAAACATGTCTAGTTGCTATAAAAAAAGTTTCAACAATATCTGAGATGCTGATGGTACATGCTTTGCCTAAATGGAAATGGAAGGCACTATATATATTTGTCTCAGATTTTCTAATGCCCAGCACCTGAAGATTTGTCGGTTGACGAACTCATTTAGATGATAATTCACCTCATGAACAATCAATGCGTTCATCGTGTACAAGAACTTGCACCCTACAGAAAAATATACCAATTGGACCAATCTATATAAAGTGAGAAGGGTTTGCGTTAGCTTATATTACTCAAACCTGGCGAACCCTAGGTTGATGAAACGAAAACAATTTTATTCAAGAAAGCACGGTCTATTTTATGTCCAGCATATATATTTAGTGAAATTGAGTTTATGACACTTGCCCGAAGTGACATTTGCAAGGAGAAGAATTCAGCAACAGTTGCCCGGAGAGGTCAATGACGAAGCCTACTTAATTTTTGATGGTGACACTTGCACGGAAGCTAGGGAAAGAAGAATTAACATTTATAATAGGTTCAAATAAGTTTGTATATTAAAAAATCTTTTTCATAATTTTCATTTATTTAAAAATCATTTAATGGATACCAACATATTCTTGAATACACCAAAAAGGAAGATGTGACTTATTTGCGTTGTGTGAATTATAGGACGACAAAATGTAAGGGATGTAAGGGACGGTGCTGTTTCAGGCGATCCATGTCA
The DNA here is from genome assembly GCF_964235325.1 of Thermobia domestica. Lineage (NCBI taxonomy): Eukaryota > Metazoa > Arthropoda > Insecta > Zygentoma > Lepismatidae > Thermobia > Thermobia domestica. The sequence goes on from NC_137462.1 coordinate 229,496,556, forward strand.
TATCTGTATCCAGGACATTGCTGGAAATGACGTTAGAGAGTAAATGGCTAAAGCCAAGAAACGAGCGAGTGAGACGGAACACTATTTCCAAAATCATCACAGAAGTTGGAAGCTATTTAATCGTGAGACGAATTTGTGATGGCCAAGCCCAAGCAAGCGCCAAGCAGTCATTGCATTGTGTTAGGAGGAAATATTTAGGAACAAAATCTGCTCCCAATATCTCAGAAGATATCTGTATACCAGAACAGTTCTTGTCAATGAACGACGGAGGAAATTTTCTTCACGATGAAATATTTGGACCTCAGAATAGTCTACTTGTGTTTGCCAGTTCTAAAGGAAGAGAAGTCTTAGGATCATCATCGTTTCTTTTTGTTGATAGTACATTTAAAAGCTCCAGTGAACAGTTCGGAACACTTTTCTACATTCATGCTGATCTGGGAAGTTCTTTGGAAGAAACTACTGTCATCCCTGTTTTTTACGTCCTTCTACCAAACAAGAAACGTAAGACCTATGATAAACTCTTTGCCGCTATCAAAAGCCACGTACCTAGCTGGAATCCCGAGTCTGTAGTTATGAATTTACAAACTGCAGTCATTCAATCAATCAACTCTTTGTTCCCAGAAGCAACGATATCCGGTTGGAACTATCATTTCTATCAATGTGTGTGTGGAGAAGAGTACAGAAACTCGGTCTAGTGACTCAATGCAAGGAAAATGCAGAATTTGGCCTTCACGTTCAAATGCGTGTTGCAATAGCTCATGTATCACTACACCTGATTGACGATGACTGGTTATATATCCAAGAAGAAACACCAGAAAATGAAAGTTTACGATGTTTCTACGACTATTTCGTAGACCAGTGGCTTGAAAACAAAAGTATTTCAAGATGTATGTGGAATTGTTCTAACCGAACCAACCGAGCCAATAACGTCCCGGAAGGTTGGAACAGGAGGTTAAGCAGTTTTCTTTCAAGGGCTCATTCGAATATATACTCGTTAGTGATTACACTCCGAGAAGGCTGAATACCATGGCCACACTTACGATAGGGTAACTCTCAATCTTGACGTCAAGAGAAGAAAAAAGTTTAAAATTATGACTGACGACATTATTAGTGATACTTTGTGTAAACTTGAAAAGGATGGATGTCTGAAGAAATCTCTGAAAGCAATTACTTATATTCAGAAATTAGAATAATGCAAATTTGTTTGTAAAATTGTATATATTGTACATAAAAATGGACGAGTTTCTATTGGAACAAAAAGGAACTGAAAAAAAAAAAAGGTCTTCCCCGGAATCAGAAGTATGAAGAAAATGACGAGCTTTGGAGAGTGTAAAACAAACTATATGGGAGACGAAGAGAGACTACCTCCGCGTGGTGTTTCCTGAAACGACATTTGTCGGCTGGAAGTCTCTTTCCGGGCAAGTATCACATGAAAAATTGTGATTCATTCAAGGGTAGGACAACCGTCCGGACAACTGTCACTCCGGACAAATGTCCCGCACCCAATGAAATTTATATGTGAAGTCCAAATAGAGGTCAAATGACTCAAACTGCATTTTTCTTCTTCATCTCGCTGCAATCGAATAATATTCAGAGAAAAAAATGTAAAGCACTAGTCCGTCGAATGGGACTTAAGGACTGTTTTAAGACGGTGCAAAATTAGGTTACTATAAATTATGTGCAGTGTAATGTAGATCGAGATCAGTTGCAGGAATGGAATAATTAACATGACTGGTGAGTAATATTTTAACAATACTCTACCTTATATTACTGCATAGTACTTTAATTCAGTGGAGTGTGGTGAAGAGCTTTGTTGGGGTAAGCAATCGTAATTATAAAATTATTACAACAATCCCCCCCCCCCCTGCTAAACTTTAGCCTGTCCTCTCCGCTGGTCTAATGGTTATTAGATGCACCAAAAGTGCATGGAGGCCTGGGATCGATTCCCGACGGGAGGGTACATAAAATTTAATTTCAAAATTTTTCACTTTCATAAATTATCCGCCTTCTTTAGCCTAAAAGGCAAAATATGGGACGTTAAATAATAAAAAGAAGTCATTTCATTTTATACTGAGAAAATTTAATTGCAACTTAAACTGTATTGTTTCAACTTAATTATTTGAAAATGGATGATAGTGTTTCTGAATATGAATGTGCTTGTGCTGTTTATTATTAGGACAAGTAAAGAAAGAATTAGAGCCATTAATTAAGCATGGTTTCATCCTACAGTGTACAGAAGGCGGAAGGGTTGGGCACAACCAGGCACATACGCAGAATTTTTGTTGGGAGGGGACCAAAGTTTGACGATAAATTATATTACATTTTGTAAAATCACTCCCAAAATTATACTAAATTTATAGAAAAGTCGGAATTTCGGGGTGCCCGGACACCTGGATCCACCCTCTGTGTATGTCCCTGAGCACAATAAGTAGTAAGAGATAAAATGGGACAAATAAATATGAAGCACGCAAATACAAGTGAAGATAAAATTCTTACCTCTTTTATTTGAAGTGTAGTTGAATCCTCCTCTGTGTTTTCGCGAAGTCTTCTATGACACTGTCGTAAAATTCTTGATACTGTTGTAGGGATGTTAACAGTTTCCTCTCCAATGCTATCAGAGATAGATTTGTAAGTCTTTCCTGCCCTTGCGTATTGCGTGCATAGTTCTTAATGTTTTTCAATTTTGAATAACTTCGTTCCACTGACGCACTACTTGCTGGAATTGTTAAAATTAATTCACATAACTTAATCACTTCGCTATATGCCTTCTCCAGCTCATTGGTTTTGACGAAACGCAGAAGATCATTGACCGATTTATTGTGATCTTAAAGCACTGAAGTCAAAAACAGCAGCATATGTTTCTCTCAAAGACTGAAGTGCTATTTCTGGAAAACATGTTCTGTATTTTTGGAAGTTCTTCGCATTGAGTAACTCCAGAAAATGCAGAAACTCCAAATTACTGAATCTTTCTCTCAGTTGCTGTAATGTTACGTCGAATATTTTACAATACAGACGTTTATATTGCGTTTTGCAATCCACACTACCGGCGCTCTTTTGACGTTTTGTTGGTGGTTCTTGGACTTCACGTATATTAGTCCAAAATTTCTCAAATACTTCTCTCTCGTTTTGCAAGACTCTTTCGAATCCCTTCACTTTATCTACACAATAACCAATGTCAGAAGCTTTAGTCTGCAAGATATCATAAAGGGTATCCGTAATTGGGAAAATACAAGCAAATACTTCTAAGAGAAATATGAAGTTGAACTCACCCATTGTACTTAAAATTCCCAGAGCTGCTGTAAAACACTCTTAACCCCAATTCCCTTTGGGGCTGGAAATAATTTCGAAAAGGTCCATATGTTCTTTCTTGTGCTCATAGATCGTTTGAACAAGGCGAGAATTGTAATCCAAACGTGTCTCTGAAACACGAGGCAGTCTGTTTTGTATCTCTACATCTAGAGCGTGGGTTCTCTTTGTAGATGTAGAGAAAAATGCAGCAATTCCATTAAGAGTTAAGAAAAGCATCCGACACACTCTAACTTGAGATGCTGCCTGAGAGAGAACTAGATTCAATCTATGAGCAAAACAGTGAACAAACAAAGCCTGTGGATATGTCTGTTTTACTCTAGCTTGTAGACCGTTCAAATGACTCGCTATCACAGCTGCACCACCATAACTTTGCGCGACTAACTTTTTCTCCACAGTTATATTCTTTCATGAGGTCACTCACAATATTGTACAAGGCTTCAGCTGTCCTATTCTCAGAAATATTTAAAAATTTAAGAAACCTTTCTTGAATTTCCCCTTCTACTGTAACGTACCTCATGACTACAGAAAGCTGAGCCAAATTAGCGACGTCTGTAGTTTCTCCTACAGATATAGCTATAAACTTTGTTTCTTGGATTTCTTTTTTAATATGTGTCATCATAACATTACTGATTGATTCAATTAAATCATTTTGTATAATATTTGACAATCCATTAAATACTGTTCCATTTTCTACGAATGTTCTCAGCTTCTCATCGTACTGACACAACTTCACAAGCTCGACATAATTTCCTCTGTTACTAGAATCAGATGATTCATCATGTCCCCTGAAAGCTAGTTCTTGTTTACTTAAGAAACATACGATGTCAATAAGGCGTTTCATTATTTCTCTGTTTCTTCTTACAAGTTCGTTGTGCTGCGAGTCCGTCACTTTCTTCTGAGAAACCAACATGTATTGTATTCTTGCTTTTCCAAATGTTTTCTCATTTATTATGGCCTGAAGATGATTTTGAGTTAAACTATGCTTTTCTATGGCCAAGTGAACGTTTCCCATATCATTGTAACCGCAACTTGACCATACACATTTCTCTTTTGAAAAAAAAAAAAAAAAAGACAACATCAACAATAAAGCTTTGGTTTTTCTGGGCAAGCAGTCAGTCATTCGTTGAATATTAAATGTTCTTACACATGTTTTTGAAGCAGTAGTTATATTAAAGTCGGGCGTCGGTCTTCCTGCCGTAATAATGTTTTTTTTCTTCAAAGTTCCGCGAAGCAAAATTCTTCCCCAATATATCTCAAATCACGCACTTCTGTCCTCCGTCGACACCACTGCATTTAGGAGAGAGATCCATGTTCATTCTCCCTGCCGAACCACTAGCGAACGCAACTTCTTGGATTGCTTACCTTTGAGTACAACTCGCGAGCAAGTCTCTCTTATAAAACGTACAGCAATAATAATTGAATAGATGAACTGGAACTAACACTTATATACAAAAATGTACTATACACTAAGTATTACGCACTTAATATTATACATACACCTATAAGAATTAACCACTAAAAGCCTCATTTTTTTGTTTAAAACATGGTTTACGATTAAACTGAATATGCAATCAGGTTCCGCAACTAAGAAGATTGCTTTTCTTCACGAAAGGAACCGAGCTAAGACGATCGCATCCTATAAACCGGAAGATTTCTGCTAGCCTCCCCGTAAATGACCGTGCAATGCAGCTAGAAGATGAGAAATAGAAACAAGCGAGAGCGTTTCATATGGTAAGGTACAACAATACAAAGCTTTCGATAAATAAGATAATTTTTATAGCAAATAAAGTAGTAATGATTGCTTTAGATTTTAATTTATAATTTAAAGGTAAGCAGTGCTTACCTTGCGTATATTAAGAACACGCCACTGCTTTAATTTATTACTGGACTAGTGTTCTCCACTTCCGGGAAATCGGTTTTTGTCAGTTGCATGGTAACATTTCAATAAACCATGGTAAGGTTACAGCACTTTCACAGTGATCGCGTTATATTGGGCTTCCACTGTACTAAGTTTCTTTTTCGGTGATGTCAAAACTAACATTCAATTCTGTACAGTACGAAGCAAGAATAATTTTTGTGTAGTTTTCCTTCTAATATCTTCATTAATACCCAACTGATTAAAGAATGTGTAAACAAACATAACAGATAACACTTTACACAGTCATAAAATCTACATGGTAATAGAAATAATTGTGTTTTAGAAATAACTCACCATATACAATTCCAGGAATGGTTACTGACGTCTCAGCAATATTTGTTGCGATCACAACTTTTCGAAGTCCTCGGGGAGTAGGTCGAAAAACTTTCAATTGTTCAGAATGTCGAAGGGAACTATACAGTGGTAATACTAACATACTCTCTGAAACGAAACAGCAACCAACATATAATGATTGAAATGGTTTAGTTGTTTTATTCATGTTTATAAAATCTCTGTTCTGACATTTCGAACAAGTTCCTGTCCGAGAAAGATTCTGAAAACGTGTAATAAGGAAACTAATTAAGACTGTCTTGTGTATCCAAATTAGACATGAAAGTGAAACGAACTAAAACAAATACTAACAAGACGAAAATAAATATAACAGAAAGAAATTTATACTCAGAAACAATAGACCAGCTTATCGTTCTTACACGTCTTTTGTACACACGACTGACTACTACTTAAAGAAAAACAAAAGCTGCACATGACTGCAAATGATTATGTCATAGTAAACAAGCCTTAGGAAGTTTTTTTTTTTTTTTTTTTTTTTTTTTTTCAATACCGTTCTGCGAAATTTTGCCTGCATGCTGTTGTTGGCTCGTATGAATTGATGTAGTTGTCCCCATTGTTGGAGAATCGAACGTCGTGGAGAGGGAATCCTTATGCTTTTCGACTAAATTCTTGATTAAAGTTAATCAAATATCACAACAGTTGTCCTTACACTGCTTTGATCACATAATTGTGTCAAAAGAGAGTTTGTTTCGGCGGTATTTCTGGGTCATAGACAAAACAAACGCTCACGTCTTCCACACTACACTAAAAAATGCCTCTAATCGTGATCGGTCGAGTTTATTTGTGCATGCGGGAAAGAAATCGCGTTTGATGAAACATATGCAGAAAAGCATTCTGTAGAATCCCTTCTACAGACAAACATTATGTGGCGTGAATTTCGTCACACGCAAACAAGTTTGTTACAAAATACGTTGCAACCAGCCTATACAACTAGATTCACATTAAAAGAAACAAAAATGTCAGGCTGTCTAAAAAGTATTGAGAATTTGGAGGTCAAAATTGAGAATACATCTACTGTGATTTGAAAATATATACATTATTTTTACGATCATAATCATCATAGGTATTCTGCCTTTATTGGCAGGTCACTTGCCGCAGCTGAGAAGCTTCCATGCTCCACGGTCCTCCGCTAACTTTTTCGTCTTCGCGTATGATCTTTCTGTTTTAATATCATCCATTAATTGTAGTCTCCTTCGTCCCCTCCCTCTCTTTCTCGCCACCATACCCTCTAGGACGTCCCTCATGATACAATCTCTTTTTAGGCAATGCCCCAACCAGTTTCTCTTCCTCTTCCTAATAATGTCTAAAAGTGTTCTTTTCTCACCCACCATTTCTAACACACTCTCATTCGTTTTCCGCTCGACCCAACTAATTCTTTCCATTCTTCTCCACACCCACATTTCGAAGGCTTCCAGTCGATTTTCGTCACCTTTACGTAATGTCCACGTTTCCGCCCCATACACTACAACACTCCACACGAAGCATTTTATGAGTCTTTTTCTCAACTCTTTGTTCAAGGTCCCACAAAACAGACTTTTCTTTTTTTTAAAGGCTTCTTTCGCCATTCCTATCCTTGCTTTTATTTCACGTTCGCATTTCATGTCATTATTAAGAACACTACCCAGGTATCGAAAACTATTCACTTGTTCTATTTTCTCCCCTCCTACTTTTATATTTGACACAGACCCCTGTGTTCCAATCACCATGGCTTTTGTCTTTCTAACATTTATTTTCATCCCATATTCTTCAAAGCCCTTTATTGATTTTCTTTTCAGATTCTGCAACAAGCGCTATATTGTCTGCAAATCTTATGCATCTAATCATTCTACCTCCTACCGAAATGCCATCATCATCATGTAGGATCTTTTTCACTATCTCTTCTAGATAGACATTAAATAGTGTTGGCAAGAGGCAGCATCTTTGTCGAACTCCCCTTCCAATTGCACTCTCTTCCGTCAGTTCTTCCCCTATCCTAACACTTACTTGTTGGTTCATGTATAAGTTTCTTATGAGTCTTCTATCTTTCCATTCCAACCCTTTCTTTGTTAGAATTCCCAACAACAATTCCCAATTCACGCGGTCAAAAGCCTTTTCTAGATCAATAAATACAACATACACCTCTTTCCCTTTTTCTATAAATCTTTCACCGATCACCCTTAATAATCCAATAGCATCTCTTGTGCCCTTGCCTCTTCTGAACCCGAACTGCTCCTCCTCAACTTCTTTATCTGTTCTTCCATATAACCTTCTGTTCAGTATTCGGAGCAGAATTTTAGCTGCATGAGATATGAGACTAATAGTTCTATAATCCTCACATCTCTTTGGGTTCGATTTCTTAGCCATCGGTATCATGATCGTTTTCAGAAAGTCTTTTGGCCATTCTCCTGTTTCATATATTTCATTGCATAGTCGCCACAATTCTTTCTTTCCCTTGTCTCCTATATTTTTAATGAATTCGATTGGTATGTTATCTATTCCTGTTGCCTTTCCATTCCTAATCTCGGATATAGCCTTTTCAAACTCATCCCGAAGAATACTAAATCCTTTATCATCCTCGCCTACTTCATTTTCCACTTCAACATTCAGGCTACACGGTCTATCCCTACTCTCATATAAGTCTTCAACGTATTCTTTCCACCTTCCTATGACCTCATTTCTCTCGCTGACTACCTTCCCATTCTTATTTTCTACTGCCATCATAATACTCCCTTTTTTCCTCCGAAATTCTATAGATTTCACCTCCTTGTACATTTCCTCATATTTCCCAACTCTTTCTAATTCTTCTATGTCCTCGCATTTTCTTTTGTAAAACTCTTCCCTCGTTCTGTCTGTTTCTCTTCGTAATTCATTATTTAACTTTCTGTACATCTTTCTGCCCTCTTCTGTATCAACCTGTTTCTACATCTTCCTCTCCCTCCTTTTCTGCAACATCTGCTCTGTAACCCATGGTTTCTTAGCAGTTTTGTGTTCGCGGTAACCTACTGTTTCTTCTGCAGCCTGCTGTAAGCAACTTTTAATATGTTCCCACCGTGCGTTACTACCTGCGCCTATCCTTTCCTCGTTTGAACATTTTTCTTCTAATTTTTCAGCGAAAAGATTTCTTATTTCCTCGTTTTTCAACTTTTCAGTATTCAACACTTTGTTACCTACTTTTCTTCTGCCTACATTTTTCAGTTGAATATCTACTTCGGCCAGCACAAGATTATGATCAGAGAAAATATCAGCCCCGGGAAGGGTCTTCGCGTTCTTTAAGCTATTCCGATACCTGTCCTGAATCATAATATAGTCTATCTGATATCTTCCGCCGTCTATTGGTGATTTCCATGTATATCTTCTTCTCTTGTGCTGATTGAACCAAGTGTTCCCAATTACTAGTGAATTCTGTCTACAGAAATTCACTAGTCCCTCTCCCCTTTCATTTCTTTCGCCTAAACCATATTTGCCTACGATACTACCTTCCTGTTTTTCTCTCACAACTGCATTGAAATCTCCCATTAGAATTATGCATGCACCCTTCTTCTCCCTATCTATAATTTCTTCTATTTTCTCATAATTTTCCTCTACTTCTTCATTTGCATGCGAAGTCGTCGGTGCATATGTCTGTATCACCACAAGATCCTTCGTTTTCCCTTTAAATCTTAACATCATAACTCTGTCATCAATAAATTCTACTTTCACTACCTTCTCCTTTAAGCGCTTTCCAAGAATTATTCCTACGCCATTATGACAGCCCTTACGTTAATTTTTACGATAAGGTAACGAAAATTAAAGAAGTTTAGAGGTTCATTACAATACTTACTAGTCGTCTTCATTTGTGCAATATATTCCTTTAACAACAATACAACTTGATCCACATCTTCGTGTCCCGTGAGAAAAGCTAGTACATCTCCTGGTGGTTCTTTCTGGTGTATCTTAATAACTGTATCCACTACACCTTTAATATAATTGGCCACAGGTTCTACAAACAAAGAAAAATTAGAGATTTTCTTGCAAATTATTTGTAATTCTTTTCGATTATAAATGATTTTTTCCTATTCTGCGCAATTTCCATTCTCACTAATGACTCTTCAGCACTTTTTCTTCTCGCATTTTTGATTTCTTTGCAAAAAGGAGCACTGAGATTCCATGAAACTTTATGAGTACTTCTTTTTCGACACTTTCTTGTTGGTTTCAGGACCCCTTTTGTTTGTACGTTAATTCAGCGTCCCTCAAATTAAATAAAGGAATCACGTAACACCATAACGGAATATCTACTAGTCGTCTGCAACATCACTACTAATTGTAAGCCGCTTCACTTATTGTGCTTAATATAGTTTATTTTATAAAATACGAATAAATCAAATTGATTTATATAAAGATATTACAAATAATATATGAAGAGCATATAATTTGTAGCTAGTACTGTTGATATCTTTCCTTTCCACTGTTGATATCTTTCCTTTCCACCTAACTTCTTCAACTCTTACTAAGTCTATTCTAATTTATTTCCAACTCATTTGTTAATTTGTTAGCAATTTTATAAACTGCCTTATAAATACATGTTACATACAACGTTTCAAATCTTAGAACAATTTTTGTCTTCTTAAGTCAACCAAGTGTTCAATTCTGATCCGAGGTTCTTTTGATTATATATATAGAAAATGTCCTAACTTTTTACTCATTCGAATAGAAACCAATGTATCATTTTTGATCTTATATACAGATAATTATTTACTTACCAGAGGTTCTTGAAAAGGTGGAAGTTATCAGATTAATACGACGTTGGATCACTTTTCGACCTCAGAACACCACTGACACAATGCGAAATTGAGTCAAAGATATGGTGAATGGTAGAAAGTGGAATATTACACGATTTCTCGTGGAGTGCATCACTCAGTTTCGTGAGATAGGAAGGAGGCTAAAATCCGTTCAGAATTTGCGTCTCCAAAACAAACCACTGGGAATGGGCAGACAAGGTATTTCCGGCTGTGTGAATCGGCGCATTATTATCCTGGAATATGGTATCGTTACCTAGAAACAGTATTTGGAATATAGTATGCACAAGTTCTCTTAAAATAGCGACATAACAGGCAGTGATGGATCGGTAAGCGTCAGCAAAACCCACTGAATACAAGTTATGGTAACCCACAACATTACAGACCAGTCGCTACGTTTCACATTTGGGAAGAGACACTGCGGAACAACACATAAACATGGCTCGCAGGTTGAAATAAGGTGAACGAGGACTCGTTCGGTCACACTACACATTTCTATTCATCAGCGACGAGTGTTCTGTTTCCGGGACGATTGGGTCTGCTGAAGTCTTATGGTTCCTTATTAGCGGTTTCCTCGTGAAACAGGACCCCGTATGTCAAAACCCGCCATGACCAGTCCCAACTCGTGCTGGGAAAGAGGCACCAAAGATATACGCTGCAGTTACAAAAATGTGTTCATGTTTGTTCATTTGCAAATGTTCTATAGAATTTCATTTGAGGAGTGGCAAAATATTGCTGTGCGAAGACACTGCTCTTCCTTGGGGAGTACTGTCGCACAGTAACGTGTACAGGTAAAGGTGGTAGTGAAGAATACCCTAGCAGAAGAAGTGAGATACCAACCGGCCTTAGTACGCAATGGTTATACGGACCACTGAGTCCAGGAGTAGTACGTGGTACCTCAGTGTGGAATTTTTGAAAGATGTGAGATAATGTAAATATTGGTGTCCCTACTGTTCCCCACATGACAGTCTCTGAGTTCTCAGACGTTCTACATTAGTCATAAGTTCCGGTAATGTGCACTCTACCCTTACCCTAAATAGAAGTAGAAAGGTAGGCAAAGGTTGGAACCTGTCGCTCCTAGTAGGAAAAGTAGGCTTCCTTCTTTCAAATCATGACTTACATGTACCATTTGGTCCGGACAATTACATAATATCTAATGTTCGTGATACTTCAGCATCTAAATTGAGGTAGTCATGGTCACTCAGCAATGAGTAGATTCGGACGTCCTTATCGGGGAACCAAACGCGGTTTGTCATACCGCGCAAATGCGCGACTGAAAGGAGCACGAGTTTTTCGCACTATGAATTTGAAAATTTCGCTTTTCGTTTTACATATTTCGCGTTTTGTCGCATTTTCCAAATAAAGTTCCGCATATTATAGGTCTTGTGGAAAAAATATTCCCTGACAATTTATTCATAAATCACTACAGAAATAAACTATTAAGTACCTACAAACAAAATACAGGAATATTTCCCTTGACATTGTAAATTTTACTTGTAGAAAATTACTTTTTTAAGAAAAAATCAAACTGAAGGAAAATCAGTAACTAAACACACTATGAGCAGGAAACTTTTCCTGTCTTTCGATAACACATAGGCACAAGATACATTTAAGCATTAAACATATAAGCATGTTGAATGTTTCCACATTTTCCCCTTTCATTGTTGTACGTTTCTCACTTAACACAGTCATTGACATTGCCTAGCTAATTAATACGACTCCTCCTCATCCAGGTGCCATGGTGATAGCTCACGCACAACATGTTTTCTATAACAGTGTCCCAATCACTCAAAACTCATCGTTCTTGACACGTTCTGCCGTTCTGTCAGCGGAAAACTAGTGTTTTAAAATTATTGAAAACGTATTTTAAAAATGTCTTGTTATTTCGGGTATCGTTAGAAATTTCGCGCAAAACTGCCAATTTCGCGGAAACCAATGAGAACACACATATCCTAAAACGTTCCGAAACTGAAAATTACTTAATTCTGACTCATTTCGTTTTATCGCGCATTGCGAAAAACTCGTGCCTCTAGCGATTGGGTCTGGGAAGAGGAAATGGTGTATACATGGTACATCAGCACGTAGTTCGAATAGGTCTCAAGCGGGCAGAGCCGGGAGCTAGCGAGCCTCCTCGAGAATTCCAAAGGATCCTGGATGTGGGTCCGTCCCTGTTGGGCTGTGGTCATACCATGGAATTTGATAACTTGGTGTCTTGACTCGAAGGGGGAAGTGACCTTATCTTCAAACGTTCGGATGCAACAGGTAGACTTCTACCCGCTAAGGGAGTTCCGTCCAACAATAGATATAACTGGTAATCATTTAGAGGAGCCAACGACCCATACAGTTGACTGAAATTTATCGCATCTGAGTGGCGTTAACTCATTACCTTCTGTGAAGGTTCTGATTATTGCATCGACAATTAGACGAAAGAAGCAATTATGGACAAGCCCTTGCAATCATGGAGTAGCCATAAGTCTTCATACAGGTCTTTTAAGTTAGAGTACATATCCATCCAGAGCGGGAGAGGATACAAAATGCAAAAGAGGTTTCTAATACTACATCCCGTGTGTTAAGTCACGCAATACGCGGTGGATTGTGATTGCTGACACATGTTCTGGGAGGTGCTGCTCGAGTTCCTTTCCCACTTGTACCTCAATTGCATGACAGTTTTGAATTACAATCCCCTTTAATGTTTGTGATATTTCACTGAAGATGAGACCGATTAAATATAGTGTCATATCAATCTTTGCGCACGCAGCGCCTCGCAAAATCTTTCTATTCGTTCGTCACGTGTTTGCAATTTTGCTTTGCGTGGAATTATTATACCGATTTTAGTCACATTGCAAATGAAGCTTGTAAATCTGTGCAAATGTATCATTACAATTTTGACAGCGCAGGATTTAAGTGAAAAAGATTAGATATCTGCTAGCTTGTAAGTGGATATTTCTATGCCACTTACTTGATTTATATTAATAATGAAGAATTTTATTACAATGTGTAATTTTATATGCTATATATATACATTTATATATTATGGTGGTCCTTAATTTTTTTATTTCTGAATTTCTTTGAACGAACCCTTAAAAATGGTTCCATATGGGACCAAATTAAGCCAGGGGAAAAATTAGGTCCATTGAATAATATTAAATGGTGCCTCAAGCGACCTAAAGTTCTGAATCAGATTACAATACATAGTATACGGGGAAAATCTGGAATAAAATCTTGTAATTTAGAAACGGCTTAAGGGAACGCAAAGATACCCTAGATAATGGAACTAGAGAAAGAAACACACCCAATGTTGTATAGTACTGTCACAGTGGCCATCTTGGATTCAGATCAAAATTTTCAAATAGGAAGAGTGTCACGTGACATATCGTTTTGAGGTGGCGTTTTACCAGAAGCACAAATCTGGCACTATTTTAAAGATAGCTTTAGTCGTCTAAGAATTATTACCTGTGAAAAGTTCTCTCTTTTTCACAGGTAATAATTCTTACACGACTAAATGTAAAGACGAGCTTAGCTCGAAAACAACAAGAGGGATATGCACGGCTTCATTAGAAAGAGGAACGCAAATGAAAAATGCACTTTTGAAAATGATTTGTTTGAATTTTATACACCAAAATACATGGAGATAAGCATTTCAAGAAATGAAGAGGAAAACCCAGTTGAGAATGTTAGAGAAGATGTAAATATGTGCCTGTGTGCGCCCAGACCCTGAAAGAGATGTAAAAGGGGAAAAACTAATTTTATTACTTCAAGACAGGTTGCTGCTCTTGATGGATACAAGGCCGCTGATAGAACAAGAATACATATTCTGACAGCGACGGCAGGAACATTAGGCCATAATGTAGAGGAATTAGAAATAAATATGTATCGATGCTGAGAGAAAATCCGTAGCGGAATTGCATAAGACCACAAAAACAATTTCGGAGTGCAACAAGTGCGATAGCTGTGTAATGGGAAGGAAAACTACTGCCGAATTTGACTGGTAGAGAGACTATGAACAGATTATCAATAATCATTACAGGAGATGGTCATGAGAAGCTAATTGGTGTTCTCAGTTGGTCATCATCAAGAGGAAAACGAACATATTGTTTCTACTACAATTCATTAGCTTGAAGAATGGAACTTGGTAACCCCTGTACTGCTTCGTGCAGGCAGTTTGTTGTCACACTATTCCCTGCAATATGTGTCATGTGAACGGTGCTTGCATTCTGCTAGAGCAGATGCTTTAAAATGATCTTCTATACCTTCCTTGTAGACACTACATTTATGAATTGGTTTTAAACTGTGTATTTGACAAATGTTGTGTTTCGTTTGCATCTGGACCGGACGTTCCCCTTATTTAAGCATTTTCAGAACGATTGATCTAAAATAGATTGTACTAACTTTATTCCAGAATTGATGATGATGATGGCGTAAGGAACAACATTTCAGATGTAAGAAATGAAGTATTGAATTTTGTTATCAAACTTGTAGAAGCAGGGCACCGCAGAGAAGATTACAGAGAATTTTTAAAACTGATCATCATATTCTTGGATGGCGTACCTCCTCGAAGAGTTTTCTTTCATTTGCCTGGAGCAATTCACCATGCAAGGAGATGGGAAAAGCAATACTGTTTAAAAATATTTCTCTTTCGCCCCAACAATTTCGTTTAACGAAGCCAATAGAAACGAGTCCTCAGAGAGCATGAATTTTTCTGATACGACTATATGTCCAAGTTTGATTTAAATGTGATCAAGTATCCCATTCACCATTATAAGACCTGCAATTTTTGAAAGCTTTGTACAGTTATAGACAAATAGATAATGAATTATCTGAGGTGGCTCTTTCTTAATTTTTTCGGCATCTCTGGTACTTGAAGGAGAAATACGTAGCATTGGGTTTTTTTGATGATGAAGTTAACATAGTGGAAAATCAAAAATTGGTTGAAAGAATTAAAATTGTAAGGAGAAACCGTGTTGCAGCAAAGAGGCTTGACGCAACAGGTGATACCATAAAAAATCTTGCGAAAAGAGAAATCAGTGATTTTGATACAACAAACAAATTTTTCTCGTGAGATTTAAAATACCCAAAGGGTTTCTTGAGTGTGATCCGATTTCATGGTCAAGTAACAATGACTATCTTCAAGGAAAGACAATAGTTAAATTGATCTCCGTAATAAATGATGCAGCACAAAGGGGAGTGAAACTAACAGAAGATTACAACATCGTTCTTACGAAAAATGAGGATCAGAAACAGTTTCTTTTGCAGATAGTGAAGGCTCACAGATAACATTTCCTAGATGTAACAAAAGTGAACTATGTATCACATAAGTTTGAAAACCTATTGAAAACTTACCACAAAGCTACAGTACTACATACATAAATAGGGAATATTTCAATTTCTTTCAAGTTATATTTTTTTCTTTTTCCTCATAATAGTCTATGAATCATCTTGATGGAAAAACTTATTTGTAGTTCATGGGAAAACAAAGATTTAACTTTCTCTAGCAGTTTGTTTCCAATTTATGTAAAATACTTCCAAAAATTCTTACAAATCTCTACTCCATAACTACAATAAAATAACATTACATCGAAGCATTTCGGTTTTCACACGTCATAACTCTTATGTGATTATTGATAGCTTGAAAATAATACCAGATTTGTGCTTCTGGGAAAACACCACCTCAAAATGATATGACACATGACCCTCTTCCTATCTGAAAATTTTGATCTGAATTCAAGATGCCAGGCTTCAAGATGGCCGCCATGATAATGCTATACAAGACTAGATTGTTCTCTTCCTCTAGTTTCATTATCCAAGATATCTTCTCGTTCCCTTAAGCCGTTTCTAAATTACAAGATTTTATTTCAGATTTTCCCCATATACTAAGTATTGTAATCCGATTCAAAACTTTAAGTCGCTTGAGGCACCATTTAAAATTATTCAATGGATCTAATTTTTCCCCTGCCTTAATTTGGTCCCATATGGAACCATTTTAGGGGGTTCGTCCAAGGAAATTCCTAAATTTATTTTTCCCCATATAAATAAGGACCACCCTGATATATATATATATATATATATATATATATATATATATATATATATATATATATATATATAGGGTGGCCCATTTTAATCTTTCCACGGAATATCTCGAAAACGGTACGACATAAATGAACAAAAAAAAAAAAAAACTCAAATAGGAAATGTCATGGGGCATACCGAATAGTGTTGTCGCGGTGCCCCCCAAGGCCGCCCTTCAGGGGGATCCAGGGCCAAATTTTAAAATTTTAAATAGAAACATGGGGCGAGTGATACTTCGTTCGATAGATCTTTGAAAACTAAAAAGCGTTGTGGCAAAACACTTTTCATATTGGTTACCGTATTCAAAATAGCCGCCAAGATAGGTTGCCTGTATCAGACAAAATGTCCAGTACCACTAATATGAAAACGGTTGAACATAAATGAACCAAACAAAAACTCAAATAGGAAATGTCATGGGGCATACCGAATAGTGTTGTCGCGGTGCCTCCCAAGGCCGCCCTTCAGGGGGATCCAGGGCCAAATTTTAAAATTTTAAATGGAAACATGGGGCGAGTGATACCTCGTTCGATAGATCTTTGAAAAGTAAAAAGCGTTGTGGCAAAACACTTTTCATATCGGTTAGCGTATTCAAAATAGCCGCCAAGATAGGTTGCCTGTATCAGACAAAATGTCCAGTACCACTAATATGAAAACGGTTGAACATAAATGAACCAAACAAAAACTCAAATAGGAAATGTCATGGGGCAAATCGAATGGTGTCGCGGTTCCACTCAGGGCCGCCTTTCATGGGAATCCAGGACCCAACTTTAACATTTTAAATAGATACATGGGGCGAGTGATACCTCGTTCGATAGATCTTCAAACACTAAACAGCGTTATGGCAGAAGATTTTTTATATGGGTAACAGTTTTCAAAATGGCTCCCAAGGCATGGTGCTTGTGTGAGATAAAACGTCCAGTGCCGCGAATATGAAAACATTTAGAGATAAATGAACTGAATAAAACTTGTCTAGGAAAACACAGAGGGTATTTGTCATTCCACGGCTCGACAATAATGCAACGAAGAAAAAGATTATTGAAGTATAATTGACATAATACAGAAGAAGAAATTTAATTCTTAGAAAATTATCTTTCCGAGCTCCCTGCATAAGCGGGTGAAGCGGGAATGAATGGTAAAATCTCAAATGACAACCCCATTTTTACTTGCAATATGTATGATTTGTCTGGAACACTTGTACGTACAGGTGACTGGTACTATAATGAATAAAAATAAGTTAAAATTCGGTTTGAAGACTAACACTCATTTGTATACGAAGTGTGATTTGATGGGAAAAAAGAAGCAATTAAAATGCGACGCAAAGGTTTTAAAAATACATTTTTCGAACTTGCAAGCATTTTGTCCGCCCCTGATAATTTAACGCAATGCGTGCAAGATGTTTGGGAGGCATCTGCATCAGTATGTACCGTTTCGTTACTGAGGATCACAACTGAGATTACCACTGAAAGTTATTCGGAATGTAACTGTGGACAACATTTCAGTGAAGCTCATATTGTGTCACACGCAAGAAGATAGAAGGTAAAGAATCGGACCAATATCGTGCAGATGATTGTTGAACAAAACCAACGTTTGTACACGTTGTTCTAAAATTGCATTGATAGACAAATTTGTTTCGCATTTCAGTTGATTCATTTTTTCATCAAATCATTGCCTGCAATCAAAATGGAAGATGCCATTTAACAAGACTTTTACACACCATTCCATTTTACCATTTAACAAGATGTCCCATTACAAAGACATCTATCTCTTATAAAAACTCATTTCAGATAACTTCGTTTCGTAGGTACAATCTGCTAAAACTAAACTTCTCATTTGCAATTTTAGCGTTACTTCCTGCTTCACTCACTTACGGAGGGAAGTTGGAACCATCAATTTTCTTGTAATTAGATTTCCTCCTTTCATTATGGCACTTTCACTCTAATCGTTTTTCCTCTGTTGCAACATTCTCGAGCTGTGGAATGTAAATACCCTCTGTGATTTCCTATTCGAATTTTTGTTCTGTTCATTTATCTTTAACCGTTTTCATATTAGTGGTACTAGACCTTTTATCTGATACAGGTACCATGTCTTGGTGGTCATTCTGAAAACGGTGACCCATATGAACAATCTTTTGCAATAGCACTCTTTAGTTTTTAAAGATATGTTGAACGAGGTATCATTCACCCAATGTTTACATTTACAATTTTGAAGTTGGGTCCTGAGCCTCTATTTAAGGTAGCCCTGCGAGCCACTGGGACGATACCAATCAATGTGCCCCATGACATTTCCTATTTGAGTTTTTGTTCAGTTCAGTTATGTTCAACGTTTTCATATTAGTGGTACTGGACATTTTGTCTAATACAGGCAACATGTTTTGGCGGCCATTTTGAATAGTGACTGATATGAAAAATCTTCTGCCACAACACTTTTTAGTTATTAAAGGTTTTTTAAAGATCCATCGAACGAGGTTATCACTTATCCCGTGTTTCTATTTAAAATTTTAAAGTTGGGCACCGGGCCCCCATGAAGTGCGGTCCTGGGTGGCACAATGACATCACCATTCGAATTTTCCTATGATATTTCCTATTCGAGTTTTTCTTTGGTTCATTTATGTTCAACCGTTTTCGAGATATTTCCGTGGAAAGATTAAATGGGCCACCCTGTATATATATAATCTTAATTTTTTTTAATACTACTTTTCGTTTATAGATGAAACTAATCTTTTAGTTTTAAAGATAGAAACACTGGTCCATTAGAAGCAATAGTTTTACCCCAAATGTGTTGCTGAAAAAGGAAAAAAATATAAGAGGGGAGGTAGTAGCGTCCTCCTCCTTTTAAATTTAACGATCTTTTCTTTCTCTTGAACTAGGGGACTTTTCGAATTCAAATTCTGTAACGTGTCTTCCGATTCATATATAAGCGATCCCTGTTTTCTTGATCAGTAATGTTCTTTCTGAAACCATAGGATCACATGGCTACATAAGGCCTACACTCCTGGCTTAACGTGGATCAACCACTTTTGTTTTAAGGCCGGTGCGGGGACTTGTTTTTTATTTCTTGTCAGGGCTATGCAGTGAAGACTTGCTGGCTAGATGGTCTTGCGGAAGACCAGGACAGGAGATAGGACACAAATTTAGATAATTGGAAATGTTACTTTCTGTGGTTTTTACGATATTCTCAAGTTTTTTCCCTTGCTAGGAGTATGCTTAAACAGTTAGGTAAGACATTTTAAGGTGAAGGTTCTTTCAAACCTTTGTTTAGGATCTATGAAGAGTATTCTGGAATTCAAATGGTTTTGGGTTCGATCCCTTTGAAGATTGAGAATTTCTTTCTCAGACCTTGATTAGTGTTTATATGTTGTGCATTTCTGTTTTTCTTGACTTAGCCCGTGTTCGAGATTGCCCCTTGAATAAGGATCACATTTTCGGGTCTCATTAATGAGAGACTAATGGTTAGGGCCCGTAATACTGCAAGGGCTCTTCTCTTGTCTCATAATGAGATACTGTTTTTCACCTTCGCCTCACCTATATCCTCATACAGAAATTTAGATAGGCATCCCGAGTACAGTTTTCTGGTATACGAGGATTCTGTGTAGTTAGGTCAAGTACAGGGTGAGTCAAAAGTCCTTGGACACCTGCATAAGTTTGAAAATCGACGGGAAAAGTAAAAAGTGATTATGGAAACAGAGGTTTGATGAGGGGCCGCAACTTTTGGAGTATATGTCATTCATGACCACCATCTTGAAATCCGCCATTTTGGATTAAAGTCAATTTTTTTTTAATGGGAAGGGGGTGTATGACACATCAAGTAACACTAGCTTGAGCTCAGGAATTTAGTGGTGTAATTTGTTTTTTTCTATCTTGTACAGTTTAGATGTTATTAATGTTCAAAGATGGGAAATTATCTTGATACTAACCCAGTTCTTTCTTTGTTCCAGGTGATCTAAAATGGGTCTGATATGTGAACAGAGATCGAAATCATCCTTATATTAGGGGAACGCAGCTACTGAACAATAGCAGCTGACTACAACAGACGGCACCCAGACAGAGAACCGGTATCGTACAGCACGGTGGCTCACGTGATCACCAAATTCCGGGAGACGGGCTCTGATCAACATAGGGCACGTAGTGGGCGCCCAAAGACTGCCACCTATGAGGAAACTGCAACGGCGGTTATTGCGTCGTTTGTGAAAAGTACTAAACGAAGTACCCGTCGTGTGTCCATAGCATGTGCAATAAGCCAATCCTCCGTTATCCGGATATTGCACGCCAATCAGTGGCCACGCCAATCAGTGGCATCCTTACAAGCTGCATATGAAACATAAACTGAACGAGGATGACCCTGATCACCGGTTGGAGTTCTGCATGTGGGCTATTGAAAAACACGAACTGGATCCTGCGTTTACTAAGAACATACTGTTCAGCGACGAGGCGTATTTCACTTTGAACGGGGAGGTTAATCGACATAATTGTCGATATTGGTGTGACGCAAATCCTAACTGGGTTGACCCAAGTCGAGAACATAGTCCAGCGAAGGTGATGGTGTGGTGTGGCATATGGGACACCTGCATCATTGGGCCATTTTTCATTTACAACACCTTAACTGCACCACAGTATCTGATGCTGCTGCAGGACCTTGTGTTCCCTGCCACACTGAACGCTGACGGCATTTTCCCATCTTATTTTTAGCACGATGGAGCCCCTCCACACTATGGACTTTGTGTCCGTGAATGGTTGGATGAACAACTGTCAAGGAAGTGGATTGGTCGCCGTAGTCCCGTGGAGTGGCCACCCAGATTCCCTGACTTAAAGCCTCTTGATTTTTATTTATGGGACATCTTAAGCAGATAGGGTATGCTGAGACAATCCGTGATTTCAGACACCTGGAAGAACGCATCCAACAAGCCTGTGACCAAATTTCAGGAGACATTCTCCGTGTGCAGTCAGAGTGGTTGCGGCGACTACAGTTGTGCATTACACAGGATGGACAACACGTAGAACATGTGTTGTAGCATTCAGTACCACCTTTGAACATTAATAACTTCTAAACTTTACAAGATAGAAAAAAAAAAAAATACACCACTAAATTCCTGAGCTCAAGCTAGTGTTATTTGATGTCATACACCCCCTTCCCATTTTAAAAAATGACTTGAATCCAAAATGGCGGATTTCAAGATGGCGGCCATGAATGACATACACTCCAAAAGTTGCAGCCTCTCATCAAACCTCTGTTCCCATCATCACTTTTTACTTTACTTTTCCCGTCGATTTTCAAACTTATGCAGGTGTCCAAGAACTTTTGACTCACCTGTATTTCTTCTAATGAGAAAATTGCTTGTAAATTTAAGGGTTAAGATGAGCTGTTACAACAGTGAGGATAGCGAAAAGCTTATTAGGGCTGTTCCTAATTCCGGAATTCCGGAATTTTTCGGAAGGGAAATTCCAATTCCGGAATCGGAACACAGTTTCAAGACGTTCCGGAATTTCGGAACATTCCGGAATTTCGAAACATTCCGGAACTTCTTATTGAAAAAAAATAATTTTTGCTGTTACCCCGAAATGAGAGCTGTGCGCAAAGCTTAGCTTTGAAACTGGATATTGATTCCGCTGTGGTGAAGGAAGGAGTTTTGGTCCACGGCAACTGGTTTGTTTCATTCTCTAGATCCGTTCACTGTGAACGATTGCGCATAAGATTTGGAACTTTGTCTGGCTATCCATAAGGTCTCAATCATAAGTGATTTAGTGTAAATTCCGGGATTTTGTTGCAGAAATCGGAACATAGAAATTCGAGCTAGTTCTTCCCTTTAGTTTGGTTTATCTTCCAAGAAACACCTTTTTTATAAACCACTTTGTATATTCTTTTTTAAATGAATACCGATTGTACTTTTTCCATTTATACGAGGCAATTCTAACAAGAAATTGAACTGCATATCTTTTGATGTATGGCCATTGTTAAGTATAAGTACCTGAAGGAGGGGCAGAAAATCATTTAAAAGAAAATACGATTTTCAGTAATTAAACGGATAGGATAGTCTGAAATATTTGAAAAAAATCTGACCAGTATTTCCGGTGGCCCCACACCCCTGCTTATTTGGAGGGAAGTAGAAATTATTTGTCAATAATCTAAAGACGACCATGATTCCCAACCCACCGACGTCCGTGCTTTGTTCCTAGATTTTTTTTCTTGATAGTTGGTTGATGGATTGGCATTTTAATTTGTGATAATCTGCAATAGTGCACAGAATATTATTTTGCTAAGTCAGGTGTTTCCGTTTTGTGAACAAATAAATCATTTCGTTGACTAAAGCTTGATGTGCATATGTAACATGACGTGAACACTAGAGTATAGTTTTCGTGGCATTTCAGTATGCCATAGCATAGCATACGCTATGAAGCAGTGTCCTTTTGGAAATAAGACGCTTTTGTATTAAATCTGAAATAATACCCTACAAGGGATAAAAGCGAATTTACATGACGTACCCAAAGCACCGAATTTATCGCGCCAAAATCAAAGGTTGGCTTGTGAGCTTGTTTTTAATGTTTGGTAGGTCTATGTGAATCGGTACTTTCCCGAATTGTAGATGCTTACAAGCGTATGTGTTCACCACATGAGTATGGAATTGGCAGACCGTCATTGGATTGGACCACACCTAGCGTAAGTTATACCCCTATCAACGCCTAGCCACAAGTACGTGAATGCTTTAGTGATACACAGGAGAGGAACTCCTCTGAGTCACCAGTGTCCAATCTACTTCCAATTTCAACGTTCTTGTAATGAATGCTTTTCATATGGACACGTGCGCTCTAGTACACTACTTCTGAAGTACTCACCCGATCTCTTCCGTTGTTCGGGACTTACCCAAATTCGCAAACTCTTTTCATTGTTTGGTACTGTGCCGAATTTTTAGACTCTGTCGCAGTCTCTCCAGCAGTAATAGACTTTTCACAACGAGTTGGAGGTTTCGTAGTACAGTCAACGAAACAGAAGCACAATGAAATCTTATACGTGGAAGTACTTTAAACGAATAGAAGGAAAGGCTGAAGTACGGTGTACAGTTATTAATTGCTCGGCTGTTGTTCCTATAAAAGGTGGCAGTACAACCTGCATGATTGCGCATTTAAAAAGGCGTCATCCAATAATATGGAGTCAAGAAAGACTGAAGACTGCGGAAGATGATCCACAGGACGAGGGAGAAGCAGAAACAGCGGAACTTTCAATTGTCCACAGGTAAAATTTCATATGTTTTATATAAGGTGACCAGATTACTCTTTTGAAGGTTCATATTATTATTATTATTATTATTATATTATTATTATTATTATTTCTTCAAACTGTTTGTATAAAGCGGTCGTTTCTAAAAGTGCCTTTACTGTTTCACGTTATTTTTACTGATCAATTTATATTTCCAAACAACAAAGTGCAAATTTTTATTTCATACATTGTCAATTAAGAGTCAATAATCACCTTACAGGCTCTCGTGAAAGTGGATAAAAGAGTCAAGAAAGATACTAGAAAATAATTGAAGTGAAACTCCTGCCCTTTACCAAGTTTACCTATATTTGGGCACCTATGTTTACATGAAGAAAGCATTTGTTCAACTTTCAGATAATCGTCATTCAAGAGTCAATAATTTATAATAATAATAATAATAATAATAATAATAATAATAATAATAATAATAATAATAATAATAATAATAATAATAATAATAATAATGAAAAAAGGAACGTTAACATCTAGGTGTGTGAGGAAAAAGCTCATTTTCAATATAAAGTAGTATGTCACAGCTGACACACACTAGGACAGAGAGAGATGGGTTTATAGTGGTACGCACCAGAGTTTGCGTGGGCCAATGAAAACTTGAATCACCACCCACTATGACCCACGACCCACCGTGACCCACTCTGACCCACCACCTACCGTGACCCACTCTGACCCACCACCCACCATGAACCATTCTCATATACTGTGACCTACTCTCACCAAAATCCATCATCAACTCTGACACGTGATTCATGGCCTCTTTACTGACTAAAGAGTTTACACTTGTAAAAAAAAAAAAAAAAAAAAAAAAACAAAAAAAAAAAAAAATCACTAATCGGAGTTCAAATTTCTAGGGTCAATTGCTCAAGCACCACTCTGTTACAATAAAGGTTGATCCGACCTATACGATATAAAATTGTAGTGTTTGTCAGTGTGAAAATTGAAGAAAATCGAGGTGAGAGGAAATTAGTGTGTGCCTAAATTATTATATTAGGAGAGTGCTCTTGCAAATGTTAATTTCTCAACTCATTCCAAAAGAAATTTCTATTTGCAGGAAAATACCTCTGCACAATATGGAAAAGGTTATGATTCCTCAGTTCACAGTATTTTTCTCACAAAAAAACTTGAAAAATCAGTTTTACATAGCTATTAAAGGATCTCGGGTACACTCTGTGAGAACATCTCCATAAAATATACTCGTAATTTCACCAGAACACCAAGTTAAAGTAAGTTACAAAATGCATAATTGCAATTGTTATGAATATTTATTCAAAGTAGTTTATGGGGGCGCGGTGTCTCAGTGGTATAGCGTTCACCTCCGGTGCTTGAGGTTCCTGGTTCGATCTTAGCTCGCATCGTGTGGAATTTGTGGTGGACAAACACCGTGCTCGTGAGTTTTCTCGGGGTTCTCCCGTTTCCTCCCACTTTCTTCATTCCACCATTTCATTCATTTCTCATCATTACCATCTCCTTTAGCCTAACCGGCTTAACTGTGAGACGTAAAACTTAAAGATTTCATTTCATTCTCAAAGTAGATTACCTTCTAGTTTATAAAAAGCAAAGAATAGACTTATTAAAAACTAGGTACAGAATAGACTTATTAAAAACTAGGTACAAAGTTCAATAACACAAATAAGCCATTAGTAATACAAGTATACATTTTCCATAACTCGTAATTTGCCACCTTAAAACAAATCCGAAATCGGGTTTCTTTCCTGTTGCCCTCCACAATTTTTTCGTGGCAAATCATCCGCAGCGGAATGATGGCCATCCTTCAGCCAAAAAATTTAAATCTTTAAGTTTTTACGTCCCACGGATATGCCGGTTAGGCTAAAGGAGACGGTGATTATGAGAAATGAATGAAATGGTGGAATGAAGAAAGTGGGAGGAGACGGGAGAACCCCGAGAAAACCCACGCACACAGTGTTTGTCCACCACAAAGTTCACGTGGCGGGAGCAGGGTTTGAACCCTGGACCCCAAGCACCAGAGGTGAACGCTCTACCACTGAGCCACCGCGGCCCCTAGCCAAAAAATTATTAGCTCGTCTACTTTGAGCTTATCTAACAGTGGGCCATCAATATTGGTGAACAACAAGTTAGACAATGTTTAAGCACTTAGTCTATTTCTAATATCAATCATCTGTAAATTCATAAGGGGAAATTCCCGTTCGCACTTTGTCGTGGAAATTGATAAAACTTCTATTTCTGCAACTCCTCATCGACAATTTGCTTGTCGGTCAGTTCTGAAATATTCAGTAAGTAATATCATCTCTCTATCGCCTTACAGCATCTTTTCCATATCGACCATGTCAGTTGGCAATGTCGACTCATGGAGAACAGAAACTTCATCTACCACACCTTTGATAGGGAATCATGTGCATAAATTATCAATTAAAGCCTGATAAACTGGTGATTTCTTATTTGTTTAAAAATTAATTTTTGTAATTACACATGAACTTTTGATGACATTACCAAGTTCCCTCCCCCTAGAAAGCAAAAGAGGTTCCTGGGAAGTGTTCAGAGGTGCCTGGGAATTTCCACCTTCTTCCCCTTCAATTACCACACTGCCGTTTGTCATGGGCCAAATTACGATGAATTTCAATTAAATTATCATAGTATAATTATTTCCTTGTTGAATTATCGATACTTTTCAGTGGAAAAAAGGATGAAATTTGAAAGTCCCAAATCAAGGTAAGCAGACCAACGTAAAGGAAACAAAATGTACAATTTTACATATGCGTACAATCCAAACTTAAAATTTCCGTGTAATTAAGCTTACAGTACAAATTTCATGTCTATTTTTCTCACAACTTTATGAGTTGATTGCCCCGTGCTGTAAACGCTCCATATAATAAACATAAGATTCAGCAATTATTATAGTAGAAAGCATGGATATATGAAGCGAAGCACTGTATTTTTTGTTTCTGAATATTATTTCAACTAATATCGATCGTTTTCGATCATTTTTACAAACCAACTAACTATCAATTTTCCATATATAGAAAGTCCCCCCCCCCATAAAGGAGAATTTAAAAAAAATGCTAGGACATATTCTTTTTTTTTATTATTATTATTATTATTAAAGAGCTCATACACTGAATTTCAGTTCCGTAATTTTAACGGCTTGCGAGATACTTAATTTTTTTCCGAAAAAATTCGGATTCCTACTACCTTCTTATGATATGTATTATAACACTAGTTAACAAATTTAAACTTTTTGTTTGTTACATGAGAAAAATCACCTGATCTTAAAGTAACTTTTTGCGCTGAATTCGAATATGCACTCGGTTTCTCTCCATCACGTACAGTTTTCCCGTAACAGAGGGATTTTCGGGAAATTCCCTCAAAAATTTCCCTTTTTCAGATATTTTATTCCCCTAGCTCCTGTCCCCTTACATATAGTAACATAGAAATTATACCTAAGTATACCTTGATTTATATTTAATAAACCCTAAAAGTAAATCGTAAAAATCGCTTTGTTCTTTCTAGAGAAATAAATATATTTGTATGTATACTGTGTGCACTGTTTATTGCACCTGATGGTAATGCTTTCAGATCTCCTGAGTTGGGGTAAAAACGATTAGCTTTATTACTACAAACACAGACATAAAAATGAATATTTACAATAGTCAACAACACACTTGTATTGCTCTCTGTAAATTAGAAACGTGTATAAAAATAGAATGTACTTCCAACGTATATTTTTTTAAACGTACAGTATATGTATATCTTAATACATATATATACAATTCTCCAAGTTTTTTCGTTTTGTTCATGAAATGGTTATCAATATTTGTTATCAAATGTAACAGAATGCAAAAGAAAGAAAGAATGGAATACAGACTCATTGTTGACAACAATGAACTAATGCAGTCTGAATTTTCCACTACGGTATCGTTTCCCCCCTCCCCCCGCGCATTTCTTTCTTTCTTGTGTTCTTGACACCTGGTGAGGGAGTTTTGTACATTTTTATATTGACGTGTGGTTCAACACTACTTCACTTTCAAAGTTGTCTTTGCTGCTAAGAGTGCTTTCATGTTTGATCTTAACGGCATTATACCCAACTAAGACCAGAAGTTTAGTTTGTGATCAGTACAATGGCGTCAAGAGGACGGCGTTCGTGTGTTAACTCACCAAATAGTTTTTGTTATGTGTGTGGCCAGTTTGTAGTTAAAGGACAGTGTAGATCCATTACGCCATCGGTGAAACTAGCATATTATATATATTTCGGATGTCGTGTGGGAGATCAGGACAAAACTTGGGCACCCAACATAATTTGTGCGTCGTGCTACGTCACTTTACTTGCATGGGCCAAAGGGAAACGGAGGTTCATGAAATTTGCTGTACCAATGGTGTGGAGAGAACCCACCAACCATCTGGATGATTGTTATTTTTGTCTCACAGTAGTTAAGGGACATTCTAAAAAAAAGCAAATACACAATAAGTTATCCCAACGTTAAATCCGCAATTAGACCTATTCCGCACGGGGATGAACTTCAACTTCCCGAGCCCCCTACCAACTGGGAAGAGATATGGCCAAAAGACTCTGATGATCATCATGACCTTGATGAACCATCGACATCAGCATGTACATCAAAGGATCCAACGTTCATCCCTGACTGTGTTCGCGAGCCACATTTCATCCGGCAATGTGAACTTAATGACCTAGTCCGTGATTTGCACCTGACAAAACAAGAGGCGGAACTTCTGGGATCAAGGCTCCAGCAGTGGAACTTATTGGATGCAGAAACGAACATATCAGTGTACAGGAAAAGGCATGTTCAATTTTCAAGCTATTTCTCAATGCAAGATAATGTGTGCGTGTGTACGGATATAAATGGGTTGATGGCGGAGCTAGGAATTCCTTACGTTCCAGAAGTATGGAGGTTATTTATCGACGCGTCAAAGGTCAGCCTAAAAGCTGTCCTTTTACATAATGGAAATAAAAAACCTTCTATACCACTTGCGCACTCAGTGAAGATTAAGGAATCCTATGACACCATGTCAACTTTGCTAAATCTTATAAATTACAAGGGCCATTGTTGGCAAATATGTTGTGATCTCAAGGTAGTTGGTATTTTATTAGGACTGCAGTGCGGTTACACGAAGTACCAATGTTTTTTATGTTTATGGGATAGCCGAGCTGATGATAAACATTATGAAGTGAAGGAATGGGAACCTAGAGTGAATTACGTACCTGGAGAATGCAACGTCAAATACGCTCCTTTGGTAGATCCTAATAAGATATTACTACCGCCACTTCATATCAAGTTAGGACTTATGAAAAACTTTGTCAAAGCCATGGACACATCTGGTGAAGGTTTCAAGTATTTGCGAGATAAGTTCCCTAACCTGAGTGATGCTAAGATTTCAGCGGGAGTGTTTATTGGTCCCCAAATTAGGAAACTAATGCTTGATGATAGCTTTGACAGCAAGTTAAACAGTGCTGAGCTTGCTGCCTGGACAGCATTTAAGTGTGTTGTGCGCAACTTTCTGGGCAATAACAAAGCTGAGAGTTACACAGAAATCGTACAGGACATGATACAGAAATACAAAGAGTTGGGTTGTAGGATGTCTTTAAAAATCCACTTTTTGCACTCCCACCTCAGCTTCTTTCCTGCTAACCTAGGTGCTCTCAGCGACGAACAGGGGGAAAGATTCCACCAAGATATAATGGCAATGGAGAAAAGGTACCAGGGACGATGGGATCCTTCAATGATGGGGGACTATTGTTGGGGTCTTGTTAGAGAATGCAACATTTCTTACAAAAGAAGGAAGTAGTGTACGTTTTTGTAACCCAATGGAAGTTTCATATATTGTGATAGTTTTGATTGTCTTTTCATGACCTTTTGATACATTTGTATTATTGTTTATTGTAAATTGTCACACTTGTAAATTATATTGTATTATATTTTATATACGAGGGCTATCCAGAAAGTAGATTACGTTTTCGTCTGTGTCCGCTAGGGGCGGGGCTAGCGCGGCCATCTTGGGGTCAGAGCGTTGCGCAGCTCAGTCGGCATCTAGCCGTGCTAGTGAGAGGTTCGTGCTGTGCTCCGTTAAGATACTGTGACGGTTTGAAATGTCTGCGTTAATTGAAAATCCCGCGAGCTGCGAGGTGCGTGCAGTAATAAGGTTTCTGACAGCAAAAAACTGTAAACCGATAGAAATCTATCGGCAGCTGTGTGAAGTGTATGGGGACAACATTATCACTGAAGGTGGAGTGCGACAGTGGGTCATAAGATTTAAAAATGGCCGAACCAATGTTCACGACGAAGATCGAAGTGGGAGACCCAGCAAAGTGACTGCCGAACTTGTCGAAAAAGTCGATGTTAAAGTCCGTGAAAATCGAAAGTTCACAATAACGGAACTTTCTTTGAGTTTTCCACAAATTTCGCGAAGTTTGTTGCACGAAATCATCAGCGAAAAGCTTGGTTACCACAAGTTTTGTGCAAGATGGATTCCAAAAATCTTGACAGAGGACCACAAAAATCAGCGAATGGCTGCAGCGTTGCATTTTTTGGACGCCTACAATAAGGATGGTGACTCTTTACTCGATCGCATCGTTACTGGTGACGAAACATGGGTGAAACACGTGAACTGTGAAACGAAATTGCAATCAATGCAGTGGGGGCACACAGGTTCTCCCCAAAAACCCAAGAAATGCATGCAAACAATGTCGGCAAGGAAGATGATGGCGACTGTTTTTTGGGACAGAAAAGGTGTGATTTTGGTGGACTTCCTGGAAAGAGGCACTACAATAAACGCTCAAAGGTATTGCCAAACTCTGCAAAACCTCAGAAGAGCAATTCAAAACAAGCGCAGAGGAATGTTGAGCTCTAAGATCTTGTTGATTCACGACAACGCCCGGCCCCACACGGCAAATGTCACGCGTGAAGTTCTTGAATCTTTTCAGTGGGAGTTGTTTCCTCATCCGCCGTACAGTCCCGACCTGGCACCGAGCGACTTCCACCTATTCCCAGCAATGAAGAAGTGGCTGGCTATGCAGCGTTTTGATGACGACGAACAGCTGCAAGAAGAGGTAACGAAGTGGTTGAAGTCGCAGGCGGCCGAATTTTTCGACGAAGGAATTTCCAAGCTCGTACATCGCTACGATAAATGCCTTAATTTGAATGGTGACTATGTCGAAAAGTAGTATTTGTGTGTGGCTTTCATCTGTATATAATAAAATTTGTTTCCTATACTTTGTTGATTTTTTATTCCAAAACGTAATCTACTTTCTGGATAGCCCTCGTATGTGTTTGTGGTAATAAAGCAAAACGTTTTACCTCAACTTAAGAGATCTGAAAGCATTACTATAAGGTGCAATAAACAGTACACACAGTATACATACAAACATATTTATTTCTCTAGAAAGAATAAAGCGATTATTACGAAACCTGGAGGGTTTGTTAAATATGAATCAAAGTATACTTAAGTATAATTTCTATGTTAGTATATGCAAGGGGACAAGATCTTGGGGTGTAAAATAAACGAAAAGGGAAATTTTTGAGGGATTTTCCCGAAAATCCCTTTGTTACGGGAAAATCGTACGTGATGGAGAAAAACCGAGTGCATATTCGAATTCAGCGCAAAAAGTTCATTTAAGAACAGGTATTTCCTTTTATGTAACAAAACCTTTGTTAACTAGTGTAATCAAAGGGATATAACATTCCAGTTTGGATTAAGGCCTAACTATATACCAAAAGTCATTTCATTTGACTTTGCACTTTGCCGTGATGATCAGGCACACATAGTTACATTCACTTTTTATATAATAATTTATATATAGCAGTAATTTAAAAATGTATTTTTTTCCAGTAGTTAGCTCGTGTAAAAACTCACAGGCCTCGAAAGCCAAGTAGTAGTATAAGTCCTATTTGTATTATTACAATTACGAATATCAATATCCAAAAGTGCCTGAAGTTCTTTTTTCACTTAGTTACACTCACCTCAGGTAAGTAGACAGAAACAAATGGAAAAGGAAGGGAAATGGAAGTCTTGAAAGTAAAACGCAGACAAATTTACCAGTCTTCAGAAGATACTGTTTACAATGCAGTGAGCAGAGTGAGTCGGTAGATGAGACTGAGTCGGTAGGTCGCAGTGGGTCATGGTGTGTGGTGGGTTGCAGTGGGTCACGGTTGGTGGTGGGTCGCAGTGGATCATGGTGAGTGGTGGGTCGCAGTGGGTCACGGTGGGTCGCCGTGGGTTACATGCTGTTGACCCACTACCCACTGACCCACTCCATCTCTGGTACGCACATATGCACAGCAAAATCACTGAATTTGTTATTTGGGAACTTCGTAAATTTTGGAAAACCTGTTCAAGTCCGTTTCATGAAAACTGAGTATCACTGAATTTTCACATCCACACAGCAAGAAACGATAGATTTCTCACTTCAGCCGTGCTGATTTCTTTGTAAGGCTACTTAAGAGCCCTTCGTACCGCGGAATTAAACTTCCGCTAATTTTACCGTTTTTCTGTATTATCTTCAAAACAGATAAAATAACCGAAAAGTGAAAAGCGGGCCGCCTAGGCAATATTATTTTGCATATGATATCATTGCCAAGAGTCACTTAGTTTCTTTCATTTTGAACTCATTTGTAGGTCTGCCATATGTTTGGGAGCTTCTAAGTGGCTGCGAAACAAGAGAAACTAAGTCACTCGTGGTAACGATATCGCATGCAAAATAATATTATCTAGGCGACCCGCTTTTCACTTTACGACTATTTTTATCTGATTTGAAGATATTACAGAAAAATGGTAAAATTAGTGTTAGTTTAATTTCTCGGTACGAATAGCTCTTAAACGCCCACTCGGTACCAAAAATCAAGTAAATTTTAAATAGATTTCTCTCTTTTACGCGTGGTAAGTTTTCCTGCCAGTGGGACACCAGTATCTTGCGACGCTTTGCGCAAGAGGGGGGGGGGGAGAAGTGGGAGAGTGGTAACGTTTTGATCCCTTTTGGCTAAAATGAAAATTTTGATAGATCTTTTATGCGCGTATTATGGCATCTTACCTTCTTCAATTGCATTAGTTTTGTTAGATGATCTGTCGTAAACAAGCTATCTCCACAAAGATGGCACGAGATATGCTAGAGATCACTGGATTCGGTTACAAATATTTGTCATTATTCAACTATTTAGCAATATAATGTAGGCACATATGCCAATTATTGCTACCAGCGATGTATATTTTTCCATGTAACATTGGAATCCTGTAACTAAAAAAATGGATTTTAATCTCTGATCCTGTAACTCAGCATCCCTTAATACCCGTGGTCCTGTTTTGCTACAACACAAAACTTCACCTTCGTCTAAGTTTAATCCAGATTGCACTGGCCTGGCTTTGATCAGCCTTGTGTAGTACCACAATAAAATTAACACACGAATTTAGGGACAGCCTATAATAATAAGCGAGTTGTAATTGAAAGAATAAACGTTTCTGTTCCCCACGCTATGCTACTTACAGTCCATTAAGCTTTCCACAAAGATGTAAAGATTACGTTACAATTTAATACTAAAATGGAACGGCTCGGTGACACAGGTGACTACGCGTCGCAGAGGGACATTTTGAGTTATGCAGTGAAATGGATTTTGAATTATATATTCTGTGCGCAATAACCCACTATTTGCAACGCGGCGAAACTGACATGAAAGTCTGCATGGCATATATAAACTTTAACTCTCATTTATTCAAACTTCCTTGATGGCGCTAAGTCACCTCTAGCTCTGGGCCATCCAAATATCCAAGAACTGGTTACTGTGTGTGTAAAGATACAAATTGGAGCGTTATGATTCTGAGAGTTTTCAGCTGTGTCATGCTGGAAGCAAACATTTCACTCCATTTCCTCTTTTTCTCTGTTACAGTGACATAGTACTTCCCTCAACCTCCAGCGCTCAGCCGAAGAACGTTTCCCGTTCAACGGAACCCATGAGCATTTCCGGGAAGACACAGACACAGCTCACTCATTTTCGCCTTCCGGATAGTAAAACAAATGAAAAGTATCGGAATGCTGTTGCATATTGGCTTGCAATTGATATGATGCCTTATTCAGCAGTTGAGAAAGACGGTTTCAAGCATCTAATGTCAGTGTTATGTCCTAATTTTCACGTACCTGGCAGGAAGTGTTTTGCTGAATCCAAAATACCTGCTTTGTACAATACAACGTCAGAATTACTAAAAGTTGAATTGGCAGACGCTAATAACGTTGCGCTAACAACAGACTGTTGGACGTCGGCCTCCGAACATTCGTTTATGGCTGTTACCGCGCACTTTATTAACAGCACCTTTGAAATGAAGAGTTATTGCCTCAACTGTACTTCTCTGGATGTTGATCACACTGCAGCAAATCTTCTGAGTGCCTTGAATTACAGACTGGAGTTGTGGGCAATACCACAGGAAAAGGTTTCTTGGGTAACAACGGACAACGGATCTAACATTGTTAAAGCCATTGGTGAATTAAGTGCTTACCTCCATTTGAATTGTTTCGGTCACACATTAAATACTGGAGTAACTAACGCTTTTAAAGAACAACCCACATGTGGAGTTATCGAGAAGATAAAAAGAATCAGGGGAATCATCAGTCATAGTCATAAAATGATACCATCAGTGACACCGACAAGGTGGTGGTCTCTTATTCCATTGATTCAGTTCGTTAGAGAACAACAGGCTGCACTCGCCAAGTTCCTTTCCCAGACAAAACATAGGTCTCTTATTCTGCAACAGAAAGAAGTTAAGCTTCTAGAGACGATTTTATCGCTAATTTTACCCCTACAAATGCTGAGTGACAATATGTCTGCTGAAAAATCAGTGACAGCTTCAGCAATCCGTCCTCTTTATGAGCAAGTAAAAAGTGAATTTCAAGCAGATGATGATGATGATGATGATGATGATGATGATGATGATGATGATGATGATGATGATGATGATGATGATAATGGACAAATGCTTACGTCCAGCGAGACTTACTTGTCTGGTTATGATTCTCTTCAAGAAGAAGAAGAAGGTAGTGAAGTGGTACTGAAACTGGCATTGAAAGATGTTGAAGTTCATATGAAAAATGTAGTTTTAGAACCCTTGCATGATAGGTATGACACCAAGGAAGAAACCAGAATCCTTCTTAAGATTTGTTCCTTTTTCGACCCAAGATTTAAAATTGAACTAGCAGGAAACGATGTCGATGTAGTGAAGGCAGCTGTTTTAGCAGAATTAAAAGATATTGCCATAAAAGATAACTCTTGTAGTGTTCAAAGAAACGTTCCGAAGAAAGAATTTGCAAGTTACTTGAAACGGAAAAAAGTTGAACAAGGTACTGTTGAACAAAGTGAAATCGTTGAAATGAATAGATACTTAAATCTTGGAAACGCTGGATTGGAAAAAGATCCACTTACTTGGTGGAAAAATCATTCTTCTCTACTCCCCAGGTTAGCACAGTTAGCAAAAAATATTTGAGCATTCCTAGTGTACCAAGTGTACCTACTGAAAGAGTATTTAGTTGTGGAGGTAATGTAGTAACAAACCACAGACACTCTCTTACACCTGAACATGCCGAGCAGTTAATATTTTTGTCCATGAACAAATCCATTGTTCCAGAAGCTCTTTAAGTATGTTAAGTTAAAATGCATTATTTAATCAACATTTGAGAATCTTCATAGGATGTAATTATTCTGTGGTGTTATAGCAAAGCTTGGTACGCCTATGTTACTTTTAACAACGATTCATGAAATTAACTTTCCACTCCAGTAAAGGATTTAAATTATCGTAATAGTTGGTTTTTTATATGCTTTAAGGGAATATTTGCCACCATTGTGATTTTTTCTTTTCCCGTAATTAAAACATATTTTCTAGCGTTTATAATTGTAAGAAAGTACATAATTATGAACTTTGTAATTGAAATTTTGCAAATATATATATAAATATAAATATATATATATTAAGCAATTACAACAGGGACGTACGCAGAAATTAATTTCGGGAGGGGTCTAAAGCGTTTCGGAGGGTCCAAATAAAATTTGAGGCTAGAATTTATAAAAAATTCTAAAATTGTCCCTAAAAGTAGATAACATTTACAAAAAGTCGGGATTTCGGAGGGGGGGTGGGGTACGGACCCCAGGACTCACCCACTGCGTACACCTCTGAATTACAAGATGATTGCTAACTAATTGTAAATTTAACTTATTACTTTTCAGCTCAGCAAAGGAAATTAAAACAACCAACCTTACAGAAATTGATTAAGTCTACCTTCCTCTATGACTTAAAGTAATTTGGAAAGCTTTGTGCACAAACACTCGTCTAATATTTAATTGAATTAATCAAGGATCACGTAATTAAAAAAAAAATAATATTAGACGAGTGTTTCTAAATGAGGCTTTGCGTTTTTTAAGCCATAGAGAAAGAATAACTTTTGAATTTCCGTCGTTGAGCTGAAAAGTAAAAAAATAAATTAGTAATTAATTAGCATATTTTTTTTTTAATTTTCAGTTACAAAATGCATAATATTACTACCTCCTTACTTGCAAATATAGACAGTAAAAATATATTTTAATTACGAAAAAAAAAAACCAAAATGGCATGGCGAAAAATCAAAATAAGAGAAAAATCTCCTTAACTTTCATTAATGAATAAAGTAGAGATAATATGGGAAAAGAACGCAGAGGTCCTGGATCGTCTCATCAGGACAACTATAACGAACTATTCAAAAGTTACATATAAAGCTGTACGGCCAGGACTCTGCCTTTCTACATCTTTACACCTACGCCTCTCGCGCGACAGTTTTATTTTTATTTTTAGGCTTAGTTGCCTAAAAATAAAACTAAATTCAAATTTAGTCATTCAAGTTTAAACTCAACCAGTCAAAATTCAATAAAGTTTTTTCATAACACCACAAAATTCTAGTAATTTGTAATGACAGTTTAATACTATGATGTTACAGCTGGTAGGCAGATATTATTGTGGTACCGTTTAGTATCTTACATAATTTGTTACAAAATAGTGTTTAATATTCTTTTATCTTAAGACATATAAATGTACAATTATTATGCTGCTGCCCGTGTTATCTAAAAATATGCATTATTGATGTTACATGAACTTTTTGGAAACTAGAATCAGTATTTCATATTTCAGGTTCAAATCACGCAAAGCTAAAATT
This sequence comes from Thermobia domestica, assembly GCF_964235325.1. Taxonomy (NCBI): domain Eukaryota; kingdom Metazoa; phylum Arthropoda; class Insecta; order Zygentoma; family Lepismatidae; genus Thermobia; species Thermobia domestica. The sequence goes on from NC_137462.1 coordinate 229,533,367, forward strand.
AATAATGCATCGCTTGTATTGTATTTAGTATACTGCATACTGTAAACAGCAAAAAATTTCTTAGAACAAGGGATTACTGTTTAATGCTTTTTGTAACTTCTATAATCATGATGCTACTGCTGTTTTTTTTAAATGAAAGCTTTATCAAGCATTATTTGCATAACTTGTCAAAATGTACAACGAGAGTAAATCGAATAGAGGTGCAAACTTTACATAATATCTTATAATTATTCACATGTACGCGCTACTCTTTTCTTGTCCTGCGACACTTATTTGAAAAACTAACTAAATAAAGGTGTCTATCAGTTAAATACTAAGCATTGGTACCTACGTATTGTGTGAAGCCGAGTGCCCTCTGCTTCGTCTGCATATCGAAATGCAGATGAGTGCACATGTCCTTATTAAAATGGTAATTTGTGAATAAATTAATTGCTTTTTAATTAGTCTTCATTTGCATATTATGTAACAATTATGATAATTATTGGGTAAACACAGAGCGCAATACGGTAGTATTAATATTCTTTCGATATATATATTATTCATGTATGTACATTTTTTTCATAGATTTATGAATATCATTAGGTATCCGCGTGCATCTCATTAACGGGAAGTAGGATGAAAATAACTACATTCATCATTGGATTTACATATTCTGCATATGAGAATATAAGAAGAAATCATATTATATTTAGTTACTTCGTATATAGAAGTCTTGAGTTTCCCGATGCACAGAGAGCTTGAACAGAGATTTTTTTCTTGGCGACAGCTTTCTGAGCAGAAAGTCTGTTGGAAACTGTTGGCTACTCTGAGGGAGAAGAAAAGCCTAGATGAACACGGAAGGACAGAAATAATGGTATAGAAAGTATACTGGAAGCTTCCTCTGTATAGAAACCCTAGATGGAAACATTGCTCAAGCGACGCCCTCCATGCTTTGTGTAAAAAGTCATAAAATTTTTTACGTCGCTATGATAGATTTTCAATTTCTATACGTGTGCTTTTCACACCTTTTAAAAGAATGTCTCACCTCTCGAGTTCTACGCGTCCTCCAAGCGATGACAGTTATCGTCAGCCGACCGGCCTATATCTACTTTTCCCGAGATGCACTGCGTGTTTCAAAATCTTATATTTTATTTTGATTATTTTCATGTGTAATTTATTAATACTACTGTATTACGCTCACAAGTTCTTGGAAAGTCCGCTAAAATTCATGATTTGATTTGTCATCGTGTTTCAGTACGTCCAAGACATTTAAACCTTGTGTGCATTTTCAAAATTTGGTAATATCAACTGATGTTTCCCTCTCTCTCTTTCTTGGCAAGATAGCAGCCAGATTTAGCAGACGTGTATAGGGAGACCATGGAAAAAAGATTCCCTACGCTGATAATATGTAATGTCATCTGAATATCTGAGTATATTTATGTTCTGTGTATATTATTATATCTTAATGTTTGTATAATCATGTGTTTCTATTCTGTATATAGTTATTGTGAACGAAAGAAGTATTGTTTACATAGTTCCTGTCATGGACAACTGTTTTGGACAGGAGCTTTTGAAACTTCCGCTTGGTGCAGTGGTGGCAGCACATGTCACGTATGGTTTGTTCTGTGCAGTGCAGTTCGGCGGTCCCAAGCGTTGTTGGCTGGATAGACCACCCACATTTTAGCCTCCGGCTATCAAAACTCCTTGTTACTGTTCTTGGAAGAGCGAGTCGCTCAATTTCCAGGAAACTGCGGAAGTTTGAAGGAATTTTGTGACATTGTGTTTTTCAGTTGCTGTTAAGTCCCAGAGCGGTGTAGCACGATCGGCTCCCTGGAACTCTGTTGAAAAAAGTACATGATATTACATGTACCGTGAATCGGGTGTGATAGTAATATTTACTAAGTGATTGTTTGTGCTCATAAGTTAATATGTGAGATATATTAAGAAGTGGAGAAAGAAAACTGTGCAACCATATTCTAATCTCAAACACTTCGTTATTTTGGCATTTTATTGTTTTTTTCGTTTCGTACACCCGAACTTTGGCTATACTGGCCATGCATTTGCTCAACTCGGAAGTATAACCAGTTTAATTAACTTTCATATAGTGCTTTTGCACTGCAGTCAAATCTCGACGTGAAATGATATAATAGATTTCAAACACGTCTCATCCGAGATCTATTGGCCTGTCCCAGTACAATGACCGGGCCCTCCTGAACTTTTACGAAGGAGACTACCAAACTTCGTGATTAGTTTGTGCTGACTAACTTCTGTCAGATTTGACTAGATTTGACGTCTTTAGATTAGTTAAGTCACCAACGTCCAGGAACTGTGTGATTTTCATTACCATGTTAACATGAGCTATTAGTAGCATCCTGCAAGTGTTATCGTCATATACATTTTCAACGTCCCTTCAAGTGTGCAGAGACTCTCAAAGAAGTGGACTTTATTTCGTCGAATCAACAAAAATTGAACTATGCAACAAGATTCTAAATTGATTTAAATTTGTTGTTTTTTTTTTATTTTATTTATGTTCTCTACTCCTCACCTCTATATAGAGACAGTTAGAGACAAACTCTTAAAATGAGGAGAATTATTTTGTTTTCTTAATTGTTTACAATTTAGGAGGTCAGTGAGATCTCCAGTGTGTATCATTGAATCTATATAAAATTTACCAAGATCGTGTGTTTATTACCAAGTGTAATATGAAATATTCAATATCAGTGTGTTAATGGTGCACCAGTGAAAATAATTCTCATCATACATATCAGTAAGAAAGTGTTTGTTATCAAATGCAATCAGTGTGTGTGTGTTTCCGTATCTAACCTGCCAGTCAAGCTGGAAAATAAATCTATATCAACTACCAGTAGCGAGAGGGTTTCTGTTTTCCTGTGTGGTGAGTACCCTATTGCTAATTCTGATGTTTTCTTTCAGGATGGAGAGCTAAGGAAACATTAACTCCTTTCAACTCCAGTATTTCTGACCACCTTCCTGAATGGGGCCCAGGAAGGCTCCGCCCCAGAGAACCAAAATACCCAGCTATGAGTGTAAAGGGTAAACAAATAGGCTGCTATCTGTTCATTTAATTTTGTTTTTTTCTTTTATTAACCTTATTTAAATTGCCATACCCTTTATAAGTAGCTGCTGAGACCATAGCTTGGTAACAAAATCTTTGAGATATTTTGAAATTAAAACCCTGAGATGTTATTTTGTTTTATCTATTTTCTCATGCTCACGAAGGTATTAAGTGTGGTAGTGGCGGCTCCAGCAGGAGGTCACATTTGACACTCCAAGTAGGGATTTGCGTAATTAAGAGCATTGAGTAGTCATTTTCATTAATATTTAAATTCATTTGACAATTCCCTCGTCACTCCACCACCTTTCTGCATAAGGCACTCCGCAAAAGAAGTGGCTTCAGCGTATTGGGGCTGTTAAGTATTGCTCCTAGCCACTTCTCAAAAGAAGTGGCGCTGCCGCCGCATAAAGGAGCAATAATTTGGTCAGAATACTTTTGGCTGTAACTTTTGGGTTTATTTGTTTATATCCCCACAGAAATTTTCCAAGAACTTCAGTACTGGTTTGAAATGTCATTTTGAATGTTTGTTTTGTTTATGTTTTTGATTTGTGAGAATTCTGAAATTATTTATGTGTTTAGAGAATTCAGGCATTAGAAGTTTAGGGGGGAAGTAATATTGTTATTTTGTGCGTTTTGTCCATGGTTATTACGAGAGCACAGGCTCGTAAAAACGTCACAATGGATAGTTTGTAAATCAAGATTTTGCGCAGAGAGCGGACGAGCTCTCAGATGATGATGTAATGAATACAGATGGTGTGGAAACGGTTCCACAGGCCACCAGTAGGGAACCGGAAGTGCCTCGCCGGGAAGAGATTCAAGTAGAACCGACTGTCGTACCGAGTAGTGCGAATGCGAATAGCCCTGAATTAAATAGCCTTAGTAGTACTAATTTAGCTGCTATTGTAGGTGAAATCTTACAGAAATTAGATGACAGTACTAAGCGTCTAGAAAACAAGCTAGAGAGGAAAATAGAAGAAAGCTCTAAAAATTTGGAAAAAAGTTGCGGGAAGTTAGAAAGGAGTTTAGAACAGGTCCGCAATGAGACGAGACAAAACAGCGTGAGACTAGAGCAGGGACTAGAACATGGCCTGGAGCAGGTACGAAAAGAATCTCGAAAAATTCAGCAGTCTCGAACAGGCCATTGAGACGAGTAATGCCCGACCCGCACTCCAGTTGGAAAACGTAAATTCTAGGCTAGAACACAGCGAGCGCCAGTTAACTGAGCTTACCACCGTAGAGTTAAAGGGGGAGACAGGAGGCGCGAGGGAAGAATTGAATTCCCGTGTTGCTGAAACAGCCAGCAAGCTAGACGAGGTGCAGGAGAGCGCAAGCAGTGTTGCCAGGCAACTGGACGAAAACTACACTGAGTTGTCTGAGGGTCTACAGCGCGTCACGTCTCGTGTCGAACAGACCACACTCAATTTAAATAATCAGGTCAGGAGAGTGGAGGTCAACTAGCCAGGCTTAGGGGGGAGATCGAGCAAGACTCAGCTCGAGGAGATACGTTCAGAGTGCAACGGGAGTATTAGACAAATACATGACACCCTCCAGGATGTATGCGACAAACTGGAGAAAAAGATGGAGGAGTGAAAAAATTTTGTACAAAAAGAGACAAATGAGGTGATTGAGGGACGTCTTGCCAACATCCCTGTCCCTTCCACGCAAGCGAGGTCTCCATCGAGGAACGACTTCTCTAGGCGCGACTTGCCCGGTTCTCAACCCGAGAACCTGGAAACAGCCCGCGAGACTGACCCTATTCCCTCGACGTCTCGTTCATGTTCTCATGAGACGAGACAGAATTTGGCAACTACGCTTGGCCTTATTCACCGAGATGTTACCCTACCGAATTACTTTGGAACTGAATGTGAGACTGAGACCTACAACTTTTTGCAGGACCTAGATCGCTATTTCGAAGTCACAGGTGTACCACCGGAAATGAGTTTAAGCTTTGTATCCAGGGCGTTGAGAAACACTTCGTACCAGTGGTATCAAGTAAACCGGGGCAAAATTCTGTCGTACGAGTATTTTATCACTATTTAGAAATTGCTATTTAAGCGAAGAACGTTTAGCTAACTTACGGGTTAACATTTTGACATCGCATTATGACAGTCGGGTGCACAAGTCACCAGCAGAGTACCTGTTGGACTTGAGCCGAGAATGTCAGATTGTACACTTAAAGGTGCTTCCGAGGCATTTCCCGAATTGGTTGTTTCGGGCCATTGTCTCGTCTCGCCCGAAAACAAAAGCTGAGCTGTTGAATCTGGTTTAAGAACTACAGACATCGATGACAAAGCGAGAGCAGTTCTTTCAACAGAACCCCAGGGAGTTAACATGCTTGAACTGAGCATAGGAAATGAAGAGCAAAACTCTCCTGGCCACAGTGGTAAGTGGCCGTCTCGCCCGCAGGCTAAGCGAAATCGCGAGAACCAGCGCCCTTACCAGACGAAACAATAACAACAACCAGAGATCACCACCCCGTAACCAGGGCAACGGAAGTGGATCACTTGGTTGGTCACGTGGTGGCAACAACCAGACCCACCAGAACAGTCGTGGAGCCCGAGGTCGGAGGGGAAGCGCACGCAATCCCGTACCTCAGCGAAACTCCTTTAGAGGGGAGGAAGAGATTCAGTTGCTGGAACGGTATGATCGGGAGCGACCTCCACCCAGTCAAAACAACAATCGTGCAGACAGGAGCAATCACCCATCTCCCGCTGAGAGGGAATTAGGATGGTCTGCACATACTTGTAACGACGGTAGGCTGAACGCGGATATAACTGGTTCAACCGAGTTGACAAAATTAAATTCCAAGTATGTGCATAATACAGTAACCTGTGTAGAGAATGAACATAATGATGATGACCGCGAAACTGCAGTGAAAGAAATAAGTATTATAGAAGAAGAAGAAACAAATTGTGAACTTTGCATTAAAATCATGAGCACGAAACACTTTAATGAGGGCAATGTAGAGAATAAATTAGTGTTATTGAGTAGAAATGGAGAACCGATTGATTTAGACAGAGAGATATATGAAGAAGCAAATGGTATTTTCAAAAATCTTTTCGATACTAGTAGCGAACCATTACCTGGAAATACTGTTATTTCACTTCCTGAAATACAGGTAAATTGGTTTGGTCATGATGTAAATTGCCTCCTTGATACAGGAGCCACATGCAGCGCAATCTCGAAAGAATTTTGGGACACTGTCTCAAATAGTAACCCCCCACCAGCATTTTTGATTGCGAAGAACATAAGAGTCACGTCGGCATTTGGGAATAAAGGAGCGACGTTAGTGGGTCAGACTCTTCTTGTTATTGAGATACAAGGGAAAGAATTTCACACATTAGGAATAATTATCTCTGGTTTGAATAGGTCTTTAATTTTGGGTTCAAACTTCTTCACCGAATCACGTGCCGTGTTAAACTATGACACCGGCGCTCTACATCTCAAACATCCACATGATGTAGAAGCAGCATTTAGATCGGTAGATTGTGAGACCGAGGACCTAGTAGTTCGGTGTATTGAGTGGAATGGTGAGCTGCAAACCATTTTAAATAATGGATGAAGTTGATAATGTAAATTTTGATTTTTCCCCGTCAGATAGTAGACGAAGGGCCAAGATGGTAAATGCACCAGAAGAGTGTAAGACCTCGAGAGAGAAGACAACTCGTGCACCAAACTTGGATGATGGACGTTTCCCAAGTACCCAAGAATTGGCAAATTATGTTTTCCCACCAGAAGAGTGGTTGAAGGTAAAGACTCGCGCCTCCCATTCAGATATAGATGAAATTGTATCGAACTACTCAGATCTCTCGGTCATACAGAAAGAGAGTTTAAAAGCTGTGCTGGTTAAGCATCAAGCTTTGTTTGATGTCAAGCCTGGTTGCATAGCTAACTACGAGCATGAGATCGGAGTAACGGACGAAGGTCCAATAAAGACCAAGTTGCATCCATACCCTAAGCGATATCGCAATCAGGTATCTTTTGAAATTTCGAGATGGCTGGCATGGGGAATCATACGTAAGCAATCTACTGCGTACATTAATCCATTGGCTGTATCTGCGAAGAGCGATGGGCGTATACGCGTTTGTATAGATGGTCGAGCTTTAGCTAAAGTGTCTGGTGATTTATCCGACCGGCCCATGCCTCCCTTGTCTGTTCTCCAAGACATTTGCGACAAATCTTGGTTTAGCTGCGTAGATGCAACGGAAATGTTTTTACAAATAAAAGTGAAGGAGAGTGATCAGAAATATCTTGGGTTTTCACATGAAGGAATTTCCTACGTATTTCAAAAGTTACTATTTGCACCAAACAAAGTCTTGCCTCATGTGTTCGTGCACTTGACATGATTATTGGGACTGAAGCACGATAGTACTGCGGCCAATATGTAGATGACCTGATTTTGGCGGACAGAAGCTTCAGCGAACACCTGGAACACTTAGACAGTGTTGGGTTTACTCACTGCAGGTGGCCTAACCCTCAGGCTGAAGAAATGTAATTTCGCGAGAAAGAAATTGAACATGCTTGGTTTCGAGCTTCCTCAACACAGTATCGGCAAAGATCCGGAGAAAGTGAAGTCGGTGCTAGATTTCAGGACACCTAGGAATGTGAAAGAACTTAGATCATTTATAGGTTACTGTCAATATTACCGGTGTTTCAGCAGAAAGTACTCGGAAGTTCTATATCCGCTGTTCAGTCTGCTGAAGAAAAACGTGAGGTTCAAATGAGAACCAGAACATCAGGCAGCGATGGACAAGATCAAGATCTTCCAGGACGAAGTAGTGTTAAAGAGCGTCCTGCCTGATAAACAATTGATCTTGGAATGTGATGCGTGTGATTTCGCGTGCTCCTCTTTATTGTACCGGCGTGATGACAACGATGAAATTCGTGTTATTGGTTTCACATCACGTGTGTTCAATGCTGCGCAGAGAAACTACTCGGTCACAGAGGAGTTCGCTGGACTCATTGATGGGGTTGTTAAATTTAAGCAGTATCTTATTGGAACGAAGTTTAAAATTCGCAGCGACAACCTTGCTCTGAAATTTATTTTATATTGCAGGCTTACATATCAACGCATTAGCCAGTGGGCTATGCTGCTGTCGAATTTCAATTTCGAATTCGAGTTTGTCAAGTCCAATGAAAATTTGAGTGACTATCACCCAAGATACCCTCCTCACAAAGAAGAAGACCTTAGTGCTGCAAGGAAGCCTATCCTCCAGGAGTCACTGATGACCATTCTCACAGAGATCCCGTGTGAGTTGAGGAAGATGATTGCCATACTACCAGAGATGCAGTCCTTTGACCCCTTTTATGGGAAGGTCAAGGAGGAAGTTGAAGAGAATACAAACTCACCACGAGTGAACGGTGCTTGTCACCGGTTTGAAGTACTGAACGGACGTTTGTGCGAACGTGACCGGGAAGGAGTTCGAATCTGCATCCCAGAAGTGTTAGTAGCTCCCTTGCTCGATTATTACCATTCAGATCGGGGGCACATGTCGGCCAGTAAGCTACTCCCACTTCTGACAGAATTCTTTGTATGGCCAAAAATTAGAGCAAGCGTGAGAAAATACTGTGCTTCTTGCGAGTTATGCCAGAAGAGCACCCCGTCCCAATGTTATCGTCCGGGACCACTGAATCCCGTGATAGTGAAGAAGCCAAGTTACTTGGTGTGTGTCGATTGGCTTGGGCCAATTACAAAAGGAATTGGGGGAGTCCACTACATACTTGTGTTCTATGATGCATTCTCCAAGATAGTGGGGTTATATGCATGCAGGAAGGCGAACACTACCACAGCAGTACGAAAGCTCAAAGAATATTTGAAACTAAGTCCTAGTGTGGAACTCGTCTTAACAGACAGAGGGTCACCTTTCCAGTCTGGACGCTGGAAAAGAGAGTTAGCAGAACTTGGAATCAGGCACATCCCGTCCACGCCATATTATCCCCAGGGAGAAATGGCGGAAGTGCCTGTTAAGGCAACCGTACGGTTGCTACGTAAATTGTGCCATGATAACCAGAGAATGTGGCCGAAATATCTAGAGAAAATTGAGAAGTGTTTGAATTCGGCGAAACACCTGACCACTGGCGTGTCTGCGTATGAATGTCATTTTGGCCTATCTATGTCAAGAGACATAGCACGCATCTTTGAGATTCCTGAAGTGCAACAGCGCCATGACGTGCAGTATTATGTAGATATAGCAAGGAGAAATCATAAGAAAAATGCTGCTGCACGAAAACGAAACTTTGATAAGTCACACCGTACTGTAGTGTACAATGTGGATGGTCTTGTGCTATCTAGAGTATTTCCGAAATCGGATGCTCTAGCAGGTGTTTCAAAGAAACTTCTCCTCTTATTCTCAGGTCCATGGAAGATCGTTGCATCATCCGGCAAGAATATGTACACACTAGCTGACCCAGCAACGAATGAGGTCAAGATGACAAGAAATACTTTCCTGCTGAAAAAGTGTTTCCAGAGAGGAAACTACGGGTGGTATTGGTGCAGGAGAGACCGAAGTCGAAATCACACCAAATGCATCAAATACCTAACTGTGACGCACCATACATGTAAATAGCGCTTTAGTGTTATAGTGTTTTAGTGATTAGTGTAATTTTGTGTATTTTGTGTTATTGGAACATTGTATTTATGCGTAGTGTAAGTTAAGGCTAGGGAAGCCTGAATTCTCGAATATTTAGTTATTTTGATTATTGTTTTAGTAATTATGCTTTTTCTTTATTGTGTGTATTGTGTAATATACTTTTGATCATTTACAGTAATAAGAAATGTGCACCCTGTTGATCTACGTCCTGTATTAGTAAATACAGCACCTAGTATCAAAGGGGGGAAATATATTGTGTGAAGCCGAGTGCCCTCTGCTTCATCTGCATATCGAAATGCAGATAAGTGCACATTTCCTTATTAAAATGGTAATTTGTGAATAAATTAATTGCTTTTTAATTAGTCTTCATTTGCATATTATGTAACAATTATGATAATTATTGGGTAAACACAGAGCGCAATGCGGTAGTATTAATATTCTTTCGATATATATATTATTCATGTATGTACATTTTTTTCATAGGTTTATGAATATCATTAGGTATCCGCGTGCATCTCATTAACGGGAAATAGGATGAAAATAACTACATTCATCATTGGATTTACATATTCTGCATATGAGAATATAAGAAGAAATCATATTATATTTAGTTACTTCGTATATCGAAGTCTTGAGTTTCCCGATGCACAGAGAGCTTGAACAGAGATTGTTTTCTTGGCGACAGCTTTCTGAGCAGAAAGTCTATTGGAAACTGTTGGCTACTCTGAGGGAGAAGAAAAGCCTAGATGAACACGGAAGGACAGAAATAATGGTATAGGAACTATACTGGAAGCTTCCTCTGTATAGAATCCCTAGATGGAAACATTGCTCAAGCGACGCCCTCCATGCTTTGTGTAAAAAGTCATAAATTTTTTTACGTCGCTATGATAGATTTTCAATTTCTATACGTGTGCTTTTCACACCTTTTAAAAGAATGTCTCACCTCTCGAGTTCTACGCGTCCTCCAAGCGATGACAGTTATCGTCAGCCGAACGGCCTATATCTACTTTTCCCGAGATGCACTGCGTGTTTCAAAATCTTATATTTTATTTTGATTATTTTCATGTGTAATTTATTACTACTACTGTATTACGCTCACAAGTTCTTGGAAAGTCCACTAAAATTCATGATTTGATTTGTCATCGTGTTTCCCTACGTCCAAGACATTTAGATCTTGTGTGCATTTTCAAAATTTGCTAATATCAACATATGTTTTCCTCTCTCTCTTTCTTGGCAAGATGGCAGCCAGATTTAGCAGACGTGTATAGTGAGACCATGGAAAAGAGATACCCTACGCTGATAATATGTAATGTCATCTGAATATCTGAGTATATTTATGTTCTGTGTATATTATTATATCTTAATGTTTGTATAATCATGTGTTTCTATTCTGTATATAGTTATTGTGAACGAAAGAAGTATTGTTTACACAGTTCCTGTCATGGACAACTGTTTTGGACAGGAGCTTTTGAAACTGCCGCTTGGTGCAGTGGTGGCAGCACATGTCACGTATGGTTTGTTCTGTGCAGTGCAGTTCGGCGGTCCCAAGCGTTGTTGGCTGGATAGACCACCCACATTTTAGCCTCCGGCTATCAAAACTCCTTGTTACTGTTCTTGGAAGAGCGAGTCGCTCAATTTCCAGGAAACTGCGGAAGTTTGAAGGAATTTTGTGACATTGTGTTTTTCAGTTGCTGTTAAGTCCCAGAGCGGTGTAGCACGATCGGCTCCCTGGAACTCTGTTGATAAAGTACATGATATTACATGTACCGTGGATCGGGTGTGATAGTAATATTCACTAAGTAATTGTTTGTGCTCATAAGTTAATATGTGAGATATATTAAGAAGTGGAGAAAGAAAACTGTGCAACCATATTCTAATCTCAAACACTTCGTTATTTTGGCATTTTATTGTTTTTTTCGTTTCGTACACCCGAACTTTGGCTATACTGGCCATGCATTTGCTCAACTCGGAAGTATAACCAGTTTAATTAACTTTCATATAGTGCTTTTGCACTGCAGTCAAATCTCGACGTGAAATGATATAATAGATTTCAAACACGTCTCATCCGAGATCTATTGGCCTGTCCCAGTACAATGACCGGGCCCTCCTGAACTTTTACGAAGGAGACTACCAAACTTCGTGATTAGTTTGTGCTGACTAACTTCTGTGTCAGATTTGACTAGATTTGACGTCTTTCCATTAGTTAAGTCACCAACGTCCAGGAACTGTGTGATTTTCATTACCATGTTAACATTATGGGCTATTAGTAGCATCCTGCAAGTGTTATCGTCATATACATTTTCAACGTCCCTTCAAGTGTGCAGAGACTCTCAAAGAAGTGGACTTTATTTCGTCGAATCAACAAAAATGGAACTAAGCAACAAGATTCTAAATTGATTTAAATTTGTTGTTTTTTTTATTTTATTCATGTTCTCTACTCCTCACCTCTATATAGACAGCTAGATACAATAAACTCTTAAAATGAGGAGAATTATTCTGTTTGCTTAATTGTTTACAATTTAGGAGGTCAGTGAGATCTCCAGTGTGTATCATTGAATCTATATAAAATTTACCAAGATCGTGTGTTTATTACCAAGTGTAATATGAAATATTCAATATCAGTGTGTTAATGGTGCACCAGTGAAAATAATTCTCATCATACATATCAGTAAGAAAGTGTTTGTTATCAAATGCAATCAGTGTGTGTGTGTTTCCGTATCTAACCTGCCAGTCAAGCTGGAAAATAAATCTATATCAACTACCAGTAGCGAGAGGGTGTTTTCTTTCCTGTGTGGTGAGTACCCTATTGCTAATTCTGATGTTTTCTTTCAGGATGGAGAGTTAAGGAAACATTAACTCCTTTTAACTCCAGTATTTCTGATCACCTTCCTGTATGGGGCCCAGGAAGGTTTCGCCCCAGAGAACCAAAATACCCAGCTATGAGTGTAAAGGGTAAAGAAACAGGCTGCTACTTGTTCATTTAATTTTGTTTTTTTTTTCTTTTATTAACCTTACTTAAATTGCCATACCCTTTATAAGTAGCTGCTGAGACCATAGCTGTGGTAACAAAATCCCTGAGATATTTTGAAATTAAAACCCTGAGATGTTATTTTGTTTTATCTATTTTCTCATGCTCACGAAGGTATTAAGTGTGGTAGTGGCGGCTCCAGCAGGAGGTCACATTTGACACTCCAAGTAGGGATTTGCATAATTAAGAGCATTGAGTAGTCATTTTCATTAATATTTAAATTCATTTGACAATTCCCTCGTCACTCCACCACCTTTCACAAGGAAGCTGCCTTTCTGCATAAGGCACTCCACAGTATGAAGATTAGTTCTAACTACTAATCAAAATTTTATGCAAGGTGATAAATGAATCGTGTGAGAGAAAAACATTTAAAATTGGTTTGTCGAGAAATTGTATTAATCAGCAATATATTATCAATGTTGTGAAATTCTGATGTAAAAGCATGTTACTTTCTTTAAACAATTACATTGATACAAGCCAACAGAATATGTACATTTTCATACAAAGCTGCAATATGAAGGGTAGTTATGCATTCAGATGAAAGGGTCTGCACCAATGACTAACTAACAACAAGAAAGGTAAATGTTCAATTAGTATACCCGAAATTGTGAGTAGCGATGGTAAAAGTTAAAAATGAAAGAAATCATTTCGTAAATGTTAATATTCACATTAAAAGTATTAGTCTAATGTTCATATTTCGCTCTTACGAAATAATTAATTTGTATCAAAAACTATTTGTACTTCGCGTAAATTGATCTTTACAAAAATTGATGTCTTACTTTCCTTGAGTAGAAAAGTTGGCGAAAACTTTCTTTCTCCTGATTTCTCAAATAAATCAGATAAAAAAAATCAATGAGATAAAAGAAGTTTGTTAAGCTAAAAGTCCCTAAAGCCCATTTTATGCGATGCAATTTTCTATGCAATCTTGCATGCTAAGAGTCATGCGTTCAAATTATTTCGTATAATAATAATTAACATTCAACTTTCCATAGTAAATTGCACGTATTTCACCTTGTTCGGAGATAGAACATGTGCAATCTACCATGGAAAGTTGAATTCTAATTTTTATTACAGGAAATAATTTGAATGCGTGTCCCCTAATTTTGCATATATAATTGCCTTGTCTAATATAGTCTAAAGTCTACTTTCCCCTAATTTTTAAAAAAATCATCTGGGCATTTATATGAAAATTGACATTTAATACCTGCTCTTATAATATTTTATCCTCATCATTGTTCTTTAACAGTATTATTTTGTAGCACAGAAATTTTGCTTTTTCTTTCAATAGTAATTTAAATTTACATTTTTGTTGCATTATTTGATGACGTCTCAGGTAGCATCAGTTATACCATTTCAGGGTTTCAGTTGTCAAAATTTTCACAATTATGTATTACTCATGTGTACTCCTTGTACTTTAGATTAAAAGCTCATTAATATAATTCCAAATGATATGACTATAAATGTTTCGTGTGCTCTTGTATTCCTTGCTTAATAGTAAAACAAATAGTTTGGATTTAAAATGCCAAACATGTAAATTGTTTCCTTGTTGGTACTTCAAAATACAAAATGGTAATAATTGAAAAAAAAATGTAAAAGATAAAGATAAAATGCTGTACTTTATTCCAATAATTGTAAATAAGAGAATGCAGAACTGTTTAAGACATGTTGCTACCATATTCCATAGATACCAAAGTGAAAACGACAAAGTATTTGCGAGTAAATTTGTGGGATTAAAGCCTTGTAACAATATTTGAGAACCATTGCCTCAGGACTGTTTCGAACTTTTATACTCAAACTTCGAACTAATATTAATATTACGATTACAGAATCAACAGTGAGCTTCAAAATTTCAGTCTTGAAAACAGTCCCGAAATTCATACTTTTGAGCATTCCACAATTCCAAACTTTTGGAATGTTATGGAATTTGCGGAACATTCCGGAATTTCGAAACGTTTCGGAATTTCGGAAGATTCCAGAATTTCAAAACATTCCGGAATTTCTAAACGTTCCGGAATTTCGAAACATTCCGGAATTTCGAAACTTTCCGGAATTAGATGAATTCCGAATTCCGGAATACCAAATCGAATTCCGAACACCGCTAGCTTATACCACAGGACGTAAAATTTTAAGGAATTTTAGACAATTACAGAATTTCAGTTAGGTACGCACTGGTTCAGAGTTAGGACCTATACTGTTAGAGCCACTTCAGAGTTTGTACTGAAGACTCCGGGGGATTAACTCTGAGTGTTCTAACACGAACTTTCTAAACAGTTTATCTATCTTCGAAATAAAAGGATATTTAAAAGACTAATTGTATTTTGTTCTTTAAAATAAAAAAAAAGTCCCTGAATTCGGGAACAAAGAGTTTTAGATTACAATAACCCTAGACATTAGAAGGTGAATTATATATAAAGTCAACAGAATAATATTACAATAAGCATTATTCTAAATTGTAATATATATATATATATAGCTATCGAGTAAGTAATTTCTGAGAGGGGCGAATCGATAAGTAGGCCAGATAGCTTCAAAGAAAATAACACGCTGGAGGATTTCAAATAAGAAGAATTAATAATTAGAGATGATGATTACATAACTATAGAATAATTATTATATATAACCACTACGTTTTTTATACTACATAATTGGGGGCCCGTCAGGAATTTTTAAAGTCAAAATACCATATTCTTTTATGAAATTAAGATCAGGAATAAAAAAAGATGGCCGGATAGATAGATATAGGGGCGTTGAAGGAAGCTCTGGAGATACAAGAAGAAGCAGAAATTGAAGTAGATCAAATTCTACAGTTAATTAAGGGAATGGATCAGAATAACGTGGGAAATAATGATAGAGTAGAAACAAGTAGTCAAAACGGGAAAGCTCTATTAACATAAGCACTTGCAAGAAAATTGTTGACGATATAAAGATACAATTGCCACATTTTAACGGGCCAACGACAGACAACCCATTTTTATTTATAGAATCCTTACGAGATTACTCAAAGAGAAGAGACATTTGTTTAGAAGACATTTTAGATAAAATAGTTCCCAATCTACTAAACGAGGATAGTAAGCAATGGTTTAATTTTAAAGCCCTATTTTTGAATTTCTCCGAGTTCCAGAATAGTTTCCTTCAAGAATACTATACTTTTAATTATGAACTCGAAACAGACTCATAAAATGCGCATTTAGTGTAATTGCCTTCAGAGTCATGGTCAAATTTGTGCGAAACATAGCCATTCTATACAGTAGTCTCTGAACTCCACCGTCAGAAGAGCAAGTATATAGGATTATTAGCAAATCAAATCCTAAATTTAAAATTTATATGCACGAAAGAAAATTCAGCACGCTTAAAGAACTTGAAGCGTATGCTGTCAAGATCCAATCTAATTTAATAGAAGAAGTAAAATTGCGCAAACTTGCATAAAAACGGGATGGTAGAATAGGACTTGGTAACTGTTTCTAATAACGCACAGGATCTAACTACCTGAAATTAAAGCTGAGGCATAAATCCGGCATTATTTAGACGTAACTTGGGGGGGGGGGGAGGGGAGGGGGGAGATAGTGAGAAACCTGTAAAGAATGAAAAGTTACGTTGCCATTTCTGTGATGGTTTAGGGCATTTTAAGAAACAATGTTGGAAGTTCAAAAAATCATTTGACAAGGAAAGTACTTGGGCTCGAACGGATGAATACGCACAAAAAAAGGAGAGCATGTGTAATGTGAGCACCCCAGAAGCACACAGTGATGTCCGTTTTTCTGCAAGATGGTTCAAACGACCGTAAGAGCAGGGCAAAGTAGTGCAAATGCCATAACTACGGAGCGTTTTACTCCGAGCCATTTTTGCGGAAAAGGGTTTGGTGGATTGAAAAATCTGCACACACGTATCTCATTATTTTAGGGACATACATTTTCAACGAAAACAGTTGCGTCCCAGGATCCCCCAGATGATCCCAGACAGAGTCAACCAAAATTTTCAAATGATAAGGGGGTCAAGTACTATATAGTTGGAAAAGTATTGTGAAAAAAAAACAAAAAGGATCTAGCAAGTCCCAAGTCCGTACGCGCACCCTATGCAAAATGGTGGTCACAGACTCTTTCATGACAACTGTATTGACATTTTGGCTGCCTATCGTTTTGTACAGGGTAAGCATAGACTCGGGACTCGCTACAACTTTTTTTTTTTTTTTCCAATACTTTTTCAACGATATACTACTTGACCCACCTTACCATTTGAAAATTTTGTTTGGACCCTGTCTGGGACCCTGGGACACAACTTTTTCATTCAAAATGTATTTCCCTAAAAATGATGATACGTGCTTGCTGATTTTTCAATCCACCCAACCCTTTTCTGCAAAAAAATGTTTCGGAGTCCGAGTTTATAACGCCCCATATTTATGGCATGTGCACTACTTTGCTCTGCTCTTACGGACGTTTGCACCATCTTGCAGAAAAATGGATATCACTGTTTCTGGAATGCTCACATTACATGCGATCTTTTCTGAGCGTATTCATCCGTTCGAGCCCAAGTACTTTCCTTGTGAGTAGAAAAACTATGCTGCGATCATTAGAAGAGTAGTGAACAAGAAATGCTCTCTGTATGCATATGCTTTCCACTATTGTAAAGCAGTGAAATTTTCTTTGACAGCGGAGTGAGATCTGGTTCACTAGCTCAGAAACTGCTAAAGAATAGGTAGGAAAAGGAGCGAAATTTAATAAAATATGTTAGGAAATTCTGCTGGCAATGGGAAGTACTATTTCCAAACAAATAATTTTTCCTCGCTTTTCTTTAAAGAGGGTTTTCTCTTTTCCATTCTATATTTTGGATTCCTCTTCTTTATTGTGTTAAGAGCTTGTTTCTTGGAACATGCTGGAATTCATTTGAGTAAATTAGGATTGAAATATGATCAGAAAAAGCACCTCAGATGATTCAGAATTCCCAAGAAAGAAAACACAGAGGTCATCTAAGAGCGAAAGAAACCAGCTGTCTATAGGAAAACAAACAAGAAGGTGGAGATGATCTTCCGAGTTCTCAAGGGACACGTCTCCCACAAACCGGAAGGAAGGGACACAGAAAGAAGTTTCGGATGCGAGGAGCCTAAGAAGAGCGAAAAACAAGGCGGAAATCTTTTTTATGGTCAGCTGTAGGCGCTGGATCTAAAAAGTATGGGAAAAAGTACCCTTAATTAAGGATTTAAAAAAAACTATTTATTCTATGTGGACAGTGACAGCCCCTATTGTTTTGTTTTCGGACAAATTGCCGAACAATTTGAGTAGCAAGGTTGTGCATTTAAAAGGGATATAATGCACTTGTCCCTGGCCGAAGGTTCCACTAGAGTGTATAAAAGCATTACTGTAGAAATAAATTTCTATGGGAAGTGTGCGAAACAGAAATTCCTTATTCTTTCTCATTCATCAAAACCTATACTATGTGACACAGACTTCCTTTATAAGAAGAAAATGGTATTATCATGTGATTTATTCGGTTGGAAGATAGAAGACTGTCCCTTGCTTATGCTTTCCATCCTTACAGAGATGAAGGGTCGAAGATTTCAGAGAATCTGCTTTTTCGAGAAAATATAGGAGTTTTTATAGACCAAATGTTGAGAAATTTCCACACAGATTCGAGTGTGAAAGAGAGGTTAAAGAATATACTATATACACCTAAGGAAGCATTTTCAACTAAACCTGGTTTAACCCATTTACTAGAACATGAAATTAGCGTTGCAAACCCTCGTATATTCTATTGTCGGGTTAGACTTCTTTCAACTGAAAAGAGAAATATAATGTCGAAGCTTCTAGATGAAATGGAATCAGATAATTTGATAGAAAATGCCATTCAAAGTCTGTAGGTGCCCCCATTTTGCATAAAAACGTGCTAATTCATGTAAGCTGGTTTTAGACTCGTGCCAGGTGAATGCTATGACGATTAGCCTTTACCTAGTTTAACTGAGTCACTAGCGCACTTAGAAGGAAAGAATTAATTCTGTATTTTGGACGCGAAGTTCGTGTATGCCCAGATAAAAATTCACCCGGAAAGTCAAAAGTATACGGCCTTCAATACGCATAAAGGGATATACAAGTTCAAAACTGGCTGCAATGGGTTAAGAAGATATGCCTTTCTCGCTAGTAAAATTCATGCAGATGGTACTAGGAGAACTATAGCTTACTAAGGCAATCGCTTATTACGATAATTATCTATTAGGAAGGGAAACACATGAGAAATTACTTGAAATTCTTAATGACTTTCTAAGTAGAATGAAGTCCGCCGGACTTACTTTAAATCCATAGAAAGTTGATCTGCTTTTACAAGAAATGGAGTTTTCATGATTCCGAATACGACCTGGTGCAGTCACCTGCACGAGAGAAAAGATCCGTATGGGAAATCAATTCACTCGTCCGAAGAATGTTAGGAGACTTCAGGCTTTAATTGGCTATTTTAACTTCTTTTACTTTAGAATTAAAAACTTGTGTACGTAATGCACACACAATAATTGATAGATAAACGATGAGAATTTATTATAAAGAATCGAAAACAACAAAAGAGATGTATACTAAAGTTGATTATAATAGAATATAATGTTTAGTAGTGGTTTTGGTAAGATTACTTGAATTTACACGAACACATACACGCCGTTACACCGATTAGAAAAGCCGCACGCCACACACTAAATGTGACCTACATTTCAAACAAAAACTATAAGGGCAACAACCTGAAGCGGAAAGACACCTCTCGTGCAATCTATTGAGGCAAATGCCAACTAGTTGTTGTTTTTTTTTTTAAACCAAACATACCGCCTACCTTGAAATTCACTGAATTTCAACACACACAACAAAATTAGGTTGTCAAAACAAACAAAATTACGACTGATTGAAAGGAAGTGGGCACAATTTCACAATTGGTCTTTTCATGAGTCCTTGTGTTGTTTTCACTGTTGCCACACGTACAAGACTGTCACTACCTGGATGAATGTCTACCACTCTTGCCAGCCTCCAGTTTTGTAGTCCTTCAGAATTACCATATCACCAATCTTAATGTTCGTCTGAGTACACCACCACCTTGGCCGTTGTTGGAGTCGAGATAAATATTCACTGGACCACCTTCGCCAAAAATGCTGAACTAATTTTTGCACAAGTTGCCACTTAGCAAGTTGTGACAACTTCATGTTAGTTAAGTCAGGTTCAGAAAAGGCAACCAATGGCTCACCAATTAAGAAATGGCCAGGAGTCAATGCACACAGATCACTTGGATCACTTGATGCTGCTGTGAGAGGGCGGGAATTTAAACAGGCTTCAATCTGTGTTAAGACTGTGCAAAGTTCTTCAAAGTTGAGGATCACGTTACCCACAATACGACGTAAATGATGTTTCAGTGATCTGACCCCTGCTTCCCACAGACCTCCATGATGTGGCGCACTAGGGGGGTTGAAATGCCATGAGATGCCTTGCGAACTAAGAAAGTTAGAAACTTCATCTCGATGTTCACTACGATCCGCTATCTTTAACATGTTTTTGAGCTCTCGATTTGCACCTACGAATGTAGTGCCACAATCACTATATATATGTGTAGGTTTACCTCTTCTCCCTATAAAGCGCTTTAGAGCTGCTATGAAGGCACTTGTAGTTAAGTCACTTATTAGTTCTAAGTGTATCGCCTTCACGGAAAAGCACACAAATAATGCTATATATCCCTTGTACGTTTTCTTCATGTTTTTCAATGTTACTGGACCAGCAAAGTCCACTCCACATACCTGAAAGGGCCGACCTGGGTTAACACGTGGAGAGGGCAAATCGCCCATAAGCTGATTCTGCAGCTTGACGATGACAGGTGACGCACTGCTTGATTATATGTCGCACTAAATCTCTACCTCTAATAATCCAAAAACGCTGCTGTAGAACTGCCAGCAAAACTGAGGGCCAGCATGTAAATTATTGCGGTGTTCTTGTTCTACAATAAGTCTTGTAAGCACATGATTACGTGGAAACAAGACTGGATGCTTTGAGTTGAAATTTAAATTTGCGTGTTGCAACCTGCCACCCACTCTGAGAATATTGTGGTCATCGAGAAAAGGGTTGAGGCACACAAGACGACTTTTCGTAGGCAAAGTTTTCCTTCCTTCAAACACTTGATTTCTTGCTGAAATTCATCTTGTTGAGCAAGCCTTACCAAGTAATGAGTTGCTTGTTGCAGTTCAACTGTAGATAGCACTCCACTTAGTTTACTATGGCTTCCTGACTTGCAATTGAAAATAAACCTTTTGCACCAGGCTACAACTCTCTGAAGCCTTATGAATGATGAGAATTTAGCAATAAAACTAATGTCACTTGTAGTATGCAACACAACAACACTATTTTTCTGCTTACCCTTCACCGCTTCAATGTCACATTCCTGATTCTCGCTGGTTGGCAACACTGTGTTGTATAGCCAACTTGGTCCTGACCACCACAATGGATGCGTGACGAGGTCTGACGGGTTAATTCCTCTCGAAGCACAGTCAGCAGGATTTTCGCTTCCTAAAACGTGCCACTCAATATTTTCAGACTGCTGAATTTCTGCAATGCGATTACTCACAAATGTTTTCCATTTACTGGGTGGAGACGCAATCCATGCAAGCACAATAGTTGAATCTGAATATGCATGCATGCTGTCAAAGTTCATACGTAACGAATTCACTACCATGTTCATTAAGCGTGTTAGGAGAACAGCTCCACAGAGGTCCAGTCTGGGAAGAGTTAATTTTTTTAGAGGGGCCACTCTTGTTTTCGCACATACGAGTTTTACTGTAACACCTTGATCGGCACATAAGCAACGCAAATACACAACGGATGAGTAAGCAGCCTCAGATGAATCTGAAAATCCTATTAATTGCAGTTGCACAGCATTTCTTGGTACCATACACCTGTCTATCTTAATCCCTTGTAATATGGGAAACTCTTCACAATATTTTCTCCATGCACTTGATATTTCACTGGGCAAAACTTCGTCCCAATCAAGCTGCAATTTCCACAGTGTTTGTATTGACAACTTCCCTTTGATAGTTGTTGGGCTGAGCCATCCTAATGGATCATACAGTTTCGCAATTTCTGAAAGTAGTACTCTTTTCGTTAACACTGAGTAGTTTCGAGGAACCGTTACACAGAACGAGAACTGGTCAAGCGATGGACACCACTGAATTCCTAATGTCTTAATCACATCATTCTCACTGAAATGGAATGGCAAACTACTTTCACGAAGATGAGGTGGGATATGTTCTAGCACTTTTACATCGTTTGAAGTTCATTTTCGCAGCTCAAATCCACCCTTCGATAGAAGCTGTGTTAATTGAGTGTATAGTTCCAATGCTTCTTCGGTTGACCGTACACTTGTTACACAATCATCGACGAAAAAATCACTAAGCACAGTTTTTGCGGCAAGAGGAAATGCTTCCCCTTCGTCAGTAACCAACTGCTGTAAACACTTCACCGCAAGATACGGGGCACATGCTGTTCCGTAGGTCACGGTCACTAATCTGAAATCACGAATCGGTTCTTCGGAGCTTTCTCTCCACACAATTCGTTGATAGTCAGTATGCTCTGTACACACTCTTACCTGTCGATACATTTTAGCAACATCACCACATAAAGCTACGGGATGCAATCTAAAACGAAGTACAATAGAAATCAGATCATCCTGTAATTTAGGTCCTATCATTAAGTTTTGATTTAATGAAAGACCGTTTGAAGTTTT
This sequence comes from Thermobia domestica, assembly GCF_964235325.1. Classification (NCBI taxonomy): domain Eukaryota; kingdom Metazoa; phylum Arthropoda; class Insecta; order Zygentoma; family Lepismatidae; genus Thermobia; species Thermobia domestica. The sequence goes on from NC_137462.1 coordinate 229,555,763, forward strand.
AGCACTCCCGTCAAACACGACACGTAAACTAGTTGTTGTACTGTCTTTCATTACAAAATGATGCGGAAGGTAGTTGGGGTCACATTGAGAATTGTGTGCTGTATCAGATGGCACTAATTCCATATGTCCGAGAGACCAATATTCATTCATGAAATCACAATATTGTTTTTGTAGATCTGGTGACCGTGTTAACTTTCTTTCAATGCTGATTAGCCTTTTGATTGCAGTTTCTCTGGAAGCACCTAGGTTAGGTTCGTTGTTACGAAACGGCAACTGGACGATGTATCTTCCATCACTGTCACGCTTGTGAGTTGCTGCAAAATGATTTTCACACGCATTTTCTTCGGGGGACAAATGTTTTGCTGACGGCAACTCTTCAATTTCCCAAAAGTTTCTCAAAACTGAATCTAATGTGCACAACACAAAGTGGGATGACACAGTTGATGGGCTAGGATTAGTTTTGATGGGGCCTGTTAGTACCCATCCAAGCACAGTTTCTATTGCTACTGGTGTGTCTCTGGAACCAACACGCCTACCACTACTTAACAGATGACCGTACACGTCAGCTCCAAGAAGTAATTCAATTTTTCCCGGGATATGAAACATAGGGTCGGCTAGTTCCAGTCCCTTTATGTGTGACCACTGATCTATGTTTGTTACGACACTTTTCGGAATGTTAGACGTAACTACAGGCACGACGATGGCATTAGTCGCTAACTGAACATTCTTGTTGAACCTCCCTTGTAACTGAATATTTACCATAGCTTGTGACTTTCCTACGCTACTTGACGTGATTCCTGTGATGGTAATATTTATCTTCTGTTCTCGAAGGCCAAGTTTTTGAACACAGTTTTCTGTAATCATCGAAGTCTGGCTTCCATTGTCAATCAAGCAACGGACAGGTTGGTAATTGTTATATTGATCACTCACATACACCACTGCTGTTGAAAGTGACACTTCAGACCCAGTTCCATTCGCCGACAAAAGAGAGGTAATGGGCTGGCTACCGTTTTGATTTGAATCGCCGACTTGCTTAGGTTCTTGAATGAAGTGCAAGAGGGTATGATGCCTTTTCTTGCATTTATGACAGCTTGTTGACTTGCATTGACTTATAACACAACCATACTTTAAACAGTTAAAACACAAGGAATTTTGTTTCACAAAATCATGTCTGTCATTCACACACATGTCGATAAACTTCTTACATTGATGCAGGAGATGTTGCTGATTGCATTTTACGCAATTTTGTGTACTTGCATGGTACGACTGCGTGACTTTATGTTTTGGGAGTCCACTGGTCTTATGAAAAACACCTGGGGGCTTGTTCTTGATGGTGAAAGGGTTTTTTTGGGATGTTGATGCACTTTGATCTGTATCTGCACTCGCTGCTGCAGCTAGCGCTTTGGCTCGCTGATTTAGGAAATCAGTTAATAATTGAAATGATGGTAATTCACCACTGGTAGGCGTACTTGTTAACGACAGTTCCCATTGACGCCTTGAGTCGGAGTCAAGTTTCTCACATGTCACATGCACAAGAATTACGTCCCAGTGTTCAACAGGCACATTTAGTGCCTTTAGCACACGCACAGATTCCGTTGTTATGTCCAAAAGTTTTCTTAATGAAGATGCACACACTTCACTCCCTTTCGGTATACCGAAAAGTCTATTTCTCACTATTTGATTCGCTATTTCTCTCTTGTCTTCATATCGGTTTTTTAACAGAGTACACGCCACTTCGTAATATTGACCGGTTACAGGAATCGACTGAATAAGGCTTGCTGCTTCACCCCGCACAGAAGCCCTTAAATACTGTAGCTTCTGAGCACCTGTCAATGTTTGGTTATTATGTACTGATGCACTAAGTAAGTCCCAGAATGACATCCATTCATGAGTCTCACCACAGAAGTAAGGAAGTTCTAACTTCGGGAGTTTTACATCAGATTTAGCATCACTAGAGTTTGTACCATTGCTTGCTTCTTTTAAGTTCAATAACTTGCTCAACATTGATTCTAATTTATCCTGTATTTCACTAATTTCTTTGTCAAACGCTTCATAGTTCGATTCATCACACACAGTTTCCAATTCATTCACCAGTTCACTACATTTTGTGTCCTGTTCTTTGCATTTTTCAATGTAAAATGTCACGTTGAAGTCTTGGTTATGAATTTGAGTCGCTACTTTCCCCTGAAGTCGGGTGACTTCTCTTTTTACAACTGCCTTTTTTCTACGAAATTGCTCCATTGTGAACACACGAAAAGACAACGGACACGACACGATAAGAAATACTACTTACACTAAATACGAACGGAACACGGGAAGAGAAAAGTTCGATTCACACCACTAGGGATCCGGAGGACCTTGGACTGTTTTCATTGCTAGTTCTTTATCCGGTCCGGCGTGGACCAAAAAATGTACGTAATGCACACACAATAATTGATAGATAAACGATGAGAATTTATTATAAAGAATCAAAAACAACAAAAGAGGTGTATACTAAAGTTGATTATAATAGAATATAATGTTTACTAGTGGTTTTGGTAAGATTACTTGAATTTACACGAACACATACACGCCGTTACACCGATTAGAAAAGCCGCGCGCCACACACTAAATGTGACCTACATTTCAAACATAAACTATAAGGGCAACAACCTAAAGCGGAAAGACATCTCCCGTGCCATCTATTGAGGCAAATGACAACTAGTTGAATTGACAGTTTTTTTTTTTTTTAAACCAAAAACATGGCCGAAATTATTTCTCCGAAAAAAAAAAAAAAAAAAAAAAAAAAAAAAAAAACATTGTTCTTAAATGGGAGAGAATACACGATCAAGCTTTGGGCAGATTGAAGAAAGCATTATCTGAAGACCCCGAAATTTTGCTATCAAAGCTAAACGAACCATTCTTTATATACATAGATGGTTCCCGAATAGCGAGTGGCTAGGGGTCTAGGCGATTAAATAGAGCTCAAGTAAAGTATTGTTCTGCATACCTGGAATTACTTTCTATTGTAACTTCTCTTGAGAGATTTGAAGTTCATTTAGTACATGCTCCTTTAGTGCATGTCCATAGAGGCAACAGAGCTGCTATAAGTTTATTAAAGGCTACTAATATCCCTGCAATAGTCTGTCGTTGGGCCATACGGATCATGAGATTTAATGTAGTTTTACATTCCAGATCAGGAAAGATCGAGCATGTAGATTTATTATCCTGGATGAAAATGATCACCCAAATTGAAAGGAATTTATTGGCTCAAACGTCGAACAGAACTTGCCTTTGGGAGGAGAGGAGTCAGGTTATTTAAAGATACAATTAGAAGATAGTGCACTTGTTGATTTTAAAGAAGTTCAAATATATAATGTTTTTTTAAAGATATCATTGATTGTAAATTTGTTAAAATAGAAAAGCGGAAAAATGAAACTTGAAAAGATGAAGAAAAATATAGAGAAATTTACAATGACGCAAGTGTCTGATAAATATAAGAGGAAGTTTTTTTTTTTTTTTTTTTTTTTTTTGAATTACCGAAAAGAAGAAAATTCAAAAGGAATTTTGATCCAGGTGACAGATTTTGAAAAAAAAAAATAGAATAGGACAAAGATTTTTTTTGAGTAAATTAATTCGCTTCAAAAGATACGAATTACAAAAGTTAACTCGTTCAATGAGAAATAAACTACCTAGATACTGTCACGTATTTTTCTGACGAAGGGATTCTTACGCGGCGTGTTAAGGTCATGAACGACCTTAAGCATGTAATATGGATTCCCAAAATATTGTTTGCTTCAGCTTGCTATACAGGTCACACGATTAAAGAATCTGGACGTACTTCTGTGAATAAAACTTTTAGAAAAATAAGAAACACATATTCTTGGGATAATATGAAAGGCGATATACTGGGTTTCTGTAAAAGCTGTGGAACCTGTACTGTATTTAAGGAAAATGTCAACATGAAATTTGGAGAATTGCAAAGCTCGTTAGTTACTAAGCCCAACCAAATAATTTTTGTGGACGATTTTGGGATTCTTCTAGCTTCAAAGGAAGGAGGATACAGATACTGTTTTGTATTAGTAGACGCTTTATCCAGATTTATTAAACTCTGCCCTATAACAAGACTGACACCAAAGAATATGGTAAACTGCATTGTTAATTTCTTTTTGGAATACGGAACCTATGAACGTATTTGTTCTGATAATCCTAGTGTGTTTTCATGCAAGTTATGGAGAGAAGTGAGGAGGATTCTAGGAACTAAATATAGCTATGTCAGTGTCTACAGAGCTAGGGATAATAAGTCTGATAGAATTATCAAGGAGGTAAAAGTGGACGAAAAGTATTTATAATAAATACCATGAGTATAGGAGTAGGGATATAAACACATTGAATATGCAATCAAATCAAGAGTATGCTCCTCTATGGGGTATAGCCCTTTCCATCTTCATTTTGGTCGTGAACTATCCCATTCAATTTTGAGGTCTCCTGGATAATGACGAAGGCTAACACCCAACAAACTATTCCTAATAAGTGGAAGAGTTGAAAGAAAGTGTGACTGCTGCGTTAGAGAGAGCTAACCAAGTTCAGGAAAAAAAGGCACAAGGCCTACAAGAAAGTGTATGAAGAAGAAGAAACAACCCATTTAAAATTCGGAATAAGGTCTGGTTTTGGGTAATCTGCTTGTCCGATTGATTGATTGATTGAAATAGTTTGGGTGGGCGCGTCGACAATGGGGTCTTTTGCACCCTTCTTTGACAGCAACAAAATAAAAGTATCCAAGAAGAAAAATATAGTAGCGCAGACATAATAAAATAAAAGAGGTATCTGGAGCATGCTAAAGTGTCAAGGCATTGATGAAGTAAAATGTCACAGCATTTAGAAAATGTGCAAACTCAATACACAAATACCAGGATTGGCTAGTACACAAAGACAGGTTAATTTTCTCTGCCGGGGCAGCTCGGCAATAGGTGAACACACGTAGCGCAGCCCATAATTAGTACGGAATATAACAGTGCATTAATAGAATAAAAGCAAGGAAATGCTATGACAAGCATAAAATCATCATGAAAGCTAAGAAAAATTAGATAAGATCATAAATAAATTTATTAAAAGTAACGTGAGAAATGCACTCACAGAGCATTCAGAACATGCAGATTCTGCAAATAAGTGAACACTTTCTGGATCATGGATTCATCGTTTCCAAGCAAGATTGCCAGATCGGCTGGTAATCCAAGGCGAGCTCGCTCAGGAGCAAGAAGAACATTCCACGAGAAGGCGGCGGATGGTCAGGGATGCACCACAATTCGAACAGAAGGCGGGTTCTGCCGACGTAATAGCTATCCATGGGTCAGATGACTATGCTCAATACGTAGGCGTGCCAATCTTCGTTCTTCCAGTCTTGAGGGACGAGAACTCGTGGGCCAAACACCAAGTCGCGGCTTCACAGCGTATAATTTATTCTGAAGGTGCTCATCCCAGAGTGTCTGCCAGTGGTGAAGAAGACGATCGATCATAGGACGAATATCAGAGCTGGGGAGCGGTGCCGGATAGGCAGGTCCTGTAAGGGCAGCTTCTCTGGCAACACGGTCAGCATGCTCATTACCTGCAATACCAGCATGGCCAGGCACCCAACAAAATTGAACGTCACAACCTGCAAGACGTAAGGAATGGCAGGAGAGGAGAATTTGCTGAACGATAGGGTGCGCAGTTGACACGTCGGTAAGACTACATAAAGCGCTGCTGGAGTCAGAGCAGACAAGTACCTGTCGAAGATGGCGGCGACGAATATAATGCAGGGTCTCCAGGATAGCAACCAATTCAGCAGTGAAGACAGTGGAAGTAGGATGTAGCTTCAAGCCAGCGCCATGGTCATCCGTGACGAAGGCACAACCAACCAAATCGTCATGCTTCGAACCATCTGTGTAGAAGATAGCGTAGGTACCGTACGCCTCCAGAAAGGAGAAGAATTCCTGACAAAATTGTTGATTGCTGGTAAGAAACTTCTTAAATTGCAGTAAATGAAAACTGACAACTGGTGGAAGAACAGTCCACGGAGGAAGAGGAAGGAAGCCCAATGGACAGATAGCAGGGACTTGAGGTCCTAATGAAGCCACAAGGTCGGGAGCACGAATGCCAAAAGGCCGAGCAGCAGTGGGTTGTGCTTGATATCTGGCGTAGCGAGCACCAGCCTCAAGTGCAAAGGCCGAAGGATGGGCAGGTAAGGCTTGAATATGAATGTAATATCGCAGAAGTAGGCAGTCTCGACGATGGGAAAGAAATGGCTCATGAGCCTCAACATAGAGACTAGGAATAGGGCTGGTTCGAAAATCTCCAAGTGCCAAACGAAGGCCAAGATGATGAACTGCAACCAGATGACGTAGGATGGAAGGTCGAACAGAACCATAGGCAACACAGCCATAATCCAATTGTGAGCGGATAAGGCTACGGTATAAACACAGCATCACCACACGGTCAGCACCCCACGAAAGATAAGACACCATACGTAGTAAGTTCATGGAGCGAAGACAGCGATACTTCAGTTCTCGAACATGAGCAGCCCATGTAAGTCTGCGGTCAAACTCCAAGCTCAGAAAACGAACATGATGGACATAAGACAATCGAGAACAGCCAAGGAACCGCTCAGGATCGTAAGCACAGTGACGTAGGCGACAAAAATGTACACAGTGTGTTTTGGTGAGAGAAAAGCAGAAACCAGTAGTGGAAGACCAGCGGTGAAGACGGTTAAGCATTAACTGCAACTGGCGAGTAACAGTAACAGTAACTGAGGTCACGTGAGAGACAGTAGATAGTAAAGCCGTCCACATAAAGCAACCCATTAACTGTAGGGGAGATTGCGACATCACACTGTTCACAACTACAGCAAATAATGTGACACTTAACACTCTGCCCTGGGAAACACCACTTTCCTGTGGAAATGAAGCAAAGAGAATAGCTCCCAGCTTGACTCTAAAAGTACGTTGTGCAAGAAAGTTCTGGATGAAGAGAGCCAAGTGGCCACGTAAGCCCCAGAGATGTAGTTGCCGTAAAATGCCAGAACGCCAAACAGTGTCGTAGGCCTTTTCAAGATCGAAGAAGATGGCCAAAAGATGTTCTTGATGACGAAAGGCATCCTGAATAGCACTTTTGAGATGCGCCAGATGATCAGTAGTAGAGCGGAAGCGCCGAAAGCCGCACTGAAGATTAGTAATGAGGCCATGGTGTTCAAGAAACCAGACTAATCGGGCGTTGATCATCTTCTCCAACAGTTTACACAGACAGCTTGTCAAGGCGATTGGGCGGTAGCTTTTACTAGATGTAGCAGGTTTGGCAGGCTTCAATATAGGAAGAATAAAGGCTTCACGCCAGGCAGCAGGAAGGAGTCTTCAAGCCAGATACGGTTGTACAGTTCAAGTAGATGTTGTTTGCCATCATCAGGGAGATGCCGGATTTGAACCCCGAACAAACTCCGTTTTAACCTAAGTGCGTGTTTGTACGCCGAGCGAAATTCAACAATAATAGCTAGAAAAAGACCAACATCTACTCACCTCCCCAAAAAGACAGGAACGCGTCTAATGAGAACGATAATACAAGAAACAGCAACCCTGATTGGACGCACATGAACGGTGCTACTCATTCATGGAACGGCTGCAATTGGAACAAACTAAAATCCAAATTGAAGAAGCAGAAACAATTTACAGTGGAGATAGTAATTACGGTAGGCTATTCATCCCTCCGTTCCTTTCTCCAATGACCTGAGTACGGTCTTCGTAATATAGAGGTTGTTTAGCATACGTTTGATTGATTTCGTTCCTTCCCCCTCCCGGGCAGAATGGACTCACCCGACCTGGCTCGTGGCGTCCTGCAGTGTTGTGCAGTGGCTTCCTGAGAATGGAGTTGCTTTTCCGCGCGGACGACAATAACGCACAAAACAGGGCCATTGTTGTGAGTGTTGCGTTAAATTTGTTCCCAAGTGTGTGGGTTTCCGCTCTGTGACCAAAATGCCGTCCAAACTAATCCTGTTTTGGGATGGCTATGTTGTGGCTCTTTATGAAGCCAACTTTAGTGTTTCTGTCATTAGAAAACAGTGCAAGAAGAATGGTTGTAACATCAGTTTAGGTGGAATATAAAATGTTATTAAAAAGTAAAAGGGCAACGAAGCTCCACTATTTGGATCACCAATGAAGTTGCCTAGGAAGAGGGAATGCACCAAGGCCACCATGAAGAGGAAACTTCGCATAATGGTAATGAAAGAAAATCCGCCAACACAAAGGTGTATGGCTACCATTATGAAATTTTTTAAGGAAACATGCAATGTTTTGTACATAAAACTGCCTGTAAAAGCCTGACAGATTTTGACAGGCATTATACAGGCGCCTGTTTCAGCGAAAACACACGTAAAGAAAATATTACAGGCACATTGTCTTCAGGTGATATGCTTGTAGAAAAACTACTAAACTTCTGTTGAAAATTTTGCACCGAAACACGCGTTCTACAGAGCCTGTACATTAAAATGAGAACATGTGATGTACACGTAGTCACTCACATGCAAATAAATGGAGGGAATATATGCATGTGAAGTACCTTGAATGGATTGTTGATAACATTCGAAATACAGTAAGAATGAAAAGTACAAGGAAGGTGCTTGTTTATCAACGTGTAATAAACATGTATGACATTCGCATTATATGTAAATACCATGTATTAACGTATAGCATGGAAAACGCATGATGTAGAATATGTTATTTTACATTTATCATTTTCGTGTACATGCGAAGTGTGTAACTCCCGTACGTGCAGTGTATAGGTAATGTACAGGTTAACGGGAACATGCAATTATCATGATTGCCAATAAATGGATTACACAGATAAGTGTGGTGAACAAAGTCGATTGGAGCTAAACATTCACGTTATAGGCATAGGAGACAAGTCTCTAATTCGACATTCGCTATGCAAGGTCCTGACACATGTATAATACATGGGATTAAAATTGAATTCAATGCCTGTATTATCTCCGTGTACATGCGAAGTGTGAACCCACCTATATGCAATATACAGGCAATGTGCAGGTAAACGAAAAATGCAATGATCATGATTACCAATAAATGAGTTAAACAGGTGCATGCAGTGAACAATGTTGATTGGAGTGAATCATTAATGTTACAGGTGTACAGTGGTGCCCACCCCCCTCAATTCTCTATCCGTAAGTGTTTTTCCATGAGAAAAAAAAATCTTTTCGATTAATTTTTACACACCCTCAAACATATTTATATAGAGTTTTAACCCCCCCAAATATTTCAATGACGCAGTTTGCGTCATAGCCCCCCCTTGTGGGCACCCCTGCAGGTGTAGGAAAGTTTCCATTTTGTCATGCACATATGCAAGATCCTGACAGATGTATAGTACTCAATGCGATGTACTTTACATGTATATTCCGCTAACACATCCACTAATTCGCTAACAACTGTATTTCACAAGTATTTAACATGGCAATTACATTTTTATCAAATGAAAAGCAGCTGTCGTCAGATCCTCATGACGGGACGTATATGTCAACTACATGGAATATGCCGGTCACGTACATGTCTTTCCACTCTCTACATGTTGTTTACACGCATTTTTTACGTTGCAAGCTTACAAACCTATCAACATGAAAACTACCTGTTTCCGTGAAATTAACACGCAATGATCATGAAAACAATCGATACCTGTCCCATGCGTTTAAAAGTGTTCCATTTTCAGGCGCATATAGAGGCGCCTGTAAAAATATGCCTGTTTATGCATGTTTCGGCTACTGTTACCGAGGTAAACTGGAGATTCGTAGGGTGGCGAAGAACCGCAAAATAAATTCCCAGTATTTTCAGGAGCAGATCATGCGGCCGATCTACGAGCATGAGATTCCAACAATGTACGGAAATGACAACAATCTGGTGCGCATTCACATGGACAAGGCCACATCACATACCTCACGATTGTCCCTCGCATTCTACAGGGAGATGGAGGAGGCAAGTGGTATACAGGTGATACCTTTCAATGAGGTACCTGTTAAATCTCCAGATGCAAGTCCTATGGACTATTGTGGATTTGGATTCGTAAAGTGGGCTTTGGGAAAACGGCGTGTGACAACTGTGGAAGGACTTTGGAAAGCTGTGCAAAGGGAATGAGACAAGATTCCCCTCCCAGTTCTTCAGAGAAGCCTATTACAGTGGAAAATGAAACGAAATCTTTTAGTTTTACGTCCCATGGTTATGCCGGTTAGGCTAAAGGAGACGGTGATTATGAGAAATGAATGAAATGGTGGAATGAAGAAAGTGGGAGGAAACGGGAGAACCCCGAGAAAACTCACGCACACGGTGTTTGTCCACCACAAATTTCACTTGGCGGGAGCAGGGTTTGAGCCCGGGACCCCATGCACCAGAGGTGAACGCTCTACCACTGAGCCACCGTCCCCCCCCCCTTATTTCAGTGGAAATTACGCTGTCGGGCAATTGTTAGGAACCAAGGGAAACACATAGAGCACTTACAGACCTGGCGCCATGGATTCTTCTAAATTTTTAGGTAAGTCGAAATTGGCCAAATGTAGACTGAACAAACTCTGTAGTCACATGGTTTTAAGATACTGGAATTAGTTCCTCAACTTTGAGTAGAAAAAGCCACATATTGACAATAGCGTGGTTTAACAATAGAGCTTAGTTTTATCTCCTAGGCTATGTAAATTTATGCAACATGGTGAAAAAGGCAAAGCTGTATCTCCAGGGGACGGATAGACATTTCCAGTACATTAACTAACTTATTATGCCAGAGATAATCTCTTATTTACACTTGATATGTTAATACATTGTCATATATTTCAACAATATATCTACTTAAAAGGTTGAACATCCCACTAAATCAGACTGTACCACATGCCATTTCTAATCTACTATACTACTTTTTCACCAATGTACACTACTAATCAAATGCTATAGTTCTAATAGTTATTGGAATGAAAATATAAATTACCTAACTTCTGATTATACACAAAATCTTATTTTACAAATTTCAACCACCTTCTCTTGAGCAAAAATCAGATTTTAAATTTCTATAAATACTGGAACTCAGATCACAATGCTATTTTTCTCCAACTATGTTATATATTGAATCGATACACTTAATTGCAAATTTGTAACAAATGCTAATGGATAATACCTTTAGTAAAATGGATGTCAACAGGATGTAATCTTCCTTCTACACTCAAAATGACTGCTGTGTCTTTCTCAGGACCTCTCTCTTTATTCATATTGAAATAAGCTCTCAAAAACTCAGCATCCGCTGTTGCCGATGAAACTATCAGTTTCAGATGTTTTCTTTTCTGAAATTACACCATGTATTAATTCTTATGATTTTTTTTTCTGTATTAATATCAAACTGAATTGGTATCTTTATAGATATCATAAAAATGAAGTTAAACTTACTTCGTTGAAAAATTCCCTTAATAATATCCAAGATAAAATTCACGTTACAACCGAAAAAGAAAGAAAACTTTATTATTATTTGAGACTTATTAATATACACTCAAAATACAAAATTTCGCACATAAAAATAAATAAATAAAATAAAAAGGCAGGTTATGTGTGCAAGGAAATGTCAGAATGTTCTTACGATTACCTGACAGACATGTGATAGTAAGGTACAAATTTGCACAATGATTGTTTGGCATCTCACTAGAAATGAGCTAATTTGTATCTTTAAAAATCCTGTTGAATTAACCAGAAAATTAGGTTGTGGCAGCATGTTGAACAAAATCGAATAGTGAGCCAAGATCAGGTTCCTACATCTTCAGGGCAAATAGGCACAAACGATACATGGAAGTTGGTAGGTGAGAAATGTTCATCTTACGACATAGTGAAACGCTGGAAGAGAGAATTCGAATGTGATCGCACAAATCTACAGTATGACCCAAAACGTCATCTCTTAATAGCTATACTCAAAGGAGGTTGCAAAAGTTGACCTAATAGTGCCTGAAAATAGACGAATGAATATTTATTAATTCTTTAGTTAGTAACGTAGAGTATTCGTTCACCATATTACATTACATTCTGCGTATGAGTACCCATACGAAACAAACAGGCACCTGTACAGTTAATGTCAAACATGTGCCTGAAAATGGAACACGACTTTTCACCTGTACAGTGCCTGGACTTATCCAGTTAATGTGCCTGTATAGACGCAGAGAACATGCATTTACAGACGTCAAGCACATACAAGAAACCTGTACATGCAATGTACAGTATATGTTCAGAGAAAGAAACAGTTCATTTACAGGTAAGGAACATGCTGTTTTAAGGATCACAAACACAAATTCGTATACATGCACATGTCCAGAGAAAGAAACAGTACATGTACATTGCATGTATAATGCGAAATACATGTGCTTTTCAGTATGCAGCACTCATTTAGAACACCCATTTAGAGCACACATCACCCATTTAGAGCACCCAACACAATAAGTGTGAAGTGTTTGTACTCTGCCTGTACAGATACATGTACATTGCTTGTACAGGTACATGTACATTGCATCATTATTATTTCTTTTAATTTTTTACATGCACTGAAGAGGCAATGTGTATAATGCTTCTACAGGTCACTTGTGTATTGCATATTGATTAACTTTGTATATCCACTGAACAGGCAACGTGTACAGTACATGTACAGGATAGGTGTGCATTGCATGTTCATTTACTTCTATGATTTTATGATTTATCATTTTATTTTATATGCCGTTAGAATTAAATAAAGAAAATTACGTAATTCCGTTCACATTTTTGCTGACATCTTGTGAGGATATTTTCAATCATTAAACCTGTGTATGTATTGTGGCTGTACTTCACAGTTAGCAACGCCAGTTTAAAGGCAAATATTACCAACATGAAAGACACAAGCTACTATAAAGATCTATGTTTCCTTTACACGAACATGCTCTGTATATCAGTGGCGTAGCCAGAAACTCATCGAAGCCATTAACATTACTAGACTATTTAGCTGAGGGGGACATGGTCCTTACTTCTGAGAATTGAAAGAATTTTTCAGTGATCATATAGGATTGTAATGGTATTCTAAGGGACAACATTGCCCTTTCTAGTTACGCCTATGACTTAAACACATACACATATCTCAATATACAAAAGACAAAGTTCAGAGTGACTGACTAACTGATTGATTAACGCATGGGTCAAACCACTTAAGCTAGAAACTTGAAATTTGGACAGTACATAATATATGTGATGTAGGGTACCAGTAAGGAAGGATTTTTGGAAATTCAACGGGGAAGAGGCAGAATGGGATGGAAAGAATTTTTAAAAGATGGCATTATCTCCGAATCCCTTACGGTTAAAGACTTGAAATTTGGTATTTGGATTTCTCATCTGAAATAATTTGACACATGTTTTAGCATTTTTAAAAAATATTTTAGTAAAAAGGGGAAGAAAAGAGGTGGGGGGGAAAGGTGTAGGCATTGCAATTATTGTAATAAGACGTCGATATTTCGGAATATCTGAAGGTTAGAAACATGAAAATTGGTATTTGAACCTCTTATTTAAAATAGACCTGTATTTCTGTTTTATATCTATATGTAACCTAAAAGGAAAGAAAAGGGCGGGAAGAAAAATGTGTGGAGGAATACAATTATTAAAATAAGATGTTTATACCTTGGGATCTGGGAACAGACTCATGAAACTTGGTATTTCAACTTAAATTCGGTATGGTTGCAGGTTTATGAGGTGCGAGGCCGTAGGCCGAGCTACAAGCAAAAGCGATGGGTTTTCCCCCTGTTACTTGAACTGAAATTCGGTATAGCTCGGAATTCTGGAAGGTAAGAGAAATGACACTTGGTATTTCAACTGAAATTCGATATATTTACAGGTTTATGAGGTGCGAGGCCGTAGGCCGAGCAATTACGGGCGTCTGGGGGAAGTGGCGTAGCTAGGGAGGATCCAGGGATCTGAACACCCTGAAATTTTTAAAAGTTGTTAAAATAAAGCCTAAAATCGCGTTTTCAGTCAAAATTTTTCCGGGAGAAGGCTCCCGGCTCTCCTCGAAATGAAATCCTGTCTACGCCATTGTCTATATGAGAAGCCTCCAGCTAGCCGAAGGCTAGTAAAATTAAAAGTTACGAAATTTGTCATTTCATCAGGCCAAATGATAGGGCCGAATGAAATAATTTTTGGTATACAGTTAGGCCCAATCTGGGTTATACATTGGATTTATAATATTCATTTTGATTATAATGCGTACCCTAAGGGGGAGCAGTGTTTTTTTTTTTTTTTTCTAACAAAGGATTAGTATCTTACGAGCTATTCAATTTATTAAGCTGAAATTGGGTATATTAGCTCGTAATTAAAAATAAACAGATATGTCCTCTAGTGTTTTCGAAAATTCACTCTTTTCGGAAGGTGAGGGGGTATTATCTATGTTCTATATGGGGAATTGATAATGCGTTATATGTAAAATAACCCAAAGGGGTCAATATTTGTGTTGAATCTATAGTTTTCAGGGTCGCTGAGATGAACAATGACAATTACGAAGTCGTTCAATCCAAGTTTAGTCCCCATAGATATTAAGGGAGGGGTAATAAAATATTCAAATTGAGCAAGATATGTATCGAATACATAGTTGTGTAACGTGATTGTGTACAGTTTATCAAACACATACTGTACAATCCATGTTTTGAACACATGTGCAGTGCCTGTTCATTTCTTACATGTTAAAATTAAAAACAGCCTCTGCAAAGGGCGTGTTTTTGGGGTCTGGAAACCGTTTGTACAATACGTACTCAACTATTTTTTGTCAGATGTTAAACATGTAGATGTACATCGCATGTATCCTCGTCGCCAGAAGTAACTTTACATCGCAGTGACGGGTATGTGACCGCGCAGTACTCCAAGGAAGGGATGGTTGTATAAGAATTTTTTATTAATTTTGAAGAGTTTTTATTTTGACTAGGGAATTAACATAGGTATAGGGAGTAAAGACACAGATTTGAAGCATCAGTGCACGAAAATATTCGTATTCTCAAGTTTTCCTATTTATTGTTTTATATGTTAAGTTCAACACTACAATATGTATCACTGATATCGCAGATCGTATTATTTTGTAAAATCGTGTCTGTAATCTATTGTCAAAACATTCATCTCCAGACATGATGTAGAGAGAAGAGAAAAAGATAAGACATCTGTAATATATGTATATGTGACGCACTAAGTAATTGTAGAAATTAGTTAAAGGACACGTAAGAGAGCGAAAAGGAGGTCTAGAAGTCTGAACATTTTATTAGAAACGTCCTAGATAGGTGAAAATATTGTTAAAAATTGCAAAAGGTATCATTTAACTTATCTTTCTTTTCTTATATCCTAGTATACTTTTTCTTTCACATCCAAACATCTCTATTCAGAATTACGAGATAAAGGTGAAGAGAGACACATTTCCATCTCAAGAATTGTATCAGAAAAAAATCTTTCGACTTAGACTAGATTCGAACTTGCAACCCTTGAATCCATGAGTCTGCGCTCTACCGATTGAGCTAACAATTGCTGTTGCAAAAGCATGATTTCTACAACTACCGATTGCTGAATGGTGTGTATTAACGAAATTGGCCGAGATAATTGCTTCATATAGCTATTGCAATAATAATAATAATAATAATAATAATAATAATAATAATAATAATAATAATAATAATAATAATAATAAAGAAGAAGAAGAAGAACAGAATTTAAAAAGTCGCATTGTTAAAAGTTTGGTGTGCTAAGTTAGTCCTAATATGAGATTTTATTTATTATATATAATAAATGTAAGCGTGGTTTATTCGTGCGTGCTACTCAAACTGCGCAACTCACTACCGTAGTCTCATAAGGGTTGTACGCGTATGGTACAGTAGCCTTGCGTCCTCCAACCGTGAAGAAAGATTCGGTTTGAACCTATGCGTGTCCTAAGAGGAAGGAGGAGATTCAAAGAAAGAAAAGTGGTTTAGAAATTATGCAAAAGTAGAATATCTCACGAGGTGAGGTGATATAGATTTCAGTGTGTCTTTCAGCTGTGACTCTATACAAGGTGTGCATCTAGGACTTAACGTGGAACCCGAACCACACGACTCCTGCCGAGAATCGAAACCCGTATCACCCCTAGCTCTATCATGGGAGACACAGGGACATGTAAAAATAATCGAAAATGAACGATATTAATGTTAAATCCATAGCTTTTGAGGTCCTAAAAATTCCTAATTGAAATATAAGTGTTTATTCAATAGTTTTCGGGGTCGCTTAAGTGAATAATGACACTCCCGATACCATAAAAGCCCAAGGTTTTATTCTTCGTTAGCGGCAAGTTGATTCTTTTGCTCCTGCTGAAAATGGATTCGTACTATTTCATTCCGATTCAAATATGTATTCTATTGGGAAAACTAATCTCAATATATCTTTGAAATATAAACCTATTCTTCCCGTGCAACGCCGGGTATTTCAATTAGTAAATAAATAATTTAATAAACAATGAGTATATTTAATGGAAACAGACATATGTATTTTTGAAAGTTGTATATGAATTGCTAATTCATACTTTATCTAGTAGAAAATGGTGCATCCATTATATATTCTGAAGCAATAGGGAGAACTACTGAAGGTATATATTAATATATCTACTGTCGAATTTAGTGTGGAATAATTTCACACAATTTATTTCGAAACTATCGAGACGAGACTGAGACCGCTATTTGTCGTTGAAAGGAGACTAATACTGTAAATAGTTTCGTATTGTCTCGTTTTGATACCAGTCCTACTTCGAGGTTTGTTCGCTAGTAACTGGTTGCGTAGTGCACCTACAGTATATAAGACGTCGTATATTTAAATGTTTGAGAACTTACCCCACCTCCACTTGACGGATCGTTCTAACTAAAACTACCAGACCGTTTATGTAATTTTGCGTTTAAGTACAGGTCCGATCCTTAAGTCAATTATTTTCTTGCAACGTAGAATGTAAAATATAACAGTTATAATGTTGATCGCGCATAATCCTGTATAGATAAAAGGCACTTTATAGAATGTCGGACTCCGTGGCGTAAATACAGTAGTTACTGGCTTGGTAAGTTCATCACTGAACGCGTTTCCGTCATACTCGTGCAATGACGTCACCTTTGACACATGCTCGGGACAGGACCACAGGAGGAGTAACGCTGTTGTTTGCTTACTCGCTTGCTGCTTGTAATATGTCATTAATAGTCAAGGTTTTGAATTTTCTAAAATAATAATTGTAAATTGTAAGTATCCTCGATTTTTCTGTTATTAAAACGAAGTTAGCAAGTTTTCAACCGATTTGTAATAATAATAGTATCCTAACTGAGATTTACATCATTTCAAGAAGGGTTATGGTTTTCAATGACCTCTGGTGGTACTTTTTGGAATGATAATTTTGTACATGTGCAGCGCTACCTGGGATCGTCAGATCACAGGCTGCTATCAAATAGGAAGGAAAACGATTATCTTTGATGTCAAAATTCAATATGTTTCAACCTAATCGGCTTCTAAATTAAATTCAGTGTTGATAGTGTATTTGATAAATTGTGAATATGTGAGTTTATTGCTGTAAAAGCTTTGGTTTATAACTGGAATACCTACTGTAAGTAATTTTTTTTTCTAGAATTTATCTTGGCAAGTTAGTACGCCATTTAACATTGTGGATGTTTCGATGCTGTTATCGCTGGTCGATATTTGAATGAGAACGGGTTTTATATTTGAGTTCTAACTGCAATTTTGTGATCTAAATTAAATACATTTTGTGTTATTTTTTTATTTTTTTTTTTATTCTCAAATTTGGCACTTAATTATATTGTTCGAGTTTACAGACATAAAGTTGATAATATCCGATTTAAATCTATTATTTGCCTAATGTAGAGCGTAGATTACCTGGCGTGCTATGAGACATTTTTCTTTATTACTGGATATAATAAGTTCCCACTTTTGTTCAGTTACTTGAACTATACCAACATAACCGTAATTTACTTATTAGTGGGGGAATTTAATTCTCCTTCCTTCCAGCGTGCACGTTTAAGTTGTCTTTGCGGAGGCAGGTGGGGGTGTAACGTGTTAATATCCTTCCAAAATAATTGTAATACTAATATATAAATATATATTTAGAAACAGGATATACGTTACATGCTGTGTATTCTCTTTGGAACCTGATGTGAAATTACTGCTTTCTCCTTACTTTCAGCTGTCTTTGCTATTTCTAATTTAGTTATATTAGTGGAATTTTATTCCATCATGGAAATGTATTTTATTTCATTTTAAATGTAAATAAAAAGAAAAGTCTGTTTGGACAAGTTTCTCCACAAGTCTAGAGGTTTTGGGTGATATCAATAAAAAGAAGTAACTACTCCTGAGAAGTCCTGCTCGAGAATCGGAGTAACTACACCTGGAGTAATCTCCTCCCTCAATTTCGTATCAATAAAACAACTCACTACTCAGATCTAGTCTGCTCCAGAATGATGAACGTTTACTCGCGCTTCCTCTGCACGTAGCACTGAGTCGTATCAATAAAAGAAGTAGTTACTCATTTCTCCCATCTGTTGGGCGGTCATTTCGTTGTGGGTAACTTATGGCGCAGTATCCTAAACGCCATGGAAGGGACAAGTAGCAACGACAGTTTTAATTAAAGTGCATTTGTGGATATTATAAAAGTTCCAGTGGTACTTTCAAAGTCACAGTTACCAGAAAGTAAACGAAGGAAAGCCGAAGGTTTGAAGGCAATTACAGTGAAATGCAACTAAATATCAAATACATCTACAAATGAGACACAAATCCAAAAGAGAATCTTTAATATCCGAGCGAGCATTAAAAAAAATGAAAAAGAAAACGGGAAACAAGAAAGTAATACTGAAACCACGGGAACGAACTTCTTGGAACTAATGGATGTTGATTGGAATCCAGCAATATGAAGATTAGCACGACAAGTGCATATCACGTGTTGTCCAAGGTCTTGTCCAAGATTGTTTCGCTTTAAGAACGAAATAAGACACTTGGTCCCTTTGTTTCCTTTTTTAAATAGTCCAGCCAGTCACGTCGTAAGCACGTCCATCTGATTACGTTTTCCACACCATACGTGTCCTCTTTCACCTTGGCATAAAAAATATACATTCTCATGTATACACCCTTCCTATCAGCGCTGAGTTGATTTTGAGTTTAATGTCCTTTTCAGTAGCGAGGCTATATGAGACGGGACCCACTGATTAGCTTGGAATCCGAACCATATGAGCTCCTGCCGGGAATCGAACGCGGGTCTCTCATTCCAAAGGCATGTACGCTATCCGCTTAGCCACGAAGGAGCTCTTCCTATTAACGTATTCGTCTCCAAAATACTAGGTTTCCTTATTGCCACGTGTTTATAGTCAAGTGCTCCGATAGCACCCGGAAATGTATATTGTTCTTGCCACTCTGCCTTTGCTGTTTGAATATTACACACACCTCCGAAAACAATCAATTTCCAGATTTCGCAATAATCGCATCCATTACACTTGTAGTAGTCATAGACACAGTGCTTTGAGCCACAACAGAATCCCCTGACATTCAGACCTGGAATCCCGGATCACTCACGTAAAGCAAGAAAACCCGCATCTTTTCATCATTACGTAGTGCATCACCCCAAATTTCCGTTGATTCTCCTAAAAAATGTTGTGCTAACTACTCTACATTTTCTTTCATGAACCTATGTTTTTTGTAATCTCCATTTGCAACATTTCTATGCAATTTATAAATTTTGCTACATACCAAAACAATCATATACTCTGCCATATTTCGCACGGAGTCACCTATTTAGCTTGCTCCACAAATTTGGAGAAGTTACTAGCATCACAGAAGAGTCTTTGATTTTTATTGATATCAAACGCGGAGTAGTTACTCGTCTCGAGAATAGAGGTGTGGTTACTTCAAAAGGGCGGGGCTTCTTCGAGGTCAGCCGAGACGACTAGTGCTCAGTTCTCTTTTTATTGATACCAATGCGAGTAACTACTTCAAAATTGGGCGTAATGAGTAACTTCTCCGTTTTATTGATATCACCCATTGTCTTGAGTGCGCTTTTCTTTTCTTTTCCTTTAGGGCCGCGGTGGCTTAGTGGCAGAGCTTTCATCTCTAGTGCTTGGGGCCTCGGGTTCGATCCCAGCCCCCGCCAATTGAACTTTGTGGCGCATGAACACTGTGTGGGTGGGTTTCCTTGGGGTTCTCCCATTTCCTCCCACTCTCTTCATTTCATTAATTACTCATCATCACCGTCTTCTTTAACCCAACAGGCATAACCGTGGGACGTAAAACTTAAAGATTTCATTTCATTTCTTTAACACAAATGCAATTAAAACCTGACTCTGAGAGCGCAACAATGTTATCTTCTTCGAAGGGTCAGTGATTTTGTGTCGAAGGTAATGTCAGGCGAAGAGACAGGCTGCGCGTGGGCTTACCTTGTCTTACGTTTGGCAACATTGCTCTTGGTCAAGTGGCCTATTGCTTATGCCTTTAGGTATTTGCCCTAAAGCTATACAGCAAGCTGTGTGCGTTCTGTTACTCCCTCCCTGTCCCTGGCTGTTTGCGAAAATATTATTTGCTTTTCATGCATTGGGATAAGGGGTAAGACACCTTGCATACCTTGGGACAATGGAAGGGAGTAACATATAAAATGATCGAAAACGACAACCGATGTTAATGTAGAGTTCATAGTTTTGAGGTCGCTGAGATGATTAGGCGTAAAGCTATCAGATATTTTCTGTTAATGGTTTCTTCATATACGTCTACCAAGTTAACGAACCTTGACTTATCTGCGTACAGTAGTTGGTGAGTGTGTCCTCGATGGCTATTTTTACTTTTTCCATGATCATCCCATACCATGCAGAATTTTTTTGTGTTTTGAAAAAGCTTGATTTTATCAATTCGTCAAACAACAATGTTTCTTTTTTTCTAACCATGTTTCTTAGTATTATCCTCTTCATTCTAACTAATTCAAATATTTTCAATAATTCAGAATTTTGACTGAAAAATGTTACAATGATCAAGATTTTATAAGAGGAGCCTTCATTTCTAATCATATTCATAACCGGAAGGGAAAACTTATAAAAAATTGAAATAACTTAGTAGATATAGAAAATCGATAGAAATAATGAACATCAACTATTAGTTAACTGTTAGAAGTATAGTAGATATAGTTCTCAACCCAAGTAGAAGATGCACTCTTTGCTTCATGAAAATAATAAACATTTCTGAAAAATAATTACAGAAAAGTAATTTGATGACATTTACTGAGCGAACGTAGGTTACTGGTTAGTGTTGACGCTTTGTAATTGAGAGTCTCCCGGTTCAAATTTCGATACGAGGCATCCTGACTAGTGATTTTGCAGTACCACTGGGCGAATATCGGGATACTTTTAATACATAAGCTCTGGCAAATTTTCTTGAAATCTTTGTTCTTATGTTGTTAATGTTTCAGTGTGAAATGGCATTTTGCTGCATGGAAAATACTTTTAGTAAACAAAACCTAGTAGATGAATGGTTAGTGTAAGGGACTCCTACTTATATTGCTTAGGTTCAAATCCCGACTGTTCTTATTGATTTTTTCTTTAACTACGCTCATATGTTGCACTCCAGAAGTTCAATTTTGAATTAAATGTAGTCGCAGCTAGTTTAAACTGAAATTATTTTCAAAACTATTTGCTATTATGTGTTTTTGTTTTACTTGCGATGTTTCAACTTTGATATTAGATCTTAGAACCCTAATGTAACTCATTTCCCTACGTCATATCATGATAAATGTTTTCACAACAACGATAGTCGGGCGGTAATACAGAATTCCATTGTTACTGCAGGGCCGGATCTTGAATCCTGCAAACTGCGCGTTCGCAGGAGGCGCCAGGTGAAAAGGAAGCCAAATTAGAAAAATGAATTTTGTTTTAAATGTAAATATTTATTTTAAAAAAATGTTATGATGAAACATTTTCCTCATATAGCTTCAAATAAATATTGTACAGACTGAGATACAAATAAAATACATCAAACAGGCAATAAAGTCGAATCTTTGCGTGGTTGGCTGTAAAACACCCTTTACAAATGAAATGGACTCGTACATCAATTGATGCCAATGCCACACTCACAAGTGATGCTAGTTTGAGGAAAATTTTCACGGCACAGGATAGACCTTTTTAAAGAGAGAAAAGGGATATTTTATGAATATGAGATAAAATGACGATAAATTTAGCTTTCCAATAGATGTTGTATTAAGCGCTATGACCGTAGAGCTAAAGACAGTGGTATTCTTTCCACGATCCCACCATATGCACAAAATACAAATATAACAGACTCTTCATTCCTCCCTCAACAATCCTTCGACACCTTGCTAGAGAATATCATTGCCAAATATGTCTTTAAAATCCGAATGGATCAACAAACGAAAGGAATTCAACTGCACGTATTGTTTATGGATTGGGTGGCATTATCACAGTAGGAAGAAATGTCTTCAAGGGTGCTCCTCCATCTTGCCTTAAACAGTGTCTTCGCATAGTACTTTGGTTCAATGACCACAGTTAAGGGTTGAGAACGAGCACCGTAAATGAAATTCACATTATCAAAGTTGAAGCAAGCATGGGCGCCCAAAAGGGGATGAGGGGGCCGGGCCCCACCTGGCTAACGACAAGTTTAATGCATATGTATAATATCTTAAGATTTTCTTAATACAAATAAAAATATCAAACGTAATATACCAACCAGGGAGATGACCCCCCTAAAAAATTCTTCGGGCCCCCATGCAAGCAAGTAGGCTTTTCTTGTCCATTCGCCCAGGGAGTGGAGCGAATACTAAGAAAAGACGGGCGGTACAAATGGATTTTTTAAAAATCATTTCTGAGGAAAATTTTAACTTAAGTTACTAATGGCTCAAATCGCTGTCCACTGCTTAATGCTCACTTTAATAATATCTATTAGTTCATTTGTGATTCGTCAAGATTTTCATTTCTATCCTAGGTCGTTTCGTTTTTGTTTTATTTTTGTTTTTTAATTTATAATGATGTGTGCTTTCACTTTTTAATAGTATTTGGTCTAGGAATTAATTCGTGCGAGTGGACAAGAGATGGCGCAACGAACGGAGCGTCCCACAGTTCCGTGTATCCACACATGTGTTGCAAACCCCTGTCATCGCGTATCGTTCGTAGTATAGGGCAGTGGATTAAAGCGTCAACAACACCAGTTTGTAGTTAAGTGAACATGGCGCAATTTGTGCCTGATAAAGTGTTTTTGCGGGGTGTCCTGCTGCATTACTTTAACATGCAGAAAAGTGCGACTGAAAGTCATGGTATTTTGGTGGAAGTGTATGGTGACCATGCTCTAGCTGAGCGAACGTGTCAGAAGTGGTTTGCACGGTTTAGAAGTGGTGATTTCGGCTTGGCAGACCAAGAGCGAGCTGGACAGCCAAAAAAATTTCAAGACGAAGAATTGACAGCATTGTTCGAGCAGGATTCGTGTCAAACGCAGGAACAACTTGCAGCAGCATTAGGCGTTTTTCAAACAACAGTCTCCAAACGCTTGAAAGCCATGGGAATGATTCAAAAGATGTCACATTGGGTTCCACATGAATTGAAAGACAGAGACGTTGAAAGACGAAAAACCATTTGCGAATTGCTGCTTCAACGACAGAGCAGAAAGGGGTTTCTGCATCGAATTATTACGGGTGATGAGAAGTGGATCCATTACGAGAACCCTAAACGAAAAAAGGCCTGGGTGAAACCAGGTGAACCAGGTCTATTACAACCAAAACGAGATATTCACTGTGCAAAGGTTATGCTGTGCATATGGTGGGATATGAAAGGTGTGGTGTACTATGAGCTGCTGCAACCGGGTGAAACTATGAATGGAGAACGTTATCGACGACAATTAATGCGTTTGAAGCAAGCTCTGGCCAGAACACGACCAGAATGGGAGAACAGACATGATAAACTTATTGTTCAACATGATAACGCTCACCCACATGTCGCAAAACCGGTCAAAACCTATTTAGAAAATGTCGGATGGGTAGTTTTACCCCACCCGCCGTATTCACCAGACGTTGCTCCTTTGGACTACTACTTGTTCGATTGCATGAACAACGATTTGATTGGACAGCGGTTTACTTCTTCAGAAGATATCGAAACATGGGTCTCTGACTGGATCGCTTCCAAGGATGAGGACTTCTTTCGCCACGGAATCCGTACATTGCCTGACAGATGGGCGAAAGTGGTGGCTAGCGATGGACAATATTTTTCTTAAGGTATTTATGTATTTTGTGTTTGTACTACAGCTTCAATGTGTGCGTACCAACCGCACGAATTAATTCCTAGACCAAATACTTTGTTTTTCGTGTAATAATAATGAGCAACGATTTAAACCAAGTGAGCATTTTACGGAAAAGAAAGCTACAAAACATGAAAGAAAATAAGAGGCAACCGAAGGCTCTAAAAAGTTTCTTTCGAGTTCTGGACAAAATCATACAAATGTTGAGGTGGGGAGTTGTCAATACCAGTCACTGTTAACGAAGCATTTGCAGGTCGACATTCTTTTGAAACTGTAAGGTTATTTTACCTGATTGCAGTAATATAATTGTTGAATTAAAATGGAACGATACGGTCATTTCGGTTACGGGTCTGAATTAAATTTCATGTATTTCAAAATATATTTGAATACAATAAGTTTTCACGCGCCATATAAGTATATAAATTGAAAGGATATAATTGAAAGCGATGAAAGGTCATTTGGATGACAAGTAGTTTTTTTTTCAGTAGTCTCACTTCCAATCACAGCAGCGTATACAATGCTTTTTTTTATTATAACAGTATAACAATAATTATTAATCCATTCTCTGGTATTAAATGTAGACGTAGCGATATTTTAAATTAGTAATAATTCTAATGCAAAGTAGAGTTTTGATTATTAGTTACTTGTGTTCAGGGATGCACCGACATAGGTGCTAGGGATGCGCACGAGACGAGTCAAGACAGGATTTTCCTGACAAAATTCGAGTCGAGACACGGTTCTTCCAATAGAGAAATATACATTTTCCGAGTCGAGACATCACTTTTATAGCACATTTTCGACACGAGACAGCTACACATCTTGTCTCGTGGGCATCCCTAATAGGTGCAGTGTTCCTTTCAGAAAAAATCTTCCTGGGGGGTACACTTAGTATTCAGAGGGCCACTGTTGCTACTCTTGTATTTATTATTATATTACAGACGTATTATTTTGATCTCCTCCCGGGGAAAAGTGGCCCCCTAAAAATATGTGTGGACGAAACACTACACAGGTAGTCTGAGAGTCTGGATCCCCCAATTAGCACAATATCAGGGGCAAATACACAAAATTATTTGCATTTGTAGGCTATTCCGAAAAATCTTCGGACCCCAAAGAAAAATCTTGGGTGCATCTTTGCTTGTGTTTACATTGTGTTACTGCCTGATTTCGTACGTCTATGTTGGAAAGAAACATGAAAGAATTGAATTCTTCTATAGGACTAAGGGGCCCTGAAAAGAATTTTTGCGAAGGAACCTGATTTTAAAGTTCTGCCACTGGATCGAGGAGAAATTAAATATCAATTAAGACACACACTTTTGTCATTTGTTGTGTATTGAACTAGTTTAACTAAAATTAATAAAGAATTATTTGAAATCAAGTATATCTCAAGAACGATTAAATGGACTAGCTTTGATGGCCATTGAAAATGACATTGTGAATGAAATTGATATTGATGCAATAATAAGAGATTTTGCATATTGAAAGCCAGAAAAGTGTCTTTATAACATGAACTTTTCAGTAACAAAGAAAACGAGAAATTAAGCTAATTACCATATTTGTATCACTAGAAAACACTATTTAAATATGCTTTTAATGAAGTGTAAGAGGATATCTCTTTGTCAAAATCAAACTTGTGATAATCTTAGACTTGAAGCTCATAAGCTTTATTCTATTTCGACTTTTATGTTTCAACTGTATTTGTCAATATACATCTTAGGTATACATTTTAGTTGTTTTCTGTGCTTATTTAATAAAAAAATATATAAATTATTAAAACTGGAACTTTTGTCATGATTCATCCACAGTTAATTAGGTTTAATTTCGCCATTTCCCTTTAATACTCACAGGAAGACTGAATTATTATATATTGAAGAAATTTGTAATTGTAACAATTATCTGAAGAATTTTCGTTCATTACAGCATTCTATTCTTTTATTATCATTTAGGCGGGGGCGACTAAATATTGTTTATTTACACTTACAAAATGTCTACAACCGATCCTGTTACTGTTATATATATATATATATATATATATATATATATATATATATATATATATATATATATAGAGAGAGAGAGAGAGAGAGAGAGAGAGGAGAGAGAGAAAGTTTTGACTCAGAAAAAAGTACAGTTGAACGTACGATGCAACATGGGCTCCTGGAGGGATTTCAAACAAATTTAGTATACGTATACATTACCATTTGAACAATTTAACCCTAAAAATGCTTTCGAGCACTGAAATAAATTCCTGGCTATGCTCCTGTAAAGCAGTAAGAATTTTAGGGACTGATCATGGGGTAATGCCTCTCTGGAGCAACGATTATTATTATTATTATTATTATTATTATTATTATTATTATTATTATTATTGCAATAGCTATATGAAGCAATTATCTCGGCCAATTTCGTTAATACACACCATTCAGCAATCGGTAGTTGTAGAAATCATGCTTTTGCAACAGCAATTGTTAGCTCAATCGGTAGAGCGCAGACTCATGGATTCAAGGGTTGCGAGTTCGAATCTAGTCTAAGTCGAAAGATTTTTTTCTGATACAATTCTTGAGATGGAAATGTTTCTCTCTTCACCTTTATCTCGTAATTCTGAATAGAGATGTTTGGATGTGAAAGAAAAAGTATACTAGGATATAAGAAAAGAAAGATAAGTTACATGATACCTTTTGCAATTTTTAACAATATTTTCGCCTATCTAGGACGTTTCTAATAAAATGTTCAGACTTCTAGACCTCCTTTTCGCTCTCTTATGTGTCCTTTAACTAATTTCTACAATTACTTAGTGCGTCACATATACATATATTACAGATGTCTTATCTTTTTCTCTTCTCTCTACATCATGTCTGGAGATGAATGTTTTGACAATAGATTACAGACACGATTTTACAAAATAATACGATCTACGATATCAGTGATACATATTGTAGTGTTGAACTTAACATATAAAACAATAAATAGGAAAACTGAGAATACGAATCTTTTCGTGCACTGATGCTTTAAACCTGTGTCTTTACTCCCTATACCTATGTTAATTCCCTAGTCAAAATAAAAACTCTTCAAAATTAATAAAAAATTCTTATACAACCATCCCTTCCTTGGAGTACTGCGCGGTCACATACTCGTCACTGCGATGTAAAGGGACTTCTGGCGACGAGGATACATTGCTGTTAACAATAGCAATGTACAGCCAATGTACGATCAATGCAGAACAGACGCCATTCAAGGTATATTTCATGGTCGATTTGCATGTATTCTTTTAAAAAAACATTCATTGTACATGCAACATGTAACATGTCTGTGTACAGGGTATCAAACACATAATATGCAATGCATGTTTTGAACGCATGTGGAGTGCCTGTTCATTTCAAAATGTTAACGTTAACAATAGTCTCTGTAAAGGGAATGTTTGTGGAGCCTGGAAGTTATTCCTACAACATTTGTTCAACTATTCCTTGACAGGTGTTAAACATGCAGCTGTTCATCGCCTGTACATTGCTGTTAGGAAGGGCTATGTACAGGCAGTGTATGGTCAATGCTCAACGGACGTCAATACAGGTGTACTTTTCTGTCGAATTGCATGTTTTCTTCACAGAATCATTCATTAATATCCAACATGTACCATGTCTGCGTACAGGCTATCAAACCTATACTGTACAACGCATGTTTTGAACCCATGTGCAGTGCCTGTTCATTCCTAACATGTTAATATTAAAAACAGCCTCTGTAAAGGGAATGTTTCTGGAGTCTAGAAGTAGTTTGTACAACACCTGTTAATTATTCCCTGTCAGGTATTAGACATGCAGCTGTACATTGCTGTTAGGAAGGGCTATGTACAGACAATGTATGGTCAGTGCAGAACAGACGTCAATACAGGTGTACTTTTCTGTCGAATTGCATGTATTTTGCACAGGAACATTCACTGTACATGCAACATGTAAAATGCTAGTATTTAAACTATTAAACATTCACTGTTCAACGCATTTTTGAGCGCTTGTACAGTGCTTGTTACTTTTTTAACATGTTGAAGGCAAAACCAGTGTCTGTACATGCACTGTACATTGATGTTATCGAGCTCACTGTACAGCCTATGTCCGTTTACCTCAAAATAGATCTCAATACATGCACTTACAGATCAAGAAACGCCTGTTTTCTTTCATGAAACTGGTACGTAACATGCAACATGCATAAAACAGGACCTGGAAAAATGTAACACATGCACTATACATGCGTTTCCAGTGCCTGTACAGTACCTGTACAGATTTTTCATTTTCGTATGGGTAGACTATAATAAAGTGAGTTTTCAATTGTTGACACATTTTTAGGAACAGTAACGTGTTCAATGTATACACAGAATTTTTGACCTTTGTCACTAGGATAAAGATGCTTTTGTAAACAGATTAGTGACTATAGATAAATAATGGGTGTATCTATTTGACCCTGACCCTGAAACCAAACAATGAATAAAATATGAAAATATACCTCGTTAAAAAAAAAAAAAAAAAAAAAAAAAAAAAACAGCAATTTTATGAATCGATCTGACTATAAGCCTTTGCCCCACCTACCACATTCACTTGATCTAGCTCCGTTCGATTACTTTATCTTCCCAAATATGAAGGAACACATGCGCGGTAGACGTTTTCTAGATAATAAGAAGGTCATTTATGCAACGGAAACCTAGTTTTTCTTAAACTCTATATGCGGATATTATTAACGGACTGATCCATAGATGAGAGGAATGCAAAGCAATATGAGATGAATATGTTGAGAAATATTCAAACAAGAAATTTTCATCAAATTGCCAAATGCAAATTGTTGTGGACCACAGTGCGATTCCCTCCTAGCTTACCTCTATAATGGTGAGTCTCTTCGTTAAAGTAAGTTATGCACACGATTATCAAAAACGATAGAATCGCATGAAGAAGATGCAACTTCCTTGATTAATACAAAGTGAGACCATCATAAGATTGCAGAACAGTTCTTGAGTCTTCGTGGAATGGCGGCAAGTATCATGGATGATTTTCAGAGAAATATAATACCATTCCTCATGCAGCGCAGAACTCAGTTCGATCAACGAGGATGGAGGAAGTCATTGGGTACATATAGCCCAAGTTTAATAATGTGGACGTCTGGGGATTGAGCGAGCAAGGGAAGGCAAGGTGGCTTAGTGGTAGAGCGCTTACTTCTAGTGTGTGAGGTCCCAAGTTCGATCCTCGGCCAAATAAGTGTGGTGGACAACATCGTGTCTGTGAGTTTTCACGGGGTACCTCCAGTTTCCTCCACTTTATCACTCCATCAATTCTTTCATCATTCACTTGCTTTAGTCACCGTCAGCATTAGCCTAAAGTGCATAATCGTGGGACGGTAAACTGAAATAATTCATTGTTTGGAGCGGGCCTGGGGAGGTGTTGTGGTAGATGAAACCACGCCTAAACAGGTATACTGTCATCTTAGAAAACTTTGTCACTGACTCACATCACAGATCTTGTCACCAGTTGAGCTCAATTAATAAACAAAACAGGAGAATAATTATTTTATTCAATATATTTCACGAACATTGAATTTCAGTAGACCGAATCCGCTCACTATTACGTCTCAAAATCTACTTTCACGTCTCTTCAACGCCAGTCTTTTGATAAGACTCTAAATTTACTTAGGTCAAACAATAGAGCATTGTGTTTTCCTGTGGGAAGGGGAGTCGTCCTCAAGTCTCACTACAAGTTGAGATGGCGTTCTCAGGGCCACGTGAATATCTCCCCCAATCACGAATGAGTATATCTCGCAACTCAAGATGGCGAAAGGTGCTGATCTTTAGTCTTTGGACTCCCATTCTACGTGCCTCATGTCGGAGCGTTCGCTCCATGAAAGTGCCTTTTTGCAAATACCGTGTGACTCTACTTGAAAGGAAGCCCTGAAAACAGAGCTCAGTGGTTAACGTAGCTGTAAAAGTTAAATCCGCATAGAATTACATAGAACAAAAGTCAGTTTGTAAAGTTGGCGAAAACCCAAGTGCAATTATATTTAAACTTGTTCACAACGAAGTTCGTATTACAGTGTCATCAATTTTGCTATTGTCTTTATGTCAGTGACAATGTTTTAAAGAGAAAGCCTGTATTTACGCAGTGAATACTACAGGCGCTAAGTGAACAACGAACCACAACGCATCAAGGGATACAAGCCATCCGTGAAACAAAGGGATTAGTAAGCAGTTGGGGTGAACAGCAGCGATGAATCTCCTTCCTTCATCGTTATGAGCAGTGCAAGTGTGGACAAAGTGATTGCAAAATATTACTATTTGTATATATATAGTAATAAAGTTGCGCCTTTCGGAACCAACTGTGAGTATTGACAATTTAGGTATAATATACATGGTAAATTTCTCTCTTTAATCACCAGCTACCTGAAGGGCCGTAAACAGAAAGTTGTTTTGTCACGGCGACTTCTAACCACCAACCTGTGATCTCGGGAGTGCATCAGGGAAGCGTACTAGGCCCCTCCTATTTATCCTCTATATGGACAACCTCTACTCTCACTTATCAGCTAATCCTACTGGCCTTTTACTTTTTGCTGACGACTGGAAATTATACAGATAAATATCATGTTTCCATGACAAGATTGCCCTACAGGAAGAATAAATTATTTTTTTAGACTGGGGTGAAATGTGACAATTGAAACTTAACAGTAAGAAATGTGACAGTATTATAATTACTCTGAAAAAGTATCCTGTTCCCTCTAAATACCATATTAACGATTCCCCTATACCAAATTCTGCTAGTCATAATGATCTTTGATTCGAAACTCTCGTTCTATGACCATATTTCTTCCATAGTTAAGAAATCAATGAAAATGCTGGGGCTTCTTTACCGATTCACTGAACTACGTACTGTGACATCATCAGCAATATTCTATAAAACTCTAATAGCACACAAGATCGAATACTGCTCTCTCATATGGGCCATGGCCGCACCTACACATCTCTCTAGACTTGAGTCTGTTCTCAATTTCTTTATGGCAATAGTACGTTTTCGTGTTTCAGCATTTCGAATATCACCTAAGGAGGAAATTTTGCGATAGCTTAATATCCAGATGCAGGGAGTACGCAGAAATAACTCTGACCTGAAGTTTCTTCAGAAGATAGTTAATGTGAATCTAAGATTAGAAACCCTACTTTAACAACTATCCTAACGTGTCCCTTCCCGCAAAACCCGGAATACCGACATGTTCCATCTTCTACGCCCTAGGTTGACACTTATACAGAGGTCTCTTTTTCATAGAGTACCAAACTATTATAATAATCTAATTAGTGAGGTGGACATTTTTTCGAGCTACCCGGCGTTTGAAAGAGCAATAAAACGCATTCTGGCCAAATAATATTACTTGTGCACTCTTTGTTCATATTATTGATGTGACTGTTGTTGTTATTTATTTTTATTGTTTTTGTCTCTTTTTCTCTTTTTCTGCTTGTTAACATTTCTCTGTGTAAAATGGTAAAATTATGCTGTATCTGGGAATTTGTTCAATAGATAAATTAACAAACGGCCACTTTAAATAAAATGATAAGTAAAGTAAATATAATACAATCAATGTGAAGTCTCATGCATGAGTAATTAAAAGGATGACGAAGTCACATGTAAAACGGATTGTCATTGTGCTTGTTACATTTACTAGTGTAAACGGATGTTCTATATTTTAGTTACAATATAAATTTTACTACTCAGTTCTGAATTTCTTTTAACAACATATATGCGTTTATAAGATTTGAAACCGATATTGTTGTTGGCTGGATGTAATTCGTTCAGAGAAAGATAAGAAAGAAACGAGGTTGATATAGTTAAACTTCGTCTTAATCGTTGTTATTTATCACTAACACGAAGAACCACAATGTACAGTGCTAACCTAAATGGCGACTGTGACAGGACTCGAACCACTAATCTTCAAATAACGAAGATTGTACAACCTAAATGGCTTTGCCGTAGACAGGACTGAATACGATCTTCGAATAATTACTTTATCGGCGGCGATCATTTTATTTGCTAACATTTGACAGCATTTAGCATAACTACAGTAGTGTCTGCGCATAGAATCCAGAACTAGTTTTGAGTCGTAGTCACCTATAGCTGACAACTTAAAATTATCTGCAAATAGCTCAAACTTCTAAAACAGAAAAAAGAGGGAAAATAGTAAGTATATTTACTATTAATTTTATTACTATTTACAATTAAAATATTAAGAGGGAAAATAGTAAGTAAGTAAGTCGAGCTTTGAATAAAACTAAATAGATTTAGCTGATATAGGGTAATCACGAGCACAAGTATTGTGTAAGAAGTAAAGAGCTATATTTCAGTCAGGTCGCGAAAATTTTCCCCACCAATTTACAACACACAGACGAACAAACACCAACCAGCTGATTACAGACAAAACACATACGAGGAGTACCTTCATACTACAAAAGCAAAGAGGTGTCTTAGGTTACAGTAATAACAATGCTAATAAATGTATTAACTAAATTAAATGAAGTGCGTAAGAATAATAGTTCATCAATGACCTTTATCAAAAGTCACTTTACATTTTATTAAACAGAATTCAGGAAAGCGATATTATTTTAGTACTCTGTCATCATTCTAAAATTTCGTTTACTTACAATTTCTATGTTGTATTTAGTCGCCAACACTGTACTTTGATCTTAGTTCTTTATATTTTGTACAAGTATGGAACCATCAGTGCTAGAGCACATTCAAACGTTTTTAAAAGCAATTAACAAAGAGTTAGGAGCTTTCTTAGAGCAAAAGTTAGAAACAAGTAGTAAACGCTCAGAATATTTCGTAGGTGAATCAGTAGGCGAATGTAAACAGTCAATAGCAGAATCGGCAAGTGATTGCAAAAAGAACCGCACCGAAGTAGAAAAGAAAGCAGAAATTTTAAATAGCGACATTATGGTAACCAATAATACAATAACGGAAGTTCGACTTGAATTAGCTAACTAAATGTGTTCAATTAGACAGAAATGATTGTAAAGTAATGCAGTTGAATTACGGGAACTTATCGAAACAGTACAGATTGAGTGTACGCAGGCAAGTGAAACTCAACAACGTGAGGTTGATTTTGTTAAACAGCAAGTGCAATGAGTAAAAAATCAGTTTGACGAAATACAGCAACAACAATTGCGTACGGATAAGAAATGTGAAACTATCAGTTTGCGTATGAATAGGCAAGAAAGTGTCACACATAAACTAAATTTATATGTAAAGGATCACGTGGAAAAGACAATTGATATAGGCCAAGAATTACAAGCGCATAGGCTAATTCTAAAAATGAATAGTGAACGTTCAGACGAGATCGAGCAAACGCTGTAGCTTTAGGTGGCATCAAGCTTTCATAGAGTTAGTGATTGAGCATCTTACAAAACAGCCCGCTGTTATTGTTAAGTTTGAAAATGATCGTGATGTTAAACAGTAAATGCAGTGATCAGAAAGGATGAACCGTGAATTGATGGCGCATTAAGAACATTTTGAGGATAGAATTGAACAATTACACGTTAATACCCATTCGCCATCACGCAGTGAGAATAAGTTCAATCGAATGTATCAATATAAACATGGTTCACATTATAAAATTGAAGGGACCGAATCTCATGGATCTGGTTGTAGTATTAAACATATTTACTCGCGTAAACTCTCAAAACCTAAACGCATTATCTAAGTGAGAGATTCACAATAATTACTTAAGTATATAGGGTTTCCACATAGTACAACTCCGCGGTCGTACATTAGATTTAATACAGAAGGCTGAAGTAGTGGGGATATACGAAGATAATTTAATTCAGATCATCCCATGTCGAATCAAGCAGTGGCTAAAGAAGAGAATTTCAACTATCCGAAGAAATTCAAAACGCTTAGTCAGTTTGAAAATGCGTTAATACGTACTTTTGATTCAGATACTATTGTAACTAGTCAGATTCTTCATGCAGGAGTAGCCGTTTTGACCCCAAAACCTACGATAATGTTCGTAGTTTTGCTACACAACAATACCAGTTATTGAAGGATTTGAATCCGGAAAGCTGAATTGAGTTGTATTTAACTCCTAAAATCATTGCAAGTATTACTGACACATTACCGCGAAGGTACCGGGAAGAGTTAATTTTGCATCCATGTATTTCGTTTCAGCAGATTGTAGCTAGCATTGCTAAGATGGAATCATTAGGGTTGACCGAGAATAATAACTTGAGGCGCATTTACAATTCGTACAACGATAATACTTATAAAGATGGTCGATCGTTTCGGGTGTAGCAGTCAGGTACAATAGGCGCGTCTCGTAATAGTAAACACAAAAATAATAATAAAAAACGAAATAACAATAATAACGGTAATCGACGGAAAAGAGGTATTTCAGGGAATAGTGACCTCTAATGCGCGTACAAACAATGAGCAAGATCAATCAGAGGAATTTCGCAGTGATAGAGATAATAATTTGCGAAGCAACAATAACCGCAATAATCGTAGATCAAGACAATTTCGAAAAACAAATAATGGGGATCGACGAAAAAATCGTCAAAATTGAGGAAATCGGAATGGTAAAGTTTCAAATCAGGATGGAACCCACGACCAGTCATGGAACGAATCGGGAAAACTAAATGGAGACAGGTTTCAAGGGGGGACATCTGTTGAAATAGGAAATAGTAAAATCCCCAACAATGCATTTCGTGTTCGATATTTCACATTTGCATCCGATTTAGACCTGGATCAAGATGCGAGAAATAACACAGAAAGTAACGAATTCGAAGCTGTTGTTAGGGCATGTGGCCGATAATATTTTGCGTACATTAATATTCGTGTGAACGATATCGAAGTAGGAACAGTGTGTGATACTTGCGCAGAGACGAGCTTACTGTCCTGTGACATCCGGAAAGAAATTATAAAAGATGTTTCGTTTCCTAAGTTAGAATCACCTGAAGGCGTTGTTATCGTAGATTATAGTGGAAAGTTTGAAAGGAGGTGTAGAGGCAGAACAGTTATACCTGTAAAAATTGACTCACTTGCATTCATGTTAAAAGTTTTTGTCGTTGTTGACCTTAATGAGAAATTTATAATGGGTTTAAATGTGTTAGAGAAATTACAGATTATTATTGATTTTAGTCAAGGTAATATCTCGTTAGAATATGACAACATTACAGTAGTTGTTTCTCTTCTCCCCATTGTATCTCAGAATCGTGACGAAAGTAGATACAATGGGGAGGATAGTAGATACACGGCGGTAGATCTACAGAAAGTAGATACACGGCGAAGAATCTCCACTATGGTACATGCTAGAGACATGCGAGTGGCTCCGTTTGAAAGACTGGTTCATGCAAAAGAAAACGAAGTACGTATTATGACTTTAGAATAAATAGTGATAATACCATAGATACTTTACTAAAGTAATAGACTAAAAATCTTTAAAAAATGAAAAAACAAAGAAATCGTGACTTTTTTGACACACGTCTGTTACTCTAGCAACATGAGTCATACCTCATTTTCTTCAGCGTAAGGCATCCTTTCAAATGGTACCACTCAAATTTCGCTATCGTGTACCTGTGAAGAGAAAAATGGGGAAAAGGGAATTTTTTCTTTAAAAAACCCTTTTTTTCCATTTTGAACAAGATTTTCCCGCTTCTGGTCCACGATAGGGAAATTTGAGTGGTACATTTCCAAAGCCTGTCTGATAACCAAACCAACGAGGTACAAACCACGATTCTAGGGTAAATAGTAATGTGTCAGGGATTGTTTGAAAAAAACTTCTTAAATATACCCTTTTTTAAACCCATCGTCCATGTTTGTGACGTCACAGCCCCCAGACAGAGCAAGCGAAGCTGCAAAATACCCATAAAATATGCCCTATGATGCTTCCGTATTTGAATGAATGCAAAACACCCGGTCTAGAGACTTATAAAGCAAATTCCGAAGGTCAACGCCATGGCACAGGTGTTGTGCCATCATAATTTAAAAGGGTTAAGAAATATAAACAGAGTATTAAGGCAGTCAAAGAGTTGCCAACCGCCACCAAGATCAAAAGTTTGCAATCTGCATTAGGTTCATTTGCGTGGTGTCAAAGCTTCATATCAGATTACGCTATTAAAGACGCGCCATTATATGATCTTTTATCTTTGGGAAATGGCAGTGGAGTGAGCGGTTTGTCCGAGGATTCAATTAGATCAAAAATACTATTTGTGCTAATATTCTTTTAGCTCATCCGAACTTTTTAAAGTCTTTCTACATTCAAAAGAAATGAAATCTTTAAGTTTAACGTCCCACGTGGATGCAGCAACGGTCGGATTGGGCTGTACCCTCTGGCAAAAACACGGCGAAGAATCATCCAGTGTATTAGCTGTACCTTGACCCCTTGTGAACGGCGATATACAACCACTGAAGCTTAATGCCTAGCAGTTATTTATGCTTTACGAAAATGTAAATCCATGTCACTAGGAAGACGTATAATTATCGTCATTGTTCATGACGTGCTTCTGTTCCTTATACGTGTTAAATTAAGGAATAATAGGTTATTACGTTGGAGTATCGAATTGAATGAATTTACTCATGATGTAGAATTCGTGA